>NC_044553.1:3089271-3734896 GCF_007565055.1 Rhinopithecus roxellana
TTGATTTTCCTGTTTGTTTGCAGTTATATTGTAATTAGAAATTATGTATATTAATATGCTATGCATCAGGTTCAGTGCTAAGTAATCTAAATGCATTATTTTATTACATTAAAAGAACTCTATAAAAATTTATGTCATTACACTCACCTTTCAATTGATGAAACTGAGGAACAGATATTCTAAGTAAATTTCCCAGGCTGGTTTTGTAGCTAACAAATGAAAGACTTTAAATTAAGATCCTGCAACCACACATCTTGTATTCTGTAAATATTGACTTGTACAGTTTATCTTATTGTTTATTAATAACTGACAGCAGGCCCATTTTATTCAAGGACTAATGATGCTTTTTGTCAGTACACTTAAGAGAGATTTCTTTATTTTGGAAAACAGATGTGCCAAAGGCTGATAATGTTGAATCTGAAGACTTCAAGGCCAATGTCTCATATCTGTGGTCTGGGGAAAAGTATGAAGTTGTAATAAACTAAACACCCCTTTGGAGTTTGAATAGTGGATTCAAATATATGTATCACAGCTATGTGTAACCTCTGCCTGTTTTGTCCTCCAGTCCTACCATCGTTTGATATCCAAACCTAAGTGGAATGGGAGAAGGGTACAAAGGGAAAAATTATAATCATCCCAGTGTCTTTATTTTCCTGACCATCACACAGCCACCTAATAGATGCTTCCAGAGAATGTGGTAAGAGATCAGGTCTTTGTCAGTTTTGTCCCTAGAGTGTAGTCAATGTCCTCCTTCCAATCCAGAGATTCACATGTACTACAGGTAGTATGGCTGTTTCTCAATCCTGCTTCAAGTGTGCATTTGTAGAATTATAACAGATATCTTTATTTGAAAAAAGGACTTCCACAGTTTGTTTATCTGTTTGTCACTTAACTTGTTTGACGCTTTCATGGCTATTTTAATGAGAAATAGAGAGAGGCAATCACTAACAGAAAAGCTTGGTTAACAGCTTTTGGAAGTACTGGCTTGTGTTCATTGATGCAAATATAATATTTGGACATCAAAGAAACATTTGAAGCCAGCTTTTTCTCACCCAGATATTAATTCAAAAAATTTTTATTTTTCCTTCATGTTTTTAGACTCTTTGCTTTCAGATTTACATATTCAATACTCTATACAAACACATACATATCTAAAACATTAAGAGATATACAAGATATATTATTCTGATATTTTGAATGAGAAAGGGTTGTATACACACACTTTCTAAAATAATTTAATAGAAAAATTACATCAACTTTAGCAACATAATTCGATGAAAAGTAGCATGTTTCTTTTATAATTATCTTAAAATTTTTAAAGAAATGACTTAATTTAACTTGAAATTTATTCACAGATATAATCAGGTGTCTTGACAATGTTTGGAATTCAAAACCCTATGCCCGTTAAGTATATATCTCCCTATTCTCAAAAGTATATTATGTAGGCCGGGCATGGTGGCTCATGCCTGTAATTCCAGCACTTTGGGAGGCCGAGACAGGCAGATCACGAGGTCAGGAGATCGAGGCCATCCTGGTTAACAAAGTGAAACCCCGTCTCTACTAAAAATACAAAAAGTAGCCGGGCATGGTGGCGGGTGCCTGTCGTCCCAGCTACTCAGGAGGCTGAGGCAGGAGAATGGCGTGAACCTGGGAGGCAGAGCTTGCAGTGAGCCGAGATCATGCCACTACCCTCCAACCTAGGTGACAGAGCAAGACTCCGTGTCCAAAAAAAAAAAAGTGTATTACGTATTTCTAATTATAGACACACACACGAGTATATGTGTGTGTATGTATGTATATGTGTGTGTGTATATATGTGTATAAATATATGTGTGTGTGTGTATATATCTGCGTGTGTATATATATATAAAGCAATCTTGTTTTCAGATTGTTCTTATGGCTGTTTTCCTAGAGCTGTTTAGCATTCCCTTCTACTATGCCTCAGTTCATTTTGTTACTCTACTTTTAAATGTCTCCAGAGATTCCTCATTTAAAAAAAAAAAAATCTCTGCCCTGCTTTTTACAGAAAGCCTCTTGGGATTTCTAATTGTTGCTATCTCAGCCATCAGTCCAGGTTTCTTCCCCCAGCATCTCCTTTTTTCCTTTGCCTGGGACCCACATGCTTAGCTCCTTTCCGTTGCCTCACCACCACCCATTTTCTACTCCTCGGTGTTTCCCTTCATCCCAGGCTCCTAGCTCTTGCCTCTGCTATTCCAAGCCAGCAGCATCCTCTGTTTTCATGCCCCTATTGATGTTTCTTTTCATAAAATGCTTTCCTGTTTTATTTTGTCTATTTTACTTTTATAGATTCAATTAAAATCTATCTTTTGCATAAAACCTTGCCAAAGAACACTAATGCTGATTTTCCTCCAGATTCCTAAACTCCTTATAGTCAATACAAAATTGTAAAGTACTTACCTATTTATCCTTCGATACTATTTATGCTGAAATTTCAAAATTTCAGTTGTTCAAACTACAGGTTTTCTCCCACAACCGTTTTTCACAATGGTAGATGAGTTGTATTATGAGAACTCTTACTAGAAAGAGTTATGAGAAAAAATATTTGACCCCACTACTGGACTCTATCTTGGTTTGATTCACTGTGCCAATTAGATTTAGCAACCCTAAAGTGTACAGAAAGAGAAATAACTCCTTAAATTAGTTCATAGATCAGCAATCAGTCAACATAGTACTCCCAGGCAGCCAACCAATGTTCAGTTGACAAAGACAGATGTGACTAACAGAACAATCACTTTTTCTGATAAAATACGTTGTACTTTCCCTTAATAAGACACCTCTTTGCCTCTGTTTGAAGTTAATGGTCTTCACAGAGCGTGCTCTTCCTTACTATGTATATGAGTTAGTAAAATACACTTTTTATACAGATATAAAATTAATGCATGTCAAAGATTGTATACATTCTTATTGAGGGAACTGGTTTTGGTTCAAATAAAAATTTGACATATACAATATATGTTTGCACACCTTGGAGATATTTCAGGTTGCATTCCAGACCACCACAATAAAGTGAATAAAGCAATAAGGTGATTGCTTCATTCACTAAAACCAATTTTTTTTTTAAGTTTTTCAAGCATGTAAAAGTTATGTTTACAATATACTCTAGCCTATTAAGTGTACAGTAGCATTATGTCTAAAAATATGTACATAATTAAACTAAAAAGTATTTTGTTGCTAGAAAAAAAAAAAAAAACTAATGATCATCTGAGCCTTCAGAGAGTTGTAATCTTTTTACTGGAAAAGGATCTTTCCTCGATGACTACGAACTGATTAGGGCGGTGGTTGCTGAAGGTTGGGGTGACTGTGGCAATTTTTTAAAAATTTGACAATGAAGTTTTGCTCCATCAATTGACTCTTCCTTTCATGAAAAATTTCTTTGTAGGATGCGATGTTCTTCAATAACATTTCACCCACAGTAGAACTTCTTTCAAAATTGGAGTCAGTCCTCTCAAATTCTGCCACTGCTTTATCAACAAAATTGATTAAATATTCTAAATGTATTGTTGTCATTCCGACAACATTGACAACAACTTCACCAGGTTGTGAATGTTATTGAATGACAACAGATTTGGAATATTTAATAAATATATTGTGTCTCAAGAAACCACTTTCATTCTTCATCAGTTAAAATTTTATGGTCAGATTGTAGCAATTTAGTCACATCTTTGGGCTCCTAATTCTATTCCCTTGCTCTTTCTGTCACATCTGTGGTTATTTCCTCTACTGAAGTCTTAAATCCCTAAAATATCACCCATGAGGTTTGGAATCAATTTCTTCCAAACTCTTGTTAATGTTGCTATTTTGACCTTGTCCCATGAATCACAAATGTTCTTAATGGCATCTAGAATAATAAATCCTTTCCAGAAAGTTTTTAATGTACTTTGCCCAGATTTATTAAAGGTATCACTATTTATTGCAGCAATAGCTGTATGAAATATATTTCATAGATAATAAGACTTGAAAGTCAAAATTATTCCTTGATCCATGGGCTAAAGAATGGATATTTTGTTAGCAAGCATGAAAGCAACATTAATCTCTTTGTACATCTCCATTAGAGTTCTTGGATAACCAGGTGCATTGTCAATGAGCAGTAATATTTTCAAAGAAATCTTTTTTCTGAGCAATGGGTCTCAATAGTAGGCATAAAATACTCAGTAAACCATATTATAAACAAATATACTGTCATTCAGACTTTGTTGTTTAATTTATAGACCACAGGAAGAGTAGATTTAGCATAATTCTTAAGGGGTCTATGCTTTTCAGAATGGTAAACAAGCATTCATTTCAACTTAAAGTCACCAGCTGCATTAGCTCCCAAAAAGAGAGTCAACCTGCTCTTTGAAGTTGTGAAGCCAGGCATTAATTTCTCTTCTGCTTTGAAAGTCCAAGGTGGCATATTTTTTTCAACAGAAGGCTGTTTCATCTACATTGAACATCTATTGTTTCGTGTAGACACCTTCATTAATGACCTCGACTAGATCTTCTGGGTCACTTGCTTCTACATCAGCACTTGCTGCTTTGCCTTGCACTTTTTATGTTATGGAGATAGGCTTCTTTCCTTAAACCTCAGGAACCAACATGTGTTAACCAAATGTTTTTCTCCTGCAATTCCCCACCTCTCTCAGCTTTCATAAAATTGAAGAGAATTAGATCCTTCTTCTATATTAGGCTTACAAGAATGTTGTTGCTGATTTGGTCTTTTTTCCAAACCACTAAACTTTCTCCATATTAGCAACAAGAGTGTTTTGCTTTCTTATTATTTGTGTGTTCACTGGAGTAGTACTTTTAATTTCCTTCAAGGACTTTAACTTTGCATTAAAAATTTGACTGTTTGGTGCAAGAGGCCCAGCTTTTGGCCGCTCAGCTCTCAACATGCCTTCCTCACTAAGCTTAATCATTTCTACCTTTAGATTTAACATGAGAGATATAAGACTCTTACTTTCATTTGGATGCTTAGAAGTCACTGTAGGACTATTAATTGGTCTATTTCAATATTGCTGTGTCTCAGAATAGGCAGGCCAGGAGAGAGAGAGACAGAGAGAGACAGGGAGACAGAGGGAGGAACTGCTGGTTGGTGGAGCAGTCAGAACACTTACATAACACTTGTCAATTAAGTTTGCCTTCTTATGAGTGCAGCCCATGGTGCTCCAAAACAATTACAATAATGTTTGGACAAACGGAGGCAAGATGGCGCAGTTCAGGGTTCTTCACTGTCAGCTTTCCCGCGCCGGGGAAAGACACAGGTGGACTGCCCAGGCGCAACCCAACCTCCCAGGCAGAAAAACCGGAACCCGCCTAGCCACGCCCACTGCCCAGCCCCCGACCCGCCTACATCCCGCCCACTGCCCGCCCACTCCCAGGCCCAGGACATAAAAGCCGCTCCCAGCTGGCGTGCTGCGCGCACGTCGTCAGCAGTCACTCCTGTCGGGACTGTAGGAACTCCGCCCGAGAGCTCCACCAGGTGATTCCCCCGGCCTCCCCTGCCGGAGACCCACGGACCTCACCCCTCCCCCACACCTTCTTTCCTGAAGCTGGGGGACCAAAAATAAATGTGCAGTTTTGCTCCTAGCCTTGCCTACTCGCTGGTCATTTAATACTGGCCCTGGTTTCCTAGAAAGCAAATCAGCTTCCTGGAAAGCATATCAGCTTCCTAGAAAGCAAATCAGCTTCCTGGAAAGCAAATCAAATAATAACATCAAAAATCACCGATCACAGATCATCATAACAAATATAAAAATAATGAAAAAGTTTGAAATATTTTGAGAGTTACCAAAATGTAATAGAGATATGAAGTGAGCGTATGCTATTGGAAAAATGGTGCCACTAGACTTGCTTAACACAGGTTGCCCAAAATCTT
Organism: Rhinopithecus roxellana; assembly: GCF_007565055.1. Lineage (NCBI taxonomy): Eukaryota > Metazoa > Chordata > Mammalia > Primates > Cercopithecidae > Rhinopithecus > Rhinopithecus roxellana. The sequence goes on from NC_044553.1 coordinate 3,095,147, forward strand.
CAATTTGTAAAAAATACATCAATGAAGCGCAGTAAAATTAGGTATGCCTGTATTATATATACATATTATCTACTGGACATTATATACTTGCATTAATGTGCACAAGAAGCATTTGCATTCCCATCAGTTTTCTACAACAAACTAAATTGTTTCATCACGCAGGAATGTAAAATAGCCTTGTCAAAACAACAAAAGATACATATTCTTTTTTTTAACTTTGATTTTAGACTGGGGAGTACCTGTGAAGGTTTGTTACATAGGTAAACACAGGTCACAGGGGTTAGTTGTACATCTTATTTCATCACCCAGGTATTAAGCCCAGTACCAAATATTTATCTTTTCTGCTCCTGTCCCTCCTTCCACCTTCCACCCAGGGCCAGAACCCAGTGTGTCGTTTCCTTCTTTGTGTTCATAAGTTCTTATCATTCAGGTCCCACTTGTGAGTACATGAGTGAATACATGAGGTTTTCTGTTCCTGCATTAGTTTGCTAAGGAAAATAGCCTCCAGCTCCATCCATGTTCCTGCAAAAGACATAATCTCATTCTTTTTTATAGCTGCATAGTATTCCATGGTATGTATGTATCACATTTTCTTTATGCAATCTCTCATTGATGGATATTTAGGTTGATTCCACGTCTTTACTATTGTGAATAGTGCTTCAGTGAACATTTGCATTCATGTGTCTTTATGGTAGAATGATTTATATTCCTCTGGGTATGTAACCTGTAATAGGATTGCTGGGTTGAAGGGTAATTCTGCTTTTAGCTCTTTGAAGAATCTCCATACTGCCTTTCACAGTGGTTGAACTAATTTACACTCCTACTAACAGTGTATATGGGTTCCTTCTTCTCCACAGTCTCGCCAGCATCTGCTATTTTTTGACTTTTTACTAATAGCCATTCTGACTAGTGTGAGATGATACCTCATTGTGATTTTGAGTTATATTTTTCTAATGATGAGTGACATTGCGCTTTTTTGTTGATATTATTGTTGGTCACACATATGTTGTCTTTTGAGAAGTGTCTGTTTATGTCCTTTGCCCACTTTTTAATGGGTTTTTTTTTTCTTGTAAATTTGTGTATGTTCCTTATTGATGCTGGATATTAGACCTCTGTCAGATGCATAGTTTGCAAAAATTTCCTCCCATTATCTAGGTTGTCTCTTTCCTCTGTTGAGAGTTTATTTTGCTGTGCAGAAATTCTTAAGTGTAATTAGATTCCACTTGTCAGTTTTTGCTTTTGTCGCGATTGTCTTTGGTGTCTTCATCATGGAGTCTTTGCCTGTTCCTATATCCAAAATCATATTCCTTAGGTTGTCTTTCAGGATTTTTTTAGTTTTGGGTTTTACATTTAAGTCTTTAATCCATTTTGAGTTAGTTTTTATGTATGGTGTAAGGAAAGGGTCCAGCTTCAATCTTTGGCATATGTCTGGCCAGTTATCCCAGCATTATTTATTGAATAGAGAGTCTTTTCCTCATTGCTTGCTGTTGTCACCTTTGTTGAAGATCAGATAGTCTCAGATGTGCGACCTTATTTCTGGGCTCTCTATTCTGTTCTATTGGTCTATGTGCCTGTTTTTGTACAAGTACCATGCTGTTTTGGTCACTTTATCACTGTAGTATAGTTTGAAGTTAGGTAATGTTATGCTTCCAGCTTTGTTCTTTTTGCTTAGGATTGCCTTGGCTATTTGGGCTCATTTATTTTTTTATTTTTATTTTTATTTTTTTTGTCCCATATAAATTTTAAAATAGTTTTTTCTAGTTCTGTGAAGAATATCATTAATAGTTTGATAGGCATATCATTGAGTCTGTAAGTTGCCTTGGGCAGTATAGCCATTTTAATGATATTGATTCTTCCTATCCATGAGCATGGGATGTTTTTCTATTTGTTTGTGTCTTCTCTGATTTCTTTGAGCAGTGTTTGGTAATTCTCATTGTAGAGATCTTTCACTTCTCTGGTTCACTGTATTCCCAGGTATTTTATTCTTTTTGTGGCAATTGTGAATGGGATTGCCTTTCTGATTTGGCTCTTTGTTTTGCTGTTTGGTGTATAGGAATGCTAGTAATTTTTGTACATTGATTTTGAGTCTTGCAATTTTGCTGAAGTTGTTTATCAGCTGAATGAGCTTTTGGGCCAAGATTAAGGTGTTTTCTCTTTATAGAATTATGTCATCTGCAAACAGAGATAGTTTGACTTCCTCTCTTCCTATTTGGATGCCGTTTATTTCTTTCTCTTGCCTGATTGCTCTGGCTAGGATTTCAATGCTATGTTAAATAGAAGTCGTGAGAGAGGACATCCTTGTATTGTGACCATTTTCAAGGGGAATGCTTCCAGGTTTTTCTCATTCAATATTATGGTTGTGGGTTTGTCATAGAAGGCTCTTATTATTTTGAGGTATAGTCCTTGAATACCTAATTTATTGAGAGATTTTAACACGAAGGGGTGTTGAAATTTATCAGATTTATCAAAATTCACATTATTATTGAATCAGATTATTCCCAGAAGTATCTACAATACAAGAACTAACAATCCATTGCAAGGATACTCAGTCATTGCTTTTATTTCTGTTAGAAGTAATTTATTTATTAATTGTGTTAGAAGTAATAGGCATTAGAGTTGCAATGATTTAAACAAAGGAGAAAGGGAAGGAGACAAACTCCTGGCTCAGAAGCAGTTCACAGTAAGACACAGTAAAATCATGTAAAATAAATTACAAAACAATATGACTAATATGAGATAAAGGTATGAATAAGTATTAAGAATACTATTCAGAAGTGTCAAAAAACTTCAGAAGTATTTAGATTAATAAAGCATTTTTTAAAACTAAATTGATTTAAGTTAACAAAGTATGAGACTATTTAAAATTAAGGAAAGCAGACAAATGAAAATTTATAAACACTGTGAGGAGCAAAAACAAAAATAAAAGTCCATGCTTTAATGCACAGCAATTAACTTCAGATTAATCCATTGGAGTTCCCACAGACTTGAGATGGCCTTCCTCAATTTTCCTTCTTGAGTGTATATCTTAAGGAATGTGTCATTTGAGGTCTCTACCCTCTGCCCTTGTTACTTTCCTTCTAATACTTTTACTGCAACATTTTTTCAAGCCTCTTAAAATATTGGCACTTTTTTCTTCCCCTTTGTATTGTTCATCATTCTCTTGCTTTATTATTGCCATCACAAATTTATTATTCTTTAATCTGTGTTTGCTAATCTTTGGGAGAAAAAATAAAGGTTATGATTCTTTTAGAAATGTGCTGTAATATGTCTAACATTCCTACATAATTTTTTTCCTCGTTTTCAATTTCAAGAAGAACAACCTTAAAGATGCTCTCTTTTCAGGGTCCAGCACTTTCTTTAGTTTGGCTTCTTTCAACTCAGAGACAAAACAGCAACAACAACAATAAAAACCCTAAAACAAAACAAAACAACTGTAAGTTGTGTTTCCTTTAGTTTTTTGTATATTTTATCTACACATCTAATATTATCTTTTGGTTATGTAACAATATTAATTTTCATTGTCATGATGATTGTTACTTGTCTTTTTTTTCAGTTTCTTACCCGATTCCTATTTTCAGTAGATTCATTATTAAAACATAAGATTAAAATTAGAAGAGGCTCATAGGAAAGAATGAGTTTTGGTTGCAAGTGCAAAGACTTGACCTCAGATGTCTTTGATGAAAAACAAAATTATAGAAATAGTATATTGTTGTACATAAGAAAACTAAGGGAAAGATAATGGTTATGAGAACTTCAGATTAAAATGCATTCAGGTCTCACTCTCTAATTCTTATTTCTATAATTGTCTGTATTCTCTTTAACTGTTTTTCTTGAAAAATGAGAAGCATTTACTTTTGTATCAATAGGACTGCATGCTCGCAACTCCGATCTGTGAGAAAATACTCCTTTTTAAATGTGTAACCTTTAACAAAAACCATGGAAGTCTTCTTATGTCTCTTGCTTTAGGTATATGTTTGTATTTTGGACTACTGTATCTCCTGAGATGATCGTGAATTTAGCCCTTTATTCTATTAATGTGGTGAATAAGATTGATTGCTAAATAATAACCCAGGATACATTTTTGGAATAAACCACACTAGATAAGTTTTCTAGTTACCTATTACTGTCTAACAAACCATCCTAAACTCAGGGTTGCTATAATAACAAATGATTTTTATTTTTAGTTTATATGGCTTAGGGGGTTAACTAGGCTCACATGGGTGGGTTTTGTTCACAATATCTTATAAGGTTGCAGGCAGATAATGGCCCAGGCTGGAATCATTGCAAAGTCTTCCTCACCCATATGTAAGGCAAATGAAGCCGGAAATCTCTCCATGTGATCTAGGCTTTTCCACAGCAGTGACTGGGTTCTCAGAACAATACCATTGAGAGAAAGGAGGAGAAATGCTGTGTTGCTCTTTAAAGTCTAGCCTAGTAAGTCTTTTTAAGTAAACAAAAATTAAGATAATTTGTCAGAAATAGGTCTATACTTTAAGAATGTTAAAGGAGTTTCTTCAGGTGATGGATTTTGCATAAACCTGGGATTATGGAGGTTTTCTGCCTCTCTCTTACTAACTAATATTTGCTTCATAGGAGAGAATACTCTAGAAAACTGTCTGAGATTTCTAGGCCAAACCCCAAAACAGTAAATCACCCACTGCATAATTTTACCTCCAACAGGAATCTCCCGCTCCTGTTCCATACTCGGTTCCCAAACTTTCTCAAAAGCATCTAATGATGGCCCATGGAAAAGATCTGGAGGGTGTATGTGTGAAACAATCTTGCTACAGAACATTCACAGTTCTGTAAATTGTCATGCTACCTTATTTTTGCTTTTTTATTTTTTCCATTTTTTTTTTTTTTCTTTGAGACACAGTCTTGCTCTGTTGCCCAGGGAGAAGTGCGGTGGCAAGATCATGGTTTATTGTAACCTTGACCTCCCAGACTCAGGTGATCCTCCTCAGCCTCCAAAGTAGCTGATGCTACAGGCATGTACCACAATGCCTGGCTAATTTTTTGCATTTTTTGTAGAGACAGGGTTTTGTCCTGCTGCCCACGCTGGTCTTGAACTTCTTGGCTCAAGCAATCCTCCCCGCTCAACCTCCCAAAGTGCTGGGATTACAGGATTGAGTTGCCACACCTAGCCTTGCTCTTTAAGAATGTGTTAAAATTGTTGTTTTTTCTTACATGATTTTATTCTCCTTATTTTTTTCTTTCAGTACTTTGCCAAAGGTAAAGTAGTTTCCGTGTTCAATGTTTTCCAAGAGGAATTTGTCACCCTTTGGAATTCAAAATACTTATTGTTATATGACTTCATAGCTCTGATTACCTTAAAACAAACAACACAGTTTTTTTATGTTGTTTAGCTGTTTTCTTACTGCTACTGGAATAATGACATTCACTTGGGTCTTCCCATGTCCTAAACAGAGTGAAACTATTATCTTTAACACTGATGGACCTTTTTGCTGGATGTAGAGTTTTCCTTTGACAGATTATTTTTCCCTTTGAACATTCTAAGAATAGCTTTTCATATTTGCCTTAATTGCATCATTGTGATTAGCAAGATTTTAAAAGTTTTATGTCTTTTAAATTTACCATATATCTTTTTGGCTGACTTTAAGATTTGCCTTTTTATTTCAATTTTCAACATTTGATTATTATGTACCTAGTTATAATGTTGGGGGATTTATCATACTTCAAATTTGCTGAGCTCCTTGGACATATGAGTTGATATTCTTGATAAAAATTGATATTGGGACTTTATTTCTTCAAATATTCTTCTACCCCAATTTTTATCTTCTTTAGTTTTCTTTTTCTCTTCCATTAAAAATCTATTGGATTCTTTGATATAATCTATTTTTTAAAGAATTGGTCTTACATGAGTATATATGTGAAAAAATATGGAAAAGAAGAAAGTAATTATGAAATCTAAATATGTTTAGAGCAATTTAGAATAACTGTCTTCACACAGCCTCTATTTGTGTTTCAATTAAGATAATTTTTATATATTTATCATTTCTTCTGCAGTGCCTAATCTGCTGTTAAGCATACTCACTAATTCTTTGTTTTATAGATAATAATTTTATTCTATAATTTCTAGTCAGTTCTTTTTTATATTATTTCATTTCTTTGCTGAGATTCCTATCTCGTAACTCATCATATTCATCTTTTTTTCATTAAATCATCAACCTCATTTATAATTGGCTTCACATTCATTGCTGGCTACTTTAACATCTGTGTTAACTGTATTATATGCTATACATTGTCAATGTTATGTGTCTGACAGCCTAGAATTTATTTATTAATTTATTTATTTTAAAGGGTATTAAATTCTGTTCTACCAACATGTTTTTAAAATAGTAAATAAACTTGGTTGTCTCCATACTCTGTTTCAAGATTTTGAGGGAAGTTCAAGAATAGTCAATTTTCTCATGCTACAATAGCTTTATTTCTAAAATGTGGTTAAGTTTTAATTTATAACAACTTCAGGCTGACTCCTCTTTCAAATAAACTTTCACTTTTCTTTCCCTAGCCTTGCTTTACTTTAAAAGAAAGTAAATCTATTTTCATGATTGACCAAGTCATGGTGTCATAGAATCGGAGGGTTTTGTTTATGCTGTTTTCCATTTATTCTATTTTGCACTAATGACAATTGCTGTGGAACGATACTGACGTGAAGAACACTTGTCTAGTGCTTACTTTTATGCAATACTCTTCCACATGAGCAACATAGAACTGATCAATTTGAAAATCATTATTACTTTTGGAATTGCTCCCAGGAGAGAAAAAATAACGATTTTCTTATTTCATCTTCTTAAGAGTCACTGTTTTCTTATCATTACCCTCATTTTTTGTGAAAAAATTATTTTTTTACTTTCATAGTAACAAAACGAATGGCATCTCTTTATTAAAAGGTGTGAAGAAGTCAGCTAAATAACTAGTGCTGACAGCTGTAATTCATTTCCTCAGCAATCAATATGCTCCAAAAGGAAATCATTTATAAAAACATCTCAGAAAGCAATTTATAGGAATCAGTTACTGCCACATGATGGAGAGGTATTATAAGCTGTTATCTAATAATAAAGAGAACAATCTATCAAATATAACTGACCCAGAAATGACAAATTAATAGAATTATTATCAAAGGAATAGAAAAAGACATTAGAACAGTGACTGTAACTGTATTCCATATGTTCAAGAAAATAGAGAAAGATTGAAGATGTTAAGTTGTATTAGCCTGTTTTCATCCTGCTGATAAAGACATACTCAAGACTGGGCAATTTACAAAAGAAAGAAATTTAATTGGATTTACAGTTTCACATTCCAGGGGAAGCTTCACAATGATGACAGGAAGCAAGGAGGAGCAAGTCACCTCTTAAGTGGATGGTAGCAGACAAAGAGAGAGATTGGGCAGGGAAACTCCGCCTTATGATACCATCAGATCTCATGAGACTTATTTGCTATCATGAGAACAGCACGGGAAAGACCTGCACCCATACTTCAACTACCTCCCACCAGGTCCCTCTCACAACACATGGGAATTCAAGATAAGATTTGAGTGGGGACACAGCCAAACCATATCATAAATGGAGACATAGAAGAATCAAAAAGACATAAATCAACTTCTAGAGATAAAGTATATTTAAGATTAAACAATACATTTGATGGAACTAGTAGAAGGTTATATTTTGCAGAAAAAAAATTAAATAATTTAAAGACATAGCAATAGAAAGTATCCAAAAGGAAATGTATAGAAAAAACGAATAGATTATCTAGAGCTGTTGAGCAACTTCAAGCAGCCTAATAAGTGTATAATTAAAGCAAATGAAGTCTCCACAAGAGGACTGTGTGGTGGTTTTAAAACATAACTAAGAGAGGAGACCACCCCTCATATTGTCCTATGCCCAATTTCTGCCTCCAAAGAAAGAAAAAGTAAAACCTAAAGGCAGAAATGAAATCCACAAGCAGACAGCCTGGCACCACACCCTAGGCCTGGTAGTTAAAGATCGACCCCTGACCTAATCGGTTATGTTATCTATAGATCACAGACATTGTATAGAAAAGCACTGTGAAAATCCCTATCCTGTTTTATTCCCATCTAATTTCCAGTGCATGCAGCCCCCAGTCACATACCCACTGCTTGCTCAGTCAATCACGACCCCCTTTCGCTCACCCCCTTAGAGTTGTGATCCCTTAAAAGGGACAGGAATTGCTCACTCAGGGAGCTCGGCTCTTGAGACAGGAGTCTTGCCGATGCCCCCAGCCGAATAAACCCCTTCCTTCTTTAACTCGGTGTCTGAGGAGTTTTGTCTGCGGCTTGTCCTGCTACATAACCACAGATTCATTCATATTCTTTTTTTTAATATAAGGAGCCTTATATTGATGCTCTTGAATGTGAAATGTACTTATTACTTGGTTCTAAAGAATAGAAGCAAGTGACAATGATGGAGTGGGACTTTGGAGAGTAGGTCATAAGAGGTACCGTAGCTTTCTTCTCAGTCACTCACATTTGAGAAGAAATTAGCTACCATGTTGTGAAAATAGTCCTACCTGGTAAAAAACTAACGCCTTTTGCCAACAAGAATTGAGGAACTGAGGCATCCTGCCAGCAGTCAGGTGAGTGAGCTACCTTTAAACACATTCTTTAGTCCAGACAAGCCACTAGATGACAGCAGCCCTGTCCAACAAATGACTATAACTGCATGAGAGACTCTGATTCAGAACTATCCAGTAAGCTTCTTCTGAATTCCTACTCACAGAAATAATGATATAATATTCAGTTATTAAAGCTACTAGTTTTTATTTAGGAATTTACAATATATTTAGGAATTTATACTATATTGGAAATTTATAATATATTTAGGAATTTATAATAAATTGATATTAATATAGTATAACATGAATAACATGTTATACAGCAATAGATTACTAATACACATTTTTATGCCTAAAAGTGAGGAACTGCCACAAAATAACCATATACTGTGAGAATGACTATTAAACTGAACAGTGGGAAGAAGCTGGGAACATTTGAGAGCGTTTATAAAAGCTGAAAAAGCCTAGAATAAAGTGTTTGTAGAAGCACCATGAATTTTTGGGAGGCTCTAAGTGAGGGCTTAAAGGAAAGTGAGAAAAATTTAAAATTGGAGGAGAGTGGATACTTGTTACATAGTAGGAGTTGGAAATACTGTACCTTCTAGTAATGTTTAACATAAAAAAATACACCTAATGAACTGGATTATCTAGCTAAGGACATTCCACCCTCATTGTTGAACATGCTTTCTGGTGGCTTCTTACTGCTTACAGTAAAATATGAGAGGAAAGAGGTAAACAATGGAAATGCTCTAAAACAATAATAATTAGAGATTTAATAGCATGGAAAATTATCAGACTTTCCAAAAAACAAAACATATTACAATCAAGCAATGGCTTCCAAGAAATGGTCAAACACAGCTCACTGTAAGAAAATCATTGTCTAAATATGAAACCAAAGGCATGAATGTAAAATGCGTTGTTAGGATCTCAGAAATATCGATGGTCTTGCCTCAGACAAAAGATCCATTGAAGAATTTAATTAATCATCTCACGGATCCTCTCAAACAAGTGATAGGTTTTCTAAGAAGCTTAAAGGCATTACCCTTGCTGTCACAGTAGAAGTCCTATGTACAGAAGACTTATCTTGATGAAATTTGTGAGTTTAACTTTTGAGAATGAAGTGAACCCCAGTATTATTCATGCAGGACCTACGAAATTTGAAGACAATTACATTCACTAAACACTGTGAATTTACAATTAAAAGACACAAAGGCAGTAAAAAGTGAAAATAAGTTTTTGGATTTCCAAAATTTCACTAGCAGGAAGTGGCCTAAGTAAATTATGCATCAGCAAACATGGGTTACCTTTTACAGAAAAGAAGTACGATTTATAGGGAGAAACCAAGAGCCCAAAAAGCATAGTGAAAAGCCCCAGAAGGCAAAGACAATTGTCAGGAAGCATTATTTCTTAGAAAGACTAGCGTGAGTTATAATCAAGGACCTTCTAACACTTGTTTGGATGAATTTCAAAATTAGCAAGAATTAATGATTTTGTTATTTCCATATTTTTCACTTTGTGAACAGGAATGTCTATAATAGTTAATGTATATCTGTCCCACCACTGTATGTTGAGAGTAGGTGGATATCACGTCTGTTTACACCTTAGGTCCTACTTCAGTAACTGTATCTAAGAAACCAAAGTGAGGGAGCGACTTCTCCATATGGAACTGGTATCAATGGCAAGATAAGGAACTTTTTGTTAGTTACATAGTGGGGTAAGACTTTGGGAAACTTGGAAAGAGATGAATGAATTTTGCATATGATAGGATTATAAATAGTTTATCACCAGAAGCTAGCACTGTATATTGCAAAGATTTGTCTTTTCTTTATTAAATTATCTTGGCATATTTGTCAAAAATCTGTTGACTTTATATGTGTGGGTGTATAGTAGGATATGCTATTCTGTCACATATATTTATGTATCCATACTTTTACCAGTACTACACTGTCTTAATATTGTCTTGAAGTCAAGTAGTGTGTTCTCATTTTTTTCTTTTTCAAAATTGTCTTGACTAGTATAGTTATTTTTTATTTTTCATGTAAATTTTAGAATCAGCTTGTAAATTTTTACAAAAGAAATCCCCCTAAAATTTTGATTGTAGTGCATTAAATTTGTACAAAAGTTTAGCTTCTTAACAATTTCTCGAGAATAGTGAGTCTTCCTATCCTTGAACTTATGAATCTCTCCATTAATTTCAATCTTTTGAATTTCTTTCATGAATATTTTGTAATTTTCAGCATAGGATTTTTTACATTTTTTGTGCTATGTATACCTGTTTCATGTTTTTCAGTACTATTATACATATTACTGTTTTTTCAATTTCAATTTCCAGCTGTTCATTGCTATTATGTAGAAATATAATTGATTGCCATATATTTATCCTACATATATTTACTTCATTAAGCTCACAATATTTGTAGTAACTAATTTTTGTATCTTTGGATTTCTCTATGGAGACAATGATTTTCCTGTGCATAGAAACAGTTTATATCTTCCTTTCCAAATGTATGCCTTTTACTCCTTTTTCTTATCTTATTGTACAGTCCAGATCCTCCAGAATAATGTTGAATAGGAGTGGAGAGATTGAATATTCTTTCCTTGTTTACTATTTTCGGGAGAAAGACTTTCACTATTGTCTATAATGTGAGCTGTAAGCTTTGTTTTAATAGAAAGCCTTTATCAGGTAGAGGAATTTATAATAAGTTGATATGGACTTTTTTTTGCATTTATTGAAATTCTTATTATTTTTTCCTTTTTTGTATGTTTAATTATATTGTTCTTCACATGTTGAATCAACTCTACATTTCCTGTATAAACCCACTTGTCAGGATGTGTTACACCTTTATACATTGCTAGATTGGACTTCCTGACATGTTGTTTGTAATCTTTCTGTCTATGTCCAAACCATGTAGTTATATTTTCTTATATTTTTTATCACTGTTGAATAAACTATTTTTGAACTTCATGTCTCTCTTCTAATGTTAGACTTATATTTAAGATTTAACAGGGCAACATCTTTGCCGAAATAAAAACTCCTTTAATCGGCAATGTGTCACTTATATCATACAAAGTTGTTTAAAAGGAATAACCCATAAGTTTTATAAATTCCAATTTTCATCATTTAATTTAATGCTAAAGATATGATTCTCTGTTGCTAGGGAATTCAGGGAATTCAATGTTATATTTTAGGAATACTATGTAAAGAAAATGCTAAAAATAAAGCATTTTAACTATGTGAGTAGGTTTTTTAAATTATTATTACTAGTTTACCTAAACACCAGCTCAGAGTGTTGTGATGATCAAATGCACTGTAGTTTGGTATATTATTCAGCACCCATTATCTCCTTCCTTGTTACTAACTTAGGGATTTTTTTCATGTATATGTTGCCAGAGGGCTTAGGTGTGTCTCCAGGTGCTGGTGAGATCACTAGCCCCAGCTGGTGTTTCAGGTTCTTGAAACTGCCACAAGAAAGCAGTCAGAGACAAGTTAGAATGAAGCAAAAGGCAAGAAGCATTTATTGCAAAGTGAAAGTACACACTCAAGAGGGGGAGTGCAGGTGTATTTGGGAGAGTAAGTCGCGCACAATGGAGTTTGGGTTTCTAATTTTATGGACTCTTCTAATTAGGGACTGGAATAATCTTGAGGTTTTCAAGGGAAAAGGTGGAGATTTCTTACAATTGAGATGCCACTAGTTTTTATACTCAATCTGGGCATGCTTGGATATGTCATGATGCTGGTGGATGTGTGATTTAGTATGGTAATCAGCACATAATTAAGTCTGTGATATGGCGTGGGTCAAACTCAACACTATGTTGGATCCAGTCAGTTTCAACTAGCTTAGTCTCCACCCTGTTTTGTTAGGATCTTATCAGTCCAGGCTCATCATCGTCCTTGTAGCTAATGTTAATAACTCCTTTCTTGCTGTTATGTGAAATTACTGATGATATGTTTCCCACTTCTCCGGTGACCACCCAGCATTCCTATTTTATAGGTGTTTCTTTAATTAGGGGGTGGAATAGTCATTAGATACTCTAGAAAAGGAGGGGATTTCTGGGACCCTCAGTTACTGACCCCTTTTCCCCTTCTTTAGGTTTGCCTGAGTCATGGACACGCCACCCTGATTGGGATTTTGGCCATTTTCTCTCCCTTTTGTTGGGTTTTCTCTTATCCTGTGGTTTCTTTGCCTAGTTCTGTTTCAGCTGTCGCTAGGGTTTTTCCATTGTCCTGTTACCATACAGCACTATTCCTACATCATATTCATCTCTCCTCCACCAGTTTACCCACTTTGGAAGGAACTGATCCCACCATAACCTATAGGGCTGGACTTTTTTACTTATGACATTAGATTTCATTCTTTTAACTTCAGTGGCTATTTCTGAGGTAGGTATATGATATATACCTAATAATTAGGATGAATTTCAGATATCTTATTTAATATTCTGTAAGAATAACTCCCTCTTCTCTTTTGGATGATGGTATATGTGACATGAAGCCTTGAAGTGCTGTAGTCATTTGGTTATTATGAAAGAAAGGAGTCTTATACAAAAGTGCATCATATAGTGAAGAAAAGAAATGGGATTCTTTAGTGACCATTCAGGCACTAAATTAGATAATTCCAGAAGCTCACTCTATATCTGCACTTTCAACGATGTAAGCCAACTTTATTTAGGTTTCCTGTTATTTATAAGTATTTGACTCCTGAAAGACGAATAATGTTTATGAAATTATTTTATTAATTTGGCTATGACATTTTTCTCAATAAAGCCATTTTATAACTTCCAATTGTTTAGAGGGGTAAAGGTACAGTTTATAACATAATCAGCCAGTCACTGCCTAAAGTAGACTAGGGAGGCCACCCTCCTCTCCCCTTCACTCTCTAAACTTCACTCTTTCAAATACACCATATCCTGTCCTGCTTGAGGATTTTGTATATGCTATTTTTTCCACCTGGAATGCCTACCTTTGCCTAGTCATTGAGCATATCTCACGCTGACCAATATTTCTTCCAAGGCACCTCTACTTATGACCACCCAATCAGATTACATATTCCTATTATTCCTTTTTTTCCTTTTTTTGGCTCATTTGAGAAATCTCTGCCTCCCCACAGGATTTCAAGGCATCTTCTTTGCAGCCATTTTATACCCAGTGCTTATATTTAGGATATAACATAATAAATCTTCAATAAATATTAATACAATTATATTTTATATAATTACATATGATTGAAAATTGTGTATTAACAAAATTATTAATATTATTTTAATGGCATTATAATATCTTTTTACTCACAACATTACCAACATCAAACATGTGGGTTTTGTCCATACCAACAACCACTTCTTCGATTCTCTTCAACCTGATGTGGACAACTCAATTCAATCGTGACATCAACTACCCGGAGTAATTGTCAGACTCCACCAGTTTAAGGGATCCATACCACAAGATTGTCCTCATTACAGATACAAATTACAAGAATCGTGAGCCTAGGGTACCCACACTCTGTCTGAACTGGCTACAATGATGAGGATTCCTACAACCTCCTCCTTCAGGTTCAATTATTTCTAGAATGGCTCATAGAACTCAGGAAGACACTTTACTTAACTGTCATTGGTTTATTATAAAGAATACAATAAAACACAGCCAGATTAAGAGGTACATTGGGCTAGGTCTGGAAGGATCCTGAACACAGGAGTTTGGGTGTGTCACCCTCCCGGCATGCTGATGTGTTTGCCAGCTCCGAAGTTCTGCAAATACCCTTGTTTACGGTGTTTTTTGAAGTTGTTGCTTTTTTTTTTTTTTTTTTTTTTTTTTGGACGTTTTGCTATAGAAAAGGGGCCCTGATCCAGATCCCAAGAGAGGGTTCTTGGATCTTGCACAAGAAACAATTCAGGGCGAGTCCGTATAGTGAAAGCAAGTTTATCAGGAAACTGAAGGACTACAAGAATGGCTGCTCCATAGACAGAGCAGCCCTAAGGGCTGCTGGTTGCCCCCTACCCCCCCCTCCCCCGCTTTTTTTTAAGAGGGAGTATGGCTCTGTCGCCCAGGCTGGAGGCAGTGGCCCGATCTCGACTCACTGCAAGCTCTGCCTCCTGGGTTCACGCCATTCTCCTGCCTCAGCCTCCCGAGTAGCTGGGACTACAGGTGCCCGCCACCATACCCGGCTAGTTTTTTGTGTTTTTAATAGAGACGGGGTTTCACCATGTTAGCCAGGACGGTCGCTATCTCCTGACCTCATGATCCTCCTGCCTCGGCCTCCCAAAGTGCTGGGATTACAGGCGTGAGCCACCGCGCCTGGATGGTTGTCCATTTTTATGGTTATTTCTTGATGATATGCTGAACAAGGGGTGGATTATTCATGCCTCCTCTGTTTAGACCATATAGGGTAACTTCCTGATGTTGCCATGGCATTTGTAAACTGTTACGGCACTGATAGGAGTATAGCAATGAGGATGAACAGCCATCACTCTTGTGGCCATCTTGCTTTTGGTGGATTTTAGCCAGCTTCTTCCCTGCAACCTGTTTTATCAGCAAGGTCTTTATGACCTGCATCTGGTGCTGACCTTCTATCTCATCCTGTGCCTTAACCATCTGCGAATGCAGCACAACAGGTTTCAGCCTCATTTTACCCAGCTCCCATTCAAGTTGCAGTTGTTCTGATTCTCAAGACACTGACACTTTCACTACATAAGCGTGATTGATTACATCAATGGCCATTAGCTATTAACTCAACCTTCAGCCCCTGTCCTCTCTTTGGTAGTTGTAGGATGTGGCTAAAATTTTTAAGCTTCAAATCAAGACTTGGTCTTTCTGGCAACCAGACTCCATCCTGAAGCTATCCAGAAGCACCTCAGTCAAAAAGTCATAATATTAGCATATGAAAGTCACTCATCACTCAGGCGATTCCAAGGGTTTAAGAAGCCGGGTGCCAGTAGACAGGAACTAAGCCCAAATATGTATACATATATTTATTTTGCCACAGACATGGAATTTTAAAATGTAGTTAGAATGGTTTACAAAAAATGATAATTACTAGGAAAGAAGTTATTTTTATATCATATGGTCATAAATGAGGGAAAGTTCGAATAATAAACTTGTCTTTAAATATTGAACTATACTGGTTTTTGGAGGTAATAAAAAAAGAAGAAAAATCCAGTGTTTCCTAAAACAGAGTTGACTCACTTCCTAAAATATCTGTTAACTATTATACTCATATATATGAAATAGGCAAACTTCCAAAATGGTTCTAAAATTATATTTTAAGATATATATGACTTTAGCTTGCTTAATTTATTTTTGTTAGTTTGAGTCTCTTGGCAGAATAGATACTTTGGGTTTCTTTTTCTCAATTTCCAGATAGTGAAAAATTTGTAATTTAGCAAAGCATTACTCTTATTAATGACATAATTTACGCTTGCATTATAAGGGTTTTCAATAAATTATGTGGTACATGGTAACTGTTATATATGTGACTGTGATTTTTTTTTTATAACTGTGAATAGTGGATTTATATAGTATTGTTCTGTATCCCATTTTCTCCTTGGAAATCTGCAATGTTGAATTGAAATGCATGAAATTTAAGATTGGACTCTTTCAGCCTGAGAGACGTTGAAGGGGCAACATCAGTTTTCATAGCAGTTGTCTTATTCTTCAACTGCCGGGGAAAACAACAACAACAAAAAAACGAATAATGAAAGGAACAAAAAATTTAGCTCCTAATCAGGCATCCAAGACATCTCTCTTTTGTCTCCCATTTCAGGAGATCGAGAAGAAAATGGATGAAATAAAATGATTTTACTTATGATGTTAACATTTCTTAGGGAGCAAGCTATTGAAATGTTAGAAGTTGCTAAAAGAAGGGGATATGTTTGGGAGCAGATTACATTGCCAGTTTTTCGTTGTTTAGCACATTTTACAGCCCTCCCTAAAGAACATGGCTTGATAACATTACCAAATATAATCTGACATGAGCCAAAGAGTAGAAAATAATTCCTACTAGGATAGAGTACAGTTATTAAACATAATCAAAGTAATGCCCTGATCATGTTCAGTGGTTTGGGGATGCATCAGAGATATTCATAATGACATAAATACCTAATTTGTCTCAAAGGAAAGAAAAAGTGACTCACAAAGTGAGAGTCTTGGATATACCCCTGGTTGAACAGAGATGATACGTTCACCCTTTAGAGAAGCGATGAATCCTCATCAAAAATGGGTTAGGATATCAAGATTGATGATACCACACACATACAAAAATGAATCAATAGATTTATCCATAACACAATGAGGCTTTTGAGAGAAACAGGGGAGGCTCCCAAGCATGTCCTAGAATGGCTTGACAGAGCAATGAGAAATGACTAGTCTGGGCTTTTATTGGGGTTAAGAGTGGGGTTAACGTGATGGTTTCCTCATGAAATCCAGGGACCATGTGATTTGAACTTCTTGCCAGTGCCACTGGAGATAGCATATAGCTTTCTGATTGGTTTGCTCAAATGTTGGGGAAAGAAGAGAAGAGGAAGAGGGGAGGATTCAAATTGTCTGCAGTTTAACATTTAAAATTGAATTAGCCTTTCTGTTATAATAGGTTTATTTGACAAGTCCTGTACAACGGAATCCTGCTTAGATATGTTAGGTATGCAATACACCTTATCCCCAAGGGAAGGGTCCTTATCTAGTGACCCCACCCCATGTACCACCACCAGCATAGCCACTAACGTTCTGGTCTGGAAGAGGAGTTTTGCCACTGATAAAAGGGGAGGGGACCTAACTGGGTTTTAATGCTCAGATGCACACATTTTCAAGAAAAATAAGTAATTGTAGTGCTCTTGCTTGTTGTAGTGGTTTTGCTTCCTCGTGGAGTATAGGTGAAGGCTTCAGTGAAACATCCCTTTTAGCTGTTTTTATTTTTTCTCCTTTTAAGATTTTTTAATCATATTTTCTTTTCTGGCCTTTTTGCCCATGTCCTCCTTTTGGATATCTTACTCTGCTTCCTCTTCTTATTTTTGGGAATATTTTTCTGTCTAGACTCACATTGCTGTTTCAGCAAGGGCTGAGGATCAAGCATACTTTGTAATCCTATTGCTAGTGGTACCACTGTTTATAAAGTGAAGTGAAAATTTAAATAAGGCCTTGGAGAGAGTATGTATACAATATTTTGGCATGCCTATTGTTGCTCCCATATTGTCCTGTTTGGTTGATATGATAAACTCTCATCATAGCTAGCACACAGTAAACAAGACTGAATACTTCTCAGTCACATATATATGATAATATTGTAAATGAGTCATTGGATATAACTTAGCACAGTGCCAGACATATAGCAAACCTCAGTAAATGATAGCTAATATTATTAATATTATTATTATAACTAGCACATCTTGTGTTCTTGATTTCATGGTCATGAGAATAGAATGAAGAAAATCTTGGCTTGCTATCAAGGAAAGATAGATATATTTATATATACCTTTCTGTATGTGTATCCACATGGTAGATGGAGTTCTGTGACATGCTCTGGTATAAACCTTTGGAAGAAGCTATGCTAATCTCTCAAACTCATGTGGACTTGAGAATGATGGCAAGAATGTGTCAGTAAGTGGTGGCAGTCATGCTAAAATAATACAGGAGTGTAATCTGGTCATAATTCAGCACAGAAGAATCAATAAATGTCCACAAGCAAGTCTAATAGTACCCTATGGATCTATAATATTTATACCTTATTCTTCAAAGCATCTTGCGAAGTGAGAACCATGTCATGCTCTTTTAGAAGGAGAGAAAGGCTAAGGCATCAGAAATCATTGAGTTGGTTTCATTTATTTCATTACACTCATGCATTCAATTTGTTTATTGGGAGTGCTTCAAAGCACCATGTTAGGCAAGAGATGTACAGATATATCTGTAAGTCCATAGGTATAACTGTGTGTGCGTGTGTATAAATAAATATAATAAATATTTAGATTTAATAAAACACAGATGAGTCCTGACCAAACTCAAGCTAGAACTACCTAAGTTGTTAAACAGGCAAATGAATCTAAGAAGTTTTACATTTGAATCTATAACCAGAGTTCTTTCCCAAACTTTAGGCTTATATCTGCTATTTTAAAAAGACATATCTTAACAAAAAAAGAACCCTTGACCTCAAACCAGCCCTGCACCCCAAAAAGCTCTACCTATATAATTTCTTATCTTATTAACAACTCTACTTTCCAGTTGCCCAGCCCAAAACCTGGGAGTCTTTTTTAACTATTAGCTTACTTTCATACCACATGTCCAATCAATCAGGAAATATTGCCACTATCTTCAAAATATATACAAATTTAACCCCACACTATTTCCAGTGGTTCTGGTCACTACTATATTTTACCAGGATTTCTACAGTAGCCTTGTAATTTGATTCTCTACTTCCACCTTTGCTCTTTCTAGTCAGTTTTCAACAAAGCGGTCAATATGATCCACTTAAAACGTGGGAGAAAACAAAAAAAGAAAACTATAGGCCAATATCCCTAATGAACACAGATGCAGAAATCCTCTACAAATATTAGCAAATCAAATCCAGTAACAGTACATCAGAAAGTTAATTCATTGTGTTGAAGCAGGCTTTATTCAGGGATGCAAGGGTGGTTGAACATACACAAATCATAAACGTGATCCACTACATGAGCAGAACTAAGAACGAAAACCATATGATAATTTCCATAGATGCAGAAAAAGCATTTGGTAAAAGCCAACATCTCTTAATGATAAAACTCCTCAACAAACTGGGAATAGATGGAACACGCCTCATAATAATAAGAGCCATCTATGACAAATCCACAGCCAACATTATACTGACTGGGGAAAGGTTGAAAGCATTTCCACTAAAACCTGGAACAAGACAAGGATGTCTGCTCTTACCACTCCTATTCAAATGGTACTGGAAGTCCTAGCCAGGGAAATAAGGCAGGAGAAAGAAATAAAAGGCATCCAAATTGGAAAAAGGAAATCAAATTATCTTCTTTTGGTGAATGATAGTACACCTAGAAATCCCTAAATGATAATCGTGACCAGAAACATTGGAAATAGTGTTGGGTGATTGAGTTCGTACATATTCTGAAGATAGTGGCAATATTTCCTGGTGGATTTTATATATCGGAATTCTATACCTAGAAAACCCTAAATACTCTCGTGGAAGTCTCCTAGACCTGATTCAGTAAAATCTCAGGATACAAAATCAATGTACAAAAACACTAGCATTTTTAAACAATAACATTCAAGCTGAGAAACAAATCAAGAACTCAATCTCATTTACAAATGGCTACAAAAATTATAAAATACCTAGGAATACAGCTAGCCAAGGAGGTGAAATATCACTCTGCAAGGGAAACTATAAAACACTGATGAAAGAAATTGTAGATGACACAAATAAATGGAAAATATACCATGCTCATGGATCAGAATAATTAATATTGTTAAAATGATCATATTACCCAAAGCAGTCTACAGATTTAAAACTATTCTTATAAAATTGCCAATGCCATTTTTCAGAGTTAAAAAAAAAATCCTCAAGTTCATATGAAACCAAAAAAAAGCCTGAATAGCCAAAGTAAGCAAAAAGAACACATTCGGAGACATCACACTGCCTGACTTCAAATTTTACTATGAGGCTACAGTAAATAAAACAACATGGTATTGATACAAAGATAAACAGATACATCAATGGAACATCATAGAAAAACAAGAAATAAAGTCACATATCTACTCAAAACTGATCTTTGATAAAGCTGACAAAAATAAACAATGGGTAAAGAACACTCTATTCAATAAATGTTGCCGGGAAAACTGTCTAGCTATATGCAGAAGAATGAAACTGGACTCCCATCTCTCACCATGTAAAAAATTAAGTTAAGATGGATTAAAGACCTAAATGTATGATCTGAAACTATAAAAATAATCTAAGAAAACCTAGGAAAAAATCTTCTGGACATTGGCCGAGGCAAAGAATTTATGACAGAGACCCTAAAAGCAATTGCAACAGAAACAAAATGACAAATGGGATTTAATTAAACTAAAGTGTTTTTGCACAGCAAAATAATAATAATAAAAAATAAATAACAGACTAAACAAATAACCCACAGAAGGGAAGAAAATATTTATAAATTATGCCTCTAATAAAGTTCTAACATTCAGAATTTATTTTAAAAAAAAAGTAAAAACTAGTCAAAGGCCCTGAACAGACACTTAAAAAAAAAAAAAAAAAAAAGAATACAGCCAACAAACACATGAAAAAATGCTCAACATCAATAATCATCAGAGATATACAAATTAAAACCACACTGATATGTTATCTTATATGTCAGAATAGCTTTTATTAAAAAGTCAAAAAATAAAATTAAATGTTGGCAGGAACGTGGAGAAAAGAAAATGTTTTTACACTGTTGGTGGGAATGCAAATCAGTTCAACCTCAATGGAAAAACGTGTGGAGATATCTCAAAGCACTAAAAATAGTACTGTCATTCAACCCAGCAACTCCACTACTGGATATGTACCCAAAGGATAAGAAATCATTATATTAAAAAAGACACCGACATTCATACATTTATCACAGCACTATTCACAATAGCAAAGTCATAAAATCAACCTAGGTGTCCACAAAAAGATACTTAGTTGATTAGATAAGTAAAATGTGGTGTATAGATTCACCATGGAATACTATGCAGCCATTAAAAAAGAATGAAACAATATCCTTTGCAGCAACACATGTGGAGTTGGAGGCCATATACCAAGTGAGTTAACACAGGAGCAGAAAATCAAATGTCACATGTTCTCACATATGTGAGAGCTAAACAAAGGGCACACATGGATATACATTTGAAGAGAATACACACTGAAGACTCCAAAATGGGGGTGGGAAGGAGAGAAAAAGTTTGAAAGATTATCTGTTACATACAATGTCCAATATTGGGGTGATAGGTACACTAGAAGCCCAATTCCCACCATTAGGCATGTAATACCCATGTACACAAGCACATGTACCTCCTGAATCTAAAATTAAAATAAATAAACATTATATATCAAATTCTCTTCAAAAGTCTTCAAAATCTTTATGCTTCACTCAACAGGAAATACAAAAGGCCCTACATCCTCTGCTTTCCCTCCTTATCTCTCTGATCTTACCTCCTACTAATGTCCCTGATCAACATGCTGTAGCCACAGAGGATGCCTTATGGTTTTTGGAACATAAGAGGCACACTCTCACCTCTGACCTTTTTTCTAACAGTTCTCTCTTTCTGGAACATTTTCCCCCCAGACTTTCATGGAGCTAACTTCTTCACCACCTTCAAGTCTCTGCTCAGACTTCATCTTATCAACAGAAACTTCATATTAAAGTTATAATCTCTTTTAATTTTAAAATTAAAAATTATGGTTTCAAATTACCATTGCTCTGCTTCACATTTTTATTTTTTCCTTATAACACAGATCACATCTAACATAATTTACTTTCAAAATGATATTTATTGTTTATCATCAGTCTCTCCACAACTAAGATAAACATTCAGGAAATCTGGATATGTATCTGTTTTGTTCACTGATGTTCAAGTTCCAAATGCCAAGAACATAATCTGGCGCATAATAGGCATTCAGTAAACATTTATTACATGCATAGGAAAGCCAATTGGTAGCAGAAAGAGAGGAAAATAGATTCAGATAGAAATAAACATACAGAGACAGTTGAGGCACTGTAAATGGAGAGCTGTATCATGCACATTCTTAACGTTTTGTTGCTTATACAAGCCTTAGATTTAAAAAGAATTTTATTCTCCAGCCAATAAAAGTTCCTCCTCATCGATGTTGTAAAAGTCGGGTTCTCTTATACCCAGGCACATCCTTACTTCTACCCTGCACTACCTGAAATAACCTGTTCCTGTGATCAACAATGCCAGGCAAAAACACAAACAAAAAGTATCCTAGACTATGACACGAAGCATCTACAAAATGTATTTCAAAATAATTTTGGCTCTCAATATACCATGGGATTTTTATATCTATAACTGGGTAGTATTCGTATAAGAGACTTGATCATTAAATCTATTCATTAATAGTCATCCATTATAAAGGCATTTTAAAGTAGACTAGCATAAAGATAGCTAGTTGCAAGATTCAGAATCAGTAATTCTTAGAGTAAACTTATTTTTATTTAAAAAAGCAAACTCAGACTCGGGGGCTATTGTATGTGGTGTTCATTTTGAAGCCCAAGCTGAAATATGAAAATAAAATACACCAAT
Source organism: Rhinopithecus roxellana (assembly GCF_007565055.1). Taxonomy (NCBI): domain Eukaryota; kingdom Metazoa; phylum Chordata; class Mammalia; order Primates; family Cercopithecidae; genus Rhinopithecus; species Rhinopithecus roxellana. The sequence continues at coordinate 3,117,999 of NC_044553.1, forward strand.
TAATCAAAACTTCTTTAACCTTTCAATATATGTACCATGTTTATACCCTTGTGTTCTTCATGTCCTTATGTAATTTAACATTATATCTATAAGGTCAGATATACTTTTTGCTTGTTAATTGAATAACCTTGAATAATTAGCTCTCTACTTATGTATGGGTGTTTTTTTCCCTTTTTCCTTTGAACAGCTTCACATTATGGTGTTTAGCATTTGCAGTAAGATTTCAGGATAGTTCTTACTTTGAATCTCAGGTATTGAGAGAAAACTAACTTTGTCAACTACAATTTGTCACATCAAACTTAATCCATTTAATATTCCAAAAAGGCTCTTAAAGTTTCTGACTTCTTAAGAACATGCAATACCTAACTGCTTATGTTATGGTGTATTTTTCCCTTTTTCATATTTAATGATAATTTTCATTCCTGCAATCATTGAATATACAGATGATCCAATAGTAATGAAGTGATTGAGTGCTTGCCTTTGTGGGGTGCATTAGATCTTTCAGGCCACTTATGTCCATTTAGTAAATTGCTACTCCAGTGCATTAAGTGCAACTCCAGTAGCCTAAAATTGTTAATGCACTTAATAATTTGGCACTTGTAATTGCCAGTGATGGTAGTACATTTGCTTTCAGATTCTCTTAGTAATCATTATGAAAAAAGAATTTGTGCCCAAAGAATTACATGGTTGGCCATTAGAATTATACAGCCTCTTTAAAATTTGTAATAAACCCCTTTGCCATCTAATACTAAATAATGGATACTTCAGAAGATGCTGCCAAAGATATTTTTTCTTCTCAAAATGCAAAATTTGTTCCCCTATGCAATAAAAGAAGCCACATACCTATACTCTAGTAAATAATTCAGTGCTACATTTTCATTTTGTCTTTACATTTAACTGCATCCACCGTAAAAAACCTCATGTAAAAGTAATATATTCTATGTTATGGAGGGAAATGGAAGTGTCAGGGTACAATGTTTCAATTAAGTAGGATGAAAGAGTTCTGGAGACCTAACTGACAGCATGATGACTGTAGTTAATAATACTATGTATACCTGAAAGTTGCTAAGAGAGTAGATCTTAAATCTTTTCAACACACACACAAAAGGTGACAAATACGTTAATTAGCTTGATAGTGGCAATTGTTTTACAATATATGTATATAAAAAAGTCATACTGTTCACCTTAAATATATATAATTTTCATTTGTCAATTATACCTTATTAAAGGTTAGAAGGAAATGATATCACAGAATGAGAAGGAAATTGGCAGATCCTTCCAATAGCTGAAAGACTATACCTTCCCAACCACAATGCAGAATGCCACATTTAAAACTCTACAGGATTTTTTTTTCTTTAAGCATCAAAAATTTTTACTAAGAAAACAATGGTTAGTTTTTATCCAAATTGAAGGCATAATCACATATTTCTAATTTTCTATGTTGCACGAAATGACTACTCAGTTATCAAAGGCAACCATGGGTAACAAGTAATTAGTTTTAGTCAATAGACTTCCTTTATGGCTCATTTAAAGCCACCCATTATCTCTCACTGCCGTGTGGCTCACTTTTGTCAACGTAGCAATCAGAGAAGCAGCATCTTTAACATGATGTGCTTTCCAAAGCATAAGCACATGTTACAGACGATCTAATTCACCCTCTGTGTTTCAATTCTAAAAGTTCGGCAGAATTCACCATGTGTTTTCAGGCATCCTAATTTCTTGGCATTTCACTTCTTAATTAGTTGGTGAGAGGTAAACCAAGCTCTGTAATCCTGAGAGGAATTGATGTAAGGGCAGTGTTTAATTGGAGGTTTAAAATCACTCGGAAATGGCTGTTATCCTTAAATATATGGTGTCCTTCCATCATGTCGGTGTCATTTAATGAGCTGATATAGATCAAGAGTCAGCTTATAAGCCAGATAATTAAACCACTTTGTTTATGCTTTGCTTCTGTATATTTTCTGCTGCACTCTGTGAAGAGTTTCATCTCTGTCAAGTATAAACATAAAATGGCTTTATTTTACCTGTAACTCTTACCCACTCTGTTCTGTTACCATTATTTTTGCTGAGTATCAAGATCAGTTTTGAATATTTTAGTCCGATTCCATGACTTGTTATTCACCTTGGGTTATCACAGCAATGTGATTCAGCTACTGAAATTCTATCCTACAGATTTAAAACGTAGATTCATATTTACTTAATGTTCTTCCCCTTCCCCGCTACCAGGGTCAGTAAAGCCCCAGTAGCATGCATTGTAGGGTGGGTAAACTTGGTGTGCTTCTCTCAAAGTGGCCTTTCCACTGTCCTTGCTCTCAGGGGGTGGGACAAAAAGGAAGAGGGAAAGATGACTGTTTTTCAATGCCTGTGGCAATTTATCTAATTCTTATGATCAATCATACGTAACACAAGCAGCCACACACTGGAGATGATAAAGTTGTGGTCCTTTCTATGGTGGTCATTATCTTGAGACAGTCAAGTATAAAGGGGTCCCTGGGGAACTCCCCACCGGCCTGTGCACTGGGAGAAACAGGTGGAGCTGCAGTAAGTTTGCACCTTTTGCAGTGGGGAGGAGCCTGGCCTCTCCTTTTCCAGGATGGAAACCTGGGATTCAGCCTGCGAGATGAGGGCCTGTTAACAGGAACCCCTCTCTGGCTTTGCTGTGTTGTTTTTTCCTTTTACCTTTTCACCCAATAAATTCCGTTTCTCCCACTCTTCTATGTGTCTGTGAGCCTAATCTTTCCTGGTTGTGTGATAAGAACCCAGCTTTTAGCTGAAGCAAGGAGAAAGTCATCCTACAACAACCTCTTGTGTAGTTTATAGGATCAATGAGAAGAAAGGCAAAAACTTCATTGAGAAGACACTTAATTTTAAACAGTCTCCCTAGGCATGGGGAATTTATTTTGGCTTGGGCTACATCTTTCAGTTGCCTCCCCAGCTTGGGAGCTTTACATTGCATTCCACTGTATGGATCCTCTTGCTCTATGTTGCAGTAAGTGAGGCAAACTTGCTCTACAAACTTTACCTACTTCTTATGTCCCAGATCTGGGGAGCTACAAATCCCAGAGATCTATCTTCACTACCTTTCAGGAACCTACACTGCAGAAATAGTCTTCGGTCAGTCAGTCACACAGTATTACTAAGTCATCTTGGCTGAAATGGCACCTCACAGACCTCAGGTGTGTGCTTCTCTGGGTTGACTGGATGCTTCTGAACTTTTTAAGTATTCACTCTTTTGGTTTGTGTGTGTGTTTGTTTGTTTCTTAAGAGACAGAGTCTTGCTCTGTCCCCCTGGCTGGAGTGCAATGGTCCAATAGTGGCTCATTGCAGCCTCAAACTCCTGGGCTCAAGCAATCCTCCCAATTCAGGCTCCCTAATTGCTGAATTACAGGTATAAGCCACGTACCTGGCCCTATTTATTCATCAATAAGAGCTGTGGACAATACCTTCAGGTCATGGTTCTCAAACTACGATGTTCATGTTTCATTTGGCGAGCTTTTAAAAATGTGGATGATGGTTTATTTTAAGAATATGTACTGAGTTAAGGACAATTTAAAAATATAGGCCTAACTTGGAAAAACATACAGTGAAAAACAAAAGACTTGAGAATACAGGCTGCCTCAAAGCAGACCTCATAGTTCTGGTTGTGATCACAAGGTAGCTCAGCAGAAATCTGTGGGGTTCTATCATCTATATGACATAGCATGTCTCTCCACATCTTCTCTCCTCTCAGACATTATAAACTACTTTTTCTCTTTCTTTACCATCAATATTTTTCCCAACTTTGTAGCTTCTCATATTTCTTAGAATACCTGCTCTAGAGTGTCCCTTTTTCTACGAACGAAAACTAACTCTAAACTCAGCCCCATCTGAAGCTAATATTAGACAGAAAGATTTAAGGAACCCTGACTCAAAATTTTGGGGCTTAGCCCCAAGTTAACATTCTTGCCACTTGGATCTTTGTTTGTCCTGTAATTCAATGGAATTTAATTTAATAACCAATTAATGAGTAAATGCTTTGTGCTTGACACTGTTTATGTTCTAGGGATAAATTTAAATAAGGAGTTCATAGTGTGAGAGAGAAGACAGATGTCTAAAGAGTACTTATAAACAAATTAGGTAGTTACAGTATATTTTGGGAAAATTGAGGAAGCCAAAACTAACTCAGTTAAGAAGTGTATCATGGAAGAGGGAACATATAAATTGGGTCTGATAGGGTGATTAAATTTTGAGTTGCTAGATTGAACTTTGATCCCTTCAGTAATAGCTGTCTCCCCCAATGTCCACTCATCTCAGAGGACAGGAAGAATTCTAGGGCTTTATTTTCCTAAAATGCTCAGCATTTGCCAAGATTCAAATCAATAAAACATAATATTAAATTAGAGCAAGACAAAATAATATAAGCCATACTAATAAGTGAGGAAGGAACAAGCCCATGTGAACATAAAATAATAAAGATATTCTAGTGGAAAACAGCAAAAGACAGCGTATTGAAAAACTAGAATTTGAGAAAACGAATATGTATGCATAAGGCCATTTTGTGCAGAAAGAAAAGAAGATACCTTGGAAAGGAAGATATCATGAGCAAAATTATATAGTCAAGAGAACAAAGGATATATTAATAAAATCAGTAATGCAAAGAGATGGGAAGAAGAACATATTGGTAGAATTTGCTTACTGATCAGATTCAAGAGAGATAATCAAGCAAAGAAAGATAGGAGTTGGACTCTAAAATTTTGGATGTTTTCTCTGGAAATATAGATTGGAGAAAAGTTTAAAGATAAAAGCAATTGACTTCTCTATATTTAGAAATCAATTAGAGTTAAAATTATGAAACTTATTTTTCATATGTATGTGCCTTTTAGAGAGAGAGAGAGAGACAAGGAGTGAAAATCAGAAAACATTGGTCAGATTAAGTAAATAATCTGAACACCCAGCTTTGAATTGTTAAACAATATATAACAAAAACTGAGTTAATTTGCAAGTAACTCATACAGAAATATAAAAATTTAAGTATTCTAAATGTAAGGTAATTGCTTGGATACTAACTATAATGTTCACGCTACTTATTATAGACAGCAATTCAAGTTCTGATGTAATAATTTTCTTCTTTCTAAAGGTATTTAACACATCAGAAGTTGTAAATGACGGTAAATACATCTCTAATTTTTTTATAGCAAAAGTGTGAGAGCTTACCTGCAAATAGCCCCTCTTATCCATCTTCTAAAACAAAATATGGTGCATAAGAGAAGTGAGATGTGTACAATAATCAACACACCTCATATGAATTTTAATATCACAATTTTTATATTTTAAAATTCTATTAAAAATCAGTTATAGTTTTCAATCCTAGCATAGTTGTTTGAGAGATATCTGATTTTGAATTATTTCTATACGTGTGCAATTCTTGATTTTTATTTTTTCTGTTCCTCCTATTAGGGGAGAAAGAAAGAAAAAAGATTTATTTTTAGGTAATTTTCATTCATTTCATTTGATACAAATGAATGCTTTTTTTCTTTTTATTTCTTTATCATACATCATTTCAATTCTTAAACCTATGAAGAGCAAATCATCTCACAACATCTTAAAATTCCAATGCTTTCCTTCTCCCAGGCTTTATTATTATTTTTTATTCATAGCACTTGTCACAATTCAACGTATACAGCAGTTTATTTTGTTTTGTTTGTGGTGGCAGAGGTGGTGGTTTATACTTCTATTAGAACATAAGCTACATAAGTGTAGGTGTTTTTGTCATTTATCCTGTTGTGTTCTTAACACATAGAATAATGCCTGGCTCATAGATGCCACTGATTTGTTGTTATTCTTATTATCAAATGAATAGGAAGACAGATACATTCTTGAACCCATCATTTTAAAAAAGCCCATTACATTTGTGAATAGAACCATTTTATTACAACTTAGAAATTGATTAAACAAAAATGAAACAACTTTAACTATAATATCACTGAAAATTGTCACTTTACAGAATCATTCAATCTGCGGAAATTTCTATAGATTGGGAACAGAATGTGGTTGAAACAAAATACAGGTAGTCCTCTAAATCCAATGATGTTATTTCTAGGTTATTCTTCCTTTATACTTGCAACACAACCCTGGAAGGTTTGCTTGCAATAGCTAATCAGATAAGTATTAATTTACTTAAGGATAAAGAAAGTCAGGTTTGTAATAGCTTCTTTAGAAATGGGCATATTTACCCAAAGACTCTTTAAATATAGCTTCTTTCTCAATTGACTGCACAGCATCACAGCTTTTGTTAAGCTCCTGGTAAGTATATTTCTTTTTTGAAATTAAATTTAGGTTTTGGGTCAGAGCTAACCTCACAAAAAGATAGTTTGCTATGTTATACCCCCAGAATTTTTAATACACTTGCTTTATAGCTGTAACTAATGATTTTGCAAAATATCAGATCTGAGAGAAGTCAGGGCTCTGAGCAACTGACTTTGACAGAGCCTCACAGCATCCTTTCTCCAGAGTGTCTGCATTCCCTTCATTCACGACCACCATATTTTGTCACTATAGCAGTTTCACAAAATAAAGGGATACTGGGTTCATGGACTAAGAGTAGTTTGTGGAGGCAGAGTATTATCTTATTTTCAATGTGATTCTCCTTAATGTTGCAATGCAAAACCAAGAGTAGATCCAACATTCACAGATACTGGGTGGGTGGGGTATATTTAAGAAACATTTTACTGAGAATTGAATAGAGCTACTGTAAGTATGCACGTAAATATTTCATTCAAGATTTATTACTGTTTCCCACCAAGAAGACTGCTACTAGATTGCCTTAAATATAAAAAAGCAAAAGCTCACAAAAATTGATGATATTAACTTGAGAATGGGCAGTGTCGTACTCTTGTTCACATTGCATTCCAAGTTCTAAGCAGCATGCCTGAATTTTAATAGCATATTCTATAGTTCTGTGAAATTCATGCATGCTTGAAGAAATGAATTCAGAAGTAAAAAGAAAGCAGAATAGTCTGACTCCAGCATGACTGAATTGTAAGGCCTATACTCTAGTTAGTACAGGCAATCCATCTGCCTTTCCCTCAATACTAAGCACCCAATCAACTCACAATTAAAGAGAATATAAATCCAAATGTAGGAAAAAAACCCACAAAAAAACTCAGAGAAATTTGACAAAACAAATAATATCATTTAAACTACTTTTAAAAGACCTATATGTTCCTTTTGTCAGCAAATATTTCTTAGAACAAACTTTTCCTTTCTAACAGAAATCATGTTTCATGTAGGACATTGCTCTTACACTATCAAGTTGCAAAATTGTTATTTTTCTAGGCTTATTCTTTGGGACAGAAAAATTTATTAAAAGAAATTAGCAGTAGCAATACTGGGAAATCTTTTCAGAAGAGGCATGACATTCTCCTTTGCGTATTCATTATAATAAAAACATTAATCCTGTTTATTTGACTTACTTACTTGAATTTTGCCTTTACGAAGTTTATTTCTACTCAATTTCAGCATAGAATTAACAGTCTAGAAATTCCTTCTTAATATTTATAGCCAATTGGAAAGAGTCATAGTACTTCTCAACAAACTCTTTTAAGGGAGTGAAGGGAAATTACAAATAGATTTTCCTTACAACTAAGTCATGTCATTTTTTTAGCAATATCAGTGCACTTGCACTTAAATCTCTTAGTCACACTAAGTACTTAGTGTGTCAGAAAAGTCTTTTATATGTTTTTGATATGAAAACATTTCATATTACTACCATGGAAATTCCAGTTCTTCCCTTGAGCCTGTATTCAGTGCTAAGGATGAATGAAGAAGACTATCGAAGTTTAAACGCCATGTCTTCCTTGTACAATTTTCAACGTGACTCTGAATCCAAAATGCAAAGTGTCACAGGGGGATTTGAATCTGACTTATTCATGTGAAGACTGCTGTGTACAAATAACACTAAAATAACTGAAGTGGCTGCAGTTAATATGAACCTTAGTTTATGCTGATACATTACAGATAATTTCAAACTAGGATGAACATGATCAAATTTTGAGAAGAATGTAAATATTTTCCAATTTTTTCTCCTTTGAACTTCTATATTATATACAGATTCATGATCCCTTGTCAAGAGATTAGTTTAGCTTCTGAGAGATAATTCCCACAACATTTATTCTAAATTGTAAGATGTTTGGGAGAAATAATAACGTACCTAGAATTTTCAGTCATAAGCTATATATGTATATGTGCTGATCTATCTACATGCATTTACAACAAATTGTGTGTGCATATATATTCATATACACATACATATATGTATATGCATAAACATGTATTCATAATTTTATGCATGTGTGCCTATATAATTATAAATAACTAATAAATTCTAATTATTGCCATTTCTTGTTTTTGCATTAGTTTTGTCAGTCTTCCCATCATCTTTAAGAATATTCAGAATATGTTTACATATATTATGCCTTTAGATAAAAAAATTAAACTATCAAACACCATTGATACATTAATTCATTTTATATTGGCAAACAAATATTACTGGGATTATGAGACAGTGTAAAATGGTGATGAATGTTAAAGGACCCTGGTTTTAGTTCTATGGGCGTCACGTTTGGGGGCCTTAGTAGGTCTGTTATAAAATCTCTGTACTCCAGTTTACTGATCTTTAGAATGAATATTGTATTATTTATTCTGACTATCTCACAGAACATTTGGGAATAGCACATTAAGGTTTTATTAGATAATTTGAAGGCAAATCCTATAAGCATTAATAATATTAAATCTTATAATAAAACAAATGATACAGCAGGAACAATAAAGTCTTTATTCTATACATTCTGATGTACAAATTTTAATGATTTCTTGAATTTTTTCTATATATGTACATTTTTATTAGTCTGGTTTCCTACATATTTAGTTTAATTCAACAAATATTAATTGAGCACCTGGTATATGCCAATCTTTGAAATTGCATGACTGGGAACATAAAACTAATAAGAAATAATACCTGCTCTCAAGGAGCTTACAGTCTCCATTAAGGAAATAAGACAAGGACCTAATAGTTATGATATAAAACAAAGTATTCATAAAAGAGCTGCCAAAATGTGTTATGGAGTTCAAGAAGGTTATCAGAATAAAAAGTAGCATTTGACACAAATGTTCAAGAATGAGTAGGACTCCTACCTCAAGATCATAAGCTAGAAGTCACTTAAGTCAAGTGGAATAGTAAGATAAAGCTTAAAGTATTTAGAAAGTGTGAATATGTTCGGTGGAGAGTATGCTTTTCAGGAAAATTGCAATGCATAGTAATCTGGCAAGATATATTACAAACATTTAAGAAAAAATGTGGGTACACACTTAGGAGTTTGTACCTTAGTCAGCATACAATAGGTAGATACTAAGGATCCCTGAGCAGGGGACCAAAATATTTGAGGCTCCACATTCTTGTAAAGAAGTACAACTATCTTTAGGAGGACAGATTTGACACGATTTTGATGATGAATCTCGGGTACAAGGGTGATGACATGAGCTAGTATGCTATTACAATGTCAAGACAGGTTCTGTCTGAATTTCTCTGAAAGCAGAATGAAATTTTAAAAGGGTTAGAGATGACAGAATAAGGAAGCAATATTGATTACGTTTTGGATACAACACATGGAGGCAAAGATGATTCTATGGGTTTTGAATATACTTGAACATAGTTGACTGGAAAAATGGGAACATAATGGTGGCCAAATTAACCAAGATAGAGAATTCAGAAGAATATGATAATTTAGGAGAAAAAATGTTTTTTAGTGATGAAGAGGAAACTGGTTTCTGATTTGGACTGTAGCGTATATGATTCATTATAAATTTTGAATCTATATAACAAATGTAGTCTGGGAGATTGAAGTCAGTTTGGATATTATCTATTGAGATGTAGTTCTTGTAATGGGTGGGATGAACATATACATGGAAAACAACTACAGTTGAAGATAAAAGAAGAAATAGGCGGTATGTGAAGCAATAGATAGTACTCAAAACAATTAGGAAAAACCAGCAAACATAGTAACACCAACATGTTTTAATTTCAAAATTAAAAAGTGTGATAAACAGTCTAAAATAACTGAAGAGAATGAACCTTTGGGGAAATCTTTGGACTTGGCTTCTAAGGGATCAATAGAGGGGAAATATAGTCATTCATTGTCTTTTAACAAATATTCAAAACCCTCCTATGAATTTTTTTAAAGGTAAGCAAAACAAGCATATTTCCTCTGGCTTCCCAGAGCTTACAGTGTAATAAGCTGATAATTAACTGACAATAATAAAACACACAAATATTCAATTAAACTTTTGAGGAATGTTCTAAGGGAAAGGGTAAATAAATAGAAAAAACCTATTTGGCCTAAATGATAAAGAAGGGATTTTCAGAGGTTTGCATGTATAAGCTGAGACCAGGAATGAACTGTACAAAGGAAGAGGGGTTTAGAGCATTAGGAGACAAAACAAAAGCAGACACAACCCTGAGTATGGAGGTGGCACTAGGGAAACTAAAAAAAAAAAAAAAAAAAAGTTCTGAAGCAACATGAGTGAAAGTGGTAGGATAATCATTCATTTCTTTATTTAAATCTGATGATAGATTATGAAATATGATATGTCCCGGGGAGTACCAAGTGCCCAGCAAACAGGAGATATAAGGCTGGATTGGTGAGAATAAACCAGGTCATGCAGGCTTTATGTCCTACTTTAAGGAATTCTGTCTTTATTTGGTGAGCAATGGGAAGATTTTAAAAGGCTTTAAGAAGGAGAATGTGTATAGTTTTTGCATTTTAAGACAATCACGTAAGGTATAACAGAGAATGAATAGAGATGGCAGGATTGGTTGTAAAGGTCTACAAGAAGAAGTTATTGCAATATTCTAGCAAGAGTACATGGTAACCTAGTCTGGGGTAGTGACATTAGACATGACAAGATATATTTGAAATATATTCAGGAGGCAAAACAAATAGATGTGGTGGTTGATTGAATAGCGGGAATGAAGAATGTGGAGGTATCAAGGTTGATTCCCAGTTTTCTGGCTTAAATTTTAGTGACTGTTGCTGCCATTCCAGACAAGGGGAATAGTGGAGAAGCATAGGGTATTAACACACCAGTGAAAAACAAAGTTTTGGCATTTTTATTCAATAACGATAATGAAAACCGTCAATTTAGCTGCACAATCTTAGTCCCATTTCTGACTGATAATAAGCATTGGTCCGATGTGTGGCCGAGAGTAGCAGGTTTTTCCATGGAGTTCATCTCTCCATGTACAGCTAATTAGGATGGGGTTTGAATCAACAGCACTGGCCTCATTACCACATGCCCAAATCAACAGAGCTAGCCAGGCCAGAGAGATGAAAAGAAATGCATTCACTGTGATGGCAATTACTTTCATATGCAGTGTACTACTTTCCAGAACAAATAAATACAGTTGAGAGACTATAACTGAGATCAACAAATAATTAGTGTACTGGAAAGAAGGGATAAAAGTGGGAAAGTAGTCTTTAAGCACATGTCCATTATATTCTAACACAGAAATTCTGCATGTTTCTTCTGGCATTTAAACTTGTCATTGTTACCAATCATTAATACACGTATTATAGTTTTCATGAACTCACAATCAAGATTTTTTCTTTTCTTCCAACTAATATTCCCAACCTAAACTTTGAATTAAGTATGCTTCACCAAGTAGAGCATAATTTGGCTCTTCAACCTCCTTGATTTCCTCTGCCAATGTGCACCATTAAGTGATATTTGCCTTTGATAATTATCCTGTTTTCGGTATCCCAGCACATCCCTATGACTTCACTAGGCAGATGTGGTTCTCCTTACTGTATTATACTTCCCTTGTAGAATGCCTAAAGCTTTATTTCCTAGGCCAAATCTAGAAAAGATTCACTTTTGAAAAATAAAAACTCCAAAGAAAACCTTTCCTTTCACTGAACAACTTTCTTCCTTTTCTCTCAGCAGGTGTTTTCCTTCCTTTTTTAAGACAACAAAATTAACATATGTTCAATGTTAAAAAAAAAAAAAAAAAAAAAGGAACCCAGAATAGAAAATGAATAAAAAATGAAACTGCTTCACTATATCTACCAGGCAGGAAGAATCCTAGCAGTTTAGGGTACACATGTTTTTATAAATATATCAGATGACATATAACTTTATGTATTTTTCAGCCAAACAATATATAGTGGACATATTTATATGTTAATACATATATCCTATGTTAAGTTTGAGCCCATTTTCTTAAACAGATTCTTGCTTCTCTCTTCTACAAATAAATCATTGTTCGGTTCTTTCATAAGTAGTGTTTGAGACAAGGGTTTCAATGACATATTTTATCTGGATGGTGATGCCAGTAAATTTTGAGATGGGAGGAAATGAGAAAGGGAAGTTAAGACAACCAATACAGGACTGCTCTTGATCCAGGGACCGTGGTGAGTAATAAACTTGGTCTCACTGGAGAACTCTGGGTGTCTATAAAACAGGCTCCTCAGAGCTATTCTCTCTCAGGGATGGAAATCTGAGGAGTTGATCCAAGGCTGCTGGTGCAGGGTGGGGAAACAGGAGAGTGTCCAGTTGTGGTGGTGGTAAATGTCTGACACTTTTGAATTACAATCATGGATAGGTCCTGGTTCCTGAAAAAATCTCTCATGCCGTCAGCTGTCCTCAGGATGCACTGTGCTATTAAAGCTGGAGTAGATATAAGAGCACAAATGCTTTATGTCATGCTCCCTTTCTGATGGGCAATTAGATCGTTTCCATTTCTTTCAACATTATAAACTACCACAGTATCCTTGTACATAATTATTTGTATGACTGTCTGATTTTTTACATGATATAATTCCTATAGTGATATTAAAGGGTAATTCAAAAAATTCAAGGTTATAATCTGTGGGTATGTTTTGGGATAAAGAGGGGCAATTTTTTTCTTCTTAAATGAATGTTTCTATGGAATGTCAGATAATATATAATTAACTTTAAATGTTACCTTCTAAATTTAGATTTAATACTTAAAATATCTTTTAACCACATTTGATAATTTTACATATTTCATCATTGTTATGAAAAAAGCCAGTACTCTGAGCTAAAATAAATGTACCTAACATAATACAAGTCTAAAAATGTGTTTTATTTTCTATTTTAAGATAAGGGCAACATTGATTTGAAAATTACAACGGGAAGAAAATATTTAGTAGTTAAGCCTAGACAAAGCATCATTAGACTTTACATCAAAAAAACACAATCCATAAAGGAAAAATAAATAAATTGGACCTTATCAAAACTAAAAACTTTTTCTCTACAAAATACCATGTGAAAAGGATAAGACAAGGTGCAGGCAGGGAGAAAATATCTGAACAACACATTTCTGGCAAATGACTTTGATGTTGAATATAAAAAGAGCTCTCAAAACTAAACAATTCAAAAATGCAATTATAAAACAAGCAAAGGACATGGTTAGACATTTCACAGAAGAGGATATTCAGATGGCAAATGAAAAGATGTTCAACTTTATTAGCCTTTAGGAAAATGCAAACTAAAATTGCAATGAGATATCACTATACGCCTATCAGAATAGTTAAAACAAAAACAAAACAGTGACAATAACATATGTTGGTGAGAATGTACAGAAATTTGATCACTCATACATTGTTGGCAGAAATGCAAAATGATATACTCACTCTGGAAAGCAATTTGGCAGTTTCTTATACAACTAAACATGCAACTACTATGTTGCATGCCATTATACTCCTGGACATTTATCTCAGAGTAATGGAAATCTAAGTTCACACAAAAATGTGTACATGAATGTTCATAGCAGCTTTATTTATAATAGCCCTGCACTGGAAATGATCCAGATGTCCTTCAATGGGTAAATGGTTACACAAAATGTAGTACGTGCATACTACACAATATTACTCAGCAATAAAAAGGCACAATCTATTGATACATACCACAACTTGGATAAATCTCCAGGAAATTAGGCTGAAAAAAGCAACTCCCCAATATTTACGTAGTGTATGATACATTTATGTAACATTCTTGAATTGACAAAACTGTAGAAATGGAGAACAGATTAATTGTTGCCAGTGGTATAGAATTGGCTGGCTGAAGGGAGATGTATTGTTAAAAGGCAACACTAAAGCAATCCTTGTGGTGGTTGAACTATTGTGTATTGACTGTGGTGATGGATAATGAATCTACAGATGTGTTTAAAATACACAGAATTAAATACACACTTACACGCAAGCACAAATAAACCTGGGGAACAAGATTAGTGGATTGTATCAATGTCAATGTGTTTGTGATATTGTACTACAGTGTTAAAAGTTATCATTGGGGGAAAATGGGTAAAGTGTATATGAAACCTCTGTGTTATCTCTTACAACTGCATGTAAATCTATGTCAAAATAAAAGGTTAAATTTTTACAAATTAGCAACATTTCTGTCTATAATATATGTACATATATAAATATTAATGATTAACTTTTGAAGAATGCCAAACTTGTGCTTATTCACTAATACATGTCTAATTTTTCTAATTTTTACATTCTAAAATAAGCATGATTATTCAAAAGTCATTTATATTAGAAAGTAATACCAGAGAACTTACTTCATTTGAGGGCTAATATAATTTATGTCAGTTACATAACAATATGAAAATATTTGCATCATTAAAATGTCGTGGAAAATTCTTCCTTGTCTATCTTCAAGATAAAACAAGGTTAAAAAAAGGGTTATTCATGAAAAAAAAATTTAAAACTATTTAGAAGATAGATTACTGCATTAAGCCATTATTTTGGAAAAAAAATCCAAAATGGTTTCTTTGCTGAATATTATACCCGATATGCATTACCTCATTTAATCATCATGGCATTATGAGATGGGTATTATTATTGCTGTGCCTTTTTTTACAGGTGAGTAAACACTTACGTAGCACTTCTTATTTACCAGTAATGTTCTAAGTGTTTTACATATATTAGCTCATAAATTAGGCAACATACTACCCCCTTTTACACCTGAAGGAATGGAGGGAAATTGTATAAGGAAGAATACAGGCAGTCTGGCTCCAGACTGTTCTACGGTGTGTCCAAGAGACACTAAGTAACAGATAATTTAAACCATCTACATAAAGTCACACAGCTACTAATGGTGAAATCCGGATTTGAATGTATGTTCTTTCCACTACACCAATGTTTACCAAATTCTGATTTTTTGATCATATACATCAGAATTATTGAAGCAGCTTGTTTAAAACCTAGGCCCTCTCCCTTCCTGCATCTCTATTGACTCTAAACCTCTGGTGCCAAAACCTTGGAATCTGAATTGTCAACAACCATCCTAGGAGGTTTTGATTAACATTAAAGTCCCAATCTGGCTGCATTCTAATACACAAAGCAGGTTTTCTATGAGGCTCAAATGAAATTTCTGGAATATTTATAAATGATGCCATATTTTATCAATTTTAATGTTATTTATTTATTTATTTGAGAAGGAGTTTTTGCTCTGTTGCCCAGGCTGGAGTGCAATGGTATAATCTCGGCTTACTGCAACCTCCGCCCCCTGGGTTCAAGCGATTCTCCTGCCTCAGCCTCCTAAGTAGCTGGGACTACAGGTGCCTGCCACCACACCCAGTCAATTTTCAGATTTTTAGTAGAGACGGGGTTTCACCATGTTGGCCAGGCTGGTCTTGAACTCCTGACCTCAGGTGATCCACCCATCTCGACCTCCCAAAGATCTAGGATTACAGGCGTGAGCCACCACGCCCGGCCAGTTAATGTTTAATTTTTAAGAACACTTTAACATCTCTGAAATAGGACTAACTGTTAAAACTGGTGGTTCCTGTAATCACAATAAAAACAGATTTTTTTTTCTTCTTCATGCTACGTAAAATAATGTTGCTTTAGATTTGTTAATGTATGCAGGTTCACTGGATATGAAAATACAAGAGACATTGCTTATTAAGCACTGTTTTTGTTTATTTGTTTGTTTGTTTGTTTGTTTTTCGCTCCTGGGTCACACGTGAAAGGGCGCCCTTCTACATGCCGTAAGAGTCAGAGTTCTGGAAAAAAAAAATCTTAAGTCTTCCATCGTATGTAGAATCACATATAGTATGTGTAAGTTACTAACCCATGAACAGATAAAATAATGAGTTTCAGAACACTTTGAAAATGATAAATCGTTATGTAAATGCTGTGTGTGTATGACTGTAAGTGTAAGCATGGGCTTGAAGTAAGATTATTAGAGAAAGTAGAAATAACTTGATGATGCTCATTTCCAAACTTGGCACATGCGCATTATAACAGACATCATGATTTTCAACATTCTTCGTTTTCTTTCTCTAATAATAGGAAGCATATCAATAAAGAGTGCTCTTTATTGCTTGCTATGCTCTAGGAAATTATTTAAGTGCTTTTCACAGATTATCTTATTTGAGCCTCCCATGAATCCTGTGAGATATCATATTATTACTGTTGCTATTATCCCTATTTTACAAGAGAAAAAAGCTGAGTTGTAGGAACATTAAATAAGTTGATTAAAATTACTTAATGAGAAAACGCTGAAGTAAAAGTGTGAGCAGAAGCACTCTGAGATAGGAACTTGCTTGTTGAAATACGTCTTAAAGTAAAATTTACTCTAACCTACATAATGCAACTTCACATAACACAGTAGGAGAAAGTGGACAGAGAAGTCAAGTTGTAAATAGTCACTGAAAAGGAAAGAAGAGAAAGCAAGAAGATCATGCGGTAAAATATTTGCAAATGTGTTTATTGCAACTCCTTTTCAAACTTACTTGATTTGAATACTTTATTTTCACTTTTTAGATTTTGTCTCTACCAAATGCATTTGATTACAAAATTTTCCTTGTGTCTCTCTTGTACTGATGGGAGCACTCATTTAAATAACTTCATTTTAAACTACATTATCCATACCTATTCATATTTTCCCATCTCTGTGACTTCATTGTCTGTGATTCTGTTCTATAAACTCTACAACTCTGTTCTTTGATCTGCTGCATACATCTGACAGGTGGACATTCTTCTCATTCTATCTACATTTTCTGCATTGGGTATGCAATCTGAACCTACTTTCAGGAAAATTATGAAATGAATGTAGTCTTTCAAGTCCTATACATCTTCTTTTAGCATGCTTCTCCTTCTTTTTCCTAGTCCTTTCTGGTAAGTTTTCTCCGTCTATTATTCTAGTTTTTGGAAGATTTTGATCTGATAAAATGTGCCCCATATTATTAGGAACTAATATCTTTCTCTTATGAAAGTATTTGTAGTTTAAAAGAAGACTAAATGGAAAAAAGTAATGCTAAGGATGAAGGAATGGATAACTGAGTGAGAAATTGCAGAATAATTGCATCATATTCTATAGTGTGGGGATTCATTCAGAATGGGTACCCTTCTAGCATGCCCAGATATGACTGTATTGGAAAAGCCTTTTGGATACATTCAAAATCTGTCTTGTACAAGATATTATCAAAATCTGAAAAAAGAAAAATGTATGTTCCTTTCATTAAAAATTCACAACAGACATTGTATTACTTATTTTTCATTTACTTAATAATTATTATTTGGCTGCCATATATTAGCACCATACAATCCTTATATTTTGGACTCATCAACCTGTTAAATTGTGTTAGTTTTGAAAATTAAAAAATGTAACTCAAGGCAGAAACAAGTTAAAATAATAAAAATTAATAGTCCTCTCTATTCAAGGCTGTTTCCAATTTTGAAAATTAATTTGTTTCTTATTATTTTGTTCCATTCATAAGATCTAGTTTCTGCTGCAAGAACTATTAGCCCAAAATAGTCTTAATTTTAAAATTTTGTATTACAATTCAAATTACCATACAACTCTGAAAAATATTTCCATGTCTGAGTATACTACACTTCAAGTTTCGATCCCAAGAAATATATACTGCAACAAACACTAGAAAGGAGCTAAGATTCTGAATTTAGCTAGAGCTTATATGATCCTACTCATGTAAAATGAAGCATAATATTCTATAATTAATACATTTTAGTTGTAGAGATTCCCTAAAGTATTATTTTCATGTATAATTATATCTAACACAAAATATACAGAATTCATCTAATTTTCCTTAGTTTAAATATACAATGATTTTCTTTGCAGAAACACTGACATTTGCTCTTTTATTAAGAAGTACAATTGTTTTCTCTAAAACTAAGAAGTGCTAGAAAATTATGTTGCAAATGGTTAAACTGTTTCTTCAGTTGGTTTCTCATTTTTTCTCAATATACAGGAGATCTCTTCTGTCTATGAAATTACATTGATTTTATTAGTGAAAGATGAAGTTGCTGCTTATTTTTAGGTTAACTGAATAAATTCTGGTCTACATATGACTCTAAATCATAAATTATTTCAATAATCATTAATTCAGTAGTCTCCATAGAACCGTGACTTACAGTTTACCTAGGTTCAATAGAGACTACTGAAGATGTGAATGACACATCCTTGCGATGGAAGAGGTTACAGTTTCATTTGGGAAGCAAGTATGTAGACAACTAAAGACTACCAGAAATACAAATATAGGTAAGATCCTTAATTCAACTAAAAAAGCATATGAAAAATAAACAGTAATTAACGCATAGTTAGAAAGCAGTTGGGGGATTGACTTTTGAACACTGTCAATGAGTCTGCTAGTGTTAATTGTACCTGCATTTCCAAAATTTCTTAGATTTATTTAGATATGTAATACCAAAAATAAAGATAAAATTAAGCTAAAATGTCAGCAGGGAAACAATGATACACAAGTTAATTTTTAGAATTCTCTTTATGCTTTCGTTCATTCAATCATTGTCAAGCAACATTATTTGTTTCTCCCAGAAAACTCACATTTAGCCTAGTGCCCCCATGAAATATGTGATTCAAACTATCTTTCTGAATAACATTAGCACCATTAAACCGCAATTATTTCACATATCATACAGAAGCCCAGAGTTACTAAACTAAGTTATAATTCTTAAATCACATTAATTCAGGAAGATTTTAGTGCCTGCTTGTTTAACACAATCTTATAAATGATCCCTTAGAAAGGATGTAAAAATCCACACATATCTTAATGGGCTAATTGTGCTCACTGCTGTGTTGAGTCTATAAAAGCTTTTCAAAAGTGAGAGAAATGATGGCATTTTTATCTTAAATTGCAAACATAATTGCTCTTCTAAATATCTTTTTGTTTCTAACTTAAGTGCTATTGACAGTAGAAATTTCCCCAAAACACTAATAGAGTATTTAACATAATTTCATTTATTGAAAAAAAAATCCAAGGGAAAATAACATACAGCTATCTGAAACTATTTAGCAGGAGGAAAATATCAAAAGGAAAATGAAATTAAATCTAAACTTTGAGATTTCAAATGAAACTAATATTCAATATAAATTTAACACAATGTATATTTGATTAAACTTACACATTTAAATATATTGATGAAACTCAAGAAATAAAAATGACATCCTGGAAACCCAGGACAACAGTTAAGAGCCATAGAAAAACGAATTGAAACTAACAAGCTAATCCCTATTTTATAGAATTTCTCATTGTTTTATTGAAAAATAAGAATACATTTTAGCTCAACTCATGGAAAATTAGTACAAATGAAACTAAATTCAATCAGTTGTAAATATTTCCTTGAGAAAACTATTTCAGTTTCTACCCAGAGTTTAACCTCTGCCCTACTCAACATTTTGAATTCCAGTTCCCTAATTTCAATATGTTCAATGTACGTTCAGGGTAGTGATATCACCACTCTTAATTTATTAAGCTTTAAATTAATATGTTAATAAAGTCATCCATATACAAATATATGGAATATTTCTCCCTCTCTAAGCCTCGCTTATTTTTCTAAGCAGACATGAACATATGGATTGATTCAGAACTGACATAGTTCACACAAAGATTTCAAATCTTTAGTCTTTCTTTTTCTGTGTAATAACAACATACATGTTTACTGATAAATATTATGCATATTCAGCAAAGAATGTTTTATATTAGATTTGAAAAATGTTCCGATCATTCTGTGGTAGCTTTTCTCCTACACAGAAGTAGAAAAAGCCAGACATTGGTTTTTAAAAATAAGCACTAAGAAAACTAATAAACTGATTAGCCACAAAGGGAACATAGTAGGAAAGGAAATAGCTTGGGAGTGAACCCTATGATTTCATTGTTTTCACAGAAAATGCAATAACTCCTCATTGACATCAACTACCCAGTTGCAAGAAGAGTGTACCTTCTGCTTTGGTGAGACACAGATGAAGCAATTAGTAAAAAGTAGTCATCAACCAAGAAGCAAATTAATTTGGGGTAAAATTTTTCCAGTTTAAATGTCTGTTGATTGGCCCTGATCTTTGAAAGGCACATTAAAAAAAAAAAAAAGTTTTGTGGTAAATAATATGCATTCACAAGAATACTTGGAAATCAGTCTATAAAAATCAGATTATTCTATCACCATCTTTCAAATCACTAACCAGAGCAAAGAAAAATCGATCATGAAAAACAACACAGTCAGGTTCATACAGTCTTTATAACTAAATGAATTAATTGTTCTTTGAGTTACACATTTTATTGACATATATGTTTATTATAAAGTTTTTAAAATAAAAATGCATGTTTGGTGAAACGTTAATACAGTTGTAATTTCTATTTCATCATATTTTAAAATACAAAAGAATGGAATTATTTTTACTCTATTACATGATGTAACTGACTAGCTGGGTTGTAATTCTCAATGTTATAATTATCATAATTCATTGCCATGCCGAAGTCAATTCTGCGATATGTGTGAAATGAAATACCTCTTTAGTTTAGCCTATTGCATGACATTGTGGTGTACCATGCATCTTTCAAATCTCTTTAAGAAAAATTAAT
Source organism: Rhinopithecus roxellana (assembly GCF_007565055.1). Taxonomy (NCBI): domain Eukaryota; kingdom Metazoa; phylum Chordata; class Mammalia; order Primates; family Cercopithecidae; genus Rhinopithecus; species Rhinopithecus roxellana. Next base: position 3,138,904 of record NC_044553.1, read on the forward strand.
GACAGGCCAAACTTGTGACAAAGTACTGTGAATAACATTGAAGGAAGAAATATTTTAAACAGGGGTATATTATGATTTGTGGTGGAATTAAAAAACACGTAGCAGGAAAAAGAAAAAAAAAGAGTGAACCTAGGTATGTATATAATGTACTTAAAGAGAGGACTCAGATTTTTAAAATGGATAAAATAAAAATTACATTATTTTTAAATACTGCATAGTCAGTGAGCATTTGATGTAAACCTTACAAATATGGTTGGGTGTTTTTTTTTTCACTTTAGGGTTTGTCGAAAAGTAGTAATATTAGGCATTGTTTGGCACTTCTGGCAATGTTAGTGACTTCAGTGAATTTCATTATATCTATGATGCATTTCATATATCACTACAAAGAAATGCTGCCAATTGCAATTAAAATGGGCCCAATTGCAGAGATGTTAATATGTAGAGAGACAAGCATTCTTGAACTCATGAAATAGAATAATACTCCAAATTAAAGTTGGGATCAATTACTGGCAATAAGAGATTACATGGTATACTCTTTCTTCCAGAACATTAAAAACTCCATTGCCTGGTGCCTCTCTATAAAAGAACAAAAAATATTGGCATCAATTACACTTTAAATATGTTATCAAAACGGAAAAGGAAAAATATGTTGGTGAGTCCAGTTCATAATAAATACAAAAAGTATTAGGAAAAGGAAGGCAGTTGCTAAATGGGTGTTTTAAAAGTTTCATTATTTTTACTAACATTAAAGAAGAGGTTACTTAACAAAATTTACATTTCACTTGTTCCAGTCTTTTAAAATTTCTGCATTTTATCCATGTACTTTCAATTAAAGCAACTGAACATATGATCTGTAGTGAAAAATGTTGATTCAAATTGTTTGTTGGTTTACGTGAATGATCCAGAAGCCATTTGAGATATATATTTTATTACCATCTCAATAAGCCTGATTGCTTTGCACTTCTTCTGATTGCCCCTTTGTTCTTCACATTCATCTGCAATTTTTAAAAAATTTAATCAAAATTAATTTGTGAAGTACCAGCCAGTTCTCATCAACTTCTGAAGCATTGTGTATTCTTACTGTTTGAGATGGTAGGAAAGATTTTAGTATTTTATAAATGCTTAGTAGTAGGATTGAAACTTTTTCTTACAGTAGTTTCTTTGTGCAGGATTACTTAGGATAATAGGACATTTGATTGTTTACCTGAAAAGGACACATGTATATTCAAATATTCTGAATATAGTCTTTGTTTATTTAATTTTTTTTTTTTTGCAAAAGCCTCACTCAAATCACTTTAAAGATCAAGGGAGAGAGAGGCAATGAGTTGAGTCTCCTTTTAGATCTCAAACATTTTCATTGCTACTATCATGAATGAGAGTGCAGAAAATCAACTAAAAAGGGTGATCTACTGATAAGAGATAGTGGAGAAAAGGGGCTAGTTGCCACAAAATGGAAGTCAAGATGAAGAGAAATTTTGTAAAGTAAAAGAAATGCCCCAGATATCGTGTACTTGAATCTCTTTGGTCTGATAAAGTGTACAGGTTACTGTGAAACTGAAAAAATATTAATATGCCTAATTCATTCAAATAAGCTATGAAACTCATTTGTTTATTATGTTTAATTTAAAGGGCTTGGTTCAGATCAATTCCATCATTACCTAAATATTCAAACTGGTCCCCTTTTGAACTGACTGAAAATAGACATTAAATTCCAGGTTCATATGTATTTCATATTTAACCTTCAAAGGTTTAACTGCTTTTTGCATGTATTACAAATATAGGAGAGTGCATCAGGGAGTTCCTATTGAAATTTCTTTCTGCAGACATTAAGGTATGTGGAACACTGAAGATTTATCCCATGGTAACCAATAAATTGTATAACTAATTTCATTTTAGTGATAAGTGAATACTTCTCAACAAACACACATACTGCTTGTCATACCTTACCTGGAAAGAGGCTTTATTGAACATAAGCTGTAAAGTTATATTTTAAGTTGAATTACTGAATTTGCACAAACATTTCTACAGAATTGTTTTAAAAAATCAAGCTTTGTCGTTTTCCACTACATTTTGTTGTGCTTTTTATATTAATACTCGCAAATGTTATAATTTAATACTTATATTCCAATTACTTGCATAAGCAGTTTTTTTTTTAAATCCTGGGGTGTTGAAAGAACATATAATAATAATACTCTTCTTAGGCAAAAGTCTTTTTAAATGAAGTTAAAAGCTGAGATAATTTAAGGAAAAGGATCTTCAAATTTTCATAACCAACAGGTTTAAGTGAAATTTACAATGCATTGGAAAACTGGCTGGTTAAAGATATGATTTGTCCTCAGGTAGCTCAAAATCATTTTTACAGGTTTTTGTTTTTTTGTAAAAGTGTTTTTTAATCTTGGTAAAATAATAAAATAATATTTCACAATTTGCACAGAGTCTGACTAAAGGGCAGAGGCATATTACCCTCAGAGTTTAGAATAAAGCCAGATTTTTCAGGCCCAGTTCCACTGTAGAGTTAGTATGCACTGCAATCCCAAACATTTTCTTGTTCCCTCTAAAGCTAGGGCCAATTTCATTTCAAGTGGAGGTTAGAGTAAAAAAAAAAATCACTTTTGTGTTCTACCATCTTCTGCACTAAGTATTCTTAATAACCTTTTGCTCTGGTTGACCCATTTAATAACCTGGAAGAAAAATAGTGTTGCTCCATATCTGGTCTCAATGGAAGTAATTTTCTAATGGACAATAAGCCGAAAGGCCATGGCTGTCTAGGAGGTTAAACAACAAATATCTTGTCTGCATGGGCTTACGCAGCAGCTTCGGTCCTTTCTTCTTCAGAAGCGGCTTTGTTGTCTTGCCTGTAATTTGCACATTTAGGCTCTGTAGTTTGTTTATAAAATAGTTTTACACAAACCACTCTTAGCAGTGCAAGCTTCTGAGTTGAAAATTATTCAGGCTTGTTTCATTGAAGGCACTTGGTTTCCATGGCAATTTATAAAAGATGGTGGTTTGGTTTCTTCATTGGAACAGATGACGTAGTTTGGGTGTTCAAGTGGCCGCAAGCAAACTCCGATAAGCCTGTGTAATATGTAAGCCCAGGTTTACCATCCTGGATAGTAGTGCATGCAAAAAGAGACAGCATACAGTTATCTAGCTTAGCCATGGGAGAAAAATAATAATAATAAATGTGGGATGGGGATAAGGTGGGGAGAAACATGAATGCTTTAAATAATTCTGAGTTCGGGTTATTTTCAAGGAAGGGTAACAGCCAAAGGTAAAAGGGCCTACATTTATTTAATTCTCTATGAAAACCTTCTCGAAAGGAAAATAAATGCCAGCTCTTCACGTACCCTGTTTACAGTGAGGTTTTTGTTGGCAGGCCATTAGGTTTCCATGGTAACAAGCAAACTATTCATTTGAAACAAAACCAGCCATGACTTTGTGCTTTGACAAGGATTTCTATAGCTCTTTTTTTTTTTTTTTCATTTTTTTTCATTTTTTTTCCAGAGTTCAACCAGATGACGCTGTGATCTTTTTAGCCACAAAAGCACCTGAAGGTCTCTTCTCTACTCAGGTCAAGAATATCTTTTATGTTTAGTTTGGAGTAAGTTATACTTCCATGATGTCTTTTTATCCCCAGTGCTTAAAAAAATTTGTTTTTATTATTTTGTTTTTGAGTCAGTAGTCAGTGGAGGAATCTTTGGTAGTTTGTTTGTTCAATGTCCATTTACAAAGACTCTTTCTTCATGCCAGTGCCTGGTGAATCTTTTATAGCCTCTGCCAGGATAAGGTCACCTTCGAGGACTTAAGATAGACATGAGGACGATAATGGGAAAAAGCCATATATGAACCAAAATCCCAACAGCACCATCAACGGAATCTAAAGATAAGGAAAATAAATGCAAACAAAAAAAAGAAGAATAAGCATTTCACGTAGCTACTAACACAATCTGGGTGAATAATAAAACAAGTATATGGAAGATATTTATTTTTATTTTGTTTTGTTTATCAGCTTCATTGCTAAGGGAAGTGAAAAGGAAAATGAATATATGGTAAGGCACTTGATAAAAAGATTTACAGATTTTAAATTGATATAATATGCTATGAAAACTTGTTCGTGAGATATTCACAGAGGTTTGTGGTTGAGCTCAATCTTAGAGAGTTCTGCTAGCCCTAGGAAAGCAGGAACATGGAGAAAATTATCAGAAATCTTCATAAAGTAGATTTTTGTTTTTCAAGCTTCCAGAAGTGGATAAGCTTGAAGACTGAAAGAATATCTTAATGAAAACTAGAAAGGGATGATCATGTGTACCGAAATTACTATTGCAACTAGTAGATTATCCATGTTTAGATCAGTCCATTATCTATAAATTATACAAATCATTTTCTCTTTATTTTAACTTTTAGAGGCATGATGAAGTCCATTCTAACTAAAAAATCCCTTCCACCAATCAGCCTGGAAAGTTCTACTTAATTGGGATTTGTTAAAACCTGGTGTCCAGGTGATGCCTCTTAGAATGAATGCCTTACTGAGGAGGGATAACACAGGTATAATTCATTAACCTAGCTAAAGTTACAAAATGGTTTGTATCTAGGGTAGAGTTGAGTTTGACAATGGAGACAAACAATCTTATATCTGGATGGTGTGGACCATAGTTCCATTTATCGCCCGGAAATAATTGGCAGCCTGAGGAATCAGGAAGAGGCTTTCAGCCTTCAGGTTGGTCTGTACTTAGAATATAATATTCATCTAATAATCATCAATCAATCAAATCCTAGTCATCAAAATGAACTTAATAAATGGTAATTAAATGACACAAATGTAACAGTAAACTTTCTGATACCAAATAGATTATTTTTGTTCAATTAAGATTATTTATTTCCCCTAATTTATAGAGTTTAAATAAAAATATCCCCAATACATATAGGGGGTATTTTCATATTTAAAACTGCCGCACATTTTTTGGACTTGCTAGTTTAAGAGGAAAAAAACTAATTATAAAAATATTCTATTGTAATAGAACTTGTACAGTAATGAAGTCCCTATGGGCTTTCACAGGCATTTAACTGTGGCTACTTTTATCAGTTATGCTTTCTTTCTGCACTAGGGAGTAAATAATTTCCTTTGCTTTCCTCCTTTGAAAAGTTTAATTCAATTTATTGAATTTATTTATAAGATTTGTGCTTACATTATGAAAATGTAAAATTTCTGTATATAGTTGTAACTGCCTTTAATTAATAAAATGTTACTGCCACTCAGTCATACTATGAAATTCAAAAGAAATACTATTATCCTTTGAAGAGAATACATGTTTTCCTGTGCATTAGAAAAACTGTTCTTTTGAATATAGCTACTGGTTTTCTAAAGCAGACCCAGACAGATACAAGGATAAATTTTTACTAAATATGTTACTTGAAATACTAAGTTTATGACAAGATACTAGGAGCAAAATGGCTCATTGTTATATAAAAATCTTAGTTTTTGTCTTTTGACAATACCTAAGAATTGAGTCAATTCAGTTCATATGAGTAATCAGTGGACAACTGTACACATTTAACTTTCAACATCTAGACTGATATAGTTTCTCACCAAATATAGAAAATTAACAAAGACTCTGATTTGCTCTAGACTTACACAAGATAGATTTTCAGGCTTTTGTATGTGCTAAATAATTGATGAGTAATTTGTGTAAATTTAGTTTGATTACTTTCTCTTTATATGACCACAAAATAAAAGATTCCAGATGAGTCTAAGATAATCCTTCAATTGCAGTCATTTTTAACAGGAATGATTTTATAGATTTCATAGCTTCAAATGTGAAATACAGAGACGAGGATTTTAAGAAGCAGCTAAACACATAATTCTAAATCTTTGTGCATTATTTATCATGTTTTATTTATATCTCTTCTATTATAAAAGGGACCTGTGATGAAAAAATAAAATTAAAGATATCATTAAACTGTCATATTCAAAAGAGGGTATAAAGTGAAAATCAAATTACTAAACAAGCTTTTGGTGCAGATAGGAGATTAGACCATATTAGGGCTACTTCATTACTTAATATATGTATTTAGGCTCATTACAATGCTGAATCTGTTAAAATGGCTGGCAAAAGGCCAGGAGCGGTGGCTCACGCCTGTAATCCCAGCAGTTTGGGAGGCCGAGGCAGGTGGATCACCTGAGGCTGGGAGTTCAAGACCAGCCTGGTCAACATGGTGAAATCCCGTCTCTACTAAAAATACAAAAAATTAGCAGGGCGTGGTGCCGCGCGCCTGTAATCCCAGCTACTCAGGAGGCTGAGGGAAGAAAATCACTTGAACCCGAGAGGCGGAGATTGCAGAGTGAGCAGAGATTGCACAGTTGCACTCCAGCCTGTGCAATGAGAGCAAAACTCCGTCTCAAAAAAAAAAAAAAAAAAAAAAAAAAAAAAAAAAAAAATTGGCTAAGTCAGGAAATATATTCACTATATTCATAAACTGGAGGCACAAAAACATCTATGCTGATATGGTAAGGCTTGTGTCCTCACACAAATCTCATCTTGAAATATAATCCCCATAATCCCCACGTTTCAAGGGAGAGACCAGGTGGAGGTAATTGAATAATGGGGGCGGTTCCCCCATACTGTTCTCATGAAAGTGAGTTTTCACTAGATCTGATGATTTTATTATTATTATTATTATTATTATTTATTTATTTATTTATGTATTTTGAGACGGAATCTTGCTCTGTCGCCCAGGCTGCAGTGCAGTGACGTGATTTCAGCTGACTGCAAGCTCCGCCTCCCGGGTTCACGCCATTCTCATGCCTCAGACTCCCGAGTAGCTGGGACTATAGGGGCCGGCGCCACGCCCGGCTAATTTATTTCTTTGTATTTTTTACTAGAGATGGGGTTTCACCGTGTTAGCCAGGATGGTCTCCATCTCCTGACCTCGTGATCCGCCTACCTCGGCCTCCCAAAGTGCTGGGATTACAGGGGTGAGTCACTGCGCCCGGCCAATCTGATGATTTTATAAGGGGCACTTCCCCCTTCTCTCACCAATTCTCCTTGCCGCCTTGTGAAGAAGGTACTTTGCTTCCCTTTCACCTTCCGCCATGATTGTGAGTTTCCTTAGGCCTACCTGCCTTGCTGAACTGTGAGTCAATTAAATCTCTTTCCTTTATAAATTGCCCAGTCTTGGGCAGTTCTTTATAGCAGTATGAAGATTGACTAATACAATTTACATTATAAATATGTGCTACGTATACAGGTTCATCAAATATTTTAATAAAAGTTTTAAAATCGTCTAAAACAAATAATGTCAAAGTATTTTAAAATCTTAACAATAAAAGTGTACTTGCCTTACACAGAGCTAAATCAAAATGTCACTTCTATTTTATCTTAGGCCAAATATATCTGCAATTGAATTTAATACTTTAAAAATAACTGAAGAAACTTTAGGGTATTAGATATAAGAATTTTTAAATAAACCAACTAAAAATAACTGTTTTTAAAATTAATTTAATTAAATGTTAATTTAATAGTAATGTTACTTTAACGTTACAACAAACCCATCTCAAGCAAAGATACTTACTCTTACTTGCTAGGTCTTGTTTTGCACATTCTCCTTCTGCAATTGATACATCGTCAATAGCAATGTCACCTTCTATTCCAGGACCTCGGATACCTTCAAAAATGAGCTACAAATATGAATGAAACAAACCTAAATGTGGAGCTTTTATTTGCAGATCAATTTCTTTTGAGAAATCAAGGAGACAAAAGTAAACTTGTCAGTAATCCTGGCATCTTTTAGATTTGATGACCTTCAGAATTAAAACGTGCAGAAAACATAAATTTTCATCCCAAAAACGGTAATTCAATCTTCCTTGCACTATATTAGTTTTTCTCATCAAAAGCTCTCTGTCAATTTTAAAGCAAAACTAAATTTAATCAAATAATACAATAAAACAATGACTACACATCCTCTTTTAATTTTTAAGGATAAGAAAAAAATGTTTTATTTGAAAAGTCTTTCTCTGACATAGATATTTTCTGGTTTTATCTGAACATAACTCATAACATTAGTTTTCTAGAAATATTTTAAAGAATGAATCAATTCTGGATTCTTTACAACAGTAATATGTATATTGAAGCCCAGACCAAAGTTTTTCTCTCTCTGACATTGATTTCTCACAAACAGATTGAATATGTTCGTCATATTCCCATGTTGGCTTTATAATTTACCTCCATGATTTCACTGCTGATATTCCATTTTTTAAACTTGAAGATATTTATCAGTCTATTTATGTTGAATATCTCATGGTATACCTTTGAATTTATGGTGGCTATAACAATGGTGGTCACTGAGGCTCAGTGCATGAATATTGAAAGAATAAATGAGTACAATCAGAATCCTTTATTATTAAATAATCAATACAATGACAATAGAAGCACAATTAGCAAATTTATATATATTTTTTATTTTTACAGAAACAAGACTCTTAGAATTTTCTTTATGACTCCCAGATTATTCCTTGCTTTCAGGAAAACTTTTTAATCTTTTTGATACTGTAAGGCAATTCATGCATTTAGTGGTAGGTGTATAGTTCTAGAAAAATATTTACATGTTAAAAGAAAATATCTGTTTTGGTCATTCCAAAGAATAGTTTTATAAAAAGCTGTTTCTAACATCAATCTGGTAATGTGCATTATTAATAACATTTCTAGACTTATGTCATCACAACAGATTTGACAATGTTTATTTTTATCAATGCCAAAGTTTTTGTTTTTGTTTTTATTTGAAAACATCTCCTCAAAGGCAAATCAGAATCATTTCTGAACTTTTCAAAGCTGCTGTCCTGGGAGAGCCATAGCTTAATTACGATGATTTTGAGAGAACGTAGGCTATTTTTGAGAAATTGATCCAATGTTCTTTGATATGCTCTCATAATTTTATCAAAGGGAATCTCCAGGTAGTAAGCAGAGGGAATCACTTGTCAACTTTTGTATTGAGACCCTGTCCTTCACTTAAATGTAGTTCATAAACAAAGAATAATTTTCATGATTTGATAGCAGAGAAAAATGTGAGTTCTTACTGATATACAAATATGATAAATATGGAGTTTCCTGCTTGTCTATGTTAAGATAAGCATGTTCTTAAAGATTCTCCAAAGCCATCTCTTTGAAAAACATTTAAAATGGTCTGTTTCACTGAAGCCAAAACAAAATGGCAGCTACTAGCTTGGTTCTACTGTTTTATGTATTACGCTTGTTCCTTCAAATGATAAAAGGTTTTGTAGCTACCATGGTTCATCAGAAAACTACAGCACAAGGGTATTACATAAAACACTATAACCAAGTTAGCAGTTTAGCAAATTTTCAGTCCTCAGATAGAAGTATTATTGTGGCTGCTTGGAATTGATGACTTCCATTTGAGATAGGATGGTGTCTGGAAAGGTAACTGGGAAGTGGCTTTAAAAAGTCTCAGAAGACTTTGAAACAGTCCTTTATTGAAAGGTCTATGAGAAACAATTTAGAAAAAAAATGAACAGTATAAACATTTGAGAGAATTAAATATGGAGAAAGGGAAGTCATTTTAAGGTGCAGAATATTCCACATTATGGATATAATTTATTTAACCAGTACCCTATAGTCATTGTTAGACATTACAACTGTTATCTCCTATACTGAACAAGGCTGAGGTGACTACATTTCAAGCACATTGTTGTTTAAGGTCTATAAAGTGCCCCTATGAGCAAACTACCTGTGAGAAAATATTTCCGTTTTTCCAAAAGGTAGGTTTTTAAGTCTTGGGGTATATTTTCCCTCTTTGATATGTGTCCCTTACCTGATAGAGAGTCAATGTTAGAGTAAATCAATAGTTACTATTAAATACTGATTGTAGAGTGCAGTACAGGTTTTACAATGTAGCCATAGCAAAGATAAGGGGTTTGCATTCCCATGTGCTTTATGTGGGCAAGTGAGATGTGGTGAAGAGTCTAATAAAGGTGGGTTAAAATGCTCTGCACCTGCTCGCACTTGAAATTTACACAGATGAAGCTGAAGTCAAAATCCTTTTATTAGGAAGGATGTTTGCAAAACATCCCTGTGTTCTGTGTCACTGAAGCCAAAACAAAATGGCAGTGCATGGATTTCCCATCTTAGCTATGTAAAGGTAAAAAGTTTGAAGAAAATATCTACGCTTTTTCTTATTCAAAGTACACAATTGCTTTCACTTAGTAAGTTCTTGTTACTTCCAGGTAGGAGTCATATAAAATGGTGAGATTTCTTTAAAAATCAAAACTAAAACATACATGTCATCAAAGTCATTTCTGAATTTTTCAAAGCTGCTATCCTGGGAAAGTCATAGTTTAATTACAACGATCATGCCATTACTCAAAGCATTTCAACACTTCTTCTGCTACTGCTTTTAAAGGATTAAACAATTTTCCTTTTTCTGTTACTTTTCTTTTTCATCCTGTCTTCCTGCCTCCCTGTGCAGCTTGATCAAAATCAAAAGGTTGGACCTAGGTTTGTGCTAAAAAAAAAAAAAAAGTCCAAGAGCAGTGAAATTGTGAAAGACAGACCCTTTTGTAGTCAGATTGAGAGAATGTGTCAGAAACCATCTGTAGTAAACATCAGGAAGCAGACTGACTAATGTAATTTAGTATGTGTGCTACCTACCTACTGGCAATATGTTGACTATAAGTTTGTGGTCTGCTGAAGAGCGAAAGTAGAAATCAACAAAAATCAAAGCATCATGTGTCCACAGGGCTTCGTATACCTACAGCATTACCTTATGTGAATATTTCATCCCTTGGTGATATGGAATGAATGAAGTGGTACAGTAAAAAAAAGTAGGCTGATTTGCAAATATATTATTTACATTTACATTTACAATTATTGATACTACATTTTGTCCTTGATAAAGCAAGGTAATTTCTTTAAGCATAGTAGGAATTTTAGACATTGTGTGTAAATAAATCTAATTAGTGGCTATTTATTGGAATGATAAAAATAATTTCCAGGAATAAAACTCTTAGTACAGTCATAATTTATATTTTTAATATTTATTTGTAATCTTGTGATGATGAATCTACTTTAATAGGCCAGATAAATACTTGCAGTCTTCCACAGGGTCCTTTTTGAACAGAAAGAAAAAGATCCTGTGTAGCATGTTTGTTTCCTTTTGATTTCCACAGTTTTGCTATTAGGAAAATATACATTAGTTTTTAACTGGTTGAATTTCACAAAGAAATTTTTATTGCATTGTTTTATTTATGCTCTGAGCTCTTGACTACAATTATATTTCTGAATTATTGTAATTAAATTTTATAGATTCGAACAGATTCATAAATGACTCCTAGACTAAGATCTAGAGAGAGCATGTTTTACTTGACATTGTTTTTGTGTGAGTTAGATTAGACAAATATAAAGTGTAGATATTAAATTTAAATGATGTGCCTTAGCCAAACTTTTAAGCATTTGTAAAAATAAATCTTTGCTTGGCATTTTCTAGAATATAAAGATGAGAAATTATAAGTCCATTAAAATATGATGTGTTTAGCCATAGAAGATGTGATCTTTTTACACAACAAAAAATATTAATTATATTTATTTTGAGAATTAAGACTCTAGTTTAAAAAGTTAAATTATCATATTTTTATGACTTTCCATCATTATTTTATCTACTATTACATTACAGAGATAAAACCATTTTTGTTTCCTCTTCAGTACTTCTGCATTTGGTTTAACTGACTTGAAGAAGGAATTAACAGCATCTAGGTACTCATGAAGAAAATGTTAAGGTTTAGGTCTCCTAAAAGAGGGATAAAATTATGCAAAACCTATTCCTCCCATACAATAGCAATATTATTTAAAATTATTTCCCTTAATTGAAATGACGAGTTTAAAATTGAAATGTTTTCACAGTGTGTTCATGCAACTCAGCAAACTTAACATATAAAAAATACTGCATAATCAGAAAATTAACTTTTGGTAAGTAAATTCAAATGGGAATTTTAAAATTAATGTGGACTTCTGTATTAGAATTATACCTCACAAAATCATTTCAGTTCATTAATTGACAGTTTCTTACACACATTATAATGCTTCAAAGCATATAAATATAGATATCAAAATAAAAATATAGATGATGCTACGAAAGTGTGTGTTCATATGTAATTTCTCAGCAAGAAAAGAAGAGCTACATGAATCACTAATGAGTAAAAGTAGATGGGGGAATTAAATAATACAATGCACTTCTGATGATTTGCCTTCATTTTTAATGGTGACTTTTGCAAATATTTACAATATAGTTTCTTCCTGACAAAAGGCAAATCACTTCTAATCATTACTGCTAAGGCAAATGCAAAACCCTAAGATTGCAGTTTGAAAACCGACAGTACATATCACTTTGAAAAACTTCAGGATATAAATATATTTTAAAATAACCATTAGCATTAATAATATTATCTTTATTTTATTACTGGTTTAGTAAATAATTGAACTATCCTCAACCATTACAAAATAAATTTGAAGAGAGACAACATAATAGACCTAGTGGGTCGCCTTGGCTTTTTCCCTGGGGAAACCATCTCAAATCAGAACGGTGAGTTTAACTTCACAGTGCTCTGCCAGTTCAACTTGTGGGACAAATGTCAATTAGCTGTCAGAATTTCTAATGTTAAATAATAACGTGAGAGTCGACTGTTGGGAAAGACAAAGAAATGCATCAAGTTGTGAGCTGGAATTGGTAAATGTTTTTAATGGTTAAGTCAGGAGTCACCATTGTATCCATATAATTGCCCTGGAATGTGGCTTAGAATGCCAGATATGCTACATGAGCATGTAATGTCTACTAATGAGGACAATATTTTCTAGCTTATTATTATTCTTAGTTGGAACATAGGGCAGAATGATGTAAGGAGAGCAGTATAGTCTCTTTTCCAGTCCCTGTTACAGTGTTAAGCATTTCTACCTTAATTTTCTCAAAAATTATGTCAAAACCTATTTCTAAGTCTTGAAATGAATAAGTAGGAGCAGGAGATTTCCAGAATCCCTTTCACTTAAACTAAGAAAATGTAAGGAGCATTTTGTGTCTTATAATCTATTTATATACTTTACCCCTGGAAAACATTTGGAATATACTATGAAAGAAGTAAAACATTAAAAGGGGATGGTTAAATATTTTCCTTGGTATGGGATGTAAAATTAATTGACATTATAAGAATATATCCATTTTGTTTCTTTGGAATTGTTGCCCTAATTTTTTCAAATGTAGCAAAATATATTTTTATCCCAAGCACTGATCATGCTAAGTTAATTCTAGTAAATGAACCCAACATAAATTTCAATAGAATAAAACTTCTACTTGTCTTGAAAAGTACTAAACAATGATTGTATTTTCAACTAAGCAAACTAATTGGACCCACTCAAACAAAGGACTTTCCAAGTAATTTTTAAAGGATTTATGGATCAAATTAATTTAAAGTCATGCAACTCAAAACAAATAAAACAGCATAAATGTTAGTGAAAGAGACTCAAAGTCACTTATATTCCATTTAAAACTTCAAGAGGTAAAAGTTTTGCCTTCCACTTAAATACATCCTCAAATGCCAGAAAGTTACATTTGAGTAATAGTAAAGCTTCTCACAACTTAATTTATATGGTAATATATTGGTATCATTGTTGTTATCAGGAGTTCCTAGAAGATGTTACACACCAAAAAAAGTATTTTTGAGAAGCTTGACAAGTTATAAAAGATTTTTGGGTAAAAATAATACTTCGTATAAAACAATTCAAAACAAATCTTCTCTAAAATGAAGTAAGACAAAAACAACAAAAGTGGCATGGGATTATTTAGTTGTGTTTCATGTTTCCTTGAACAATTAAGATTAATGAACTAAAGTCCTTAGCCAATAGACCTAGAAATATGTTGGGAAATGAAAGAGCATAGATCAAAATAAAAAGATGATTTTATCTATCTTTATTTTCCATTGATCATTTAAATAGCTTAAAAATGCATCAATTCAAACTATTTACAAATATAAATTTTTCCATTTGTTTCCAAGAAATATAGAGTAACAGGAACAAGAGCTGTCTTTCTACTTTAAACAACCAATAACTGGGCCAAGTATATGAAACCACAGTGTTCAGGATACTAGATATCAGATAATGAAGACGTGTGTTCCCTGGGAAATGGGAGTCAAATAAGGTGAATTCTGTTGACCAATACAAAGTTTATAGGCCATGGTGCAAGTAGAGGAAAAGAAGGTGAAACCTGGTAGAAAATCTGAGTTGAGGAGATGAGAGTTCAAAAAAACAAAGGAAGCTGGAATGTTCAGGGCAGAATACCAGAGAAAAACAGTGGCAGAGAAAAAGAGAGAAACAGAGCACTGCAGAGAGTCCCCCTTGAGTATTCAGCAGAGTACTGATCAGGACATGAAATAAGGAATCTACCCAATACTTGGGAAAGAACCAGAGGGATGAATTTGAGTTAACAGTGCCCAGCCTTCACAGGACTGGGAATGGTGACTGCTCCCATCCACCACACGGAAAAATTTCGTAATATATGGGACATTTGGTGGAGGATTCAGAATAGTCTTGCCTCCATCATGAGAAATAATTAGCCCTATACCAAACATTACTCTAGTCTCGCCTAACAAATCTTAAAAGCAACACCTAAAATAATGAAACTGTTTTGAAGTGACTTAACTATCTTCCCTGAAAAAGCTCAAGAATATTTATAAGAATACAAAAATATTCAGCACCTATCAAGGTAACAGTCACAATGTCTGGTACCCAGTCAAATTACCAGACTTGTAAAAAAATAACGAAAACAATGATCCATTATGAGAAGAAAAATCAATCAACTGAAACCAACCAAGAACTTATATAGATGTTGGCAATAGCAGATAATTTAAAATGGTTATAATAACTGGATTTCATACATTTAAAATATTAACTAAAGACATACAAATATTTTCTAAAAAGATTCAAATTGAACTTACAGAGATGAAAAATCCAATGACTTAGATGAAAAATACACCAAATAAAACTAAAAGTAAATTAGACATTGCAGAAGAAACTATTGTTGAATGTGAAGACAGAATAAAAACTATCACAAATTAAACACAAATAGAAAAAAATGAAAATGCCTTAATGAGTTGTGTGACACTTTCAAGCGATTTTATCTATGTGTGATTGAAATCTTCAAAGGAGAGGAGGACTAGCAGAAGTATCTGAAGAAACATTAGTGAGAAAAACCTCAAATTTTATGAAAACTATAAATCCACAGATCCAAGAAATTTAATGAACACAAAGCACATATAGAAGGAAGAAAAATATATCAAAGCACATCACAATACAATTTATAAAAATGAATGATAAGGAAAATCTTAAAAGCAACCAGAGAAAAAAGTCACATTACATATAGAAGAATAAATTTAAGGCTATCCACAGATTTCTTCCTGGAAACAATGCAAACAAGAAGAATATGGTACAATATCTGAAAAGTTCTTAAAAAACAACAACAACAACAACAACAACAAAAACAAGGATGCTTAATCAGAGGAAACTTTCAAAAAATGTGTGGTATATTATGATCTTGGTATTTTTGTTTATTGTGAACTTTGCTGGAATTTTGTGTTGGAGAGGCAGTCATGTGGGAAGTGAAAGTATATCTAGAATATCAACTTTTTAGAAAAAATTTTGCTTTTTAATGACAATATCAGTATATACATTTTAATATTAAGGTTACTTGTATCAGTAATACTTTGGAATCCTGTCTTCACAGTTTAATTTAGTTTGATGATATGTTGTCATTCATTTTCACAACTGTATTGTTCTTCATAGAAACAAAATGATTCTTTTATTTTTCAAAACCATATGGGAATAAATCTTTTATATATCTGTAGATAATTGGCTAGCCTTACTCTCTGATTCTTTATCATTGTGAATGACTGTATTTTTATCATCCTGGTTTGATTTAGAAGTGCAATCTCCAAAGCAATTAGAATTTATAGATTAGATTACAAGAAAAGGTCATTCTACCAATTAAAAATTGGCACAATTTTCTATACCCTTACACAACATATGCCATGAAATGCATCCAAAAAAAACACTAGTAGAAGAAATATTCAATGCTATAAATACAGTGTCATGAAATAGATTTGAATTCTTTTGAAATAAGGCATAGAGCTACAGAAGATATATGTCATAGACTTTGAAGATATTTTACCATATTTTTAAAATATAAAAATATTTGGATATGTAGATATATATTTATATATGTATATATGTTTATACACATTAAAATCATTAAAAACTGTATTAACTCCATTGAAATAGCTTAATCATCTGTTGTCTCTAGCTATAATGGCCAGTGTTGCAGTCTTTACAACTTCTATATTTTTACTGGTAACTCTCTTAGCTAACTCTCTAAGTTTTACTACTTTTCTATATAGAAACAAAGAAAAATAAAGTCATCTTAATTTTAATAATCAGTGATCAATTACTGATATGGCATTAAATCAAAAGGAACTTTTTGCTATGAGTACATAAAATTTCATCAAGAAAAATTCAAACAGATTGAGAATTGATTATCAAGTTCCATTATTATAGAAACTTATATATATATACATCTCTCTCTATTTTTTTTTTCAGGGAGTAAAATATAAGCATGTGGTTTTATAGAAATGGATTACATTTTATCCAGGCAAATCATTTAAATTTTGATAAACTATTATTCAAACCAATTACTTGATGAGTATTAATGAATAAAGGAAAAGCCCATTTATCTTTATAAAGCAGCTTTTAGAACTAAAGCAAAACTTAATCATATAATTTTTGTGATGCTTATATCATGGGATTTCTGAATATTCATATTTTAATATTTCCTCAAGATCTACCTTTAATGTTATGCTCATTTACAGCAATTAATTAGCCAAAATTACTATTCTTACCTGAAATGAAGTAATTGGGTATATATTAACATGAGCCTCATTCCATCTTTGTCCTTTATTCCCACTTGAAGACCACAGTGGATTCTCTATTGTTGTTTGCCCTTTCAAACGTAGATAAACATTTAAGACGCCTAAAAATGACAATAAAATTTTATTTTGCATAGTCATTTTCAACTCAAATTTGTTTTTCCTTGACCAAATACTTGTAAACTTCTTAAACTGAAATTTTACAGAACACTCTAGTGTCTTGTCCTCTCTTCTCTCATTTCCTATTTTGCTCTTATGACATTTGACATTTGATCCAAAAGGAACCATGTCCTAATTCCCTAGAACATGTGAATGTTGCCTGATACTGCAAAAGGGATTTAAGGATTTTGCAATGGGGAGATTATTCTAGATTATTAGGGTGAGTCCTAAATGCAATTACATATAGCTTTATAAAACAGAGGCCGAGGGAGATTTGATACAGGAAAGAAGGCCATGAGAGAGAAAGAGATGTTACATGGCTGGTTTCGAAGATGGAGGAAGGGGCCATAAGGACTCCTGGCAGCTTCTTGAAGTAAAGGCAGAGGAAAGGGCTTCTCTCCTGGAGCTTCAGAAGAAGCCAGCTCTGATGACATCTTGATTTTAGGCCCAGAATGCTTTTTGTAGATTTCTATTCTCAAGAATAAGATAATAAATTTGTGCTGTTTTAGGTCATGAAGTTGGTGATCATTTGTTATTTGTTACAGTAGCAAGAGGAAATGAATATAGCATGTAATCATGTACTGACTAATTTGCTCAGAGTTGGACTCTAATTCTGTCATCTTATATTATCATTTAGAATCATATTTTTTCAGTTTGATTTTTACCCGTCTCATTTTTCCTCTAAAATAGTTATTGGAATATAAAATGAAGATAGCTTTTATCTCATCATTTGATATCTCTTTCAACAGTTTAATGTGCTGTACACAGTAATGATATTAATGATGATAATGATATTAATACAATAAATATATTTCGAACATTTACTCCAGATGAGGAATTAATCCTCTCAACAATCCTATGAAGTATTTATTATTATTGTCCCCACATTATAGATGATAAAACTTAGAGGGGTTAAACAGTTTGCCCTATGTCATACAGTAAGAACATAGCACAAGCAGGATTTGAACTCAGGGAGTTTCAGAGTCTTACATCTTAATCACTAGGCAATCAATATTTTAATAGATAATTTTAAAAATCAACTTTATTGAGGTAAAATTTACATGCAATAAAATTCATTCATTACTATGTGTACAGGCCAATAATTTTAGACTAATGTCTACTACAATGTAAGTACTCGATCAAGATACAATCAATGTATCTTGGTTGTATCAATATTCAAGATACAGAACATTTCCATTTCCTCAAACAATTCTCTCACTTTCCTCTGTAGTTTGTCTTCCCAGCCACCCTTCCTCTGCTAGATAACTAGTGATCAGGCTTCTATCACTAATTAATGATTTCTTTTATAGAGTGTCATATTAATGGAATTAGGCAGTATATAATTTTTGTGTGTTTGGTGACTTTCCCTCAGTGTGACACTGATGATATTTATGTCATTGTTTTATTAGTCATTTTAAATTCAATGCTTAGTTTACTTCTGTTTAATGTACTTTACTGATGTGTTTATACTTAAATACACCATCTTGTTGGACTGCATTTCTGTCTTCTGTTTTTCCTTCTCCCTATCCCCTTCCATTCCTTTTTTCCAGGAATGGACTTTTTTCAGGATTTATAAAAAAACAAAAGATTTCAATTTATGTACTGTACTGACTTCTTAACTATATCTCCTTTTACTATGCATTAGTGATTATTTTAGAGTTAACAAGATACAACTTTTCAGAGTCTAATTAGAGTTAATATTTTACTTCTTCATACTTACAAATCGTAATTCAAACTCCCTTCACATGTTCCACTATTACCTTATCCTATTCACTTCAGATTCTGTATCTCCACAAATATAACAACCTTACACAACATATAATTCATTTATCTGCCTCATTTCTTTACTCAAATATCTTTTACTTTTGTTTACATTGTAAACCTCACCTTACAGTACTTTTTTTTTTTTTTTTTGGTTTGATTTTTTTTTTTTTTTTTACATGAGTATTAATGGTAGGAGCCGGGATATGAACCAAGCCAGTTATAGCTTTTATTCTTTTTTTTTATTATTATTATACTTTAAGTTCTAGGGTACATGTGCATAACGTGCAGGTTTCTTACATATGTATACTTATGCCATGTTGGTGTGCTGCACCCATCAACTCGTCAGCACCCATCAATTCATCATTTATATCATGTATAACTCCCCAATACAATCCCTCCCTCCTCCCCCCTCCCCATGATAGGCCCCAGTGTGTGATGTTCCCCTTCCCGAGTCCAAGTGATCTCATTGTTCAGTTCCCACCTATGAGTGAGAACATGCGGTGTTTGGTTTTCTCTTCTTGTGATAGTTTGCTAAGAATGATGGTTTCCAGCTGCATCCATGTCCCTACAAAGGACGCAAACTCATCCTTTTTTATGGCTGCATAGTATTCCATGGTGTATATGTGCCACATTTTCTTAATCCAGTCTGTCACAGATGGACATTTGGGTTGATTCCAAGTCTTTGCTATTGTGAATAGTGCCGCAATAAACATACGTGTGCATGTGTCTTTGTAGTAGAATAATTTATAATCCTTTGGGTATATACCCAGTAGTGGGATGGCTGGGTCATATGGTACATCTAGTTCTAGATCCTTGAGGAATTGCCATACTCTTTTCCATAATGGTTGAACTAGTTTACAATCCCACCAACAGTGTAAAAGTGTTCCTATTTCTCCACATCCTCTCCAACACCTGTTGTTTCCTGACTTCTTAATGATTGCCATTCTAACTGGTGTGAGATGGTATCTCATTGTGGTTTTGATTTGCATTTCTCTGATGGCGAGTGATGATGAGCATTTTTTCATGTGTCTGTTGGCTGTATGAATATCTTCTTTTGAGAAATGTCTGTTCATATCCTTTGCCCACTTTTTGATGGGGTTGTTTGTTTTTTTCTTGTATATTTGTTTGAGTTCTTTGTAGATTCTGGATATTAGCCCTTTGTCAGAGGAGTAGGTTGCAAAAATTTTCTCCCATTCTGTAGGTTGCCTGTTCACTCTGATGGTAGTTTCTTTTGCTGTGCAAAAGCTCTTTAGTTTAATTAGATCCCATTTGTCAATTTTGGCTTTTGCTGCCGTTGCTTTTGGTGTTTTAGACATGAAGTCCTTGCCCATGCCAATGTCCTGAATGGTACTACCTAGATTTTCTTCTAGGGTTTTTATGGTATTAGGTCTAACATTTAAGTCTCTAATCCATCTTGAATTAATCTTCGTATAAGGGGTAAGGAAAGGATCCAGTTTCAGCTTTCTACTTATGGCTAGGCAATTTTCCCAGCACCATTTATTAAATAGGGAATCCTTTCCCCATTTCTTGTTTCTCTCAGGTTTGTCAAAGATCAGATGGCTGTAGATGTGTGGTATTATTTCTGAGGACTCTGTTCTGTTCCATTGGTCTATATGTCTGTTTTGGTACCAGTACCATGCTGTTTTGGTTACTGTAGCCTTGTAGTATAGTTTGAAGTCAGGTAGCGTGACGCCTCCAGCTTTGTCCTTTTGACTTAGGATTGTTTTGGCAATGCGGGCTCTTTTTTGGTTCCATATGAACTTTAAAGCAGTTTTTTCCAATTCTGTGAAGAAACTCATTGGTAGCTTGATGGGGATGGCATTGAATCTATAAATAACCTTGGGCAGTATGGCAATTTTCACTATATTGATTCTTCCTATCCATGAGCATGGTATGTTCTTCCATTTGTTTGTGTCCTCTTTTATTTCACTGAGCAGTGGTTTGTAGTTCTCCTTGAAGAAGTCCTTTACATCCCTTGTAAGCTGGATTCCTAGGTATTTTATTCTCTTTGAAGCAATTGTGAATGGAAGTTCATTCCTGATTTGGCTCTCTGCTTGTCTGTTACTGGTGTATAAGAATGCTTGTGATTTTTGCACATTCATTTTGTATCCTGAGACTTTGCTGAAGTTGCTTATCAGCTTAAGGAGATTTTGGGCTGAGACAATGGGGTTTTCTAAATATACAATCATGTCATCTGCAAACAGGGACAATTTGACTTCTTCTTTTCCTAACTGGATACCCTTGATTTCTTTCTCTTGCCTGATTGCCCTAGCCAGAACTTCCAAAACTATGTTGAATAGGAATGGTGAGAGAGGGCATCCCTGTCTTGTGCCAGTTTTCAAAGGGAATTTTTCCAGTTTTTGCCCATTCAGAATGATATTAGCTGTGGGTTTGTCATCAATAGCTCTTATTATTTTGAGGTACGTTCCATCAATACCGAATTTATTGAGCGTTTTTAGCATGAAGGGCTGTTGAATTTTGTCAAAAGCCTTTTCTGCATCTATTGAGATAATCATGTGGTTCTTGCCTTTGGTTCTGTTTATATGCTGGATTACTTTTATTGATTTGCGAATGTTGAACCAGCCTTGCATCCCAGGGATGAAGCCCACTTGATCATGGTGGATAAGGTTTTTGATGTGCTGCTGAATCCGGTTTGCCAGTATTTTATTGAGAATTTTTGCATCGATGTTCATCAGGGATATTGGTCTAAAATTCGCTTTTTTTGTTGTGTCTCTGCCAGGCTTTGGTATCAGGATGATGTTGGCCTCATAAAATGAGTTAGGGAGGATTCCCTCTTTTTCTATTGATTGGAATAGTTTCAGAAGGAATGGTACCAGCTCCTCCTTGTACCTCTGGTAGAATTCAGCTGTGAATCCATCTGGTCCTGGACTTTTTTTGGTGGGTAGGCTATTAATTGTTGCCTCAATTTCAGAGCCTGCTATTGGTCTATTTAGGGATTCAACTTCTTCCTGATTCAGTCTTGGGAGAGTGTAAGTGTCCAGGAAATTATCCATTTCTTCTAGATTTTCTAGTTGATTTGTGTAGAGGCGTTTATAGTATTCTCTGATGGTTGTTTGTATTTCTTTGGGGTCAGTGGTGATATCCCCTTTATCATTTTTTATTGCGTCTATGTGATTCCTCTCTCTTTTCTTCTTTATTAGTCTTGCTAGCGGTCTGTCAATTTTGTTGATCTTTTCAAAAAACCAACTCCTGGATTCATTGATTTTTTGGAGGGTTTTTTGTGTCTCTATCTCCTTCAGTTCTGCTCTGATCTTAGTTATTTCTTGCCTTCTGCTAGCTTTTGAATGAGTTTGCTCTTGCCTCTCTAGTTCTTTTAATTGTGATGTTAGAGTGTCAATTTTAGATCTTTCCTGCTTTCTCTTGTGGGCATTTAGTGCTATAAATTTCCCTCTACACACTGCTTTAAATGTGTCCCAGAGATTCTGGTGTGTTGTATCTTTGTTCTCATTGGTTTCAAAGAACATCTTTATTTCTGCTTTCATTTCGTTATGGACCCAGTAGTCATTCAGGAGCAGGTTGTTCAGTTTCCATGTAGTTGAGTGGTTTTGATTGAGTTTCTTAGTCCTGAGTTCTAGTTTGATTGCACTGTGGTCTGAGAGACAGTTTGTTATAATTTCTGTTCTTTTACATTTGCTGAGGAGTGCTTTACTTCCAATTATGTGGTCAATTTTGGAATAAGTGCGATGTGGTGCTGAGAAGAATGTATATTCTGTTGATTTGGGGTGGAGAGTTCTATAGATGTCTATTAGGTCCGCTTGGTGCAGAGATGAGTTCAATTCCTGGATATCCTTGTTAACTTTCTGTCTCGTTGATCTGTCTAATGTTGACAGTGGAGTGTTGAAGTCTCCCATTATTATTGTATGGGAGTCTAAGTCTCTTTGTAAGTCTCTAAGCACTTGCTTTATGAATCTGGGTGCTCCTGTATTGGGTGCATATATATTTAGGAGAGTTAGCTCTTCCTGTTGAATTGATCCCTTTACCATTATGTAATGGCCTTCTTTGTCTCTTTTGATCTTTGATGGTTTAAAGTCTGTTTTATCAGAGACTAGGATTGCAACCCCTGCTTTTTTTTGTTCTCCATTTGCTTGGTAGATCTTCCTCCATCCCTTTATTTTGAGCCTATGTATGTCTCTGCATGTGAGATGGGTCTCCTGAATACAGCAGACTGATGGGTCTTGACTCTTTATCCAGTTTGCCAGTCTGTGTCTTTTAATTGGAGCATTTAGTCCATTTACATTTAAGGTTAATATTGTTATGTGTGAACTTGATCCTGTCATTATGATATTAACTGGTTATTTTGCTCGTTAGTTGATGCAGTTTCTTCCTAGCCTCGATGGTCTTTACATTTTGGCATGTTTTTGCAATGGCTGGTACCGGTTGTTCCTTTCCATGTTTAGGGCTTCCTTCAGGGTCTCTTGTAAGGCAGGCCTGGTGGTGACAAAATCTCTAAGCATTTGCTTCTCTGTAAAGGATTTTATTTCTCCTTCACTTATGAAACTTAGTTTGGCTGGATATGAAATTCTGGGCTGAAAATTCTTTTCTTTAAGAACGTTGAATATTGGCCCCCACTCACTTCTGGCTTGTAGAGTTTCTGCCGAGAGATCTGCTGTTAGTCTGATGGGCTTCCCTTTGTAGGTAACCCGACCTTTCTCTCTGGCTGCCCTTAAGATTTTTTCCTTCATTTCAACTTTGGTGAATCTGGCAATTATGTGTCTTGGAGTTGCTCTTCTGGAGGAGTATCTTTGTGGCGTTCTCTGTATTTCCTGAATTTGAATGTTGGCCTGCCCTACTAGGTTGGGGAAGTTCTCCTGGATGATATCCTGAAGAGTGTTTTCCAACTTGGTTCCATTTTCCCCCTCACTTTCAGGCACCCCAATCAGACGTAGATTTGGTCTTTTTACGTAATCCCATACTTCTTGCAGGCTTTGCTCATTTCTTTTTCTTCTTTTTTCTTTTGGTTTCTCTTCTCGCTTCATTTCATTCATTTGATCTTCAATCGCTGATACTCTTTCTTCCAGTTGATCGAGTCGGTTACTGAAGCTTGTGCATTTGTCACGTATTTCTCGTGTCATGGTTTTCATCTCTGTCATTTCGTTTATGATCTTCTCTGCATTAATGAGTCTAGCTGTCAATTCTTCCACTCTTTTTTCAAGATTTTTAGTTTCTTTGCGCTGGGTACGTAATTCCTCCTTTAGCTCTGATAAGTTTGATGGACTGAAGCCTTCTTCTCTCCTCTCGTCCAAGTCATTCTCTGACCAGCTTTGATCCGTTGCTGGTGATGGGCTGCGCTCCTTTGCAGGGGGAGATGCGCTCTTATTTTTTGAATTTCCAGCTTTTCTGCCCTGCTTCTTCCCCATCTTTGTGGTTTTATCTGTCTCTGGTCTTTGATGGTGGTGACGAACTGATGGGGTTTTGGTATAGGTGTCCTTCCTGTTTGATAGTTTTCCTTCTGACAGTCAGAAGGACTGTCTGTTGGTCTGTTGGAGATTGCTTGAGGTCCACTCCAGACCCTGTTTGCCTGGGTATCAGCAGCAGAGGTTGCCGAAGATAGAATATTGCTGAACAGCGAGTGTACCTGTCTGATTCTTCCTTTGGAAGTGTCCTCTCAGGGGTGTACTCCACCCTGTGAGGTGTGGGGTGTCAGACTGCCCCTAGTGGGGGATTTCTCCCAGCTAGGCTACTCAGGGGTCAGGGACACACCTGAGCAGGCAGTCTGTCCGTTCTCAGATCTCAACCTCCGCGTTGGGAGATCCGCGGCTCTCCCCAAAGCTGTCAGACAGAGTCGTTCGCGTCTGCACCGGCTCCCGCTACTTCCCCTGTTGGTCTTCAGCTGTGCGCTGTCCCCAGAGGTGGAGACTACAGAGACAGGCAGGCTTCCTTGAGCTGCTGTGAGCTCCACCCAGTTCGAGCTTCCCAGCGGCTTTGTTTACCTACTTAAGCCTCAGCAATGGCGGGCGCCCCTCCCCCAGCCTCGCGGCTGCCCTGTGGATAGATTGCCGCAGACTGCTGCGTTAGCAGTGAGGGAGGCTCCGTGGGCGTGGGATCCTCCCGGCCAGGTGTGGGATACACTCTCCTGGTGTGCCTGTTTGCTTAAAGCGCAGTATTGGGGTGGGAGTTACCCGATTTTCCAGGTGTTGTGTGTCTCAGTTCCCCTGGCTAGGAAAACGGATTCCCTTCCCCCTTGCGCTTCCAGATGAGGCGATGCCTTGCCCTGCTTCAGCTCTCACTGGTCGGGCTGCAGCAGCTGACCAGCACCGATTGTCCGGCACTCCCTAGTGAGATGACCCCAGTACCTCAGTTGAAAATGCAGAAATCACCGGTCTTCTGTGTCGCTCGCGCTGGGAGTTGGCGACTGGAGCTGTTCCTATTCGGCCATCTTGCTCCGCCCCCTACAGTACTATTTTTAAGAGCCAGATATGAATATATTTTTTATAAATTATAAGAAGAAAGGAAATAGGGCATTTCAATTTCCACTTATTCCCATTCCTGGTGGTTTACATTTCTACCTGTAGATCTGAGTTACAATCTGGCACCCACGGCCCAAAGGGCATCCCTTAGCAGTTTTTTGCAGTGGTGAGCTTCTAGGGACAACATTTCTCTGATTCCTTTAAGTAAAAATATTCTCATTTCTCTCATATTTCTCATGAGGTATAGATGGCAGGGTTTTTTTTCCAGCATATTAAAGGTGTTCCATTATCTTCTGCATGCTATTTCTTTTTTTTTTTTTTTTTTTTTTTTTTTTTTTTGAGACGGAGTCTGGCTCTGTCGCCCGGGCTGGAGTACAGTGGCCGGATCTCAGCTCACTGCAAGCTCTGCCTCCCGGGTTCACGCCATTCTCCTGCCTCAGCCTCCCGAGTAGCTGGGACTACAGGCGCCCACCACCTCGCCCGGCTAGTTTTTTGTATTTTTAGTAGAGACGAGGTTTCACTGTGTTAGCCAGGATGGTCTCGATCTCCTGACCTCGTGATCCGCTTGTCTCGGCCTCCCAAAGTGCTGGGATTACAGGCTTGAGCCACCGCGCCCAGCCTTGCATGCTATTTCTAATGTGAAATAAACCATCATTCATTTTTGTTTGTCTTGTACATAGTATGCTTTTCTTTCTCTCTCAGGCCACTTTGGAGAATTTCCCTTTGTCTTTGGTTTGCAGTAGTTGATTGTGATGAATGTAAATATGGTTTTCTTTAGATTCATCTTGCTCAGGGTTATGCTGAGTTTCTTCTAAGTCTTTTCCATTAATTCTTTTAAAAATTTGTTTTATTTAATCTTATTCTTTTTTTAGGAGATGGGGTCTTGGTCTGTCACCCAGACTGGTGTGCAGTGGTACCATCGCACCTCACTGCAGCCTCAAACTCCTGGGCTCAAGGGATCTTCCCACCTCAGCTTCCAAAGTAGCTCATACTATAGGGGCACCCCAACATGCCTAGTTTTTTTTTTTTTTTTTTTTTTTTTAATGAATGGAGTCTCTCCATCTTACTCAGGTGGATCTCCAACTGAGTTCAACCAATCCTTCTGCCTTGGCTTCCCAAAGTGTTTGGGATTACAGATGTGAGTTACCATGCCTGGCCCTATTATTTCTAACAATATTTTCTGCCATGTGTCTCTTTCCTTTCTTTTGCACAATTGACTTATATATAAGTCAATTATATATATAATATATATATTTAAGTACTTATACATATAATGTAACTTGATATTCTTTTATAGGTCATTATGGCTCTGTTTATTTGTCTTCAATATTTTCCCCTATTTTCTCAGATTAGAAAATTTTCCTTGTCTTCAAGTTTATTGATTTCTTTTTCTGTCATCTCCAGTCTTCTGTTAAGCCCATCCAGTAAATTTTTTTGTTTATTGTACTTTGTAGTATAATTCTTATTTAGTCCTTTTGTATGGATTCTTTCTCTGCTGAAATTCTTTATCCATTCACTCATTTTATTTCCTTTGATTCTTTCAGCACATTCTCTTATTTCATTGAACACATTTATAATATCTTTTTTTTTTTTTTTGGAGATGGATTCTCGCTCTGTCGCCCAGGCTGGAGTGCGGTAGCGCGATCTCGATCTTGGCTCACTGCAAGCTTTGCCTCCTGGGTTCATGCCATTCTCCTGCCTCAGCTTCCCAAGTAGCTGGGACTACAGGTGCCAGCTACCACACCCAGCTAATTTTTTGTATTTTTAGTAGAGACGGGGTTTCACCATGTTAGCCAGAATGGTCTCCACCTCCTGACCTCGTGATCCACCTGCCTCGGCTTCCCAAAGTGCTGGGATTACAGGCGTGAGCCACTGTGCCTGGCCTATAATACTTTGTTTAAAGCCTCTATCTGCTAAGTCCAAAGTTTAACTTTCTTAAGTTTGGTTCCTATGAACTGATGTTAACTTTTTATGGCTATGAATCGTATTTTCTATTTATTTGTATATCTAGTGACTTTCAGTGAGTAATGAGCATTGTAAATAGGACATTATAGAGACTCTTCAGCTGTAATCTTTCTCAGAAGGCTATTGGCTCTTGTTATAGCACACTGTTCAGTTATAAATTGACCATGCTGAACTTGTATAGGCTTGGTTTTCCACTACTAATGCAGATCTGTGAAAACCCAAAATTGCCCTAAATTCTCTAACTTTATGGGACTCAATCTCCAAATCTGTCTTACCTATGAATCTTATTGGGGCTTGCATTTAGCTTTTTTTAGAGAATGTCTAGAGAAGGCCTTTCTCCCAGGTACGATTCTAGCCTTTCTGGTTTCATAGTGCTGCCAGGGGTTTTATGAGATCTCTACACTCTCAGAAAGTTTCATGGCTGAGACTTCAATATTCCATGCTGCTCTCCTCTCCGGTCTCCTTGCACTCCCCATCTTTGTTGTGCTGCCAGTCCCACAAAGGTTGCTATAAGTCTTGGTTTTTCTAGTCTTCTACATGTACAGTCTAGTCTTCATGAGGGAACCCCGTACAGACTTCTGGATTCAACCCTGCACATCTCTTTTCTTTCTGTTGTCCTGACCTACAGATTCCATTGACATCAATTGTACAGTACGCTAATCTTTGTTCCCTGACTGAGTGGGATCTTCACATTCTGCTTGAATTTCTGGGATCTGTGGCAAGGTCAGGAAATTGTCCTTAGTCAGAGAGCTTGACTGTCATGGAGATCAATCCATTACTTTCTCTTTTCTTATCCATTGCAGTCTTACCCTGTTTTTTGGTCTATTCTCTAAAAAATGGTTTCTAACATATTTTGCCCATTTTTATGCTTGTTTAGGGCAATAGGATTTATCTGATATCATTTACTACTCCTTGGCTTTAAGACGATCTCATTTTGATAACAGGTAATTACATAAATTATTAGTAATATGTTAATATATACACTTCACAATAGACATAGAAAATTTCCACATAATGTAGTATATAGACTTATTTATATGAATATTGTACATAAATTCTAATGAACAGAAAAGACAATATAACATTATCATTAAATGAAATCACTCAGAGGGTAGCCTTCTTAACATTTTGTTGTATGTTGCTTTAGCTTTTAAAGCAATGTATCGTTATATGATATAGTTTATTCTTCCAATTTTTAGAGAAATTTTCTTTAATTCTTTACACATAAGACCATATGTATGCATATAATAGAAGTATATAAATATGGGTGTCCACTTTTTAAGCAAAAACTGCATTCTTTATATCACAGCTGGATGACTCTGTCTTCATCTCTAAATCTCTAATTCCCTCAACTTCCTCATCAGGCAAATGATAACTAAATGATGATAACTAGCATAAGTTTTTAGTGAGAATTAAAGTATGTAAACCATATATTATTTCTCATATAATCAGCACTACATTTCTTATTACATGAAGATATTCAACTAAGGTTTCTCTATTCCTCTATTGACGTGTTAGGTTATATTAATGCACTTTATAATATTGAACTAAATATTATATTGCAGGAATAAAATGTACTTTATAATAGACCATTGACTTTTTATTATAAGGTTGAGTCAATTTACTAGTATTTTATTTTGGAATAATCCGTGTATATTTATCCATATGGTTCTCCAGTTTTCTTTTTTGATTTTTATCTTTCAGTGTCGCATTTTCACTTTTTGCTTCAAAATTACCTTCTATCATTTTTCCCCTTTAGGGTCAGAAAGAATCTCAGACTTGTCTTCCACAGAACTGACGTTAATTTCCATAGCATATTTTTGTTTCTGTTGTTTTGTTTGTAATGTCATCTTTATTCTGCTATTATACTATTTAAAGTGTATCACTCTTTTGTGACCTCAGAATTCTCCTTTATATCTAGACTTTATCCAATTCCATCTTTTTCTTGGTCCACTGTTCTCTTATATTCTTTCATAAAGTTCATATTCTTATATGCTTTATTAAACATATAAAGCATATGCTGTACACATTTTACATTCACTGGAAGTAATTCAGTAAGTGTTTTTCACCAGTAGGTGTTTCTTCTACTACATGCCATGTGAGCCAGTTTTTATTCTATGAAATTTTCGTTAGAACCTCATGTTTTTCTCTCTCCATTTCTTCATCTTTATTCATTCTTGAGTAATAAGAAGTAATCCTTTGGCATTTTTCACCAGACAATTTTTGAGGCTTCTCTTATACCCTTTCATATAGAGTTTTATTTCTCTTGGGTTGTATGACCTTTTATTTTGATTTAATTGACAGGAAATATATCCATCCAATCAAGAAATGGACTTTTAAAAAAATATTAACAGAATATTTTTAAGACCTATTATAGTTCGCTAACAAAATAGTGCATACTACATGTCTTTCAGAATTCATGCGTTTTATTACATACATGATTTAGTAAAACATATTAATATGTATGACTTATCTTTCTTATATCAATAATGATAGGGCATTGTGTTAGTAATGACTATTGTTTCTCACTAAAAGAATTCTGTTTGCCTGTGATTATGTGTATTTCTTAACATTTTCTTTTTACACATGTAATATACATTCAAACTTGAGTTATTTCTGTTTGTTGAATACATAATATGTAAAAAATGTTTTGCCTAGGTTTAAAGAAGTCAGGTCTGAATTATCCGAGCTCTTGTTAGGTTTGAGAATAGACTAAATAAGGTATATTCATTTGTGGCTAGATTGAATTTAAAAAGGCAAATTTTACTTGTTTGATAAGAAAAAGACAAAAGAACTACAACATTGAAATAAATCTTTCAAATATAATTTCAATGTCTTATATATATAGTAATAATTATATTATTATCCCAGTCAGTGAATGCAAACTACTTATTACTGGTGTATTTTAGAGGTGATGAGAAAAGCAGTGTTAATTCACAAATGATTTTGGAACTTTTCTCTCAGTAAGTTTCCAGTTCTTAAGTTTATAAAAGAGAAATTCGTGCCAAAAGATATTTAAACTTATGTCAAGTCATCTTGGTCAACAAAATTAGAACGTGTGAAATAGAATAAAGCTGTTCGAGAGAAGTTAGATTCAGCAAAGCTGATTCAGCACATTATAGATTTATAGTAAAAAAAAAAAAAAAAACTCTGAAGTGAATATGATGGATTGTGTTAATACTCCTTAAAAGTAAGTTTACATCCCCAGAGACACTGTGTTCATGCTTTAGTAGACATCAGATACCAAAACGTATAAATTTAATCATCCCCAAGGATTTTCAATTTTATAGGAATTTTCAAATTCTACAGTTCTAGAATACGAGTTTGAAGAATCTAAGCAAAACTCAACTTTTTCTTTTCCTTTGTTTCTTCATTCTCATCTTTTGATCACCACTCTCCAAAAATCAGGTGCTAGAGCTTAGAGGACTTTAGTCAGCTCTTATATTTAAAGACTGCAGGCAAGGCTGGGCATGGTGGCTAACACTTGTAATCCCAGCACGTCAGGAGGCCAAGGCAGGTGGATCGTCTGGGGTCAGGAGTTCGAGACCATCCTGGACAACATGGTGAAACCCCGTCTCTACTAAAAATACAAAAAATTAGCTGGGCGTGGTGGCGGGTGCCTGTAATCCCAGCTACTTGGGAGGCCGAGGCAGGAGAATTGCTTGAACCTGGGAGGCAGAGGTTGCTGTGAGCCAAGATCATGCCACGGCACTCCAGCCTGGGCAACAAGAGTGAAACGCCCATCTCGAAAAAAAAAAAAAAGACTGCAGGCAAAAATGCTAAATGATGTAAGTGCCGTCTTATCTCATGAATAATGGCCAAAACTTTGAGGTTATTCATGGCATTATGCAATAGTCTGATTATTATTTTAATATTATTTAATACATCTTATAATATAAACTATAATTTGCATAAATAATATTTCTCACTAATGTTACCTAGTTCTCTTCTTAAGTTCTTAACATAATTTTACTTTTAATTATTGTACTATAAATATGTATTATATATATTTTGATACATAATTTAAGTATATGTTCTAAAATGTGCATACATATTCCCAATAGAGTCTTGAAATTGCCAAGTATACATGAATTAATTTATAATTTGGTTTATTCTGAGGTCTGGAGATCACTTGCATACGAATCACATTGTTGTTATAATCAGTAACACACTTACTAATTTGAGTTTCACATTTCATGAAAAATGAGGATGTGCCACAATCATCCAGCTCTAGGCAAGATCTATGTATACTGATAGGTAATTGCTAGCATCATTTGTTTTATACATACATACAAAATGAGAAATTATAAAATCATTATTTTCTGCTTGAATAAAAACAGCTGCACACGCCCATTGATATTATTTTTTCAGCATATAATTGCAGTGTTATCCTAAATGAAAAAATGTCAGTTTATTTTCTACAGTTATTACCATTCCTTCTGGTGCACAGGTGAATTTGTACATTAGAGTCCAAAATGTTTTTAAATTATAGCTTTCCTTTCTATTTCTCTGATGTAAGTCAGATCCCTTATGCTGACCTTTTCCCTCTTTGGTTCTATCACTTTCTCTACTCTCCTATAAGCACAGTATTCTCCCTTGTCATACACTGGCTCTGTCCATTTCTCATATTCTTTGACCTTTGTTCTCCTCCTCCTATATAATTACCTCTTTTGGAGGATGCTTTATATTTCTTCTCTTCCATAGACACTTTTATTTTAATGTACTCCTCACTGTTCTCTCCCTTGTTCAGTCATGCCATGGGCTTGTCCTACATTTTGATACATATTACTTTCAATTTTTATTTTATTCAGAAATTTATTACCTCAAAAAGATGATGAACTATTTTATGAATAAAAAACTTTCATCATATTTGTATTTTATTCTCTATAGTACCCTAAATACTATAGCCTGTGCGATTCATCTTATTGTACAGAAATTAGTGAATTCAAAACCTAAGGTTAAAAAAAAACCTTAATGCCAGTGAAATTAGTTTTAAAAGTCTGGTACACTGGATGAGAAACAGAAGCAGTTAATTCAGTTGCTTACCATCAAGTTAATTGATGAAATAATATTGTCTGTTAATTATGCTGAAAATGAGACTCGTATGGCTTGAAGTAACAGTCTTTCTCAGCTACTGAGTTCTCAGCCTTACTCAGTTCATACATTAATTTTGCTTAAACACACCAGATTTTATTATATACACTGTCTAAGGGACCATCATCAATGAAGAATTAAATAGAAAAAAAATTAATTTAGAAGTAGTTAGTGGTTCAAACCTGGATTCTGAAAAGATAAATGTATTAGAGATTACATATAGTTTTACTAGCAGGTCTATAACAAGTATCTGTAAAAAGAGTTTTATTGTAAACTTTTTTATTTTAAGTTTTTATTTTAAAAAGATACTTATTGTAATAAGTCATGGCTAGATTCTATCCACCTCCTCAATTTTAAAATACATCTCATTTAGCAAAGCAGTTTACTGAATGAATGTCTTCCACCTATAGCATTATTTTCACATTGACAGCATTGGCATCATCAGTATTAAATATAAACAGCTTCACTGACAGCATTGACTAATTCTTAACAGAAAGCATGACTTAATATCAACTATTATCAAAAAAGATGGTAGTTATTCCCTAATATCTAAATGGAGAACACTAAGTAGCCTTATCTATCCCCTTGGCCACCTAAGAGTTGTCTTCTGCAAGGAACTTAATTCTGAAAATTTATCAGAATACAAGTACCTTAATATTTTATGTTTATTCCACTGAGATTCTCCCAGAGTCAGTGTAATCAAGGCTCTAAAATAATAGTTCCTTGTCTTAACATTCTTTCTCATATGGCATTTAACTCCACGGAAAAAAAATCCCAGTATGTGAGCTGATTTCCTATTTGAGAATATATTTGATATGTAAGCAAGAATCTTGACATTTTAAATTCTAATCAGAAGAAATACAGTCTTTGACCAAGATGAGAATAAAAATCAAACTCCTAAAATCTTGCAAAACATTATCTTTGCTTTCTCAATATCTTGTATAAAAATATTTAAGTTCCTAGTTTAAAATCCTTGAATGCCAGCATATCTGTTAGAAAGCATTAATCCATTCTTGCCAAACTCTTGCTTAATCTAATAAATCTTATTAAGAGAAACTTAATGAGTAATTTCACATTCTTTACATTCTAACTCTGCATTAAGTTAGGTCATCATAAGGTGACATACCTGGTCCTTAATATTTCAGCTCAAAACAAAAATTTGTTTTATCCCTGTATTATGGTTCATCAATATATTAAATTTTTATTTGAACAAGTTTTATGTTTATTCTTTATATGAATATCTTACTAAGATATTACTGATTACATTACTCAAGTGTAGTTTTATAATATGCATTTCTGTTTGCATTAATTGTTAAGAATATGTGACACTTCTGCTTTTCTTTTTGCTTTAGTTGCCAGAGCATGTAGATAAAAATTCAAGTTAAGTCATTTAAGTCATTAATAAACAACTTCTTCTCTCTTTTTTATTTTACAATCTATAATGTCTTCATGAAACTACCTTCTATTTCCAAACTAAACTGCATACTTTCAATTCCCTTGTTTTGTTATTCTAGTATATTCAGAAGCAAAAGAATCTAGTTTGGATCGTCCTTTAAATCTATTGTGTAAATGTTGTTTCAGAGAATCAAATATAAATAAATCACGGTTACTGCTCTCAAGAAGTTTACAATTTTACAGGGGTCAGCGTGACAAACATTATGATAGGTATGCATATCAGGAGTTTTGGGAACAAAAGGAGCAGAGAAGATAGGAAAGAATTTCAGCAGATGTCCCTGAATTGCCTTTTCTTTTTGTTTGTTTGTTTGTTTGTTTTGTTTTGTTTTTGAGACGAAGTCTTGCTCTGTCCCCCAGGCTGGAGTGCATTTGCGCATCTCAGCTCACTGCAAGCTCCGACTCCCGGGTTCACACCATTCTCCTGCCTCAGCCTCCCGAGTAGCTGGGACTACAGGTACCTGCCACCACGCCCAGCTAATTTTTTTGTATTTTTAGTAGAGACGGGGTTTCACTGTGTTAGCCAGGATGGTCTCTATCTCCTGACCTCATGATCCACCCGCCTCGGCCTCCCACAGTGCCTGAATTGCCTTTTTAAGGAAGGTTATGCATGACTTAGAAGATTAAATAGGAGAAAAAGTACTTATTCAATTAGACAATTAAACAAATATTTGTTTATTAATTTTTTGGGGGGTACTTGAATATTTACATGCAGGGCAGGGTGTTATCATAAGAGACATTATTTCTACTCCCATCAAGCCTACAGTTCATCAGGACAAGGGTGAGAGCCTGTGAAGAAGCTCCAGGCACAAGAGAGCTTATCCAGGAAAACTTCAAGTATGACTGGAATAGACTATGAAGTTAGCTCAAGGAGAAGCCAGAGGGGCATATATCCTTAGGGTCCTGTTACTGCTTTTAGAGAAAGATCTTTACCCTGGAAGCTGTGGACTAAAAAGACAGCAAGAAAATCAGTTAACAAGCGAAATGTAGTATTATGCACAGATGGGGACTCAAACTGGCCATTATATTCCAAAATGGATTTCAGAAACCTAAAGACTGATGTCCTCATCTCCAACCTCTCCAACTGTGTCTATATTGTCAATTACTTTGTGCTCCCATT
Organism: Rhinopithecus roxellana; assembly: GCF_007565055.1. Lineage (NCBI taxonomy): Eukaryota > Metazoa > Chordata > Mammalia > Primates > Cercopithecidae > Rhinopithecus > Rhinopithecus roxellana. The sequence continues at coordinate 3,173,852 of NC_044553.1, forward strand.
TACCACTCTCCTAAAGCTAACTCCTCTTGGAACATGTACATCTGTATCTGTTTTGCAGAGAAAATAGAGACTGTTAGGAAGGCAACTTTCATGTTAGCTTGCTGTTATTGCAGCTAGAAATCTATCAGAAGCTATGTTACTATTAATACTTAATTCTTTTTTTCCCACTTTAGTGGAAATGGCATCAGTTTCTCTCTTCAAGTCTCATTTCCCAACCAGAGCTCTAAATTCTCATCTAAGCTTACCCTTTTTATTACCTCTTTTTCCTCTTAAAATAAGACCCTCTACAATCCCACATCTCTCTACTTATCAGTTCTTTTATACTCTCCTGCTTCTTCATTAATGAACTCCTTTGCTTTCCTCCTAATTCTACTATGCTTTACTCCATAGTAGAATTAGCTTTCTAGAGACACAACTTTATTGAACCATTCATATCAAGTACAGTGAATGTATTCATAAGTGCCTTAATTTCCCGGTATGATATGACCCTTACATTGCACATTCTTTTTTTTAAATAAATGAATGATGTATTTAACTTATTTTTATAAGCTTTTGTCATATCTAGTGATGTCATATGAGATCCCCCCTTTTTTTTGCAAGAACATTAGAAATTCAGTGGATTCTTTGAGAATTGAAATGTCCATTAGTAGTCACAGGAATGCTGAAAAAATATTTTAGTATTATCAATGGCCATATATTGTATCACTTACATATAAATCAGCAGGTACTTTAAGGATAACATTATAGTTTTCCCTTGGAAACATGTTTTTTTCTTCAATCAATTTTGATGAAACATTTAACTAAAAAGAAATTGTACCAGTGTGGCAGAGCTCAACTCAACCTAGGTCCTAGCATGAACACTCTTGGGCATTTCTCTCCCCTTGGGTAGGGGCTTGAATTATCAACTCAGTCACATTAAATGGAACAAGACACACATTAGGGGATATCACTTCAGGGGTTAGGTTACGAAAAATCCTGGACATGCATTCTCTCTCTCTTATTAATGGATTACTTGCTTTGAAGAAAGCCTGCTGCCATGTCATGCGACAGCCCTGTAGAGATGTCCAAATGGTGAGGAACTGAGGGAGGCCTCCAATCAACAGCCAGCAAGAAATCAGTATCTACAGTCCAATCTCTTGTGGGAGCAAAGCCTGCCAAAAATCAAAGCAAGTGGGCCTGGAAGTGTATCCTCCCCAAACTGAGTCTTCAAATTATAGCAGGGCCCTTGTCTGAAAGCCTGACTACAACCTTAGAAGAGACCTTGAGCTAAAGGCACTCAGCTGAGCTATACTTGTATTGACCCACAGCAACTGTGAGATAATAAATATTTATTGTTTTAAGTCACAAAAGTTTGGGGAAATTTGTTATACTGTGAATAAGTAATGCAACATATTTGACTTTGGTTCAAAGAGGAATCTCTCTTCTTAGTAGGGTATTGCTAATTTCTGTATTAGATAATTCTGAAACTTCTCAATGGTATACCGTCCTTTAGTCACAGTTAAAAGTGCAAGATTTATTTACAATTATTCAAGAAGTTATAAATTTAATTAAGCTATTAGAAATTCAGGACAAGGCATCTTTAAACCTGGATTTCCAAAAGAATGACTAAAACTGAAAATACAGTTTGTAAAACCAGTGACTATAAATGCCTCCTGAGTTTACAGATGAATGAAAGTCTGAGAATAATATATGCAAAGAGGGAATGTTGTAACTACCAGCAGATCTCTCTAATGAACTATCTCATCTAGTTTTAACTGATTACTCAATGTCTGGGACAGGTATTTTTGCCTAGATTTTACTAAGCAGCATGCCTGCAGCTTGCTGAGAGGAACCCAAGTAATAGACCTGATACCCAGCCTGCAATCTTCAGTCTGATGAAGCAAAGAAATGACACAGGGGTCAAAATGTAAATGTTTGTCAAGAAATGGAGAACTGTCCTCCTAATTTGCCCTTATCCCAAAATAATCAGAATAAAACTAGCAGAACATCAACTGGACATCCATTGACAATAAAGAAGATAAGACTAACAACTGTTAAGTTAAAAGTATATTACAATGATGTATTAAAAGTATTTTTAAAGTATTTTTAAAATTATTTTAAAATAAAGCCCTAAAATGTAGTCTTATTAATAAGGTGAACATATTTTATGACTTAAAGTGATTCAAAATATTGGTCTTGGAAATATTTATTTAAAAATCAGTTAAAATATGTGATCCAATATAAATCAGAAGAGGAGAAGGAACGTACATGAAATATATTCAAAATAAAGAGGGGAGTATACATTATTGACAAAAGGAAGAATTAGAGTTGAGCTAATCCTACATTAGTAATAATATAGTAATCCTGCAATAAATAAAATGGTTTGGCAATTATGCGATTTGTTTCCTTTCATTGGTTTTTTAAGTGATTCCCAGTTTAGATTTTGTTTCTGAATGATTTTTACCTATTTTTATGTTTTGTTTCCTGAATCAAATATCTCATTATGCTTTTTGCAAAAAAATCTAATAACTCATGCCACTACTAAATAAATGTCACATACTTAGCTAGGCTTGCAAAAATCTTCCAACAAGTGTTCCTGTGCAGTAATAAAACAGGCAGACTCTGTCCAGCTTCCCATGTTTGTATTACGGCTTCACTACTTAGCCATATGATGGGCATGGTAACTAAAGTTCTTTGTATTTCAATTTTGTTATCTATGAAACAGGATAATGATTTTAATAAGCACAAATGTTGATCATGAAAATTAAAAGAAATAATCCACAAAGTATCCTAGCCCATGATGAGTACTTCATAAATGTCAACTATTACTTTATTATTGCTATTATTATTGCTATTTCAGAATCAAAGTAACCTAAGATTATGAGTGTCTGCCATCTAGTTGAAGATACTATGTAGGTTGCCTAATTTAACTTAACTACAGCTTTCTGAAATAAGAGTTATTATTCTCATTTTACAGATAAGGAAACTAAGGTTCAGACATTTTAAGTGATTTCTCTAAAGTATTATAGTGATTAAGTGCTACAGCCAAGTTCCTGCCCAGGTCTCCTGACTTCAAGTTTACAGTAGTTTAACTTCTCAGGAGCTTTCTGGCTGGGCACAATGACTCATGCCTGTAATCCCAGCATTTTGAGATGTGGAGGTGGGAAGATTGCTTGAGACCAGCCTAGGCAACATAGCAAGAGCCTGTCTCATAAATAAAAATGAAAATAAAGTATAAAACAAAACAAAAAAAACTCGAGTGCTATCCGTTTAGGCTTGTCAGTATACTGTGAAGAATACTAGTTAATACTGTTGGGTATGAGTTTGGATCCCAGCACAACCATTTACTTGGAAGTTCACAAAAACTTCTTGAGGTTCAGTTTTCTCCACGGTAAAAGATGGACAGTGACGTTCACTTTTACAGACTTAATTGAGAGTATTACTTAGCTTAAATAATATGGTGGCTGATATATATTATGTGTCCAATTGTATTAGTTTATATCATATATATTTATACTATTATTTTATTAATTTATATAAAGACACTGATGTAATCCTAACTTCTCAAATTTTACTTCCTTATTACCAGTGCCTTAAGCTTCCCTGTGCTAATCTCTGCTTATTGAAAACATACCCCTTTTGCATACCCAGAGAAATACCCTCGTTTGTATTGATGCACTGACTCATTCCTTAACTAGATATAGATCCATAATCCCTGGTTCAAGTTCTATGCTTCATTATTCAGAATTTTGTCTTATGTTAGAAAGGTGAGAGATTGTATCGTTTATATTATGTGATATGTCCTGGAATGATCTAGGGTAGAATCCTGTTATTAAGAACAGTAACATTTTTGCAGCAAATGGTATAAATGTTCACATTCATTTGGATAGAGAATATAAATAGGTTCATATCAGTTCCGCTTATATATCAGGCTAACATGTAATGTCAAATAATTAAATTTTAAAAATTGATATTCAATTCTCAGGATTTTAGAATTGCAGAAAAAGAATGGTAGACCTGCATGATCTTTTTCCCCGCAGAGTTTACTAGGTCTACTCTCAGTGTAATGTCATGCTCTATCTGGCACAGTTGTGCATCTAATCTTATCCTCTATTACTGTACAAGGTCTCTAAAGGAAGGAAATGTGTCTTTATCTTTGTATGCTGTGCAGGACCTAGAACATTCTTAAATCTGACTGGGTGTGTTTGGCATACTTTAAAAACATGAAAAAAATCACACCAATATTTCAAATAGGTGGATGGTGCTAAAAATAACTGTCAATATGGCAGTTTTTCATCATGATTAATATGCATTCAGTCACTATTGAAGCAAGTTTCTTTGGAAAGAAGCAGCCTAAATTATGCTGTGTCAATTCCATGAGATCTGGTAAAGAGTTTAACTAATTGATGGTCTACCTGATTTAGAATTCCAAAGGGAGGTAGGTGATGCTCTAAAATGTCAAATTCTAATCTAAATTAGATGGTGGGAAAAACCTCTTGTATCTTATTTTGCAATTTGCAGATAAATCATTTAAAAAGTAAATTGTAGCATTCTTTGACCAAAAATCGTTTTACTGCTGTGTGTTTATGAACCTTTTTCTTCTTAGTTATCATTAATTTTATAAGAATCAGTAATTATTGCTATCTCACCTATATGTTGTCCATACATGTGATAAAAGAAGCTGAAACAATATGCAGTGTTTGTGGGTCCATAAGGGTTTTTGGGAGCTATGCTGAAAACAGGGCTGAGAAGTCGAGCCTTTTCGCCTTCCAATCTGGGTCGTGATGTCTCAATATACATATAAAAACCTTAAAACAGACAAAATAAAGTGTTTAAACACATCATTCTTAGGCATAATGAAATTTCAAATCACTGAGAAGTCTTATAGTTTTCACACAAAATAAAGATGGATAGGAAGATTTGCATCTCATTTATAAAATCTGTATGTGTATATGTAATTAATAGTGGCTTTAACATAAAGAGTAAATGATCTACCAAATTAAAGATAAAATGTGTAAAAAGTTGAGGACAAATTAGAAATTTAGACTTGAATTATCAAAAAATTCCTATTCTCTCTACTATACCTATCAGTGAGTTCTGAGAAAAAATTAATGTCTACAAAGTTTTGTAAATATCTAAATTGATAATGCATGGAAAATTTAATATTTTATTCCATAATCTTCAAGTATATGGCTAAATATTAGTATTTCATATTTATAGCAATTTTTAAAAGTCTCTGATTGCTATGAACACAACAGGTCATTCCCTCATACCTTCTTTGGAGCCACTACGGTCAGCATTAGGTCCTGTATTAGGAGTATATTTTGTATTTCTTGTTGCAGTACTTTGTTTTGTCCAGTCAAAATTATCTGTATCATCTTGAGTGAACAAACAAATATTACCATCTTCAAATCCGCAATGAAATTCTCCTGTTGATAAATTTTAATTAAATTAATACACATACTGCAATATTTTCATAAGAAAAAATAAAATATTACATAGCAATAATAATGAAAGATTGTGATAATGGCATGAGAGCCATAATAGTGAATAAGGTTAAAACTAAACATAAAACCAATATTTAATATCTCATTGAATAATTAAGACTCAAACAATTTTTCTCTAAAATATCCAAATAACTGAAATTAAAGAATACAATTTATGCTTGCATTATTGCTGAAGAATTTTCCCAACTTTCAATTTGTCAGTATAGAACCAATCAAAACAAAACTGTCAATTGGAAAATTACCTTTATTAATTTACCTGAGGGTAGTTTTAAATAGGTATACTTTAAGTTTATAATTTTTCATGCATGTCTGGAGGTGCTTTCAAATATCCATTTGCATAAATGGAAGTGTGTTTAGGGCAAGCTAATAGCAAATTATTTTGAAAAGTATTTATCCTTCCTACTTTATCTGAATGTGGGTTTCCCAGATACTTGAAATTCAGTATGGAAATGAAGTAATTAAAAGACCTTTTAAAGACTTTGAAGAAGGACTGATTTCTTGGATGCCTAACGTATGTTGAGTTCAGGGCCAACACAAGTTCAGAGAAAGACTTTTTCAGTTATCCCTAAAATGTGGGTGGTAGTAATGTTTCTAGGTATCAAAGATTTTCTTACTGCTTGAAAAACCAGGTGTAAATAAAGAAGTTGATAAGGTCCGCTAGATACATTATTAAAGAGTATGTATCCTTGAGAAAAAATAAACATAATGTATATTATTTCACTCAGCCTTATCACAACTCTGTGAAATCACAATAATTCTTACTCATGGGGCTTCACAGAGGAGAAAACGCTGGCAAAGATCAGCTATTAAATGATAAAGTCAAATGGAATCCAAATTCCCTGGAATTCATAGAGATATAAACACTTAAAGAACAGAGACTTCCATTTTAGTCTCTCTCCAACCTACCCACAAGGGGTTAGATTTATCAGATACCCTTGGAAATGGAGCCCTGGTTGAGATCATGTACCAATTAATTGAAAATCATTGGTACTTACAAGTAAAAATAAAACAGAAGGCTTTCCCTTTAAATTTAGAGAATGAGTTTATGTTTTGTTTTTGTTTTTTAGACTAAATACTTGCTTTATCTCTTTGTATTTATTTATATTCTATATTCTGGGTAGGTAAGGTTACAGGAAATATACATATTTAAGGGAGTATAAATAAATCTATAAATTTCTGAATAAATAATACTATACATAAAATATTTATTAGACACATATTTATGTCACAGACCTTGTACCAAACAAGACATAACCTTTTGATGCTATCAGTTGGAAAAATAATGTTGGTAACAGCAGTGTAGCAGTATATGCATTTATATACATGCATGTATTTCTTTAACAATATTTTAGTTATGACATGAAATTCCATTAGTTGCTACTCTGGAGTTTTGAATTCCATAAAGGCAACGTTTGATTTTGAATGTTTTCAGTTATTTAATTACATATTACATATGCACAAAAAAAGAGTTACAGAACAAATGTAAAGATTAAGGGTTTCAGTTTATATATCTACTGCCAAGTCTCACTTTTTATATGTTATTAAAAATTATGTATAATGAATTTTTATAACACTGTTGAACCATTTTTTTTTTTTGTAATTTGAACTTGGTTAAAAAGAGAAAATATCTTGTCTTTAAAAACCATACAATACTTTTTGAGACTTAAATATTTAAGTCTTTCATAGTAAAATTAAGCAATAATGCAGATTATGAAAACTACAAAAAGTGTCAGTTTTGCCTAAAAATTTTCATGGTTTAGGTTATTTTATATGGTGTAAGTTGTTTATAATATTATAACTAGTGTGATAATTCAAATCAAACAAAGATACTTAAGCAACATCAATAGCTCTTGATTCCTTCTAAGGACATATATCTTTACAATAAATAAACCTATTACTGAAGAAAATTCATAAAAAGTTGGCAGGTAAAATGAAAATAAAACTCACTAGTTAAAACCCAAGAATTTTATGATTGTCCTGTCACTTTAAAAAAAGACAATTATAAATGTGTGCAAATACATTTAATCATTTAAAAAGTTTATTTGAATAAAGAATATCTGATAGATAATGATAGTGCAATGAGTTGTACAAACTTTTCAAAAGCCAATGTAATATAAAATACTAGAAGAGTTTATAAGTAGGAGAGTAATAAAGTCCAGGATTTTCACAAAGATGTAGAACTGAGAATTGAGTGGATCTTGAATTTTCCACTGGTTTTCTAATTACAACATGATTTTGGCAGAGTTTCTGGGGCTACATAGAAATAACTAAAGATATTTTAAATATTCTCCATTACGTGGTCTTCAAAATTTTGCTTTATTTGGTCTGCAGAATTTTCCCTGAATCTTTCATAATATGATGAAGCCTGATACCCAGTGGTCCTTTTGCACCCAGAGACGACGCGACGCTCTTTAGTCCTTAAATTTGTAAAAAATCTAACCTTAAATTACAAATAAATAGCTCAGATTTTAGAATATGTCTTCATAGTCAATCCTCTGTTGATTTAAAATTATTTTCCAGGGAGAGACAAGTTTTAATATATGGAAATATTTTTCAGGTAGATACATATCATCTTATAACGTTTAATATAAAACAAAATAAAAATAACTTTCCAGAAGTCCCCAAATTTAACAATTTTACAGAATTCATAACCTAAATTAAACCAAATACATTGGGGTGCAAGCTAGTGTTCTATAAAAGAAAGTCTCAAACCCATCAAACACCAACTTTCTAAGTAACCATACTCTTTTATAAGGGGAATATAGAAATTCAAAGAAGGGAAATCAAAGAAACGTGTAACAACAATAAAAATGATATGCAATCCCACAAAAGAAAAAAATAATCCCACAGCCGCAGAAATAGCGAGTATTAAGCAGGTTGGCAAATGGCTCCATATTTCAACAGTTAGGAAAATCTATAAACCTCAATTATCAGTATTAAAAAAGTTGTCTTTATACCCCTATCTTTTGAAATTTAAAATCTACATTTAATGCCAATTTTACTGATTCTGAACCTTTGTGTTTTAAGCCAACTAAGTTACCAATCTTTGTATATTTATAAACATTCTATTTTTGTATTTATTAAATATAGTGCCATTTTGTAAGTTAAAATATACTTACTCAAATGAGGATTTACAGGAGCTACAAGAAAAGCAAAACAAACAAACAAACAAAAAACAATGTTAGCATGGCTTGAATGTCTTTTATAAATAAAAGTCTAATCAGTGTCTCATAGTTCCTTACCAAAACTTAATGATCTTTCCCACTGTGGCCATTGAGATTTATATCTGCAATCCATTTTGTTTTAGAGGATTGAATAGAATCTGCTTTGGAGCTCAGCAATAACAGCTTCAAATTACCAAAAAGACCAATGCTAAATAGTACAGGAAATGTTCCTTTTTCAAGGTATAGAGTTTCTGACCTCTTAAATATCTAAACTAATACTAAACAAAAATATTCAGATATCAAAACTGAGGCTGACACTAGGGCAATCTATAATCTAGATGATTTATCAATGAAAACAATTATCTAGCAGAATTTCCACTTCTGTTTTTTGCTGATTTCTACTTCTACTGAGAATAAAGCAGAAAGTTAAAGGCAAATATGAAAATAAAGCAATCCTGATATGTTGTAATATGTGTACTAAAACGAATAGCTACATCAATGCCTTTTATCTAATTATGTTAAAATATACACATACAAACCCGGGAGGCGGAGCTTGCAGTGAACTGAGATCCGGCCACTGCACTCCAGCCTGGGCGACAGAGCAAGACTCCGTCTCAAAAAAAAAAAAAAAAAAAAAAAAAAAAAATATATATATATATATATATATATATATACATACACACACACACACACATATGTGTATATACACACACACATACATACACAGGAGTGCATGCACACAGAGTTTTAAAATGATAAGCAACAAATTTTGTGTTCTGGGGTACCAAAAGAATTGTTTTTCCCAGAAAACTAATTATATTTGCAATACAAGTGCCAATGAATTTCCACCCAAAGAGAAACGAATAGTTTAAATATTACTAACACATCAACAAAAATATCTCTCATCTAAGGGCCAAAGTATCTGTATGTATCAATTAACCACTTATCACTCTGAGAAAATATTCCAATCTGGATGAAAGAGAGCATTGATATAATTCCCCAAGATTACAATGGGCAGTTAATCTACAGTGCAGAAGAACTTGTCATTTTCTTAGCGGTTGTCATTAACCACCTTTATTAAATTTGTGCAATACTAATAAAGTCTGATGGGCAAAAATATTCATATATAATTGTAACATTAGTATACAAACGATAAATTTTAACAGAGTGTTTCAATGATTTTTACTATTCCTACATACAGAAGACAATTCCCATTACTGTAGTTGTTTTTGATTCTGCATTCCACATTGCAAATTATGAAAAGAATAACATAGAAAAGGAGCTGAAAGTGAACTAAAAATAACAATTGAATTTTATGGTAAGATATCAATGTATTTTAATTTTAAAATTAATAAAAATTAAAATTATTTCACAGTTAATATGAAATTTTTAAAAAATTATGTGCTATCTCTCAAAGATGTAAGCATCCTTGAATTATAATTTAGTTTTAAGTATGTCATATGTACATGTAAAGCTCTTACCAGATTGAATTTTAATTGAGACTTCTTCTCCAACATTTTAGTCACCAAATTCACTATACAAAATGCAGTTAACTTTGTGAAAATTTGCAAATTTAACTTCTAAATATTACAGCGATTCCATTTTTTTCTTCTTTCATTTGAACTTGCATGTATAATTTTTTATAAATGCATATTATAGACTATTGTGTCCCCACAAAAATTCACATGTCAATGCTTAATCCCCAATGTGATTGTATTTGGGGATAAAGCCTTTAGGGAGGTAATTAAGATTAAATTAATCTTGACCCTAATCCAATTGGATTGGTGTCCTTATAAGAGGAGGAGGAGACACCAGAGAGCTCTCTCTGACATGTGAAGAAAACACGGTGAAAAGGTGACCACCTATAAATTAGGAAGAGAGCTCTCACCAGAAGCTAACTATGCCAGTGCTTTGATCTTGGACTTCTCAGTCTCTAAAAGTGTGAGAAATAAATTTGTGTTGTTTAAGCCTCGCACTATGATACTTTGTTATGGCAGCCCAAACACACTAGTACATTGCCTCTAAACCATTAAAGTATACATTGCCCAAACCTGTATTACAGAAAAATAATTTTAATAACAGTGTTGGAGATCTTAACGTGTATGCCTAAGTATGTAAAAACAATTTTGAAAACTTATTAAAAGTAATATCTATGTTCCACATCTATTTTTCATTTTAGTTTGTTGCCTCAGAGTTTTCAATAGCAACTACTGAGCTAATTAACTTTTTAAAATCTCTTAAGGAAAGTCATAATGATCAATTAACTTTAGCAAAGAAGTAAAGATCTTTTCTAATGAAGTGGTGAACCCTAATTCTAGTCAGGTTTGCCATTTCACAGTCATTTAACTTTGCAGGACACTGAAACTTTCTGGGTCCTAATATCTTCATCTTTTAAAAATATTGATATTAATGCACTCTACATTATACATCTTAATTTTTTGGTAAAAATTGTAAGTACAAACAACTTTAATGAGTTTTTAATAGTTTTACTTCATTTTTCACATTTGCCAGTATCCACTACTTCCCCCTTAAGCAGGAAACGTATACTTAAGGGTAAACACAATGGAGAACTTCATTAAGAACTTTTTAAGTCAAGCTCTGATAATCAATGATAAAACGAATCACGTTCCTGCCGGGTGCTGTGGCTCATGCCTGTAATCCTAATACTTTGGGAGGCCGAGGCGGGTGGATCACCTGAGGTCAGAAGTTTGAGGCCAGGCTGCCCATGGAGAAACCCCCTCTCTACTAAAAATACAAACATTAGCTGGGCGTGGTGGCAGGTGTCTGTAATCCCAGCTACTGGGGAGGCTGAAACAGGACATTCACTTGAACTCAAGAGGCGGAGGTTGCAGTGAGCCGAGATCACACCACCGCACTCCAGCCTGGGAGACAGAGTGAGATTCCATCTCAAGAAAATATATATAATAATAATAATATTCTACTGAAACAATACAATAAATACGACTGTTTAAATAATGTTTCATTCAAACCTGAAATACATTGAAAATTCTACAACTAACACTGAATATTAAAATTCTAAAATGCACACAAATTTCAATTTTTAAAATATTTCTCTCTTTAGTATACAGTAAAATAACATATCTAGGCTGAGCGCGGTGGCTCATGCCTGTAATCCAGCACTTTGGGAGGCCCAGGCTGGTGGATCACCTGAGGTCGGGAGTCGCAGACCAGCCTGATCAACGTGGAAAAACCCCGTCTCTACTAAAAATACGAAATTAGTAGAGCATGGTGGCACATGCCTGTAATCCCAGCTACTCGGAAGGCGGAGGCAGGATAATTGCTTGAACCCGGGAGGCAGAGGTTGCGGTGAGCCGAGATCGTGCTATTGCACTCCCGTCTGGGCAACAAAAGCAAAACCCCGTCTCAAAAAAAAAAAAAAAAAAAAAAGAAAAAGAAAAAGAAAAAAATAATAACATATCTAATTGCCGTTGTTTCTCTTTGAGGTATTAATTCTAGACAAAAGTTTTAGATCCACTTTTAACTTTTTCAAAGTTCTGCGCTAATTTCTATTTTTCTCCAAATAGGACATTTAAGTAGTGAAGAAATATTTTTTGCATATAGTTAATAAAAATGAAACTATCACTAACACACACACAAACATTTAGCATTTTTTAACATTAGCAATGTCGAAAATGAATGGCCATCAACAACCAAGACCAAAATCCAGCAACTAAGATGCCTTTTGATATATATACAAATAAACTGTAGTACATTTATGCAATGGAGATTATTCAATGATAAAAAGAAATGTGCTACGAAAGCCCAAAAAGGCATACAGAAACCTTATGTATTTCTAAGTGAAATAAGGCAGTCTAAAAAGCATTACATGCTGTATGATTCCAAATTTACAACATTCCCGAAAAGGAGAAACTATAGACAGAGTAAACATATCATTGGTTGTCTGAACTGGAGAAAGGAGAGAGAAATGGGTAGAGCATGGGGATTTTTCAGGCAGTGAAACTATTCTGTGTGATACGGTAATGGTGGAGAAATTATATACACTTGTCAAAATCCATATAACTGTACAACACAAATAACTGTAATGTAAAATGGTGATTTTAATAATAATTTCTCAGTATTTGTTAATCAGTTTTTACCAGTGTACTACAATAATGTAAGATGTTAATAATGGGGATACTATGTCAGGGAAACAGGGCTCTCTATACTTCCTGCCAATTTTCTGTACACCTTAAACTGCTCTAAAAATGAAATCTATTGATTTTATTTAAAAAACAGAAAATGACATTTTGATCCTTTTTTGCTTCTTAATAAGTTTTAAAGTCATCAATAATTTGAAAAGATAAAATGCAGACAAATATTGTACTATAACTTGTACGATCAAAAATAAAGAAACATTGCTTATATCACATAGGGTCACAATTAAATTATTCTATATCTCTATATGTGTAATCAAATGTCACATTTGTGGTGATTAAGGTTTTGGTTTTTGTTTGTTTGTTTAGTTAACTGGCTAATGATCCAGAAAGTCTATGTGCTAAGTTTTACTTTGTGTCTACATTTGGTAGAGAGCAGCAACCAAAATTTTCCATACAGTTTGATAAATAAATAATTGTAAATAAAAGGCTACTTACCACTGTATTTGATCACACGAATTGTTGAATCTCCTTCACCAAATTTGGTGAGAGGAGTCAGTCGAACTTCGTAAGCTTCTGGTTTAATTAGCTCTGTCAAGTTATATGTAATTAATTCTCCCTTTTGAATATTCCCATTTATTTTAATCTCCTGCTCCCACCAACGCTGCTGCCCAGCCTGAAATCAAAACAACAGTAGAATAATGTTCCCAGTATGTTCTTCAGAGGTACTAAGAAAATTGAAAGCACATTCTGAAATTTTATTAAATTAAAAGGTACATTATATTAATGAACACATATCATTAAAATTCAAGTTTCTATAATGAGAAACAAATTTTGAGAGTTGCATGCATATGTTTGCAGATAATTGTCAAATGATCAGGAGTATTTAATAGATTTAATATATCAACTAATGTTTAGTAAGAGAAAATTCCAAAGTGTCTCTGATCTGGAAGTCGGGAGAGATCTAAGTTTAGCTACTCCTTGCTTAACATATTAATGGCATATGAGATTCTCGAATACTTACAACTCTTTATCACATTAGCAAACATGTGCATTGCATATATAACAGTTCCCATATATTCTGGGCAGTAGAAGTATAAAACAAGGACAAATCTGTAACTTTTCAAGTCTATTAAAAAGAGGCACAATAAACAAATGTATAATATAAAATTTCAATTAGTCATATGTACAATAAAGAAAAATAAAAAATCACAAGGGGATTAAGAGTCACAGTGGGAAGGCTGAAGAGGGGCACTCTTTTATCTAGTTAATCAGAGGACATCTCCATAAGAAGAATGTTGGGAAGTTAAGATGAAGGCTAGGAATTTACCATGGGATTTGGCAAGATGGAAGTGATGGTCACCCTAAAATAAATGGTGTCAGAGTAATGAAGATGAAAGTGTGATTGTAGTATGTTAAAAGAATAATGAGTTTCACAATGCTTCCCTCACTAAAAAATCACAATGCTCAGATAATTTCACAGCACAGTTATCAAAATGTTCAGGAAACAATTTTAATCTTTTATAAAATCTTGCAGATATTTTTAAAAATAAAAACAACTCTACAGCTATATTATTTAATATAAACCAAAAAGTAAGGATGGTACAAGAAAGAAAAATTATATATATACGAACCAACTTCATACAGTTTTAACATACAGTATTGTTTCCAAATTCATTATACAGTACTGTTACCAAATTCATCAAGTTTTACATCCTGTATTGTTTCTCTTGCAAGGATGCAAGAATTGCTTAACATTAGAAAGTATGTTAACATAGTTAACTGGTAAAAGAAGAAAAAATGTATTTCTACTAGATGGAGAAAAATTTAGGAAACATCAACTCCTATTTATAATAAAACTATGAACAAGCTAGGAATGGAAGGGAACTTGATTAATCTGATAAAGAAGGTCCAACAAAAAGGTAAAGGATGCTTTATTTTTAATGCTTATATATTAGAATCTTTTTTAGAATTACAAATGAGAAGGAATGTTTAACATAATCTATTTAAAATTGTACTTTACTAACAATGAAGTGTATAATAATTGGAAAAACAAAACCAAAATAATCTATAGAGTTGTCTACGTATGAATCTATCTCTCTCCTTTTCTCTTGCTCTACCCTTCCATATGCATATACACATGAATGTCTTTTACAAGCGCTTTGAAGCTTTCTTTATTAAATTTATGTATATAATTTATTATATTAGATAACAGGTAATCCACAGCTTTGTTTGCTATTGTACATTGTGACTTTCAAGCTATTAACATTTTGCTGGCTTATACAATTGTGACAGATTTTTTTATTCTCCTTACATTCAGATATATATATGTATATATAACTGTATTTGTTATATACATATGTATCTATACTATAGTGTAATTATACATATGTATCTATAGCTCTACATATAGTATGCATCATTGCCTTGTAATATGTGTCTGATATTTTCCATAGTTTAAATCTATGGTATCCTCTTTAATGGGGCTTTTCTTCTCCTTTTATTTGCTTGGTTATTTTTCATTGGGTGCTGATTATATGGCTTAAAATTCTATTATTGGGGGTTATCTGTGGCCTATGACAAAGACATATTCTGTATAGATGTACCGTTGTTTCTGACATGCTCCTAAGGTCATCAACAATATGATCTACTTTTACTTTGATTGTGAAACTCTTTGGTGTCACAAATTAGAGTGGAGAAGATCCCTTGCTTTCAGAAGGTCTTGAGTTTTCATTGCTGTCTGCCTCAATGGTGACAAACTATTAAGAATCAAAGTTCAAGTTTGTCTGGGTTGGCAAACAGCTGAGGGCAAAAGTAGTTTGGGCAGAAATTATATTTGTTACTTTGGAATGCCATTTTTCCTTGGATTTTTACCTAGTACTTTCTCTCTCTATGTACACACACATACACACGTACACACTATATGCACATGTACGCATACATATACATATCACACAATATGCACATATGTTCACATATATGCACATACTATATGTTCATAAATATTTGTTTTCTGAAGGTTAAGTTAGTCCTAATTATATAGTCTTGACTGCTACATTTCTGGAAATAAAAAAATACAATATGTGTGCTACTAGCACAGTCCTACACAAATGACAAATTAAATAATGGAAAGGGACAGAAAGCCCAAATATAAAATCTATAGAGTGTCTGCACAGTAGAGAGAAAAATATAAACTATTCAGTTGCTTATGCATATGGAAAAAAAACACTTGAATTGGAACCTTATATCTTATACATAAAATTCAGTCTCAGGATAATTAAACAATTAAATTTAAAACACAAAATTTAAATCATTTAAATTTAAATCATTAAATCATTTAGGAAAAATACAGAAAAAATGTTATGATCTCAGGTAATCTATTTCTTTTTTGTTCTTTTCCTTTTTGTTTTTCTTTTTTTTTTTTACTTAGACAGAGTCTCGCCCTGTCACCCAGGCTGGAGTGCAATGGTGCTATCTCAGCTCACTGCAACCTCCGCTTCCAGGATTCAAGCAATTCTCCGGCCTCGGCCTCCTGAGTAACTGTAATTACAGGGACCCATCACCATGCCTGGCTAATTTTTTGTATTTTTAGTAGAGACAGGGTTACACCATGTTGGCCAGGGTGGTCTCAAACTCTTGACCTCAAGTAATCGCCCACCTTGGCCTCCCAAGGTGAGGCACGGTGACTCATGCTGGGATTACAGGCGTGAGTCACCGTGCCTGGCCAATATATTGCTTTCTTAAACAGAACAGGGAAGGATGAATCACGAAGAAAAAGACTGATAAATTTGTCTATCAAATTTAAAATTAATTAAATATAAACTTTCAAGTTAAAAAATTTGTTCTCATTGGTATTCACCATTAACAGGAAAAATACAAGCCAGAGGTTCGAAGAAGATATTATACACATATTAATATACACAATTAACCAGACTTCATTAAAAACTGATTTTAATAAACAACGAAAAGAATTCAGTAGCAAATTCAGCCAAATAACAAGTAATTCATAGATGAAGAAACCCAAATAAGTAACTAAAGAAGAGCCTCAGCCTCACAATGAATCAAGGAAACAGAAATTAAAACCACAATATTATTTTCTACCATCAGGTAGGCAAAAACTTTTAAAAAATTAACTATTAGGTCTTTGTATAGTTATAAAACAATGAGAATCTTTGTTCATGTCAAAACCAGGGGATTGGGGTGGGGAACAAATGAGATTTTTATCCTACATATAAGCTAACAAGTTAGCCTTGTTAGACTGGAGACTACTTGGTCAAATAAAATGACTGACTCAGCATATATCCCAAGCTTTATTTTAGCATTGATCCTCCTTACCTCTGAAGTTCCACAGAAGTACTGCAGATGTGCCAAGGAGGACGCTGCACATGCCTTGATTGTGCGTCACATCTGAAGGACTCTGAGTTTAAGAAACCTTAGTCTTTATAACTGATAGTAACCAAATGTGTCCAACCATTGCCCAAAAAGGAGACATCCTTATTATACAGGACATCAAACAAATCTCACCTCTGTTCCAGAGGAAGGCACTACATTCAAAAGATGTTTGCTATGCAAATGACTTGAAAAGATAGGCTGTAATATAAGGGCAACTGGTGCCTCTGTACACAAGACACAAAGAAATACAAGAAATCCATGAAAAACGGAGGTTGCATTATATCCTTGATGAAAATGCAAGTTGGTATAAGTTTAGAGAATAATTTGGCAATAAAAGCCATGTTACAATGAGAACAGGTAAATTCTTATACTTGGAAACAAGTACATTCATGGCATAGAAAATGGAAAATGATCTATACCTCAATCGTTTAAGAGGTGATAATCAAATTGCAGACTCCTCATAAAATGGAATATAAAATATAGCATGAAAAAGGAACCTATTCCACATACATCAACATGGGTAAATTTCACAAAAGTAATATTGAACTAAAATTAATTTTGAAGTAGATATGTTATAAAATTTAATTTTAAACTGTGTATTTTAAAGAGGGTGTATAGATATATATGCATTAAAGAATAAAGAAATTCAGAGAAATAATAAACACTGAGTTGAAGATACTGTTTAAATAGGTTAGGAGAGTGTCAAGAGAAGATGATGCAATTGTGTGGGGTAAAGAAAGGACTTCAACTCTGCCGGGTGATTTCTGTTGTTTTGTTTTAGATTAATGGTAGATGTAAAAAATATGATTATGTTCTTTTGTGTAGGCCTGAAATGTTTCTCTGTTTTTAATAAAGAGAATTAGAGAATAAGAGAGAGAAGAAATTCTGAATTTTCTTAAAACTCTTTCTCCCTTGAATTCTATGACAGTGCTGTCTCTCATATTGCTTCCCACATCTGCATCTTTGACTACTCCTTATTTTCTTTACCTGTGTTCTAAATGTTGATGTTCTCCAGAATTTTGTATATGGCGTTTTTGGTACTCTGTATTAGTGGTTCTCATATTTCTGCATGCATGAGAATCACCGGACGACACTGTTAACCAAAATTGTAAGTCTCAACCATCAGTAAGCATGGTTCAATGAGATCTAGAAATACGATCTTTGAAAAGCATCCCCTCTCCCACATACTACTCTGGATACAAATAATCCAGAGGCTACATTTGGTGAGGCACAGATTAGTCCTGCTAAACCACCTCATTACTATTAGTAGCTTCTTCTAATATCTCTACATTGATAACTTCTTAACTTGTATTTTCAGCTCAGAAAATTAAGAAAAAAATGTATCTATTAGTCTTTACCATGTGCCACCATTTTAACTGTCTTATACCTATCATTATATGTAATATATCCCACAAACCCTAGTAGGTGGTAACTACATTTAGTCCTATTTCATGAATGAAAAAACTGAGGCAGAGAGAGGTTAAGGTAACTCTTTAAGTGGCAGCTTCAGAATGTGGTTAGACTCAAAATGACTCTTTTTGGTATCACTTCCTCCTTTGTTTTCCCTGAATATATTGCTCCTTTAATTGTTTTTACCAGAGCCCTTATATATTGAGTTACAATACACTATGTCTGGTCATTAACTTGATAGAAATATGATGAAATTAAATGCCAGCATACAATGTATATTTAACTGGCCTCCAAGGAGTAGGGCAGAAAATCAAAGTTATTTCAGTGAAAACTGCCTACAGTCACTGAATTTACATACAGTGGTGAAGGATAAAAAACCTAATTCCACAGAAAGTACTTATCTTTCAGATAAGCGTGCATAGTTAATACTAGGTATTATGAAGCTTCTTTTAGTTCAGTAGGTTCAAATTCTATAACATAATATAAATGATGACACTTTTACTGTATCTTAATTTTAGATTTATATATATATATGAACAATAGGCAAAGTGCTATGATTTTTAAAGATAGATAAAATCAATTTAAACACACAAAAATATACACAGAATAATTTGACATTTTACTGTTACCTAAAGACACAAGTTTAATCAAGGTGTACTTTTCTGGATGTTAATACTAAGTTTAAATAAGAGTTTAATACCACTGAAAATTTGTAGTACGTCACAAAGGAGACACTGCTGGTATCCTCTTATTATAATGAGTGTTCTACTCAAGTAATTTTAGTCGGGAAATATACTGATGTTCTTACTTATTACAAACTCCAGTGTCCATAACTTCATATGTGTATTAAAAAAGCAATAACTTTGATTCCAAGTCTTTAATTTAAGCTGTAATGAAAGTATATACTTCAGCAGTTGGCAGAATAAGCAATTAAATACTTCATATTGTATCTCAGTGAGCTGTGCAAAATGTAAAAATGGAAAACTAAATGCAATGTTTGCACATACACAAAAGGAGATGCAATATTATTCCACTGATTGAAAGTAATACCAGAAAACCCTCAAGAAGATGTATTCTAAACAATACTGCAGATGACAATGCCAGATCATACTTATAAGCATGATGATATGTAAGTAAATGTTAAACTATTTTCTTCATATCAATTTTAAAAATCCACTGAATTTTTCTTTTATCCCCAGGAGGTATATTCCATTCAGATGATTTAGAGGTTAGCCTAAAAACCCCCAAGTACCCTAAAGTGAGACTTTTTATTAAAAACTATAATTTGTTGTTTTTACCACAGGGGAGAAATAAAAAGCTATTGCTGAAAAGGTCTCAGGAGGAAAAATCATGTTAATTTTTTCTCTTAATTTTATAAGAAACAAAATTAGCTAATTTAAAAGCAGAAGGCTGCAACAGATTCTGAAATGTGAACGGAATAGAAGTGCCCATGTTTTCCTATTTTTTTTTTTTTCTTGGACTATAAATCTTTTTAACCACTATAATGAGCTCCACTGAAAAGTACCAGGTAAGTGAAAACTAAAACAGAAGGGGAAATGCAACAACTGAATACAAGGCATATATGTGTGTTTATTTCAATTATTTTTATGTAACTCTGTAAGAGAGAGATTGATATATCCATTTTATAGGAAACTTTTGTTCATGTTTAGCAACCACACTGATAGTAAAAATAATAGCTGATGTTAAAAATCCAGGTATTACAGACCCTAAATCATGCACACTAATGATTATCCAACAGAATAAGAAATCATGAAGATGACATTTTCATGGATTAAAATCAAATTGTCTTATAATCCCAAATAAAATGTAACACTGATTTTTAAGATGCACTAGTGTTTTAATAACCCCTTTTAGGGGAAAGGAGATAATAAGTAACATGGCATTAAACGAATCTTATTTTTATTTTCTACTAATAATAACAAACATTTATTCAACTGACTACATAACTTTTCTTCCTTCATTCCCACAAATTTGAATATCAACTTCTTTACATTCAGCAATAATTCTTCTGAGTAGGTAGGCACTTTTCACATCATAGAAATATTTTGCTTATCATATTTTGCTCATGCTATTAACACCTTTAGAAGTGACCGTGTATTTTTTAGATATCCAGATATTTATAAGTTTTTGTCTGCCTTTGGTCTTTGGAATCTTGTATTATTCTTCTTAATTGAATTACATCTAAATTGAAAGCATCCTGGTGTGGTAGTGGGGCAAATACTTCTTATTTGAACTCAGTCAATTTCAACTGGTCTTTCTAGTTGTGTTCTAGTGTCTAGCATCTATAGCATTTATTTTTTATGTCCTTGGAACTGTCTTGGCCTTTAGTCACTAGTTCTATTCAGTCTGCATTTTTCTTAGGCAAATCACAAGTTCTTTGAGTCTAACATCATTATCTTTGCCTTTTCTTTTGAAGGGGTGTGGAATTGGTGAATCCTGACAGCTTCCCCAGAAATACAGTAAGGCAAAGAACTAGCCAGGCCCCATTCCTTGAAAATTTGACTCAGTCTACCCTACTATGCTACTTGAGTGCTCCCCCAAGTGGGACCCAGATCTCAGATCTTCTAGGCAAGTCTTGCTATCTTCCCTAACTACACGTCGGGAAGTGAGCATGCATCCTTCTTTTCTACTGTGGTGGGCTGTAGATGCCTTTTTTCAGGGAATATAGGCACCCACTCTATTGCCCTTCTTTATCAGTGAATATAGGACCCACTCTATTGCTCTTCTCTCACTTACACTAAAATAATCCTCTTTCCCATGCCTGGAACTCTGTATTTTCATTGGGAATTGCTCCCGATATTTTTATTCCTGACATAAAGCATTTCAGAACTCAACACTTTTTCTCCCTTAGCCACCTCCTGCTCACTCCCACCACCATGACCTCTATTAGATTTAAATACTACGTTTTCAAGGCTACTGTTTTTGCTTGGACTTTATACAATCTATTAAAAGTTCATTTGTCACCTTTCTTGTTTTGTGCAGGTGTGGGTTAGTCTTCCCATTCTTGTGCCATAAACTTTAGCCTTCTCTGTTGTAATTTTAAGTAATGAGAGAAATAAAGAAAATTACAAGAATAGAAAAATGCATTTGTTAATTTGTCACATTTTCAACTGACCTTTTCAAAAAGTTTTTAACTTATACAGCAAACTACTTTGAACTTGCACTTAGCTTTGAGTATCTTGAAAATAATTCCCTATAGTATTATTTATATTTCTTTTAGCATCAGTTACTGATTATGAAACAAAACAAACACAGCAGCCCTCAGGTAAAGACAGCATTGAATGTGTCCACAGCATCAGTGGGTCTCTCAGTCTTCCATGCAGTTTAGCAAGTTTTCTTCCTTCACCTATCTTAGTGAGCCACTGCTGTCTGAAGAGATGTGAACTGGCTATGCAAGCAGAGTCCCTGGTAAAGCTCACCAGTAAATAAATGAAAGGCCTTGCAAATATACTTCAAGGATTTTTTTAAAGAAAGCTAAGCATTAAGCACAGAGAACAAGGTCTTTAGTGACAACCACGGGAAATATTCCTGCTCAGTGATCACAGAAATAGAAGTAATAGAAAAAGTAGAAATTGAAGTTGAAAAAACATCAAACCTAAAACTTCCTACATATATTAAGGGTGTTATGACAAAGTTAAATATGTAGTTCCAAAAAAAACTATGACACATACAATAAAACAGAACCTTTGAAAAAAGTAAGTTCTTTATTATGCTTTCACAGTAGCTAAAATTGAAGTGAGGATGAAAACAAAGATTGGCATTTTACATAGTCTTTAATATTTAGTACATATTTTATGTGACTTTACGTTCCTAATGTGTCAGTTTAAAGTATATTAAAGAGATATGTGAGAATATTTAAAACATAGCCAATACTTACTGAGTGATTGCTATGTTCTTTTAGTTAATTTAATCCCAAGCAAATCAATGAGATAATTAACTTTATATTGTTTCTATATTTTTATATTTTAACCTTTTCTATTAAAATGTGTAGAATTATTGTTTCTAAATATAATTCTAGAAAAAATAAAATAAAAACGAAAAGAGTAAATATGGTATCTCAGATACAGAATAAATAAAGTTCAAATGAATCTTGTTAGCCTTTCTTATTCTTGCCCCTTTGTAATATTTGAAAGGTAATTGCTAACACTTACCTTAGGGAATGATTAATGTTTTTAACTTGCAGAGCACATTTATCATGTTATATTAATATAATTTATTTCCTGTTTTATATAGTTAGCAATACGTTTAATAATGAATTATAATCATGATTAAGTAAATTATATTGACTAATACTGTTTATATTCAAGATTTGGTAGAGTTTAAAAGATTTGACATTTAATGAATAGGACATAAGAAAGTGAAATTTAGATAAATTAAATAATTTTTTATTTTAGTTTCTAAAAGAATAGGTTATTATTATTTAAAATCTAGCACATATATAGGATTCTAGTAACTACAGTTTCATCACAAAAGCATTTCCTTATTATTGGATTTTTTAAAATGATGAGACTGGTTTTATAATACTTATAATAAATATTGTAACAAATATTTTAAGACTTAAAAATGAAATGATATTTGAACTTTTGCAAGTTTCCTATCTAAACTTACAAAAGTAAATGTGTTATGGAGTAGAAGTTAGTATGAGACATTCTGGCTCATAATAGTCACTTTGGTCACTGTCAGATTAACATATCCTCATCTGTGGGGAAATGAGCCTCTCCTAGAAAACATCAATCCTTAAGATACGAGTGACAACTTTATTTAAAATGTTTTTAAAATAAGCTTATTTAAAGAAAATAATATAAAAATGTATTCACAAAGCAATAGTAATCAAAACAATATTGGACTAGCATAAAAACAGACATACAGACAAATAGAACAGACAGCCTAGAAATAAACTTAAGCATATACAGTCAACAAATTTTTGACAAGTCCACCAGGAAGACCCAATTAAGAGAGAATAGTCTTTTCAGTAAATAGTGTGGGAAAATGAACATCCACATGCAAAAGAATGAAACTGGCTCTTATCTTACAGCATACACAGATTAACTCAAAATGGATTAAAGATCTTTGCATAAGACCTGAAGCTATACAATCCTAGAAGAAAAAGGGGTGGAAGCTCCTTGATATTGGGTCTGACAAAAATTTTTTGGATATTCAACCAAAGGCATAAGCAGCAAAATAAAAAATAAACAATTGGGACTACATAAAACTAAAAAGCTTCAGTACAACAAAGGGAACAATTAACAAAATGCAAAGCTAGCAATGAACTGTAAAAATCATGTGTGAACCACATTATCAGATAAAGGGTTAATGTCCAAACTATATAATTAACTCATGCAGCTCGACAGCAAAAAAACAAATAATCTGACCCTGCAAAAATAAGCAAAAGACAATAGATATTTCTTTAAAGAAGAAGTAAAATGGTCAACAGGTTGATGAAAAGGTGCTCAATATTACTAATCATCATAAAAATGAAAATCAAGACCAAAATGCAGTATCATCTTACATCTGTTGGCATAACTATTATGAAAAAGATGAGATAAGGAGTATTGGCAAGGGTTTGGAGATAAAGGAAACTTCTACACTATTAATGGGTACGTAGACTGGTTCAGCCATTGTGAAAAACAGTATGAAGCATCCTTAAAAAGTTAAAAATCAAACTACCATATGACCCAGAAATCTCTTTTCTAGATACCTACCCAGAAGAAATCACCAACTTATAAAGACAACTGCACACCCATGTTTATTTCAGCATTATGCACAAAAGCCAAGATATGGAAACAACCTCAATGTCCATGAATGAATGAATGGATAAAGAAATTGCAAATTACACAATTGAATATTATTCAGCTTTAAAAAAACAAGGTACCTCTATTTGCAACAGCAGGATGGACCTAGAAGAATTAAGCTAAGTAAAATAAAGCAGACCCAGAAAGAAATAGAGTGCACAATATCACTTATATGTGGAATCTAAACCAAAACAAAACAAAACAAAAACTCAAATACACAAAAATAGAACATGAAAAAGTGGCTACCAGGGGTGTAAGTGTAAGGAAAATGGAGAGATGGAGGCCAAAGGATACGACGTTCAGTTATGTAGGATAAATAAGGATAGAGATTTATCACAGAACATAAGGACCACAGTTAATAGTATTACATAATATAAATTTGCTAAGAGAGTCAATTTTAGGTACTCGTACCACATATACCCACATATGAACAAACAAAAGAGAACTATATAAGATAATGAATATGTTGATTTGCAAGACTGTAGTAATCATTTTATTATGTATATTTATATCAAAACAATGTATACCTTAAAAATGTACAGTTAAAAAATAGAAATTTAAAAATTATTGACAGTACATTCACATTTTAATACTACAAATTTCTAAAAACAACTTTGACAACTACATTATTCTTTACATAGGAATTAAAAAATGTAATCAAAGAGATTGAGCTATTTTAAACATTATCTGCTGTGTTTTTAGTACAAATTGTACTGTCAGTCTCCCTTAAATTCACTGTGATTTCTGTCAGTAGGGTGCCTAAATATGAAATTTATAATGTCACCATGGATATTTTATAAACTTTTTTAGACTTCTATATATATGTCCCTTAATTCCACCACCAGACATCAGAAAGGCTGACCCCTTTAATGGCACATTTGATTCATTTTCCACAATTTTTAGAATTGCAGTTTGGGGTGACAGTTGAGACTACTCAACTAAAGTATTTTTGTTTACTAAGAAAAACAAAAAAAGTAGTAACTATAATATTTTTGAGGACTCACTATTGCCAGATATTTTGCTAAATATTTTACACATTATTTTAATTTAAATCTTATAAAAATCTATTGAGGTTAGTATTATTATCTTTATTTCCTCAGTTGAAGAAGTGGATTAAACCAATAAACTTTCCCAGGTCATAGAGTTGCTAAGAAGCAGAAGATAATATAGATATTATTACCCAATATTGTCCAATTTCAAGGCTACTCTCTTAATCACTATTCTCCATTTCTTCTTCTTATATCAAATGTGTTGCTTTCACAGGTTTTCCTCACAAATGTGCACTGTATTTACATTCCCTTAGAAATTTATAATTTTTTTTCACCATTGGGAATGCCTAATTATGTTGAACTCAATTACATAGCAAGGGGCAACAGAGGAAGATAATAAATCTAGCTTTTATCTTTAGGACAAGGGTTAGTCATACAAAAAGCTTTTGATTTTGTGAGACCTGACAGTTAAAGCGAATTCGGATTCCGCTTTTCATTTTATTTAGAGACTCCAGTGAACGTGTGCTTTGGTTGTGCTGAGTTTGTACTCCAAACTGTTATATAAATCATCAAATGACAGGATATTTCATACTGCCTCAGGAAAGAATTTATAAGTATTACTGACATATCCCCCTACCATGTATTTATTACTTCCATCTGTTAAAGCAAAACAACATTGAAAACCACCCAAGAGACCATGTGTAACAGTAAAAATAATCATTCTTTAGCAGGTTCCGATAAATTATTATGAAAGAAAAACTTGTTTCCTATCAAGTTTAGAAAAAACACATCCTAATTATTTTCTTGTCATGCTTGGATCAGCAGGTGAAAGGATACATCAACCTAAAAATTCATTTGTTATAGATTTCAACCCTGATAAATTGGAATTAAGCAGCTCAGTCAGCATCTTTCTTCGTCAGGTAGGTTTTCTAAGGACTACTAAAAAAATTTCCAGGAGGTAGGAATAAATTAATAATTAGGGATTGATTTTTTAGTTTTTATTCATCTTGGCATCTGATATGGTTTGGCTGTGTCCCCACCCAAATCTCGTCTTGAATTGTAGTTCTCATAATCTTCACGTGGTGTGGGAGGAACCCAGTGGGAGGTAACTGAATCAGGGGGGCAGTTACCCCCATATTGCTATTCTCGTGATAATGAGTGAGTTCTGACAAGATCTGATGGTTTTATAAAAGGCTTTTACCCCTTTGCAAGGCACTTTTCTCCTTTATAAATTACCCAGTCTCAGGTATTTCTTCATAGAAGCATGTGAATGGACTAATACAGTATCTATTTTATATAAGGGGAATCATAATCACTTCCTTCGATTATTTTTAAGAATAACTAGGTTGGCCAGGCAAGGTGGCTCATGCCTGTAATCCCAGCACTTTGGGAGGCCAAGGCGGGTGGATCACCTGAGGTCAGGAGTTCAAGATCACCCAGGCCAATATGGTGAAACCCTGTCCCTATTAAAATACAAAAATTAGCCTGGCGTGGTGACGGGTGCCTGCAATCCCAGCTACTCAGGAGGCTGACGCAGGAGAATTAGCTTGAACCCAGGAGGCGGAGGTTGCAGTGAGCCGAGATCACGCCACTACACTCCAGCCTGGCCAACAGTGTGAGACCCCATCTCAAAAAAAAAAAGAATAGGTAAATTTCAATAAACCTACAGGATATTTTAGTACTGCTATGTTCTGGATTTATTACTAATAGTCTTATATTTTGATTCTGCAGTGCCCCTTGTCCCTTCTGTGTATCGTTGATAACTTCCTTTAACAGTCTTTCAAGTGAAGTTCTTGGCTTCTGGTCAGTACCGATTACTGTCCATAGTACATATTGCTACTAAAGTTCAATCTTACTCCCCTGCTTAAACTATTTGAGTAGCTGCTCTTTTGTAACATTATTTATAATAATAGGTATTATACCACTTCGATTCACTTTAACTGGGTTAAAATGTATAATGTCACCATGGATATTTTCTAAGTTTTGTTAGGCTATTTTACCTTTATATCACTTAAATATCCATTTGGGCTGTCATTTTGGTTAAACTATTTTCATAGACTTTACACAGTAGAGCATATTGATATATAAATTTAAACATACTGATGCACTGTAGCTTTAATTCAATTATTGACAATGATAAAACAATTTAATTCTCAAAGTGTCCTAAAATTATAGACATAGAAGAACAAAAGTAAGAAAAACAGGCAATGCTTCTTGTTGTGAATACTCATACAAATGTATAAATAGAGATTAGCATCACTTACTACGCTTTGGATTTAAAATGTCAGTAATAGTTTCTTCTCATAGAAATTGTACAACATTGACTGATACATTTATTCATTCATTCAAAATCATCTAACTTATGTTGGCATGATAAAAGTAATGAAGGACCAAGCAGAGTAAGCTCTTTTTATATTATATATTATATGTTTGATATTTGTAATCCTAATATTAATATGAGCATTAAAATTGGGAGTGTAAGGTAGAACAGACATGAGCATGAGGATGTTATCTAAAACATATTCAAACATAATTTAATATAATTTTAAGCTCTCTATACATTTTACCTGAGTCTTAGAAAATTCAAAATTTAAAATTACCTGAAATGCAATATTGTTTTTAGTGATTTTATGGCCAATGAAACACAGTAACTTTTTCTTAATGAATATATAGGACAATATGACAAGAAATGGTACTTGCTAATCTTTTCCCAGTCCACTTACTCATTAACAATTTTTAGCAGTGCTGTATTTCTGAGCATTCCTCTAAATTAGGTGTGGTCATATGACCTAGTCCTGGCCAATGACATGTAAGTGGAGGTGCTGTGTGAGGCCTCTACATCTTTTCATTAGTAACTATTGAAATAGTGATATATCCAGTAGGGTTCTTAAACATGCCTCCCAAATGGCACAAAGTAAATTGATAATTGAACCAACCAATGACAATTTAGAATACATATTTTAAATGTTTTTCAGAAAGCCCTAATGTGATATCCATATTTATTCCTATATGAAATCCATATTTAGATTATTGTTCTCTACTAACGTACTTACATTTACTAAGCATGTAATCTAGTATCACTCTCCACTGAAATATGCCTGTTTAAATATTATTTTAACTGAATATCATCCTCATATTTGTACTGTATATTCTTGTCAGTTTCTAGAAAAATGTTTTTAAATCATCAAAGATTTCTTAATGCATTGCTTTAGGAAATTAACAGTCGGAGAGACACGCCATGTCTTATATGAAGATGTACATTAAGGTCATTTGATATTTTCAATGGCAAATAACTACAACATTCTATTTTAATAGAAAATGTTGCACAATATCATAGATTGATTCAGTCACTGAAAGCCATCTGTTGAGAGCCTATTACTTAAACAAATTAGACAATCTTTGTTCTCCTTACATGTTAAAGTCTAACCTATACTTGCCTCATTGAGTTATTCTGAAAATTAAAAAATTAATATATATAAAGCCCTTAAAAATGTTTAACAGAAAGTAAGCATTATATAAGTGTTAGCTAATGAAGCAACATCTTCTATTCTTACTACCATTATGATTAAAATTACTTGGTTGCAATTGGTACATGTGCAGAAAGAGTGCTGTGAGCGATTAATTTATCACTCAAAATATATAATAATAATCTGGGAACATATAATATGAAAAACATGGAGATATGACCTTGCTTAGAAATAGTAATAATCTTTATCTATTTTTGGAAATTGGAAAATTCACCAACATAAATGATAGATAGATCCTAATTTAAAAGTAAACAATGAAACTATAAAGTGTTACAAGTAAATATTTGAGAATGTTTTTAGATCTTTGAGTGCACTACGTTTTCTAAGAGGATCTGAAATTCAGAGACCACACAATGGAAAAATTGCGTAAAAATGTAAAAATATGAAAAATAAAAATAAATAAATGAAAAGATAAATGCATGGAGGACTATTTGCAAAACATATGACATAATCTTTCTTAATATATACAGGGTCTGTATAATCAATAAGAAAATATTAGCAATTAAAAATATAAAATATAAATGGAAAAAAATTTGGAGGACAAGAGTTTATTTTGGAAGAGAATCTGGTAATTTCTCTGGTAAGAAATTGAAGTTAGTGATGGTGGTACATAAGAATAAGGGTTGAAGGATTTGAAGAATATTGAAAAATAAAATTGGTAGAAATTATTGATGAATTGGATATAGAGAATAAAATAGAGAAAGGTGTCAAGGTACATTTTCTTGCCGGCTTAAGCAATGGGACAGATAATGGCCATTCAGTCTAATGGGGATCACAAAAAGAGGACAAGGTTTGAGACAGAATAGGTTAGAATATAGAAGCATTAAGTTTGGGAGGCCACTGAAATATCCAAGTACAGTTTTTTCAAATAAATAGGTCTAGGGAGGTAACATTAAAACTCTGACAACTTCATTCACCAACATGTTCTTTGGTACTTAACAAATAATTTGAAGTATTATGGCAATCACATATTGTGTATTGGCTCCTTTAAAGAAAACAATCAAAGAAAGGAAGTTAGGGAAAGAAGAGATTTATTTACTCCAGGACAAGACTGCAAGACTGAATAGGACATGAGGTTTGCAGGAAAATGAAATATTTCATTAAGGTCAGACAACTGACTAAGAACAAAGCGTGTCAATCTTTTTAATCATATAAATGGCATCAACAAAAATAATGAAATAGTATAAAATATTAGCTTAGGATAAGCAATTATTTAATTGTCCACATTGCAGTTCTCAATTAAACAAACAAACAAACAAACAAAAAACTAACAGAATCTTTGCCTCTCCCCAAACTCAACCTTGGAGACACCATAAAAGTAGAGGGAGATTTCTGAACCTAAGGGGAAAATTGCAGCCCCTAATGGAAAGGGGATTATGTCACAAACAGGAAATAGGGTGGCATATGATATTTTATTTCTTCTGTCCCATAACCACATCATTTTTATAAGATTTTTCCTCTGAGAAAACAAAAATTAATCATTCCAGGTAATAGGTCAGGAGTAGATAAAATTTGTACCAAACTGGCAACCTTAGTATTTTCTCTCCTCCCCACACTTTTTCCCCCAAAATGATTACATGTGAAGGAGTCTTTTCAAAGCAGAAGTACAAAAAATTTCCCTGAGAGCTATAATAATGTATGGAGAGGAGTCAAGTCCAGTCTGCAATTCCAAAGGCTATGCTCTGAGATAAATCATTTGTACCATTCACTTTCTGTTTGATTCTCAAACTCAGGTGGTTAGAAAGAAGTTATGATTTGAGCTTTAGCTTATCTCACAGAAATATATTACTGCCCAAGACAATTGACATAGGCAAAAGACTCTGTGCTCACCAAAAGAATATGCACTCACCAAAAATATGGGGCTCACAGAAAAGCTCAACCATGATAAATAATGATAGAAAAAAAAAAAAAAAAACCTAGACCTGCTGAGGATGCGATTAATGTTAATTTTTTAACCCAAATGTAAGATAAAAAATTTAAAATTAACAAAACTATCCTCGAAGAAACAGAAGTGATGTTGTAAGTTGTTACTTGGCAAAAATATAGCTTTAACACCTTTGAGAAATACTGGGCACTGCAATACTAATTGCAATAAAGAACCCAACAGATAGGCTGAATTGCAAAATAGATTTAACTTAAGAGAAGGTTTTGAACCAGATTATGTCAAACAATGCTCTCAGAAGTCATCAGTAGAGTATCAGTATGGTTTAAAAAGTATAAAAGAAGTCAAGAAATATGTAGGAAAGAAATGTGTCAATATCCATATATACTTAGAAAAGAAAAAAATAAACTTAAAGTAGTCACTACTTGAAAATACAGTGGTACAGTTTTCTAGGATATTACCTCATATTTTTAAAAAGTGGGCAAAAGACATGCACAGACATTTCTCTGAAGAAGATATACAGATGGAAAATAAACATCTGAAATATCATTGGCCATTAGAGAAATACAAATTAAGACTAAATATGATATGACTACACACCTATCAGGATGGCTGAGATGAAAATAGTGAAAACAACAAATCCTAATAAGTATATACAGAAAGTGACTCACTCATATATTTCTGGTGGGAATGTAAAGAAGAAAACCACTTCATAAAATAGTTTGGCAGTTTCTTTAAAGCTAAAAATGGACTTACTATACCACTCAGCAACTGCATTGTTGGGCATTTATCCCAGTAAAACAAGTATTTATTTTCACAGAGGAACTTGTACATGAATGCTTATAGTACCTTTATTGTAATAGCCAAATGTATTTTAAATGTATATTAAACAAACTGTAGGACATCCGTACCATTAGAATACTACTCAACCATGGAGAGAATGAACTACTGATACATGCAACAAGTTGGATAAATCTCAAGGAAATTACACTAAATAGAAAAGTTAATTTCAAACAAATAAGTATTGTGTAATTCCATTTATGTAACAACTGTGAAATAATACAATTATAGAGATGAGGAGGAAATTAGTGGTTTCCAGGGATAAGGGTAGATATAAAAGAGTAACGTAAGGGAGTCTTATGGTGATGATACAGTTGAGTATCTTGTTTACATTATCGTTACACAAAGCTACGCACATGCAAACACACAGACACAAACAAATAAGTACATGCATGTACAATGGATGAACTCTGATTAAATTTCATGGATTGTACCAATGCCAGTTTCTTGGTTTTCATAATGTACTTGTGTTTGTATAGGATTCTGGCTTGAAGTGGGCATAGTGGGGGAGGGTTTCATGGAACTTTTCTGTACATTTCTATGTAACTTCCTGTGAATCTGTAATTATTTCAGAATAAATGTTTTCTAAAAAGAAAAAAAATACACTCCTTATTGAAAAGGCTTTTAAAGTACTGAAGAGGATATGTAAGGGTGAGAAAAAGATACACAAATGACACACATGAATACTTACACACAAACTTGTTATAGTAAATTTTAAGAATATCAGAGAAATAGAAAATATTGGAAAATCTAATAAGCATGAGTATTCAAGCACAAAGGATGGAAAATCGGACTGGCATGTTTCTTCATAGCATCTGTGCATACAAGAGACAATGGAGCAATATTTTCAAACTATTAAAGGAGAAGAAAATCAAACCTAGACTAAATATTCAGCTAAACTATCCCACATGTATTTATTCATGTATTCAGTAAATACTTACTGTACAACCACTATGTGCCAAACAGTACCAGGCACTGAGGATAATGCAGAAAATAAAATGAGAAAAATATCTTATTCCATGTTTTTATGCAATTGTAAAAGCAATTTAATTAACCTGTAATGCTCTCCACATTTCTCAACCACTCTGGAAAGCCTCGTTCAAACCTTTTCCTTTCCCTTAATAACCGAGGCTCACTGCTAAGGCTTAAGGATGGTGAGCTGAGCCTGTGACCAAAACTGAGCATTCTCTGAACCATATTGCCATGGCAATCTTAATTGAAAAGCTATGGCCGCCGGGCGCGGTGGCTCACGCCTGTAATCCCAGCGCTTTGGGAGGCCAAGGCGGGCGGATCACAAGGTCAGGAGATCAAGACCCTCCTGGCTAACACGGTGAAACCCCGTCTCCACCAAAAATACAAAAAATTATCCGGGCGTGGTGGCGGGCGCCTGTAGTCCCAGCTACTTCCGAGGCTGAGGCACCAGAAAGGCGTGAGCCCGGGAGGTGGAGCTTGCAGTGAGCGGAGACCCTGCCACTACTGCCCTCCAGCCTGGGCGACAGAGCGAGACTCGTCTCAAAAAAAATAAAAAAATTTAAAAAATAAAAATTAAAAGCTATGGCCAAGTCTGAAAGGAAACTCAAAAAGGAGAACTGTGGCTTGTGTGGAGATCTTCATTATTCGTCACCATGAGGACTATTGCTTGGGAATGAGGATGACTTTTAAGCAATTACTTCATAAAGTATATCCAGATGCCACTATGTTTAAATGCAGTTGTCACCGATGAACCCCTCTTTCTTGTTCCCTCCCTTTTAGGGTTATAAAAGCATGACTGATTATTTGCCCTCATTTTCTCCTTGTTTTACAAGAAAGAGTTTTATGCAAACCATATGCCACTGTAGAATAAGTGTAAATGTCTTTATATAAATACGTCTATTTTTAGGTTAGTTGATTTTTTTCAACAGTACCACCATGACCTTAATTTTGAAAGTGTTTGCATTTAAATTGTTATTACTATTTTTGTTTAATTCCCAGTGTTAACATAAGTGGTAATTAGTGGAACTGGATATTTGCCTCAGAGCTCTTTTCAAAATAAGTAAAACGTTGCAGATGTATGGAACCCACATTCTATCTTTTCTCAAACCTGTTCCCTCCCTCCCTCACTATAGGGAAGAACTATATACAGTAGGTACTTTTTTTCTTTTCCCAAATATGGTTTTATACCTTTCCAGCATATATTTGAATACATAGAAATTATACTCTTTGAAGAATAAAAATCTTATTTCCTACCAAAATATTTGCTTT
Source organism: Rhinopithecus roxellana (assembly GCF_007565055.1). NCBI lineage: Eukaryota > Metazoa > Chordata > Mammalia > Primates > Cercopithecidae > Rhinopithecus > Rhinopithecus roxellana. The sequence continues at coordinate 3,207,711 of NC_044553.1, forward strand.
CTTTTCTATGCTAAGAGAAATTTTCTACAACTAAGGTTTTGTTTTGTTTTTTAAGTAACTGAAATAAGGTAAGCATAGCATTGTATTGATGCAGAATGTATATAATACAAGGACTACAATAAGTTCTTTCCCACTATTTGTCTACTTTTATTGCTTCATATATGGCCATGATATTTTCACACTCTCAACTAATAATGTCTAAGAATCTGCTTTATGTTCAAGGTAATGCCATCTAGAATTTTATGGTAGAGAATATAAGCATTTTCTGAAGATTTATACTACTTAATGTGACAATGCTTCATTTGCTATAATTTCTAAGGCACCAGGAATACACAGACCTAGTTAAATATACAGATTAATCAGTGTTTCTTTTCTTTATTTTATAACCTAATGATAGATGCAGGAGGTAAACAAGGGGGAGGGCCCCAGAGAATCTCCCACTGGCCTACCCACTGCAAGAACGGGTTGGAGCCACGGGAAGTTTGAGCCATGTGCAGCAGGGAGGAGCCTCGCCTCTTCAGTTCCTGTGCTGTGGCCTGTTACTCCATCTGTGAGATGGGAGCGCTGGCAGGAACCCCTCTCATTTTGCTAAGAGTTTTTTGTTGTTGTTGTTTTGTTTTTTCCTTTTCGTCCAACAAATTCCGTTCCCGTCACCTTTCAACGTGTGTGCATGCCTAACTTTTCCTGGTTGTGACACAAGAACCCAGATTTAGCTGAACTAAGGAACAGAAATTCTGCAACAATAATCTCCCTTTTAGAATATATTTTAACAGAAAGGGTGTCATGTCAAGAAACGCATTCTTTTTTTTTTTTTGAGACGGAGTCTCGCTGTCGCCCAGGCTGGAGTGCAGTGGCCGGGTCGCAGCTCACTCACTGCAAGCTCCGCCTCCCGGGTTTAGGCCATGCTCCTGCCTCAGCCTCCCGAGTAGCTGGGACTACAGGCGCCCGCCACCACGCCCGGCTAGTTTTTTGTATTTTTTAGTAGAGACGGGGTTTCACTGTGTTAGCCAGGATGGTCTCGATCTCCTGACCTCGTGATCCGCCCGTCTCGGCTTCCCAAAGTGCTGGGATTACAGGCTTGAGCCACCGCGCCCGGCCAAGAAACGCATTCTTTTAATTTTATTGTTAGGGCAGAATTAGTCTAGTGTAACCTTTATAGGTAGGAGTGTAAGAATGACAGTTACTTATATACCTTGACTTTTTATTACCTCAAAACAATAAATTTTATTTGGATGATTTAGAAGTCTTATGTTAGAATCTTAATCAAAATATCTAATCCTATACTTAACTTCGGAGAGTGTCATTCTATTTCAAATAGATGAAAGCATTTCCCCTTTTCATCTTTATTACAGAGCCATTGCTCTATAATTAATTATTATATTTCTATTTATTATAGATCATCAATATAATTCAATTTTTCTCCAAAAATTCCAGTTGAAGTTAATATTAGTCTAATATATATGCTGGTTACATTATTTGTAATATGTGGCATACTGGAATGCCTGTTTTACTCTATGGCAAAAAGTTCCTACTTTATCTTGGTTTGTGGCTTTGCCCATTTACTGAACATGACTGTGTGATTTATTATGATAACCTGGTTTCCAAACAACAGTTTTTTCAAGTTGAAATAAAACCGAATACCTTAATATATAACAATGTATTCATGCTTTCTGTGTGTTCATCAAATTTGAATTGTCAAATCCAGATCACACTATGAAATTATCATCTAACAAGGAAGAAGATTTTTAAACCATGTTGAGTCAATTAGAATTGCTTTATAAACAAGGGCGTTTTCAATGTATCCATTTGTTACTGAAAGGAAGACATATAAAAAATGGCCAATTTTGGGCCAGGCATGGTGGCTCACACCTGTAATCTCAGCACTTTGGGAGGCCGAGGCAGGCAGATCACTTGAGGTCAGCAGTTCAAGACCAGCCTGGCCAACATGGTGAAAACCCATCTCTACTATAAATATAAAAAATTAAAAATTAGCTGGGCCTGGTGGCATGTGCCTGTAATCCCAGCTACTCAGGAGGTTGAGGAAGGAGAATCGCAGGAACCCAGAATGCAGAGGTTGCAGTGAACCAAGATCTGCCTGCAAGAGAGAAGGAGACTCCATCTCAAAAAAAAAAAAAAAAAAAAAAAGCCCATTTTATTTTAAATATTTGATTAAGAAATTACAATTTGTAAACAACAGGTGCTGGAGAGGATGCGGAGAAATAGGATCACTTTTACGCTGTTGGTGGGTCTGTAAACTAGTTCAACCATTGTGGAAAACAGTGTGGCGATTCCTCAAGGATCTAGAACTAGAAATACCATTTGACCCAGCCATCCCATTACTGGGGATATACCCAAAGGATTATAAGTCATGCTGCTATAAAGACACATGCACATGTATGTTTATTGCAGCACTATTCACAATAGCAAAGACTTGGAATCAACCCAAATGTCCATCAGTGACAGACTGGATTAAGAAAATGTGGCACATATACACCATGGAATACTATGCAGCCATAAAAAAGGATGAGTTCGTGTCCTTTGTAGGGACATGGATGCAGCTGGAAACCATCATTCTCAGCAAACTATCGCAGAACAGAAAACCAAATACCACATGTTCTCACTCATAGGTGGGAATTGAACAATGAGATCACTTGGACACAGAAAGGGGAACATCACACACCGGGTCCTATTGTGGGGAGGGGAGAAGGATAGCATTAGGAGATATACCTAGTTTAAATGACGAGGTAATGGGTGCAGCACACCAACATGGCACATGTATACATATGTAACAAACCTGCACATTGTGCACGTGTACCCTAGAACTTAAAGCATAATAATAATAAAAAAAAGAAATTACAGTTTGTATGGCCATTATTAAGAAATTACAATTCGTATGGCCATTATTATCGATACTAGCATTAATAGCAGAAGTGCTAATTAGAAAATTGGGTCCGAATTGGGTCTAATCTACAAAAGAATATGTAGCTATCCAGAGCTTTGATGAGGCTAAATACTTTTATGTGCCTAATACAATCCACCCGTGAGCAACCCAAAAAGGGTTGCTCATTACTCGTGATTGTTCAAATGTACTAAGAATATTTGAGAAAATTCATACCAAAGCCATTTATTTTTATCAAACATTTTTATGACTGTACCACACAAGCTAATGTGTTTCAGTATTCATAGCCACATGTTTACATTTAAAGAAGTAGAGGCCCATAAATAATTAAAACTTATATAGTTCTTAATCCTTAAATTCCTAAGATGAAACTTGACTAGAAACTCCGAACTCAGGTGAGTTCTCTTTTGACCTTTCCAACTTCAGGCTCTCAACATCCTTGTTTCTTAGAAAATTCACACTTGTACCATTAGAAGGCTACCTCCAGTTTCTGAAGTTGTATTATCAGGATAGTCTATGTGGAACCAATGGAAATAAATGGGAATCTCTGTAACTATGAGAAAGGATATGGAAGTCACATTCTATTAAAACAAAAGTAATGGAACATGCAGGGACAGCCCTATTCAAACCAGACAACCAGGCAAATTTTTAATGCTGCACAAGACTCTTCTCTGTACCTAGATGACTATCTTTTATTTCATTTCATTCTCACAATATCATTATTAAGTTCCCAGGAGATAACTTAAGTCCTTAAAGTGAATCCTGGAAAACTCGTTTTATACAAGAAGAGATGTGGACAGAAAGTATTTTAGATATTCAATGAAATTTGCAATGGTGCAATTTTAAGGTTAGAAAAGGCTATTTTCAAGCAGTTGGGACTTCTTGAAACCTATGACAAAATAAGTACTAACTACTGCAGGAGCATAAGTAAAAAAAATTCTTTCTATTTTTTTTCTCACTTGGCAAGTGTATTCATTATGCTTCCAAATTCCATTTTACAATTTTATTTAAGTCATTTTGAGATTGCATGCAAACTATCTCATACATAATTTTTGATACCAATTTGTGGTATTATGCATATGCACAGTAAACAATGCACATATTGAAATACACGCAAATCCAAGCAGATTGAAAAAGACTATGTAATGTTTCTTAAATCTTAAAATTTATCAAGTTATTATCTGGGTATCCAATATGTTACTAAAATATCGTAAAAAAGCTACTATATTGCTAGATGCTTTGAGCATCAATATGACTGATGATCTACATGACTGAAAAAATGAAATATTCATAAGCATAAAGTTCAATTCATGATGACAAAAAGAAAAAAATCATGTTTGTTGAATTCTTTCAAAATTAGATAACTAAAACAAACAAAAAACCCCACAAATCTCCTCTTTGGTGAGCAGCTATAGTTAATCTTTGTTGGAAGTAGTAAAAGCTACCAAATTAAACATAAATCCCTTAGGGTCACTGAATATATGCATAGTTGTATAGTGGGTACTGAAAATATGCATAGTTGTATAGATAAAGTTGTTGAAAATTGAAATAGAAATATTGTGTTATAGTAATAGAATTTATAAAATTTTCAAAACTTACAATGGCATGTTGTCATTCTATAAAAGTCATCAATATTTTATGAATAGTATATAATTAGTATTAATATTATACAGTTAGTATTGATATTGCATATTAAGACACTCTGTGCTAGATACTGTACTACAGAATAAGCAGGGAGAGAGGGAGATGTACTTCAGAAAGGAATGACATTGTTCTTGCTTTTGAAATGATTTCATTCATTTATCTGTACAATGTATACCCCCAAAATGAGTGCTTAAGCTTACTTTGCTTAAAATGAGATGAGTCCTTAAAATAATAATAATTTTACCAAGAGTTTACTGTGTGCTACTAAATTCATAGTCCTAAAATATTTAAAATATGAAGTAATAGTTGGGACCAGAATTACCGTACTTTCTTTTTGCAAGTAAATGGGTGCCTAGGACATGCTAAATAAACCTGGGTATTGATAGAAACACTGAGCCTTGTCATTGCCTTGTTTTATAAAATAAAATCTATCATGGCATTTTCTAGTAAAACCATTAATTAAAAAATATGATCACACACATGTTCTGTTTAAAATTTGGTAAGACTTCACTGTTCTATTGCTGATATAAATTAGAGCATATATTTACTTGCCATCTGTTAGCTAGAACTTTGTACTTTATAACTAACAATAGGTTAATGTATCCTGTATAATACAGCTCTATGAGGGAGATAATTTTCTTTGTTTGGATCACTGTAATATTCCCACAGTCTAGACTACTGTTTATTAAAACAATGTATAACCATAGTAGAGTCAATTACTCAATAGAGAGATGTGTCTTTCTGGATCAGAAGGAAATCATTTTGCCCACCCTGACAAAATGTGCCATTATTTAAAGTTATGGCACATTAAAAATGTGTCAATAGACAGATTAATTACCAATTGACTCCCATTAAGCTATCTCAATTACAACATTGCATTCTTTGCTTACATTTTTTTTTTTTTTGGAGACGGAGTCTTGCTCTGTCACCCAGAGTGGAGTGCAGTGGCATGAACTCAGCTCACTGCAACCTCTGCCTCGCAGATTCAAGCAATTCTCCTGCCTCAGCCTCCCAAGCAGCTGGGATGCCACCACGCCTGGCTAATTTTTGTATTTTTAGTAGAGACTGGGGTTTCACCATGTTGGCCAGGCTGGTCTTGAACTCCTGACCCCCGATGATCCTCCCGCCTTGGCCTCCCAAAGTGCTGGCCTGCTTCTTGCTTTCTAGCAAATCAGTTGTGGATTTTGCATTTTCATCTCCCACTAACAAGTATTCTATTGGTCCTCTCATTCTAACAATTTGAGAATATCTGCTGATCATTCTTCTAATCTGCAAAATGTCAATTCTCTCATGTTGACCTCTATATTATTCTAATAATTAGATTCACACTACATTTTTTAATTTAGACCGCTATTATTCTCATAATATACCACTGTAAATTTTGTCCAAGAGACTTTTGATGATATAGTGCCTACAGAAATAGATATTATATATATGTATTTGATTTACAAATGTATAATTTACTGAGGCTTTTATTTTCCTATGACATACTTATGTGCTGCTCTCATTTCTTAGCTGAATTATTTTGTGACACCATTTTTCATATCATTCATGTCTCTACTCAAATGCCAACACCTTAGAGAGGCATTCCTTGACCACACTATCTTATACAATAGCAATGCCACTCTTTTTCCATTATCTGATTGTCTTCTAACCCTCAAAAAAATTTATTAGTACCTGATATCACAGTAGCTGTTTATTTGTGTACAGTATTTGTATTTCTCCTAAATAAAAAGGAAAGTTTCACAAAGTAGGAATTTTTCCTGAGTACATAGTTAAGGTTGTTTCTGTCTTCTCATTAGTGCAGAGTGAGAGGCACATCTTTGTCCTAGGATTTAGAATATTATATACCAATTTAAAGGCAACAAAAAGAGTTTTAGGCACCATTGTGTTACTTTGATATAAGTCCCCACAAAGAGACAATGACTGTCACACATATCATCACACATCAGAAACAAAACCAAAATGATCCTTAAAATTACAATTTCTGGTGCTTATTATAAAATATGAACTAACAATTTGGAGTGGTGTAAACCTCTTTCAAAATTTCAGAGGCTAAAAATGTAAAACAAAAGCTATTTGCTAGAGTAGGCTGACTGAAAGGGGATGGAAAGAGCTAAAACTCTAGCTCTTGATTTCCTAGTACTTTATATGCTGACTAGAACAACTCTTCCCTTGAAAATTTTATCTTCTGCCACCTCTCTCTAACCCTGATCAATTCTTTGGAACTATTTAGGATTATTCTATCCTTTTTAAAAATTGTGATTATTGAAATAGAAAATTCAAAATAATTATTTAAGTAAGCTTGAAAATGTAGTATTGATTGAAACATTTAGGAGTCTTAACCACTTTCAAAGCAGGGCTAATTGCCTCCGTGACAATGCCTCCTAGATCCTCACAAGTTCTCATTCGTTAAGAGTTTGCTGTGCAAGTGATCTGTCTTGTAAATTGTTCACAGGTTTTTACATATCTCCCAGACATAACACATCCTCAAAATACATAAATTTAAACTGTATTCCAGTTCTGAAGATTTTTAATTTCTTATTCCTGAACATAATTTACGGTTCTAAATGTAGCCACTAAATTTTTAGGTAATTTACCTTATCTCTTATAGTTTTTAAGAATAAGTAAAATGTCAAGTGAACATGAGAGAAGTTACTGCTTCATTTTAATTATTGTGCTCGATTATTCATAATTAGATTCCTACTTTCCCCAGATTGAAGTATAAGTCCACTTTCCATCTAGGTGGTTTGAAAATTGTCTCAAAATAATGAACATGTGGGAAATGTAAAGATCAGCTTCTGCTACCTTCTCAAATTTTCAATCATTTGGCACACAGAATGAATTTTAATGATGACAGTTTTCCCTCTATGTCTGTTTTATTTGTTGCATAGCATTAATTGCTTTCTATCCATTAATTTTTTGTCTGCTTGCTACTCTACCAAACTATAAGCTTCATGAGATCATGGATATTTTCTTTCCGGTGCACTTCTTATCCCATTTACCCATAGCAGAATATAATACATTTAATTGCAAAAGAGGAATCAAATCTTTATTCTTATTCCTTTAGTATTCTACAAATAAACTTAAAAAGTAGATCTTTTTGAGGTTATATTTTTAGAAAATCAAATGTACTATTAATATATTCAATCAAATACTGCTATTCAGAAAGGCAGAACTTTGTAGTAATTTGAGCTCTTCACAAGTATTTGGTTCTTTCATTTCTTGCAAGTTCAAAGAACATTTTATATTCCCCGTGTTTTCCTCAGATCAAGCCAAGGGGTTGCTTTGGTGAAGAAAGTGTGAGCAGAAGCACTGTATGTCCCTTCCAAAAGGAGAAATTAAGACCTGGTACATGCATCAACATGCTCCCTCCAAAATACAGTTGACATTCCAAAGATAATTTTGTATCAATACATAGAAACACTTAACCTAGTTCACTAAGATTAGTGGGATACTAAGATACTTTCTTTTTTTTTTTTTTCTTTGAGATAGAGTCTCCCTCTGTTGCTCAGGCTGGAGTGCAGTGGCGGGATCTCGGCTCACTGCAAGCTCCACCTCGGCTAATTTTTTGTATTTTTAATAGAGATGGGGTTTCACTGTGTTAGCCAGGATTGTCGCTATCTCCTGACCACATGATACACCCGAGTTGGCCTCCCAAAGTGCTAGGATTACAGGCGTGAGCCACCACGCCCGGCTAAGATACCTTCTACTATGAGGAAAGGATAATCTAAAAATTATAGAGGAGATACTGTAAAGGAAAAAATACATCTAAATTGAAACTATTTTTAAAAATTCTTCCTTTTTAAAAATTATGACCTATCATTGCAGTACCTTATATTATAGCATGAACACATATATCTTCAAAATTAGCTTATCTAAGCAGATAAACTGCTTATTAAATATAAGAAAGCTATGAATTTTGTATTGTGTCAATTTACTAAGATATGGAACTCTAAAGGAAAAATTTTAGCTTAAGATCTTTAGAACACAAAACAAACGAACCTCATGGATGTATTAGTACATTGCAGATATTTTTATATTTTAACTTGAAGCTTTCCTCAGATTTTGTTTATAAATGTTATAATTTTACATTTCCTTGCAAATATTTCATTAAACCTGTGCCTAACATCCATCTCAATGACAGTTAATTTTCATTTTTAATGTAACAATCATGTTCAAGGATATGTTCTCAATATATAGAAATGAGACAAATATTTATATGAATTGACACAAGGTTGTCTAAAGACAATAAGCATGTAAATAGTGAACATTGTTTTCATCCCTGCCTTTTTACTCTCTCCCTTCCCCCAGCCTCCATTCAATCATCAAATCCTCCAGATTTTGCCACATATATTTCTCTCAAATTTCCAGTGCAGCATCAGATTCAGGTCATTATACTTCATTTGAAAAAAAGAACAGCTTTTACTTCATGCTTGTTGCCTATTAATTTAGTACCATATTAATGAGTATTTGACTTTTCTCTTTTGACTCTTTCAGTGTCTCCCCACTTTTCAAGGTAAAGTTTAACTTCTTTGGAACTGTTCCTATGGCCCTTCATGCCTCAAAATAATAACAACTATCTATGACAATACTGCAGCCAACATCATACTGAATGGGCAAAAGCTGGACACATTCCCCTTGAAAACCAGCACAAGGCAAGGATGCCCTCTCTCACCAATCTTATTCAACATAATAATGGGAGTTCTGGCCAGAGCAATCAGGCAAGAAAAAGAAATAGAGGACATTCAAATAGGTAGGAAAGAAGTCAAACTGTCAGACTTAATGACATGATCCTGTATCTAGTAAACCCATAGTCTCGGCCATCAGTGCTCATCAGTAGTAGACTGGATAAACAAAACGTGGTACATGTGCATAAGGAATACTATGCAGCCATAAAAATGAATGCAGTTATATCCTTTGCAGGGACATGGATGGAGCTGGAGGATATTATCCTTAGCAAATAAATGCAGGAATAGAAAACCAAATACAGCATGTTCTCAGTTATAAGTGGTAGATAAATGATGTGAACACATGGACACATAGAGGAAAACAATACATACTGGGGCCTATTGAAGGGTGGAGGTTGGGCGGAGGAAGAGAATCAGGAAAAATAACTAGTGGGTACTAGGATTAATACCTGGGTGATGAAATAATCTTCACAACAAACACCCATGACACAAGTTTACCCATATAACAAACTTGCGCATGTACACCTAAACTTAAAATAAAAGTTAAATAAAAAAGATAAGTGACGCCTGTGATATCTAAACCATTACCTTCGAATTTCTACTTACATTATTGCTTCCATCTTTTTACAAATGGTTTCCAAAACTTGAAGTCTGATAAAGCAACTTAAACACTCAGTGATATTTTGCAATTCTTTCTTGAACATTTTAAAACAGAAAACAGAAGCTGAGAAAACATGGCAGTCCATTATTGAGTAGTTGTACAGCACTAGTTATGTAGTTTTATTGACATCTGTCATGTCAAACACGTATTATTCAAAGATAGATACTGTTTCAGCTATTTTAGTTAAACCTTTTAAATGTTAAAAAACCATCAGATTTTTGGTATAAAAGTAATGGAAAAATGTGGATGACGCCACACTTCAAGATAAGAAACTTGAACTGCAACTGAAAATGATAAAGCTAAACTAATAGTCATTTATCATTAAACTTAAGAGGAGCAATTTAAACTGATGATCGATTCAGAATCAACTGCAAGTTTAAGTGAAATGACATATAAGGAAACCAATTTTACCTTAAGTTAACTGATATCTAAACAAGTGTTAAGATCCCATGGCATAGTTCTGGTAATAAAAACATCACCAAACTTCTAAATAAAGCCCCAAACACTTCTAATATTGAACATAAAATAAATGTGAACTATACATACATTTAAGAAATATTCATACAAACAAGGAAGATAATTATTTCCCAGTTATTCCAGTTGAGGTTCATGGTGTGGGGGCCTGGGCTTATTCCAGCAGCCAGGGCGCAAGACAGGAACCAACACTGAACAGGGCTCCGTCCCATTGCAGGGCACACTCAGACACACACCCACTCTCACTCAGACTGGGAGTGATTCATTTAGACATGCCAATTCACTTCATGTGCACATCTTTGGGATGTGAAAGGAAACTAGAGAAATCCACAGACAAGAGAGAACACGGAATCTCCATACAGACAGTGGTCCCAGCCAGGAACTGAATTTTTTTTTTCTCCTCAACATTATAACCATATGACTTTAAACAAATGACATTATTCAAGGACCTGCTGTACTTTGCTCATAAGCAAATTTGCATTTTCATATTTTAAAATTTTGTTTGTAAGTACAAACATACACACAAATGCACATTCACACACTGTCTTCTTAGTTTCCATACAAATACAAGATTTTTCTACCTTTCAGTTCGTTTTTGCTGGAAATTCTATGACTACTGTCTTCAGATGGAAAATTTATGCTGAAATTTTTGCTACCTTCAGTTTCATATCTAATGCTTCAACTTATAAATTAATATATTGAAGAAAAAGTGTTCACCCAAATTCTAGTAGCACGTTTCTAATCTGGATAACTGTTTTATGCTCCCCTGTCACTCCAGCCTAACAAGTCCACATCTGGAAATATGGGAATACTTGTAAACATTGATTAAAAATCTCATTTATGTCAATAATTTAACCTTCTTTCACTCTTTTAAGTGTCTTTGAAGTTGCTTGTTTCCTCCACATTTCTAATTAATTTTCTCAAACCATATTTCTAAACAGAATTAAATCTATACAAAGGCAACAGAGAAAATCCTCAGGAAGTACTTGGAGTTTTCCAAGACAAGGTATCCTTATTTTACAGAAACTTCTACATCAATCAAGGTCAATCCTTCAGCCAGGTCTCTCAAATTTACCATTTATATATCCCTTCTAATAAACACATTGTAAAATTAGTTGGCAGGAATGAAGAAGTATGTCCAATGTCCTTCATTTGGAACATGAAGATAAACTTTACTTTTTACCACTGACATATGGCTTGTTTCTTTTCCAGAGCCACAGAGACCACTTACAAAATGGTTTCTCTACATTTCTCTCAGTCCTTCATTCTGTCTCATTTCTATATGTTTAGTGCTTTCCAGAGCATTCACTAAAGAAATTGAAGTGAATATCAGAGAAATAAGGTCACTATCTTTTTCAAAATAGTTTCTCAAAACAAAGTCAAAATTCAAGTTCTGCCTATTTTAACATTTTCTTAATTCAATTTTTCTTCTTCTCCCCTTTCACTATTCCAATCTAAATCATCAGTACACACTCCAAATATGTGCCTAACTGTTGTACCCGTCTCTATTGTAAAAACATTCAGTATACTCAGTATGGTATTATAAGATTAATCTATTGGAAGGTGTCATTTTATTCATGATTTAAGATTATTCAAAGAATCCAGATTATCAAATCTCCACATATTTTCCTGAACTGGCATGAAATGTTCCTCCAAACAGTTCTTGCAATAAAATCTATCTAAATGGGTTAAGTCAAGCACACAGGTTATCCCAATGTCATTTGTCTTATCCTACCGTTCTCTTTCAGCATCTGTAGACTGTACAACACTATTAAGCCTTTAACAAGCAACAATAAGCAAACAATTATTCACTAAAATAACTTTTAAAAATGTTTTAACTGAAAGGAGAAATAAGCAACAGCTCAACCGTTACAGTCACATCGACTGAAGACCAAAATTAAATTTGTAATAAAGTTATCCAACTATCAATTGTATCAAACATATGTATTTGCTTAGTAATTTTTTATTAGTAATTAGTGATTACTAGTGGTCGCCATTTAAGAAGAAAGTTGAGGAATAAACTTATAAAACTAACAAACAAATGAAGTTTGCACCTCAGTGGTCTTGTTTCTTGCCCCACTACCTGGCAGTACTAACTGCCCCCATGGATTTCTATAGTACTCTTTGTTTATTTGTATTATACCACTTACTTTTATAAGACGTTGAGGACAATACTTCTTCATTTTTAAATTCTTGGAAATTGCCATATAACTAATCTAATCAAAATTTTATTGACTGAATGGGAGAGCAAATAAGTATGATAATTCTAAATTTTTAAATACAACATGACTTAAAAAGATAGATAGGAATGGGTCAATTAAGGTTTTTTTTAAAAATAAAATATCCTACTTTCCAAAGATATAGTCAAAAAGTCACAACATTGTGTATTTCTATGGCTGAATATAAAAAAGGAAGCTGTTTAAAATTGTATATTATTTAAAACTGTAATTGTGTACATTTCAAATGAAGTCAAATGATGTTTACGTTGCTTGGTATATTTAGATAACTTAGAAACATTTTCCCTGTTTTTTAATTCCTTAGATACCAAGGAAAGTAGACATTCAAATAACCTTTTTCTCTTTCCTGTTAAGTAACAAATGAAGCAAATAATTGGAGGTTAGTAGCTGTCTAAGGAGATTAAACAATTGCTTAGCTGAGCCTAAAAAATACAACTTTGTTAGGACATAAAGATTCTGAGAAAACTTTTTCCACAAATTAATGTTTTAGCTTCTCATTATATATTGGTTCTCTTTTTAAATTTCTTAAAGCAGTGATTTCTGTACTTTTTTCTAGATATAATGCATTATTTTGTAAGAAAATAGTGTAAGTCAATACTGAAATCTGAGACAATCTTCCTAATCAAATTTAAATACAGACCATACAGTTTAACCAACAAGGAATGCTGGATTCAATTTATCAGCCCCATACATCTATGAGCTTAATAACACAGCAATGGTTTTTACAGTCCTATTTAAGAATCACTAATAAGGTTTCTAAAGGTTTCTGGATTAAAAACAAGGTAAAGTCTTAGGAACTTAATTTGCTATTAGTCTTAAAGAATCTAATTTGTTTTCAGATTTCATCTCACACACAAATGCATTGTGTAATCAAGGCCATGTTTGATATTAAGAGGTGAGATATTTTGTACTAGATAACCTAGGTATTTTATGGATAGAAGAAATCATTTACATGTATAGGCTAAAAATAGAAATACTGCCTAAAATAATAAGACTTTAAAATCACAAAATATTTAACATAAATTAATAATCCTTTGAATAAAATTTGGCCTTCTAGTAAAAGACATGAACTACAGTTATTAGGACAGAAATCCATGTATTTAAAAATGTATAATGCTTAGGCCAATGCCTAACTCAGTTTATTTAAACCATCTAAGTTATGTTTACTATGTTCAAAAGCTCATTGATTTAGGATTCTGAAATAGTTTGGCAGAAGAAAAAGGCTACATGCATGTAATATAAAATTCTCATTAACATAATAAACAGGTCAGTATTCAAGAGTGGTTTCGATTTCTTTCTCCAAAGGTGATTTTTTTTTTTTTTTTTTTTTTTTTTTTTTTTTTTTTTTTTTTTTTTTGAGACGGAATCTCGCTCTGTCGCCCGGGCTGGAGTGCAGTGGCCGGATCTCAGCTCACTGCAAGCTCCGCCTCCCGGGTTTACGCCATTCTCCTGCCTCAGCCTCCCGAGTAGCTGGGACTACAGGCGCCCGCCACCTCGCCCGGCTAGTTTTTTGTATTTTTTTTTTTTTTTAGTAGAGACGGGGTTTCACCGTGTTAGCCAGGATGGTCTCGAACTCCTGACCTCGTGATCCGCCCGTCTCGGCCTCCCAAAGTGCTGGGATTACAGGCTTGAGCCACCGCGCCCGGCCTCCAAAGGTGATTTTTAAAAGTTAGTATCTGATTGTGTCTTAAGATAATAGCGATATTTAAATGTCAATGCCTGGTAAAGGAGAAATTTAAATTTTCTGAGATAATATAAAAATACACCTATTTCCATTAATGTCTTTGTTTCCTGTTATTAAAAAGGATTTTTTTTTTAAAAGAACTACATCGATTGTATTGTATCTAGAATACTTTTGCCTTATCATCCTAAACTTTTGTTTGTAAGTGAATCTTCAAAAGCATTGTTGCTTGCTGGGACCATTTTGCATGTAGAGATGTTTCATTCAAGAGTTCCATGCAGAGGTTATAGTTGTGAAAAAAAAAAGAGGTGTGTGTCTACATACTCCTTCTCTTCTTACAGTACATCTACAAACAGCACCATTTTATTCACATTGGCAGAATAGCGCAAAGTCATTACTCTTTATTGAGACATCCCTGAAAGGTACATCAAAGTTTTCTCTCCCATGGAAAGAGTGAAATTACCAATTAGAATAGGGCATCATGAAAAGCACCCTAGAAAAAAACACTTATTTCTAAATATAAAAGACAATCCTAAGAACAAAGGAGTCCAGAAAAGAATGTATACAGTGGCAGGTAAAGAGTTAGCTTCAAAAATTGAGTAAGGGAAATATCTGTTTTCTGCACCATGGTTTATTACACCAGAAATATGTTTTTTTCCTCTAGTGGATAGCATGCATCTTACAAAACCTGGAAAGAAGAGTATTAGTATCAGACTTACTGATCCAATCAAGAAGGCTTGAAATGAACACTTGAAGTGGAAGAGAAAAATGTGAATCAATAACACAGACCTCACAGAAGACAATAGGTTTGAAATGAAAATGAGACATAATGGAAAAAAAAAAAAAAAAGATCTAGAAATTGTTTTGTAAAAACCACGACTTGAAATAATGCATAGGCTTAGAATATAGAGTATACTAAATAAAACTCAAATAATAAAAATATTAGACATGCTCAGCTCATGAAATGTACTCTTTTAAAAAATCTGTATACAGCACTGACAGCTGAGTATAAGAATTGCCATAACTGTTTGTGCAAGGAGTGTCCTGCACAAGAGTACCTGGCCTGTGGAACAAGTGGGGGCATAATCCACTTCATACTCCAATTGCCTGACAGGTATAATCTTCAATTTACAGGATAAAAACCCAGGCTTAGATATGTTCAGAAACATGCTCAAGGTTATGTAGCTATAAAAATATGAGGCTATCTTGCCTAGAATTGGAAGCCAAGTGTGTCTGGAATTCATTATTTTTAAAAAACATAGAAAAGGGAAATTTATATATACATATGGAAACATATATAATTTATTCTAAAGGAGAAGAGTAGGAGAAAATTCACTAATTTTTCAAAAGGAACAATACAATGACTGAGAAATGTGTGTCACTGCATATCAGGGAGTTATACACCAGTTTTATGATAAAAATATTAAAAATTGAATTTGGAGATGTTCATGTCAGGAAAGGAAAATAAAAGAAGAATTTGTCACTGGAAAATGGTGCAGCAATCCTAACAACAATATTACAGAGGATAGTTTGTGAATGAGTACAATATATGGATGAGAAAGAGAAGGCTTAAATAACAGGATCTCTCTTGGGAGGAATTCTAAATTCTAAAATTTGGCTTATAGGTAAGGATTTGATTTGCATCCACAACACAGATACTGAGTGGAAACAAAGTATTTGAGGTGCATAAGAGTAAAGGAAGAGGATGATGAGAAGGATTGGGTAAATTCTATGAATTTAAAACACACAGCTAGTAATGGGAAGTTACCCAGAGACTCCAAGAAAACACAACTGAGGAAGAAAGTAAGAAACTAAAGATACAATTATGACTTTATCTTTGCAAATAAACCTATAACCAGAAAATAGCACAATAATTACCTAAAGAAAACAATTTTACAAATGAAAATTTAGTCATAGATTCTTATATTTCTACAAAGAATGTATAACAAAAAAGTGAATGTGAATGATTAAACAATGTAGTAAGGAGTTTTAAAAAGTGTATGAGGTGTGTAAAGTCAAGAATCCTTATAGATACTCCAAATATGAAAGGTTTTAAAATACTAGCTGTGTTAAGAAAGAAAGAAATAAGCCCACAAACTGAGGGAGAAAGAACTGCTAATTTGTTTTGTTGCTGCTATTGTTTGTATCTTCTCTGTTAAAGAAAATTAGCAAATTAGAATGAGTAGAACAATGTTCATATAGATTTCAGTTTTGCTCAGATTTACCTACAGACCTTTTTCAATGAGGGATAACCAGAGAAACATCGAGAATGATCCACTATGGTCTGCTATATCGGTAGCCTGTGAGCACTTAGAGAAGATTCCAGTAATTATCAAAGGCCAGGATGTTTTCACTAGGACAAGCTCTTTCACTTTTTTGAGAATCTTAAACAGGTTGAATAAAAATATGCAATTTACAATGTATCTTAATGTGAGTAATGTATCATACAAGTGATTTTATTGTGACCTTGTGAGCAAGATAAAAAAAAAAAAAAAAAAAAAAACAATGGTTTTATGATAGAATAGCTGAATGAGCCCGGGCGCGGTGGCTCAAGCCTGTAATCCCAGCACTTTGGGAGGCCGAGACGGGCAGATCACGAGGTCAGGAGATCGAGACCATCCTGGCAAACACGGTGAAACCCCGTCTCTACTAAAAAATACAAAAAACTAGCCGGGCGACGTGGCTGGCGCCTGTAGTCTCAGCTACTCGGGAGGCTGAGCCAGGAGAATGGCGTGAACCCGGGAGGCGGAGCTTGCAGTGAGCTGAGATCCGGCCACTGCACTCCAGCCTGGGCGACAGAGTGAGACTCCGTCTCAAAAAAAAAAAAAAAAAAAAAAAAAAAAAAAAAAAAAAAAAAAGAATAGCTGAATGAATCCTTGGAGGTTGATCAATCTTACTCTGTGAAAATTTTATACTTTCTACCATCCCAACTCAAAAGATTATTCTGTGATTTAGTTAAGGAAGTGGAACATACACTTTGCCAATCCAGGGATAATACAAGGTTTTGAGGGAGAGCTAATAGATTACGTGGTGATCAAATAAATCTTCGAAAATGTTTTGTTATGCTGAAATTCATCCAGATAATATGCTAACAAGAAACAATGTAAAGATCTACATTTAAATTTCAAAAATATCATTTATACAAAGGATACGTGAATTTAACATTTTAACCCTTTGAAAAAGATACATTTTTTTCCACATAACTTGATTTTCAGCTTCCTTAAGAAACTATCATACTTCAATTTCTTTTCATTTTACAAAAGTATTTCTATTTCTCAGACATATTAAATTAGCTTATGCCACATTCTGTATATATCTTGAACTCCTAAAGTAAAAATATGTTCGACTTCTGGCTTCTTAGGAAACAAGACAAATGCTTATGCAGTACAGGTGAGTGTGAGCACATCTGAAGTAAGATCCTTTTCTGAAGTTATACCATGTAATTTATCTCGCATATCTAGTGATGAAGGATTTTAGAAGGCTCAAAGGCTGTCACTTTAATATGTCTGCTGTCATAGTGAAAAATGTGTAATTTCAAAGATTTTTAAGTAATTTGGAACAATTTGTGTAGAGTAATATACATATGGTGAAAACATATATATATGTGTGTATATACACACACACACACACACACACACACACACACACATATACATAAAATATATTTTGGAATCCATGCAAAACTATTAGAAAAATGGTAACAACAAGGTCTTCACAGAGGACCACAAAGTAAAAAGGACATCGATTAGATTTCTCACCTGCCTGATACCCAATCGGTATGCAACAATCCGATCCACTGCATCAGGATTCATCTGTGTCCACTGTAGACTGTAAGAATAAACACGGTGTCTGTTCTGCCATACTGGATTGTAGGTATCATAATAGAATTCTGGAGCATAGGCCTTTCCTGAAAACAGAAAGTGTGTTTAAATTTGAATGATGACATATTGTAGTGTAAGCATACTTATTCCCTTTGGCCCTTTTACTATTTCTACTCTATCTTCCACTAGTAAAAATCCTGTCAATTCTCTGGATACATTTTGACAACAATGTGAGATTTCCTGGTTGATTGGATGAGCAGTGTGAGAAGAGAAGGATGAACACAAACTGTTTGGTCTAAGTGATTGGAGGAATGGGATTTTCATCAACCAAAATGGAAATCTATGGGAGGATGAAATCTGGAGAAAGAAGATCAAAGTCATTTTTAAATAATTTGAGTGATCTAAACAGATACATCAAGTATGCAGTAGGATATAACTACTCTGGAATATAATAAAGATCAGAACTGGAGATATAATCTTGCTAACCGTAGGCATGCAGATAGAATTTAAATTTAAAGCCACGATACCGAGGGAGTGTGAGTAGATAGAGAAGGTGAAAGTCTGACACTGGGGCAATCCAAGGTTGAGAGTTATGGGAGGAGATAAAAATCACACAGAAGCCCAAGAGGGAACAACCATAAATTTGGGGAAAACTAAAAACGTGGTATCCTAGAGGTCAAAAGAGGTATTTCGGGAAGTGAGTGATTCACTGTGTAGAAAACAATTAGAGGAAATGAAAATTTGTGTTTGTATTACCTGCGGCTTTCATCAATAAAGTGAACTTAATACAACTTAAAACAATTTAAAACAATTACTTAATAAAAGATCTAGTCAATATTTAGCTTATATTTAATTTTTAAAGAAATATGAATTACATATAGCGTATATAGCACATAAAAACCATCTGTTTTTCTTAATTGCCAAAATGAAAAGTTTACACACCATTTGGAATTACAGATCCAGCTTCCCAATATTCTGAAGTATAATTTTTTCTATTACAAATAACATATTTATTTAATAATAAAACAATATTTAATGAGAACCTATTCAATGAAAAATATTGTCCTAGATATTAAGAACACAATGAATCGCCGGGCGCGGTGGCTCAAGCCTGTAATCTCAGCACTTTGGGAGGCCAAGACGGGTGGATCACGAGGTCAGGAGATCGAGACCATCCTGGCTAACACGGTGAAACCCCGTCTCTACTAAAAAAATACAAAAAACTAGCCAGGCGAGGTGGCGGGCGCCTGTAGTCCCAGCTACTCGGGAGGCTGAGGCAGGAGCATGGCGTAAACCCGGGAGGCGGAGCTTGCAGTGAGCTGAGATCCGGCCACAGCACTCCAGCCTGGGCGACAGAGCGAGACTCCGTCTCAAAAAAAAAAAAAAAAAGAACACAATGAATGAGGAGGTATGGCCTCCTCATTCATAGAAACTAATTACATTTTTTCCAGACTTTTCATGTAGCTTTGCAATTCTTAATAAGTGGAAAAGCTGCATTTCTATCATCACTCATTTAACATTTTTTCTTTTTTTCTTTCTTTTTTTTTTTCTTTTAATTAGATTAGGCCAGCTGTAGGGCTCATGCCTGTAATCCCAACACTTTGGGCAGCAGAGGTGCTCGGATCTCTTGAGCCCAGTTGTTAAAGACCCACTAACCTGAGCAACGAAGCGAAATCATGCCTCTACCAGAAAAAAAAAAAAGGCAAAGTCCCAAATGAGAGGAAAACAACATACTGAGTGAAGGAATCAAGTAGCAAAACATTCTTGGTAATTTGTATTTGAAACAAAATTTTTCAAAATGAAATAAAGGAAGTGAATTTAGTAGTAGCCGAGTCAGACAGCTAGAAGTTTTAATTAAAAATACACATTCAATACCTACAAATTTACTAAAGAAGTAATGAGCTGCTTAGATGAGTAACATAAACCTAGAGTGTTTTCTTTACAGAGTGGTATCTGGATTGAATTGGGGAGGTAAAAGTCTAGTGTTTCTTTTCTATGAAGACTGAGGGGTTGCTTTTGTTATTTAATCAAGGAAGAAGCCTAAGGGTGACTGATTCAGTTCTAAGTAGCCCATTCTTAATAAAGTAACAATTCATTCAAAGAGAATCAAGAAGAGAATACAGGCACAACTAGGGATTATTTAGCATGGGAAAAAAGCGGGGGTGGGGGGTGGGGGAATACAGTTTTCTAGGAGTTGAAATAGATCACAAATAAAATCAGAATAAACGTTAACAGATACATGAAATAAGATGAATACCAGGGATTTCCTATTAAAATGGGTACATACTTTGACTTAGAAATGTTCTACCAATGACTTTTGAATATGGAATGGCCTACCTCAGTAGACTATAAATTTCGCTTTACTTGAGGTATTTAGTCAACACTTAAACAGCCATTTAGCAGGGCTGAGGAAGGTAGCTGCCCACAAGATTGTCATTTAAAATAACTTTCAGTCCTGAAACTGAACTGTAGGCTGCTATAAAACATTTGCCTGTCAAACTGGATTTGATATGTTAACTAATTTTAGACTAAATATGGTTTAAATACAGAGGAACTGGCATTTCAAAATTATCTCATAACATTAAAAAAAATTCCTCTTGAAAGGGCACGTATTTATTGTAAAGAAAAATATCTTTCCAAATATAGTATTCATAAGGATGAATTCACCTCTAAGGTGGTGACCAGGAATCCAGACATTCTCAAATACGCCGGGTTATTCTGATGTAAGGAAATACAGGTCTTACAATTTGGAATGCTTTAAACAGGCTGAAATTTCTCTCTGAAATTACCTCCAAGTCTATATAATAAAAGATGTAAAAACTTATCCTAAAGTCATAAGAAACATCTCTTTGGTCTTCCTCCTCTGAGACTGGCAGCAGCATGCCTGATCCGACAGCCAGGATCTCTCTGGGGCAAGACTGAGAGACATCAGATAATGGGGATGGGGCGAAGTAGGATAGAATAATAACAGGAAATATTCGAAGCATTTCAAGAAGTAGCTATCCTAGTATAGTTGACTTTTGTTGACTACCACGAGGATAACTGGCTGCATGCCATGAATACAAATTGCCATTGTTCTAGGAACATTATTTATCTAAATGAACACTTTTGAGGTTACTGAAATAGTTTTACCCTGAAGTTAAAAAACAGATCCTCATGATCTTGTGAGTAATATGAATTTGTTTATCAAGATCCATTTTCAAGGTAGTAAAAACTTAAGCTCCAGTCTAACCCACTAAAATATTACAAATAGATCCAATTTCACTATAAAATGTTATCATCTTTATATTTAATTGCAGGCTATTACAAAGGCTTTCCAATGTATTTTTTAAAATGCTTTATCTGCATTGGCTAAACCACAGGTAATATTTTTTCATGGAGCATTAGATTAGAAAATACTTTAGAGACTATTTCAATATCTCGTATTATATATAAATAAATTAAGGTGCAGAATGGAGATAGGGATAACATATGAAAGGTTATACAAATAAATAATCAAATACAATAAGATCTATTACTTTTTTTACTTAGAATCATGAGATTAAAAAACAAATTAGTGAAAGTTTTTTTTAGTTGAATAATCATATTACTTGGAATTAAAGGTAAAAAACATTTTTAGATGGTGCATAAATAGTAATGATTAGTAATAAGTAATTGCTAATCAGAAATAATTTTCAGTTATTATGATTAAATATAGATGTGCTTACTTACGCCTCACGGCATACTTTCTCCTGAACCTACCGTGGAAAAGCTTTAAAAAGGAAAAATGCTTCTTGATTTTATTGGAAAAGGGCATCTTAAATTTTTTGAAATGGGACACACTTAATTTTCTCCTCTAATTTCAGAGCCAATTATACTTTATGCTTATATACTGATTTGTAATAAAGACACAGTAAAACTAAGGAAATAACCTTATAATAATCTTGGGCTTTGACATCCAAACATGACATCTACTGGTTGAAAAGGGAAAGAATTCGTAAATATTTTTTTCCATTTTATACCTCAGGCATTTTAATTCTTCCAGTAAGCATACCAAGAACATTTTCTTACTCTTTCACATTCTAGTTTTATTCTTATACAATGTTGTTCCAATCTAAATATTTTCAGATTAACTGACCTAGAACTATATTCATTAACTGAACTGGGAGGTAATTTTTGGAATCATCATGTATGATTATATATAAATCTTGGATTTAAAAAATATCCCTAAAATATCTATGTAGAAAAAAATTTGTTTTTGAAAATATTTTATAGATTTATATAGAAATATTGGTATTTTGTAAAATGGTTTTGAAAAATAATTACATTGAGACTACAAAATATAATTTTATGTGTAAAGTTCAAACATAAATTAAAAACAATTATTATTCCCGCTATGAACACTTAAAACGTGCTTGGATAAAAGAACTGACTTTAGTAAAGTCAACAGAGTTTTTGAAATAAAAACAAAAAAATATATAATAGTGATCGAGACCAAACATATCTTGCTTTTGAAAATAATTCACATTTTGGAAAACAGACTGTAGGAAGATAAACTTAAAAGAACTACACAGGTTGATAGGACATGTTTGCAAATTTAGGGATATCTATTAATTTTTCACTTTGTAAAAGAGACAATATGTAGCTAATACATATTGCTTTCCTGTGAGGTGCTGAGAAAATCTAGATAAATAAAATGAGCCCACTTTATCATCAAATTGCACAATCTCAGGGGAAAAAAAAAAAAAAACCTCATACAAACAACAAATTCTGATACCGTTGTTGGCATAATTGACTCAAAACAAGAACAAATTTATATCTCTCATCTAGAAATGCTAGATGAAATTATGCCAAACATCTTTTTAGATGTATGTTTGCAAGCAAGAAAAAGAAGTCTCTAGGGATCAAAAAACACTACTGAAAACAAGACATTTAATAAGAGTTAGGGGAGATAAATAGAGTGCTGTTGGTCTTTTTTATCATTGGGAGATGGATTTTCAGGCCCATGGAGATAAGGTTAATGAGGCCACCACCTATGAACAAAATCTAGAAAAATTATAGTTTCAGACGTAGGATATACTAGAAAACATTTGACTCTCACCAGTATAGGAAGATGACAAAAATATTTATGTTACCATAAAATTTTTTTGACTAGTGATACTGCTGGAGTGCTTGAAAAGAGCTAATGCCAAAATGATCTTGAAAGACATGCTGTCAATTTAAGGTGCAGATAATTCCTCTAAATCCCAATGATTATAAATTCACAAACATTTTGAATACACAAATACACAAGAAAACATTCCACTGTGAGAGATTACCAAGATAAATAAATAGCAAGATTAGGTATCAGATAAGAGAAAAATAAAATAGAATTTAGGCTGGGCACAGTGGCTCACGCCTGTAATCCCAGCACTTTGGAATGCCAAGGTTGGAGGATCATTTGAGGTCAGGAGTTCAAGACCAGCCTGGCAAACATGTTGAAACCCCATCTCCACTAAAAATACAAAAATCAACTGGGAGTGGTGGCAGGCACCCATAATCCCAGCTACTTGGGAGGCTGAGGCAGGGGAATTGCTTGAATATAGGAGGCAGAGGTTGCAGTGAGCCGAGATCATCCAACTGCACTCCAGCCTGGAAGACAAAGCAAGACTCTACCTCAAAAACAAACAAACAAAAAAACAAAAAAACAAAAAAGAAAAAAAGAAAAGAAATGAAAATAGAATTTATAAGTATACATAAGTATACTTAATAAGACTAAAGTCATACAATAGAAAAATATAAACGAACACTATGGAACATTCTATGAAAGAATAATTGATACTCTCTACTGGGACCATAGAAAGCCTTCACAAGAGAAATATCTGGCATTTTAACTGATCTCAAAGAAGAAAAAATCAAATCTCTCAGACAGACAAGGTTGGTTCATGAAGGGATAAAAAGGAGAAGAAATAAAGTGTGACCGTAGGTGGAGAAAAATGAATATGTTATAGATACTTTTGAAACTACTTTAGGATATGGTACTGTTGTAACATTCAGTGCCCACCTTTCCTACCAAACTGTGCACTTCTCAAGAACACACAATGGCTGACATAATCCATGTGCTTGCAGAATACAGGAAAAATATGTTAGCGCTAACTTGTGAAGTATCTTAGTGATATAAGATGTTGAATATTTACTCTAAAGTCCAGTTATTCTGAAATGATTTTAACCAGTCCTCATGTAAATGGGAGAAAAGATTTTATAGTGAATCCACTGATTTTCATTTTTTTTAGTGTGTAAAGAACTGAGTGATGGCAAATAATTGGACAGGAACCAAATAATTTAAATGGTGATAAGGAAAGAATTTCACAAAAAACACATTTACAAAGTATCAAAAATAATTAAACCTAATTTAAAACTTCTCAAATGTATACTGAAATTCAAGGTGAACTTAAACACTGATGATACACTGATTTGAAAAAAAAAAAAGCCTTCTAAAAATCAGAAATCACAGCTCTAGAAGCTAATCAATATAGTGAAACGATTTGAGAATCAAAGTCACATTGTGTTTACATACATAGACTGGCTAAGGCAGTGGGTTATGTGTTAAAATATTAGGTAAAATATACAATAAAAACATATGCAGCTCTCTGTCATTCCTCCATAGGGCAAAACACAGAACATGCAACTACTGGAACAAAAATTACATTCTCTTCAAATTAATGAATCTTGAGTCATATTAATTAGAAGAGAGAAAAAAATGTTTCTACAGAAAAAGGCATTTTTCTAAATGTTTAATCAGGGAAATGATATACATTTATTTTATGTTTTACAACAATAACTGCTGGGAAAGAAGCTAATGGAGTGAATGAGTGAGAAACCTTAGGCAGGAACTAGTAAAAAAAATACTGCCTATAAAAAAAAAAAGATACGTTATTTGAGAAAAGAAGAAAAGCTGATGAATTCAAAAGTGATTGTGCATAAACTCCTGATCAGCATGTGTCTTCTGACTGGATCCTGAGCGGAGACTACTAAATTTTCAGTCTTGAGAGACTGAATGGTCACTAGCATCTCTGAGAGGGAAAATGACTGTGAACATCTCATCCTGGAAAAGGAGTGAAAGATTTCATCACCTCTTGAGATTCTGTCCTTCTGAAGGCTTATTGTTTAGATTCAAAGCCATATAAAAATGTGTCATGAAATTAGGAGCATAAAGAGTACTTTGAGGAAAATAAGATTTAATTCTGTCAAGTCAAAAGAAAATTTTTTAAAATAGCAATATACTTATCTCAGTTATCTTTATTTGGCATTTACTTGTATGGTATTTAATATTAGATCTTATCATATTAAAAGTAAGTAATACAGGAATTATTACCAATTTGATGGGTTCTACCTAGTTCATTGGCTTGAAAGATGCTAAATTTATATGAAGAAGGAATTAAAAATGTTAAACATGCAGGCAGTAGTTAACAAAATAAACAATTGTATCTGACTTTAAAACAATATATTGGAATTAAGATGAATGTCACAGCAGCAATAAAACTCAATGTTATTAATAGTTTGTTCAACAGTGATAACTTGTCAATATGTATGCAGGAAATAAAAACATAACAACTAATTAATACAACTGTGGAGTCAATGACAACATCTGTCAGTTAAAGATTCATTTTTAAAATGAATGCAAGATGTGTGCAACAATTTATAATCCAACTAAATCATTTAGGTCAAGTGCCTTGGTACTTGAGACAGAGAAGTGTTTATCAAAACTGTGTCTTCCCATTTAGTAATAGCGAATATATTTTTCAATGACCAGTCATTATCACGACATTACTTTTAAATCACAATATAGCTGGTTTATTCATCCCTTACTTGAATTCATTTTCTTCTGCTGGAGGCAGAGCTGTACACATCACATTAAGGCAGACTACCCTGCGACCACACTTCAGCACTCAAGAAATTCCTAAGAATTTATAGCCTTGGAAAGCAGGTTTACTGATTAAATAATGAAACTATTGATTATATTGTCAGTCTTTACAAATCTCTGGGATCTTTATAGAAAGCCTTTAAATCTGCTCAGGCATAAGGTACAATTGCTTTGGTTACAATATTATGATTTCTCTTGTAGGTTATGCCTCTTCAAAATAAATCTGCTGAAAAAATAAATGTCTTATTTCCCAGAAATGATTTTATTTAAAACATTGTGTGTCAAGTTAGTATTCCTATTATTAATCTGGAAAACTTGTTTACGAAAATCAATTTTAGCATTATTTTTTAAAAATTCAGTCACAAAAACAATACATTCAGCCAATATATGAATTTATGAACTGATAAAGTCATAATAATATGTCTAAAGCATTTTCATGATGAACATATACCAGGAGAAACTGGCAACAAGCTTTATGGAACTTATGGCTAAATTCACTTATAAAAGGAAGTCTTGCCCACTCATCTTTTTCTGATGCCTCTCTTGCATTTACAGATTCATCTTTTAGAATGCCTCTTCTTTGTAACTATTAGAGTTTATTCTAATAACGTTGAATCTCACTCTTATCACTTCACACCAACAAAAGCTTTGTAATTCAGTATTTATTGAATAAATCAATCAGTGAACTTTTCACATGATTTCACTTCTTCTATTCACTTTCTAGTGACTCAGCATGCCAATGACTGAATGTTTCTAAAGCCCCAGTTTTATCTTCACACACCTTGATCCCATAAACTAAAATACTTTCCTCCTGCAGTTCCTCTCTGCTTTTCAATTGTTAGCTATCTTTTAATACCAAAATCACCACTATCCTTCCTTCCTTTAGTAACTCTTTGTTCTATGATAATTATTTACATCATAGTACTTAGCATTTAATTACAAAAACATCATAATTTTATTCCAATACAGAATAATTTCTGAAAATGCTTTCTATAAAATCATTTTTATTTCTTGTTGAGGCCCTTTCCCAGAATTAGACATAATATAGTTGAGGCCAGTAGAGGGTACTGAACAATACAAAGCAACCACACCATTTAAAATGTAAAAATCATTCTTAGCTCATAGGCCATATATACACGGTTGGCCAGCCAAATTTGGCTCTGGGGTCACATCTATGACCCATGATTGCTAAACTCTGTTCTAAATTAATTCAAGATGTTACAGTTTGGAATGTATTGTTACTAGGTTCTTATCTGAGAGTTCAGAATATGCTAAGTTTACATCTAAAAAGTGTCTTTCTTAGACTTGACCTGTCTGCTGAATTGTTATTTTAAACAAATATGACACTTATGTATGCATGAACCATAGCTTTGGTAAAGAGTGAAAGCCACGTAGAATCTCTAACTAGCAAAGTATAAAAATGGAAAGACTCCAAGACTAGATTCCCTGGTAGATTCCCTGTGCTAATTTGAATAATGTATATTTAACATTTATGTTACATCAAACCCCTAAAAAGGGAAAATGAATATTAGGAAGTTACATCTGATAGACTGGGTACCTCTTAAAGATGAATGGTGGTCTATGGAATTACTTGCTTGGAAACTTTGCTAATTATTCCTCAAGTGAAGTTTATGAAAGACTTATGATTTATGTGATCTGGTTTTGACAATAGAGTTTATTTGGTAGGGCAAATGTCTAACTGAATTATACAATGTCTGAGAATACACATATGACATTTTAATTTAGGAAGTTAACTTGATAGTTGAGTACAATAAAGGTATGCTACAAGTATTCTTAACTTTCAATCAATATATATTTTAAATAATGTAAATACATAAATAGTATTTGACCTGATATATGCTTAAGACACACATATTTTTATAAATTCATATAGTCCATGATCATATATTAAAAATATATGTGTATATATACAATAAATACATATATGTATATATACACATATATAGAGATATACATATACATACACACACACACACACACACACACACACATCTATTTTTTTTGAGATGGACTCTCACTGTGTCTCCCAGGCTGGAGTACAATGGCGCGATCTTGGCTCACTGCAAAATCTACCTTCCGGGTTCAAGTGATTCTCCTACTTCAGCCTCCCGAGTAGCTGGGATTACACATCCAGCTAATTTTTGTATTTTTAGTAGAGACAGGGTTTTGCCATGTTGGCCAGCTGGTCTCGAACTCCTGACCTCAGGTGATCCCCCCTCCTCAGCCACCCAAAGTGTTGGGATTACAAACATGAGCCACTGTGCCTGGCCCATGATTATATAATTTGAGAGGGTGACAAATGCAGAATTCATCTAATGATGCAATGAGTTGACAGGTTATTTGTGCTCCTATTTTTATTATTTTCCGAATTGACCATGTCATTCCAATTCTAAGTATTCATTTACAACTGAAAACTATTTATTTCATGAGTATGCAACACCCAAAGAAGGAAAGAAATAAAACTGAAAAGATTGAGAAGTTCAATATTTCTAACATGTAATACCCAAATGTTGGCAAAAGGCTTCAATAAAGTTTAACAGAATTTGTCTCCCACAGATAGATAATTAAAACTTAGTCCCCACTGCACTTTGTAGATGTAGTACAAGCGATACTTTTCAAAAGCTCTCTAGAACAAATTAAAAAAGATTTAAGATGTCATCAGAGTATTTTTTTTAAGCCAAATTACTGTCACATCCTTTTTGGTGTTCTATGCATTATTCTTTCATAAACCAACACCAGTGAAAAAAACAAACTTTGGTAAATGAAAACAGTAATATTTAGAATATTTAATGGACTGTTTTTTTTTTTTTTTTTTTTTTTTTTGGAGACGGAGTCTCGCTCTGTCGCCCAGGCTGGAGTGCAGTGGCCGGATCTCAGCTCACTGCAAGCTCCGCCTCCCGGGTTTACGCCATGCTCCTGCCTCAGCCTCCCGAGTAGCTGGGACTACAGGCGCCCGCCACCTCGCCCGGCTAGTTTTTTGTATTTTTTTAGTAGAGACGGGGTTTCACCGTGTTCGCCAGGATGGTCTCGATCTCCTGACCTTGTGATCCGCCCGTCTCGGCCTCCCAAAGTGCTGGGATTACAGGCTTGAGCCACCGTGCCCGGCTTTAATGGACTTTTTAAAAATCACAAACTTAAAAACCCTTAGAAGAAAACTTCAGCTAAAATAAGCGCTTATTTTCCTTGCTTAACTAATCTTATATAAGACCTGTTTAATGACAAATAATGACTAAGAAGATTCTATTTATCACATGTACTTGAAATGAGAAAGAGTTAATCACTCTGGCAAATCTTTTCTTTCCTTAGGATTATTCATAAAATCCCTATCCTTATAACTACCTTCATTTTGATAAAGTGACTGCTGTTACTAACTAAAATACCTCCATGCAATGACCACATTATATTTTATCACCTTTTCAATAGTTACTTGTCTTAATTTATCTTCCTGTTTTTTAAATAAATTATAAGCTCCAGATGGCAAATATCTCTTCTTCATATATTGTCCCATCGGTTGAGGATCTGAAAGGAAATCAATTGTACTTAAAATAAAACTCTTTTTAAAAATCTCAAAATCTAGGCTGGGCGCGGTGGTTCACGCTTGTAATCCCAACATTTTGGGAGGCTGAGGCAGGAGGATCATGAGGTCAGGAGTTCAAGACCAGCCTGACTAACATGGTGAAACACCGTCTCTACTAAAAATACAAAAATTAGCAGGGCATGCTGGCACACGCCTGTAATCCCAGCTACTCAGCAGGCTGAGGCAGGAGAATCACTTGAACCAGGGAGGAGGAAGTTCCAGTGAGCCAAGATCATGCCACTACACTCCAACATGAGTGACAGAGTGAGACTACGTCTCAAAAAAAAAAAAAAAAATCTCAAAATCTTTTTATGGAGATAGTCATTTGCAGCTGGTAGGGAAGAAGGAGGAATTCAGGCACTTACTTCTTACAGAGTTATCAGCAGAAATATGTTAATTTACATTTTGTCAATTGAAATAGTCTTTTTAAATTTGTTAATATTATTAGGGAAAATATCTCCTCTGAATAAAGCACTCAAATGTATACCACGTTTTCAGTAGAACCTTGGAGGACAATTTCTTTTATAATTTTTAGTTATAATTTAGAAAAAAATGTGTTTCATTCTAATTTCTTTGTTTATTTTTACTTCTTCTTCTTCTTTTTTTTTTTTTTTTTTTTTTGAGATGGAGTCTAGCTCTGGCACCCAGGCTGGAGCGCAGTGGTGCCATCTCAACTCACTGCAACCTCTGCCTTCTGGGTTCCAGCGATTCTCCTGCCTCAGCCTCCTGCATAGCAGGCACTAGACGCATGAGCAACCACGCTCAGCTATTTTTTGTATTTTTAGTAGAGACGGGGTTTCACCGTGTTGGCCAGGCTGGTCTCGAACTCATGACCTCAGGTGATTCACTTGCCTCGGCCTCCCAAAGTGCTGAGATTACAGGCATGAGTCACCGCGCCCAGCCTACTTTCATTAGTATAATTGAGAAATGTAATCAATTTAATTGTAGTCATATGAATAAAAACGTTTTTAAATTTTTCATTATATTTTTATTTAAGTACATAAAAATGACTAGAGTAATCCATAGAATATCAAAAAATATCGATGGAATAACAATAACTAATATAGAGTAAAATGGAATAAAGTGTGTGTACATAACCCATAATTTGACAAATTCCAATTATTTAAGCTTTAAGTTTTTTACAATACTCCAATCTTCAGAGACGCATTTAAAGAAAATGCCACATAGCAGGATTCTCATGATATACAGATCATTTCCTTTATTAATATGTATAAGTATAAAGAATGATAGCTATGAAGTAATTAAAATTATGGCAACTTCAATTTTCTTTTCCTAATTAAAAAAATGGAAAGGAAGATCTTTAGACTTGTATGAAAACTTGTAACTTAGTCTTTTTATAATTTGCTTCAATAATTTAAGTTCACATGAATATAATATTACGTTATATAATCTAATTTCCTTTACAGATACTTTTAAAATGTTTAGATATTCACAGAATGTATGTTTATAAAAATATATAATTGAAAAGTTATTTAAGTATAAGTTAAAATGATCTAAATTTAAAAATCATTTTTTCTTCAATATTTTAAATACAAGATGAACACAAATCTAGTTTTATAACCGTTCCTAAAATCATCTTCCTGTATTAATACTTTATAACCATTGGGAAGGCAAAGATCATTAAAATAAGGCCCACAATGATGCCCTCCAGGCTTACTGCTAAGAATTAGAAACTAGAAAAATGATGATCAGATCCCAAGACTGTGTAATTCACCAAGAACCCTGCCATTGGTTATTAGGAAACAAGTCACTCAGACTGAAATAGGTAGGCAACCTACTTGGGAAGGGTAGAAATAACATGGTTTAGTAATTACTTCATCCTTACAAAATCATGTCTGTTTTAGCAAACCACCAAATGTTCACTCCACACATACTCCACATCGGTTGAATGCTAACCTGATATATTTCCCATTGTAAAATTTCTCCCCCAGTTTAAGACACATTCCAGAAGAATTCATGTCATTTGAGTAGAGCTCTGTCATAGAAAATCAAGAGTTCTTACTCATAAAATTAATTAATAAGTATAGTTAATTAGCACAATAATATTAGTAATAGATTGATTTCATTACCAGCAAGAAGTCTTCAAAAAATTTTTTTTTGGTTCTCAAAAGGACAATTACTTTATGAATTTGGCTAGAAAAAAAAGACATATCTGAAGATCCAAAAGGATCATAATACACAAATTATTATTTTTAAAAGTACCTGATTAGCCTATATAAAATACCTATCATAACACTTGACAAAATATACATGTTTAATAAATATTGCTCTCCCATTACACTTCCCTTGCCACTCCAACAACAAAAGAAAATCAAATCAAATAACATTCTTTAGGAAGATTTCCATAAGTTAATTTGATTATTGCTAACAATCAAATTTGATTGTTATCAAATTCCTCAAAGGAATTTGAAGGAATTTTAAAATTAACTAGACAATTTTAAATGAGTTTGCATTTATTTTCTTGAAACTTTAGTGAGGCATTATTTCAATACAATTGTGTCACTCATGGCTTCTTTTTGGCATTGTCTTACAGAACTATACAAAGTTCTATTGGCTTATGCAACAAATATATATATATAACATATATATATATATATATGCTTTTCTTGGGCAATATAAAATAAATTCATGATTTAACAGATAAATACTGTTTCAACTTAAATGAATAACTCCTTGACTCTGAAATCCTGGATATACTTTGCAAAAAATGATGAAAAATATGAGTAATACATGTCAATTTTTTTCTCAAAATAAGTTTAGTTAAGAATTTTGTCCAAAAATTCAAAAAGATTATTTAAATTTGATGAAATGATAGTGTTTACACTTGGCATGCAAGTAGGAAATTGCCTAGGACTTAAAAAATGTTGAGAAATAAAAACTATATTTTCATTTATGTTATACTTGGAATCTTCAGATTCTCTACTCTTACTATCCTCTTGTCTGTCTATTATAGAGATTTCCAAGGGGTCTTCATTCATCACTACTCTAGCAAGTATTTAAGACACATACCAGAATTATGGTCCTCCACTGCTGTTTATAAATTATTCTTTTATAATTTACCACTAAAAACATGGACTTATGAAGCAAGAAAAACATTGATAAATGAAAATGGTATCTCAGTTTTATATAGGAATTTACAGCTCACAAAGAACTTTCACAAATATTAGTTCACTCTTCACAGAGCTGAGGGAGATCAAATACACAGAGGCATATTTCTTGGCTTGAATTGCAAATCTTAAAAGTTTATAATTACTGAACTGACACATACTACTGTCCTTGTCTGGTCTGCAGATCATACCTCAAAAAGATCTAAATGGATATTTTGTCAGAAGGAAGAGAAGTTGCATAATTCACCTAAAGCTACAAAGAAAGCTGGCATTCAAACTGAGAGGTTCTGAGTACCACCTTCCTTAAGGTATGTTATATCAGGGATGTCATGGTAAAATGAAATGCTCAGAAATCCCTCCTTATGGAAATATTACAGCAAATGCTGTAAGAATGCAGAAAGAACACAAACCTACTTTTGCTTCATTTTATATTTAAAAAAATCATTTCATTAATACATGGTGTATGTTAATTGTCATTACTACTTTTTTTGTCAGTGGGTGAGGAAAGCACAAGGTCAGAATAGCTATGACATGCTGCATTTGGCTTTTGTCACAGTTATGGTTCTGGGTCAATTTTGTGATTCTCTTTTGCTTGTACAGAATGTTCTGCAAACTACTGCTTCAAGAGTTATGCCACTTCATCTCCAGGTGGATAGTGTCAGAATTAAAAAAAAAAAAAAAGGGTTATGCCACTTATTTCACATTTCACCACCATATGTTTTACTGAACCAACCGTAGAGAATGTGAATTGGTGGCATGGAGAGCACAGACATTATCAGGAGTTCAGAAGAAATTCTACGGATGTTATTTAATGAGATGGAAGCAGAAAATGATTAATGTACATTATGCCCAATTTCTGAGATCAGCACAAATCGCCCATTTTGCAGTGAGTGTACCTTTGTTATAAATCTCCCACGTTATAGGCACCGTGAGCACACTTTAATTCTCTTAGCAATCCAGCTCGCCCTATATATCCCACACCTAAGAAATACTACTAGAGTCTCTGCTGAAGACTCAATCCCTAAAGTATCTAGCCAACCATATAGAAACTCAATTGCTTATTTGCATGTGGGCCATAAAAGAAACATAAATGTTATCTGTACTCTTCCTAAATACACAAGATATACAAAAGCATTTATAAGCCAATGTATAAAATAACCCCAAACTCAGTTTATTTAGTAGAACCCACATTCTTACAAGCCCTAAAACCTTTTCCTGGCTCTTTCTGAGAATCCCCAAGAGATTTCTCACATGCGATGACAAAGCCACTTACATCAGGTTTTCCTGCCCTTCCTTTCTTGCTCCATCTTCCACCAGTCCATGGTAAATGCCCACAAAGCTAGCTAGACAAAGCTAACCACTGCCTTCACCTTCACCATCGCCACTACCAGATATTCTATCTAGAGGTTTCCAACACTTCCTTGAGTGTGGAACGCGAGGAGGGGTTTGGCAGAAAGTGCCTGGGTTGACATGGAGAGTTGGGGGAAGTTGTGACACTTCCATTTTACTTGACAGAACTGATTTATTTATTAGACACAGGAGTCACAGCACCTAGGACCTATGATAATTTAGAGGTCTAAGAAAATGTTTTAAATTTAATTCATTTTAAAATTGGAAAAAAATTAACAATACTAAATAAATAATAATAATAATTGGGATTGTAGATCCTATTTATATAAATGCAGTAATAAATATATAAATTTAAATTTTGATGTATTACTTATTTTATTTTTTAATGAAGGAAGTGGTCCACAAAGACAAAGGTGCCTATGGTTAAAATTCATAATTTGTCTCTGCCAGTCAATCACCTGAGCTCCTGTTCATGTCTACAATTTCATTCTTGAAAAGTTCTGTCAACTTCTGACACCAGCCCATAAGATAGGGCCAAACCACAAGCAAATGGACAATCAGAGAACAGATATACACCTTTCCCTTACATCATCTTTGCTCTTCTGCTGGGCCTTCTCTTCTCCCATGAGGAACTGCTACTTTTCGCCTCCCATTATTAAATAAAATATCTTTATTTATGGGAATGGAGGTCCATGTATATTGGTACATGTAGGGAGATGTTATAAGAATTTGAATTGTGTAAGTAAAATAATATGTGAAAAAATACCAACATACAAAATTTGAAATAGAGTATATATCCAAACAAGGAAAAAAATCTCACTGATAATATATTAGAAATTTGATTTATTTTTGTTCATCTCTGTAATATCAGATATTGAAGGACTTTTCTCTTCCCTTCATATACTGTGGTATGGATAGCTTCTCATATATCACATCAACAGGATAAAGGACAAAAACCATATGATCATCTCTATAGACACAGAACAAGCATTTGATAAAATTGAACATTCCTTCATGAAAAAAACAAAAGCTCTCAATAAATTAGGCATAGAAGGCCCACAATACAAAGAACCTCAACACAATAATGTCTATATAGGACAAACCCACAGCTAACATCATACTGAATGAAGAAAAGTTAAACATGTTTTTTTCAAAGAACTAGAATAAGACAAGGATGCCCACTCTTGTTCAACGCAGTACTAGGTGTCCTAGCCAGAGCAATTAGGCAAGAGAAGGAAATAAAAGGCATCCAAATTGGAAAAGAAGAAGTCAAATTGTCCCTATTTGCAGATGGCATACTTTTATATGCAGAAAAACCTAAAGACTCTACCAAAAAACTCTTAGAACTGACAAATAAATTTAATAAAGTTGCAGGATACAATATCAGCATACACAAATCAGTAGCATTTACATATGCCAGGAGTGAACAGTCTGAAAAAGAAATAAAGCAAGCAATGCCATTTACAACAGGGATACTACACTCCCCCATCACACGAATACCAGAAACAAATTTAACAAAGGAAGTAAAAGATCTTTATAAGTAAAACTATAAAATACTGGTTAAAAAAAATTGAGGGAGACACCAAAAAGCGGAAAAAACATCCCATGTTAATGGTCTGGAAGAACACTGTTACAATGACCACACACAAAAGCAATATATAGATTCAATGTAATCACTATCAATTACTAATCAAAGTACCAATGACATTCTTCACAGAAATAGAAAAAAAAAAAATCCTAAAATTTGTATGGAACCACAAAAGATTCTAAATAGCCAAAACAATCTCAAGCAAAAGAAACAAAGCTGAAGGCATTATACTACCAATTTCAAAATATACTACAAAGTTATAATAACCAAAACAGTATGGTGCTGGCACATAGACAAATGGAATAGAATAGAGAACCCTGAAATTAATTGACATTTCTACAGCCAACTGATTTTTGACAAAGGTGCCAAGAACATTCCTTTGGGAAAGGACAGTCTATTCAATAATGGTGCTAGGAAAACTAGATATCCATATGCAGAAGAATGAAACTAGACCTCTGTCTCTTACTCTATGTAAAAATTAATTCCAAACAGATTAAAGGCTTAAATGTAAGATCTGGAATTATAAAACTACTGGAAGAAAACATAGGGGAAATGCTTCAGAACATTGGGCTGAGAAAAGATTTTATGAATAAGACTTCAAAAACACAGGCAACAAAAGCAATAATAAACAAATGGGATTACATTAAAAAGATTGTGAACATCAAAAGAAGCAATCAAGAGACTGAAAAGACAATGCAGAATGGCAGAAAATATTTGCAAACTATTCATATTACAGGGAATTACTATCCAGAAAATACAATGATCTCAAACATCTCTAGCACAGAAATAAACAATCTAATGTTTTAAATGGACTAACAATCTGAAAAGACATTTATCAAAAGAAGACATATAAATGGCCAAAAAATATTTGAAAAAGTGCTCAACATCACTAATTATCAGGGAAATGCAAATCAGAACAACAGTAAGATATCATCCTGCCGAGCATGGTGGCTCATGCTTGTAATCCCAGCACTTTGGGAGGTCATGGCGGGTGGATCACCTGAGATCAGGAGTTCGAGACCAGCCTGACCAACATGGTGAAACCGCTTCTCTATTAAAAATACAAAAATTAGCTGGGTGTGGTGGCGGAAGCCTGTAATCCCAGCTACTTGGGAGTGCTGAGGCAGAGGAATTGCCTAAACTCTGGAGGTGGAGGTTGCAGTGAGCCCAGATCGTGCCATTGCACTCCAGTTTGGGCAACAAGAGCGAAATTCCATCTCAAAAAAAAAAAAAAAAAAAAAAAGACATCATCTGACCCCAATTAGAACAGCTATTATGAAAAAGTCAAAAGATGACAAATGCTGGTGAAGATGGGAAGGGGAATGCAAACATTGTTGGTGGGAATGTAAATTAGTATAGCCACTACAGGGAACAGTTATGGCCTTTCCTCAAAAAACTACAAATGAAAGTACCATATGATTTAACAATCCCTCTACTGACATTTATCCAAAGGGAAGGAAATCAGTACAGTACAGAGATATTTACACTCCCATATTTATTGTAGCACTATTCACAATAGTCAGAATATGAAATCAACCTTAGTATCCATTAAGGGATGAATTGAAAGATAAAATGTGGTATATATACACAATGAAATACTATTTGGCCATAAAAAAGTATGAAATTCTGTCATTTACAAAAACATGGATAAGCCTGGAGGGCATTATGT
Organism: Rhinopithecus roxellana; assembly: GCF_007565055.1. Taxonomy (NCBI): domain Eukaryota; kingdom Metazoa; phylum Chordata; class Mammalia; order Primates; family Cercopithecidae; genus Rhinopithecus; species Rhinopithecus roxellana. Next base: position 3,245,034 of record NC_044553.1, read on the forward strand.
TAAGTGAAATAAGCAAAGAGCAGGAAATTGAACATTTCATGATCTCATGCATTTATGGAAGCTAAAAAGGTTGATCTCATAAATGTAAAGGGTAGAACAGAGGTTACTAGAGCCTGAGAGGGGTAGTTGAGAAGGAGAGAATAGGGTGAGATTTGTGAGAGAATACAAAATTACACATAGGAGGGATAAATTGTAGTGTTCTATAGCACTATAGGATGACTACAGTTTACAATATATTATATATTTTCTAATAGCTAGTAGAGGGGATATTGAATATTCCCAACACAATGAAACAATAAATGTTTGAGATAGTCGATATGCTAATTACTATGATTTGATCACTACATATTGTATGTATCAAAACATTGCTTTGGACTCCATAAATATGTAAAATTATTATATGTCACTTAAAAAGTTTTTAACAAGGTTCTCATGAAATGCTTTCCATTGAGATCTTTCTATTCATAACCTTGTAAACCTGCTTCCAGTGTTCTACCACAGAACATTGTTCACAGTAAATACTAAAAATAGCAGTTTCTAAAGCATTATTTGGAAGCTTAATCTTGGATAAAACAATTATTTCTAGGCCTAAGGAAGAATTGGTTCTTAATCTCTCCCAGACAGAACAAGATGTTTCAAGGCACTTTTGTTGTTAGTTGCTGTATTTGTCAGGCACCATACTAATCAAGTTGTATACATATGTTTTTTTTAAATATTTACGATCTCATGAAAGATGGCAATATGATTATCATTTTGTCCTTTCACAAGACTAAAGTGCAGATTAGAGATCTTAAGCCACTTCCCTATAGTAAGCAACCATCAAGTCACGAAGCTACATTGTGAACTCAGGCTGTCCAAAGTCCATTTTACACTAATTTCCAATACCTTTGGGCATGATTTCTCACAACCAAGTGCATGCCTGGCTGAAGGCATGACTGAGGCTGAAATCCAGGCTATATTACTATTGCTACCACTTGTGTCCTGGTATAGGAACTACATCTACTTCAAGGAAGGAGCTTTTCTCCCCTCCTTATGTACAGAGTTACTATATAGGTTAGTGGACTTTCTGATAGGATGGAGGACTTACTGCAAAAGGATATCCACTTTGCCTCTCTGAGTATGGAAACTTAAACTACAAGTTTATCCCTAGCACTCAACCATATTTGCTATAGCATATCATTATTTGAAAGTATTGTCAACTCAGGAATTTATAAAGATAAGGATTGACTAAATCTCTAGAATAAGAACTATAAGTACTTTGTTAAATATTTAACTCAGGAATAATAAGTATACTATAAGCTGCAAATAAATGTATTTAGTCTTCACTAAAGCCATACATTTCCTTAAAACTTAATAGTTCTGGCCGGGCGCGGTGACTCATGCCCGTAATCCCAGCACGTTGGGAGGCCCAGGCAGGCGGATCACCTGAGGTCAGGAATTCAAGACCAGCCTGGCCAACGTGGTGAAACCCGTCTCTACAGAAATGCAAAAACTGGCCAGGCATGATGGCAGGAGCCTGTAATCCCAGCTACTCGGGAGGCTGAAGCGGAAGAATTGCTTGAACCTGGGAGGTGGAGGTTGCAGTGAGCTGAGATCATGCCACTGCACTCCAGCCTGAGTGCCAGAGCGAGACTCCGTCTCAAAAAAAAAATAATAATAATAATAATAGTTCCAAAATATCTAAAAGCCTTGTGTTCACTTAAAGGACCATTGGTTGAGTGTGTGCGTGGAGGGGAACAGATGGATGAACTGATCCAGCGACTCTCAGGCTGAAAGAACTGAATGTTCAGTGGTGTACTTATAGACCACATTAACTTCTTGGCAAGTGCTGCTGCTGCACATGTGGGTGGTCCATCGCTGAATATGAATGTGCTGAGTATCATTTGGGCAGGGAGCAAGAGGTGTTCAAGTGAGTTGAAGAGAAGCCCAGAAGGTATGCTGTTTATCTTCTAGGAACATTTATTTTCTCCAAAACATATAACTTGAGTTAATAAAGTAGATTTAGATGTGAATAAAGGAAACTGGTTATTGAACCTGCATCACTGTGACTCTCCAGGAATAACTGAAAGTCTTGAATATGAATCCTAGAACAAGAAAAATAATAGAACACAAATAACTGCTCTTATCACCTTGCAAGGAATCACTGGACTGGATCTGACTGCAAAGCAGTTATCTATCTGCTGGCAGTTGGATCCCAAGGCTCCTAGTAACTGTCATTGTGATATATTCTTTTAAAATAGACAGTCATTAGAATGATAAAAGGAGGAGATTTCTCAAGTAATGCTCACTTAAGTAATGTGAAATTATAAGACTTTGGTTATATCCTCTGGTCTGAATCCTTGACAGAATTTTTAACAAGAAAACCTCTATTGACTTTCTCAACTTAGAGACCTGTCACAAAATCTCTCTTGAGAAATGATGCCAGATCAGGCTGTGGGCTATCATCTGTGGAATCTCTCTCCTGACCACTTTAAGTCTGGTTTCAGGTATGCCCTTGGAACACACTCTGAACTGTTCTCATCCATTAATCATTCCTTCAGGGTGAAAGACAGAGGCCAGGTGCTTAAACAAACACTGGGAGGTTTGAGAGATGGCTTTGATTCCACTGAACTAAAAAGTTCTGTGATTCCTTCACAGATTGGTTTTATTACCACTCAATTTCTACTGAAAAATCCAAATGTGCTAAGAGCTAAATAGGCCCTTAAGAATAGTAGTACCAAACATAGGATATTAATATACATAGATGTGCTTTTCTACATTCAGTTTTCTTTGTTTCATTCTTCTCTGATGTCAGTAAATATTAGAAAGTTTCTTTTCTCTCAGAGGAAACTGTTTGAAATTTTAGACCATTTCTTATTATTTACAAATTAGATCTAATGCAGATTAAAAAATAATGTGAGCAAGCTGTAAGACACAGTTTTGCAACCCTACACCCTAGCTTGTTCGAGACTGATATCTCCATCTTTCCATTATTTTATACAGCAGTGACCGTCTCTGCTTACAAAATGGTAATACTCCAAAACCTGATTGATATCTTTCTGATTCAACTTTTATATATGACTTTTGCTTCCAACAATTGAGTCATTCTATATTTTTGATGTAACATTCGCTGTCTCTTCATGCAAGAAATATAATAGAGAAACAATGATATGGAGAGGGGAAATACTGTGAAGAATAACTATTTTCGCTTCCCCAACTAAAAGAATTTTGAAGGCTAGTGGAGAAGAAAAAGGAACAAATCATTCTTGAGGAAAAATTAATTTTGCTAAATTACTTTGCATATGTTACTACAATATGCATTAGAAAAATTATATACATTATAACATTACATGGAATAAATGCCATTCACATTATGAAACACTTCCTATTCCCAAGCCTACCTTAGCTGGCAGATTTTTTATCCATTTACAACACAATAGTACCTTATTAAGATATAATTTACATATAATAAAATTCATACATTTTAAGTGTGATTATTGACGAGTTTGGAAAAATATATATTGCTATGTAATCACCACAATAATCAAGATATAGATTCCCATCTCTGCAGAAAGTTACCTCCTGCCCCTTTGTAGTCGCCTCCACCCTTGACCCAGGCAAACAAAAATCCACTTTTCATTACTAAAGATTAGTTTTTCCTATTCAGCAAATTCATATAAATGAAATAATAAAATATGCACTTTCTGTGTTTGGTTCTTTTCACTCGATATTGTTTTTAAAATCCATCCACTTGCATGTATCAAGACTTCTTTCCATTTTTAACACTGAGTAAAATTCCGTTTCATGAATAGATCGCAAGTTGTTCACTTGTTGATGGATATTTGGATTGTTTCTAGTTTGAGGCTATTACAAATGAAGCTGATGTTAAAGTTTGTGCCTAAGTCTTTGTGTATACATATGCTTTCATTTCTATTGGGTAAATTAATTTAATTTACTAAATAGTATGCTTAAAATCTTCTAAAACATTAGTGATTTTTTTATCTCCATATTCTATCAATCATGAATAAATGGGTATTAAAATCTTGAACTATAATTATGGAATAGTGTGTTACTCCTGGTAGTATTTTTTATTTAGGAATTTTGAGGCTCTATTAATAGATGTTCACATAATTTGAACCGTTTTGTCTTCCCTATAAATTCCTGTTGTAGTATTATTGTGTTCCTCTTTAACTCTCGTAATTATTCTATCTTGAAGTCTACTTTTTCTGATAATAGTACAGCCATGCCAGCATTTTTATGTCTGCTGTTTGAAAGCTATGTATTCCTCCATTTCCTTTCAGTCTTTCTGTGTCTTTGTATTTGAAGTGCATTTCTCATAGAAAACAGTGTGTATCTTATAGATAGTTTGCATTTTTTTTTCTCAACCCAGTTCTACCATTTCTGACAGCTAATTGGAATCTTAAATTCATTTACATTTAACGTAATTGTTAACAGGATTGAGTTAAAGTCTGCCATCTTGCTCTTTGTTTTGTCTCTTCAATATTTCATTCATCTGTTACTCATTTCCTGGGGGTATTTTGACTAATTCAAAAAAACTTTTTAAGGATTTTTATATGGCTTAAAGTATGCAACATTCACTTACCGATTCTACTTAGAGTCAATATTGTACCAGTTAACATATCACATTCCATACTTCGTGCTTCTCTGAGGTCTCTATTTACTTTTCACTTCCCACATCACAAATGTAATAAATTTACAACAGTATAATTCAAATTAATTCCATCGCTTGTGCTATTGGCATGTTTTAGCTCTAAATATGCTGTGAACCATAACTTACAATGTTATTATTTTTTCTTCAAAGAGGAGATTGATTGGCAGACTTATTTGTAAAGGGCCAGACAGTAAATATTCTTGGCTTGAGCCATATGGTCATTGTTGCAACTACTCACCTCTGCGGTTGTAGCATGAAAGCAGCTATAGACAATACATAAACAAATCAGGGAAGGTGTGTTCCAATTAAACTTTATTTACAAAAACAGTTTGCTGACCTCAGGCTGCTCTTTGTTGACCACCATTTATACAGATGTTTATCAGGAAAATTGAAAGATAAAAGAAACATAACCTTTTATCTTTATCCATTATTTACTATATCTAATCCTCTTTATTTATTTATTTATTTATTTTATTTTTATTATTATTTTTTTTTTTGAGGCAGAGTCTCGCTCTGTCGCCCGGGCTGGAGTGCAGTGGCCGGATCTCAGCTCACTGCAAGCTCCGCCTCCTGGGTTTACGCCATTCTCCTCCCTCAGCCTCCCGAGTAGCTGGGACTACAGGCGCCCGCCACCTCGCCCAGCTAGTTTTTGTATTTTTAGTAGAGACCTGGTTTTCACTGATAGCCTTTCCCTTAAGTATAAAGATCACCATTTAGCATTTTTTGTACTGCAGTTTTGCAAACTACCAATTCTCTAGCTTTTATTTTTCAGAATATGTATGTTTATTTGACTCTAATTTTTAAAGTATATTTTCACTAGACATAAAATATAAATTGACAGCATTTTCAAAAGATATTTAAAGATTTAAAGATGTCCCATTTTCTTCTAGGCTGTATTGTTTCTAATGAGAAAGTAATTGTCATGCATATCATCAGAATATCATTTTTTTTTTCTGGCTGCTTTGAAAATTTTCTGTTTATCATTAGTTTTCCACAGTTGGACTATGGTATTCTTACGTGTTGTTTTCTTGTATTTTTCTTGCTTTGTGCACCATGATATGCTTGGATCTGAGGGTCTGATTCAAAAATTTGTAGAAAATTTCAGCCATTTTTTCTGCCCCATTCTCACTCTATTTTAGAACTTCAAGTGCACTTGTTTTCAACTGTTTTACATTGTGCCCCATGTTTTTAGGTTTCTTCTCTTTATTCTTCAATCCCTCTATGTTTTTTAATCTACCAGGTTGGATCAGCTCTTGCAATTTGTTTTCAATTTTACCAGTCCTCTTGCCTTTTCCAGTATACTATTAAGCCCACCCACTGAATTTTTCATTTCAATTATGGTGAGTTTTAGTTGTTCAACTTGCATCTAGTTCTTTTTTAGGGTTTTCTGTATGCTAAAATTTCTTATTCATTTGCTCATAAAATCTGCATTTTTCTTTAATTATTTGAACATATTTTCCCATCATACTTTGAAAATATTTATAATAGCTACCTGAAGTTTTTTGCTACATCCAACATCTGACCTACCTTAAGGTTAGTTTTTAATAAACTACTATTATTCTGGACCATAAGTAACATTTTCCTCTTTTCTTTGTATGTCAGGTAATTTTTATTGTTTAATGAACATCATGAATAATATATTATAAATAACTGGACTGTGCTCTCTTTCACCCTGTAAAGAGTGTCAAGTTTTAGTTTAGTAGAGAGTTCAATTACCTGCTGTCCCTTTTGAACCTTTGTTTGCCAGCTTTTTACATTTCATTAAATGTAAAAAGTAATGACATCTGTGGAAATCCAAGTTCCTAAGCTCTTCTAACTTGGTGGGACTCACCATGAAATTCTACCTCCCTCTAAATTTTAGCAAAGCTTGGTATTAGTTTTTGTTATGGAGTACCTAGAATAAGTCTTTACTCTGACATGGTTTTTATTGCTCTGACTTAATCTTTTGGAGTCTCATCAGGTTGTTTAGAATTTAAGGAGGTATAATCTATCCTGAGGAGCTGAAATTCTGGCTTCCTTTAGCATTGCTAGAACTCTATTATCAATTTTCTGTTTGCAAAAGTCTCATAGAGAAGAAAATGGTAAATCACCTCATCCTTGTAGAGTCTAGTCCTGAGGTAAGGATCCACACTAACCTCTATGACCCTTCTTCTACAGAGTTTTCTTACTATACAATATTTTGTCCTGCGGATAGATGCTTTTGCTGCTTTGAGTTTTAATATATGTTTCTTTAGCTTAGCCAGAAATCTATGCTCTGCTCGGACTCTACCTTGCTATGTTCATATATAGCAAATTCCCCAAAATGGAGAGCTAGAACAATCATGGGGCTCAATTCATCGGTTTGCGTCTCTCAGGAAATGCAGTCTTGCACTGTCTGTTTTTATCCCTTAAAATTGTAACCTCATGTAGTTTGTCCAATGTTATGGTTGTTCATAGTAGAAAGGCTGTCTCCATTAGTATTTTCCAGATAACTTTCAAGATTTTAGTAAAGCTACAACACGGTATTCAAAAGCTTTTAACGAAGACATGAGTTGTATAATGCATGTATTTTAAAGACATAGTTAACACATATGGTTAAGTAGATAATGTTGCTTAAATTAGAAATCAGAAAATTAGAATAAAGAAAAAATATGCTATAACACAGATAAACTGAGTCAAAAAGTGGACAAAAATCTTTAAAACTATAAATGATGTTTTAATTTAATCTGAATAAAAATTCAGGTATGAGATCTAAACTTCTAAATTTTCCTTCTCTTCCTATAGCTTCACTCATTGAACAAGTATTCATTGGTAGTGCTCTATGTATGAGGAATTCCTACAGATATTGGAGGGGAGATTGTAGGCAGTGAGCTCAATATGATATAACCTTATTGTTTGATTTTACAGCTATATTGCCAATTTATATGATAATTATTGAAACTTGGTATATTCTCCCTTGTTTACTCGCAAAACAATCTATTAACGTGCCTGCAAAAAATAAAAAAAAAAAAAAATGGCGTTTTCGAAGGTTTCCATACTTCGAAACAAATTAATACATTTGCTTGTGAACTAGTATTGCACTGGAGTTGTGTTGCCAATATACCAGTAAATGAAAGGCTAACAAGCAGGAATAAGTGCTTGTTAAGAGAAATCTTAATGGCCTGAAATATTCATTCAATAAATGGACTGATGTTTGCTCCTATGGAACATACATTATGATGTGGATGTAGTCAACAAACAGTTACATAATTTCTGGGTTTGACAATATTCTGAAGACAATCTCTGAGAGATGACATATATTAAGACTTGCAGAACAAGAAAAGGCTAGTCATACCAAGACCAGAGAAGAGGATTCCAAAACTAGAATTTTCTCTTTTACCCCTAAGTTCCTCCAGTCACCTCACTTACACCATAGGCCCAGAGAAAACTGACAATACAGTGAAACACTGGTTTTTTAGTGTCAGTAACTCCCTACCATGACTGACAGGTCAGAGGAAGGATGCCAGGTCCTTCCCCTTATATGCTCATAAGACCTGTCCCTTTATGTTATATTGGTATCGACTCAAGTCTTAATACTGAATTAGTATGAATAAAATATTTTAAGCATTACTTGTTTACAAAAAAACAGACTTGATTAGGTCTTTACTCATCCTTTCTTCTTTCTCATATTCCATTCTTTTCCCCCAGATTCATCTCTTTCTTGCTTAATTCCAACAACCAAGAATTTTTTTTTTAAATAATCTTTGTAAGATCAACTTTTAGAATAGGAGTATTTTTATCGTGTCCTCACAATTAAATGTACATTTATTTGCATGCAAAATTCTTTTTCAATGTATTTTATCTTTAATATTTTGAAAACATAACTCCATTATCTCTCTGCATGTCAAGTTGCATGAAGTTTAATGTCTATATAATTCTAAATCCTGTATAAATGATCTACTTTATCTCTATAAGTAGCTTCTTAAACATTTTTGTACTTGATATTTTAAAATTCATTTAAATTTATCAGAGCATGTAAATTTTTCTCCCAACCTATTGTTGCTGTCATTCCATGAGCCACATCACTCAGAGGTCTAGCCAATATGGTTTGGCTGTGTCCCCACTCAAATTTAATCTTGAATTCCCACATGTTGTGGGAGGCACCAGGTGGGAGGTAACTGAAACATAGGGCAAGTCTTTCCCATGCTGTTTTCCTGATAGTGAATAACTCTCATGAGATCTGATGGTTTTAAAAAAGAGGAGTTCCCCTGCACAAGCTCCCTCTCCCTCTTTGCCTGCTGCCATCCATCTAAGTAAGGCATGACTTGCTCCTCCTTGCCTTCCACCATGATTGTGAGGCTTCCCCAGCTACATAGAACTGTAAGTCCAATGAAACCTCTTTCTTTTGTAAATTTCTCAGTCTCGGGTATGTCTTTATCAGGAGTGTGAAAACGGACTAATACACTAGTGCTTTTTACTTTCTAATTTAAAAAATATGTTTTTTTTTTAATTTAATTTTATTTCTGCATTTGGTCTTTTACTTCCTTATGGGTTTCCTGCTAAGCAGATATTTATTCTTTTGTCCTTCACATCTCTTAACACTTGACTTATCTTTGTGTCCCCTACTGGGAGAGTTCCTCTACGATATCTTTCAAACTACTTATTCCTGCCTTGTGCCTATTCTGCAATTTAGTCTAATAATGTAGTTATTTATATCAACTGTTATATTTGTATGCCCATTGTCATCAATTTCTTTTCTGCAATGATCTTTTCTCTTCTTCATGTTTTTTATATTCTTCCTGCTTTCTTTGAGGATGAAATTTTATGTATTTAAAACTCTTACTTTCTGTTTCTTAATACTCCTACCTAATGTGGAATAGATTATTCCATTTGTCTTCTTTCTTTCATAATTGTTTTGCTCTGGATTTTGCAGATTTTATTCCTGTGAGAGCCCTAATTGCCTTGTATCATCTATGAGAGTAAGGATGACCTAGGCTCTTGCTTGTGTTCCTTAGGTAAAGAGAAGGAGTGCTTCAGGATGGAGAGATCTGGTTGCAGTATCATTTTTACCATTTTCTATCTTCTCTTCCCTCTACTCTTCAGTTTTCTCCCTCTGGTTCTCCCAGTTTAAAATACTCTAGGTCCAGACCCTGCTGTTATGTTAGGTTGGCCTGCCTCTTGGGTGTGGTCTAGCTTGAGGGAGTGTGAATGGAGATGTGAGGAGAGGAAGAACAGTAGAAACTCTGAGAGCCAACCACCCTGGCTGCCCTCATTTCTATACACTGTCCATTCCAGCTCTGGTTCTCTCTCAATTTTTCTCCTAATATTTCAAGTTAGAATTGCTGCTTTTCTGCTCCTTGGTAATGTCAGGCAATAAGCCATGCAGAATAATATACAGAGGGGAAAAAGCTCACCTAAAATGCAAAGTTCTCTCTCAGACTAGCCACAAAATATTGTCACTGGCCTCATTGGCTCCAGCCTAATAATCTTACCACACTTCTCTTCCAACCAAAGCTCAGTTGTGCATTGATTACTTACTTTATCTCTGAAATCAGTCATCCTCCCCATCTCTGCCTTTTTGGAGGGGCATTTTCAATTGTTGTGTTACTCAGACAGAAAGTAGCTTACCTATGGCTAAATCTGGAAATCTTCTCATCTTACTTTTATATGATCATATTGCTGTTTTTAAAACACTCACATTGATTAGCTTATCTGATAATCCTAAAATTATGTGAGTCATGGGAAGCAGATTTATCATCTCCCATTCAACAGATAGAGGAAGCAAGACCACAAAGAATTAAATCGCTTGCACAGAGCTAATCTGTTAGAAGATGTTAAAATCTTTCATTCATGGGAGAACTTTCTTTACATACTGACCAAGAATAAAAGACAGCTGTACCCACAACAGATTATCCAGAAGAGTTCCATGTGGACTAGAGGAGTTCACGTAATTTTCTCCATGTTGTAATTTGATACTGTGATTTCTTTTTTTTTTTTTTTTTAAGATTTTTAGGGCATATGTGTAGCTTTTTACATGGGTATATTGCATAATATACCCATGTAAAATTGCCTTCTAGTGCACCCATCATTCAAATAGTGAGCATTGAAATGTTTCCCAATGTGTAATTGTTTAACCCTCACCTCCCTTTCTCTTCTCTCATTTTGGAATCCCAAAAGTCTATTATTTCCATCTTTATGTCCATGTGTATCCATCGTTTAGGTCCCATTTATAGATGAGAACATTGGTATTTGATTTTCTGTTTCTCAGTTATTTCACTTAGAATAATGGCCTCCAGCTTCATCCATGTTGCTGCAAAGGACATGATTTCATTAATTTTTATGGCTATATAGTATTCCTCATATATATATAAAACACATTTTTTAATCAAGTCACCTGTTAATTGATACTTAGTTGGATTCCATGACTTTACTATTGTAAATAGTGCTGTGATAAACATAGAAGTTGAGGTGTCTTTTTTATATAATGATTTCTTTTCCTTTGGGTAGATACTCAATGGTGGGACTGCGGGATTGAATGGTAGTTGTGCTTTAAATTGATCTTTAGCATTGCAATGCTTTAGTTTTAAGAGAGTCCAATAGTAGATTTTTGATAGTAACATTGCTCTGAATTTTTTATTGAAGAAATTACATGATTTTATAATTAAGAAAATGAGTAATGCAAATAAATTAAGGAGCCATCAAACTGCTGTAAAAATAACAAAAATTTTAATTGAAGTTTTTATTTAAGTATGATATGAAATATAATACCTCATCATATGGTTACTGGAGAAAAATAAAATTTTTAAAACATTATATGAATTTAAGTCAAATATTAAGGTATATATTTTAGTAATAAGTGACAGCATTAACTTCGTTAAGTGATACTTACATTTTTATCCCTAATTTTCCAGATTTTGCATGGACTCTCTTATATTTTATCTGGCTTGATTATTCAAATATTCATTTATCATCACTAATAAAAGAGTCACTGACATGTGTCAAAAAGAGTTTGAACTATGTTATTCTTGGCTTCCTGGACCTCTGTTAGTTTATCTGTCAAAGGAGGGTGATACCATCTCTTCTGCACATATAGTAGGGTTGTTGGAGATGATAAGGGTATGTATGGAATCACTTAGTAAACTACAGAAGGCTACACATGGAATTGTTAGGACATATTATCATTTTCTGCTTAAGGTTATTTTGCAATACAACTGCAACTCATAAGCTGGCTAAAATATTGGGATCTACTAGTCCACCTGTTATCATCATAAATAAAATTCTAATAAATTTAGCAAAATTCTGGCCTTGAGAAACTTTGATTTGACATTGAAATTTCTTGTCTTTTAGAGTTATCACAGGTAATTTTACTGGCAATTATTTTTCATTTTCAAAGTATGTTTAGACTGCTCTTACTTCTGATAGTTATTAATGATTTTTCAACAGTATTATTTTGCTCATTTTTAGACATTATTAAGAAAGAAATATCTAGCTGAATAGCAATAAATAAATAAATAAATACAGACACTACCAGAGACTAAAATATATTTTCTATCTGGTCACTATTAATTCAATCCAAAATTAGAAAGAAAAAAGATAAAACACTTTATTTTTTATGTGGAGTCAAATCTCCTTTAGTAGCTGTTTCTTCCCACTTATTCTTCAGGAATAAGAAATGCTAGATTCCTCCAACATCTTGTTTTAGGTGATATTAAAATCCTCAGTCATTTTGAAATTCTTTATATACTGAACATGGAGAAATTGGTAGTTTCAATATGTCAATATGAATATTGTAATATGCCAAAAGGAAAACACAGGATGTGAAATCCTAGCTCAAATATTTCCAAACTAAAGGTGAGAGTAGCAGTTACAGGCAAAATTTTGCTTTGTAAAACCCTATTTGGCAGGATTAAGGAAAGGGATTAAACTATGAAGGATTTCTTTAGTTAATATTTCAATAGATATAGCAGTTTCATTCTTATGTAGGCTATGTTCAAAAAGGACTCCCAGTGGCAGGAAATGCTAGTACTTGTGGCAGAAAGACCCCCAATGATTGACTCCCAATGATTCCTGTCTCCTGTTTTTCATATCTTTGCATAATTCTTTCAGTGTCAGGGAAAAACCATGACTTCTTTCTGATTAATAGAATCTAAAAACTGTGACAGAATGTCACTTCTGTGATTGTATTATGTACATAAGATTCCAGTTTAGCAGACTGGAGCTAGAGATTCTTCTTGTGGGTTTGAAATAAGCAGCCATTTTTGAGAAGCCCATGGGACAAACTATTGAGGGCAGCTTCTTGGACCTGCAGGCATATTCTAGGGTCTCAGGGTAGGTCCAGCAAATAGCCGGCAAATGCCAGGGCCTCTATCATACAACACAAGGAAATTAATTATTTCCGTAACTTGAATAAGCTTGGAAGGTATTTTTCCCCAGCTGAGCCTCTAATAAGAACACAGCCCAACCAACAGTCTGATTGCAGCCTTGTGAGACCCAGAACAGAGGACCTAGCTAAGCCATGCTTGGAATCCTGATACATAGAAACTGTGAGACAATAAATATGTTATTTAACGCTTTTGAATTTGTAATAATTCTTTATGCAGAAAAAATAACCAACACAGCACCATTAATTTTATTATGTTTAGCATTAAAATATCTTGAGTCACTAATCAAACCTTTTATCATCTATCTTTTGAAATTATTCTGAGACTCTAAATGTTCATGGCTCTGAAAAAGGGGTATAATAGTATTGGTGCAAGGTTTACACAGATAAAACTATAGTTCAAGGATTCTCCTTGGCAATCTCATTTTAATTTCACTGAACTATTTTCAATGAGGGCAACATATATATATACACACACACACATAGTATATATATGTATATATACACACATATGTACATATATATACACATATATATAATGCAATTTAATCTTCTTAAAATAAAATATATACACACAACATTAATTGACAGTGAAGAAATACGATTATTTTCAATGATATCCAAGCAGAAAAAAATGTGTAAAATTATTGAGAAGTGTCCTCCAAAAGAAGAAGCATGCTTCACTTTGGAAATGTGGAATAGCTGCAATTTAAGTAGTCAGAGTTATAAGATGTACCATTTATTGATGGTGGTTGAGGATTAAGATGGAAGAAGCCTGAATTCCCAAGGACTTTGTGGAACAGAACCATCGTGTTACTTTCTGAAATGATACATCACTTAACCTGAGTGAAATAATTTTCTAGACTGTTTAAATAATGGTTAAGCCATGTTTAAATCCTGGTTATTTGGAGTTTATTTACACGTTCAGAGAGAAGCAGTTACAGCAGTAATCATTAATTTGTGAATCAAAAAATATTATCACAGCCTGCACCTGTGTATTTGGTTGAAGAACAACGATCGACATAACCCTGGTAAAGTCATACGCAAAAGTCACTATAACTGTAGCACAGAGATACACAAAAGCCTAGTATTTCAGAATAAAGAAATATGTGAAGAAAGGCAGAGTCCTACAAATGTGTGATGATTTGGGGGAAGCAGCATAGTCACATTTGAATTGAATTTTGAATAACTGGTAGAACTGAAGTAGAGATTATGCTACATATTTTATTTGAGATATTAATGAATGCTTTGAAGATTTATGACAGTGAAGAATTTGCATATCATCCTATAGGCAATAAACAGAATCAACCTTTCTCACTTAAGATAAGCTAGGTTTTCTAGGAAAATAAAGCCCAACAATATGAAAATTTCAGAGATCAGATAAAAGGAAACTGCAATGTCCCAGAAGAGAATACAAGGCTTAAGAAGTGCAATAGATATAAAAACAAAATTACTTCAAGATGCTATGCACATGTAAAACTGGCAAAGTTTTGTACCTCACACTTAGTAAGTAGACAGGAAATACTTGTTAAATACATTCCTGATTGTAAAAAACAACTCAGTTGAGAGTACATATTGTTGGGTTTTTTTTGTTTGTTTGTTTGTTTTGAGACGGAGTCTCGCTCTGTCGCCCAGGCTGGAGTGCAGTGGCCGGATCTCAGCTCACTGCAAGCTCCGCCTCCCGGGTTTACGCCATTCTCCTGCCTCAGCCTCCCGAGTAGCTAGCTGGGACTACAGGAGCCCGCCACCTCGCCCGGCTAATTTTTTTTTTTTTTTTTTTTTTTTTTTTTAGTAGAGACGGGGTTTCACCGGGTTAGCCAGGATGGTCTCGATCTCCTGACCTCATGATCTGCCCGTCTCGGCCTCCCAAAGTGCTGGGATTACAGGCTTGAGCCACCGCGCCCGGCCCATATTGGTGGTTTTATACTCAATTATAATTTATGACTATGCAATAAAAAATCTATTATATATACACACTGTTACCTTTTGGAAAAAAAAACAAAACACTCCTTTAGTGTCTTTCATTTAAAAGAATCTTAAAATGTCTCCATTGATAAAATTCCTAAATGTTTTACAAGTCTAAGTATATATAACTGTGTACATGCACTTTCTGGAAGTTAGAAGGGCATTCTACTTTTATCTCCTGGATTATATAGGGAACATTGATTATCATTTTATTTTGCTCTTATTTTCTTTTATCTAAAACCATGTAATAAATGCATATGCTTAGACTATTGCATTTAAGCAACTAGACAAAAAAGTTAATATAAAAATTATGCTTTTTTCACATTATGTATTGTCTTGCCTGACTTGTCAAGAAATCTTAGTCTCCTGACACCCATAAACATTTCAATAAAAACATAATGTCAGAAGCAAGTCTGTTAAAGTGAAGAAATATGAAGAAGGTGTAGTTAGTGGGAACATAATTAGAATAGCTTAGAGCTAACATCTTGATTGCTAAATATTTAGAAATATCAATTAGAACAATTTGAAAGACACAGATAATTTAAAACTTTATAAATAAACACTGCATTTTGCTGCAGATTACCTGGGTCTTCATGTTCAAAAAAAGAATAAAAGTGCATCTTCATTAATCTGTGGTGCTGTCAACAGAATCTACCAGTAGATTCTGTCATCTGGTTTCTTATATAATCAAGCTGCTGGAAACATCTTTTCTCTGCCATATTATGTAATGGGCATAACATTTCAATGTTGAAGCATCCCTTGTGGTTGGTTTAAGCCAATGTGTAGCTTAAACCTACACAATCTACTGATGTAGGTGACCTGAGACCTCCCAGGTTGATTTTCCGCACTGACTGCCTCTTGCAGTTGTACGCTTGTTCCAGCTGACCTTTTAGGTGGCAAAAGCAACCCCTTCTTACAACTTTGCTGAAATATAAGACACATGCACCCATGTCTCCATGGTCTAGCCTGCTTAGTGTGATAAAACAGGACAGTTGACAAAACTGTTCTATTCATCACGTATAATTTTTAAGAGAGGGGTTCTTTGAAATAGTAAGTTGTAATGTGTATTTGTTATCTAAGACTGCCATAACAAACAGCCACAAACTGGATGGCTTAAACAAACAAACAAACAAAAACTATCTTCTCCCAATTCTGAAGGCCAGAAGTCTGAAACCAAGGTCCTGGCAGGACCTTACTTCCTACTTCTGTAGAGACTCTAGGGGAGAATATATTCCTTGCCTCTTACAGCTTCTGGTGGCTCCAGGGGTTCTTCAGATTGTGGTTGCATTACTGCATACTCACATTGCCTCTTCTTCTCTCTTAAAACTCCCCCTGCCTCTCTCTTATAAGAATACATGTTATTGCATTTGAGACCCACCTAGATAATTCAAGATAAGCTCCTCCTCTCAAAATCCTTAATTTAATTACATATGTTGCCTTGTAAGTTAATATCCACAGTTCCCAGGGATTAGGACATAGACTTACCTTTTTCAGAGGGCACTAGCTAGCTTCCTAAAGTATATATGATTTATTTTCAACTTAAGCCTTCCTTTTACTCTCTCTGTATTCACTTTTCTTCTCATTTAAAAATTATTTTCAGAAATTTTCTTTCATTGAATCATTAACTCTTTTGTTCATCCTTCATCTATTTAATCACTCTAGAGTTACTGGTTTTCTTTTCTAGACCAAGCAATGTGATGGGACATAATGGGGTATAACATAGAATGATATTCAGTCATGCCATGAAAAAATAAGCCCAGATATTTTGAAGTATTGAAGAATATGTTTTTCCAGAGTTAAATATTGAGACATTTTGAATTTTTGATAACTGAAATGTATACTCCAGTTAAATCCTGTGCTATAGTATTACAGAACTATTAAAATGGAAATATTTATGTCTACATATTAATATATAAGTAATATAGGTAATACTTGGAATTTCAAATTTACAAATGGGCTTATTCTAATAAATCAATATGCTACCTTAACCTTTAGAACTTGTAAAACATAGCCCATCATAGAAGATGAAAAATGGCAGCTGGGTTTCTACTAAAGCTCATGAAGCTCACTTAAACCACATAAAACTGCTGTGACTTCACCATTAAAATATGAGTACATAAAACGTATACAAATGCAAAGTATGTTTTAGTATTCTAGTTAATTATCTTTAACATAGATAGTATACTACAAGCTAGGCTCATCGCAGTTTCCAAAATACCTTGGCTTACTTTCTTCTTTTTCCTCGCAGGAAACTATTCTCACACCTCTTCTGACATCTAAGTGAACGCAATTCTCTTCTTTTAGCCCCTTAGTTTAACATACATCATAAACATAGAATTTTAAAAGAAGAAAGAAAAGAGGAATAATCTTTTAAGATTTCCTGTGAGTTAATAGAGGTATAGATGTCATTGCCTTTTAGTTCGATTCTATACATTTTGGTGTATAGTTAGATCAAGTCTACTTTGGGATGACTATACAAAATTCATGGTAAGTGGAAGAGTAAAATAATTGTAAAAAATAAAATTTAAAATGTTTTTAGTTAATTTGAGTCTCAGAAGTAAACAGCATTATCTTGAAAGATTTGTTTTGTGCATTAAAAATATATGGATCTTTGTATACTTCTATTCCATGGCTCTCTTACGTTAGATTCAAAATTTCGAGTTATGAGAAATTCATAAGGAATACTAATCCTGATATGCTTTAGTATATGAACTAATTGGTGTTTCAAAGTTTCATCCAGACATCTGATATGCTTTCCTAGATTAGACTAGCTAATATTACATTTCAGAAAGCAAAAATGGCTAAAGGCAGTTCATAATTAGAAAGTTCCCTCACAAGTTAGAAATTATCACTTACAATTTATGCTATTAATAAGTTTTAAGTCTGGAACATTTCAATCACTTTTATGACTTCTTTTTAGATAATACACAATGTCCAGTTTCTTTTTTTACTACCATGAACATTTCAACTATTACAACTAACTACCTATGACAAAAAAAAAATGAGGAGTATTTTCTTTTAATGCATTCCTAATTTGTCACTCAAAAATAATGTGCAGTATATAGATTATAAAAACAATGTAAATAATTACATAAGTCATAATACAGAGGGAATGTTTAAAAGACAATGACATCAAAAGTCAATACTTCTCCCTAATTTACTATCTGTCAGATACAACTCTACTGCTTTTTCTTGGAATATTTGTAAACATATGGCCAGTCAAAGACAAAATTGAAAGTTATCATATATTGAGACGTAGTAAATAAATACATACATAAATAAGCAAATAAACAAAAGAAAAAAATTCTGGTAATAAGAAAACCAGAGCAATTATCTATTCACATGAGATTTGAAAAGAAAAAAAAATTTGCAACTTGATCTAAGTAAAGCCAGCCAACACCACAGTGTGTCTCATGATTACCGAAACACTCTAAATAATTGATATGGTTTAGCTCTGTGTCCCCACCTAAATCTCATGTGGCATTGCAATCCCCACATGTCAGGGGAGGGCCCTGGTGGGAGGTGATTGGATCATGGGGGTGGATTTCCCCCTTGCTGTTCTCGTGATGGTGAGTTCCCATGAGATCTGATGGTTTAAAAGTGTGTGACACTTCCCCCTTCACTCTCTCTCTCTCTTTTCTGCCACCATGTGAAGTAGGTCCTTGCTTCCCCTTTGCCTTCTGCCATGATTGTAAGTTTCCTGAGGCTTCCAAGTCATCCTTCCTGCTCAGCTGGCAGAACTGTGAGTCAGTTAAACCTCTTTTCTCCGTAAATTACCCAGTCTCAGGTAGTTCTTTATAGCAGTGTGAGAATCGACTAATACAATAACCAACCTCCTCCTCACTAACTCTACTAGAATTCAGATAAACTTCTATGTAATTTTGTAGGCCCGTGCACCCTTTTTACTATTAAAATAAATTTGACTTAAAAATAAATGTGTAGAAGCTCTAACTTGAGTAGTCAAGCTGTTCTATGCTCCATTGATTTACAAAGTGTTTTCATTCTTATATTGACATAGCTCTAAACTCTCTTGGTCTAAAAAAACAAAACATATAAAAAGAAAATATCTGGAATCCTACCTGTTACAAGAAAGCTGCATCGCCCAGCTCCAGCTTCATTTATGATGCTACAGTTATAAACTCCATAGTTTTCATTGGAAAGACTCTTCACAGGGTACTCTGTGTATTCCTGAGAGTCAAATTGACCCGTCCGTAATAATTTATTGCCCAAGCGCCACTCGTAGGTCAGCACCCGTATTGGATAGGCTCTCAGTACTCTGCAGCTCATAGTGACACTTCGATCCTGTCCTTGCCGGATTTCCAAGAATGCTGGTTCCACTGCAGGGGGATCTGTAGAAAAGATATGTAAAAACAGATGAAAGATGTGTCTTGCAACAAGCCAAAAGCTACTCTTATTAGAAGGAGCCATTTTTAATAACACATGCAGCAATAGAGGAGGAGTGTAAGAAGTGAATGAAGAACATATTTAAGCCCAGAAATTTTAGCTTGGGTTGGGAAATGTGATTTCCTGAGGGTAGCAAGTAAATGAGTCTCCTTGCTTTACAAATGCATTTGCAGGTGAAACTACTAGAGCTGACTGATCCTTCTTACCTCTTTCAGCAAATATTTTAAAACTTACCTATTAATTCTAATATTATCAATATTCTCCTTTTTTTTTTTTTTTTTTGTTTGGGGCCCTTTGTCTAAAAGTGGTAAGAATTCCTTTTTTAATGTACAATGAAAAGATTCCTCTCTTCATTCACTTCATGGTCTGATACCGAAGGCAGCTATTTAAAAAGCTAATTTACAAAGCTGTATGAAAAATTATTCTACAGTGCTAAGTAAATAAGAATTGAATGACAGTATGAGAGTTGACCAGGCAAGTATGTTACAAAAATGATACTCAGCTGTGTCTTCAAGAATGTACGGGTAATGGTCAGGTGAGTAAGCAGTAAGAGAAAGTATTCCAGGTAGAGAGATGTGTACATTCAAAGGTACAAAATCTGAAGAGGAAGGGATGTTCAGATAAATGCAGATGAATTAGCATAGCTGATGCACAAAAGAAGACCATAAGCGCTTGGGGGGAAATAAAGATGAAAAGAAATAGACTCTATTCAAGGAATGCATTTTCTTGGTATTGAGGAGATCTTCTAAAATTTTTAAATGAAGGATTTATATGATCAAATTAATTTTTTTTTTTTTTTAGGAAAAATATTGTGGTAGATAGGAAAAGCAGAAACCACAGAGGAAAGAGACGAGTTGCAAAAGAATTAAATCACTGGTGAAAGCCTGAACCAAGGTGAGGTCAATGGGACCAAAAATGATGCCTTAGGCAATGAAGTGGATAATAGTGCCAGTCATGAAGACAGCGAGGAAAAGGAGAGGTAGATTGATGTATGTTTAATGTGTCAGTTTTATGCATCTGTCAATCACACATCCAGAAGCAATGTTTCTTCATTTCCAAATATATGGGTCACGTTTTATTTTCTCTTTGCTTTTGATTTTTTGCTTAAATGAACTGTAGTCAGATAAAATAGTACACGTTTTCAATCCTCTTAATTTGTTAACACTTGCTGTATGACACAATATACAAAAGATTTCTGTTCTTGGTGTGCCCGCTAAGAAGGAATAGTCTGCACTTTTGAAGTGTGATATGTATCTATTGGGCCAAGTCTAATATCGAGGAGTTGTCCAAATCATCCATATAGTTGTTTATTCATTTATTTTTTGCCTACTTATTCCAGTTGAATTAATTCAGAAGAGTATGTTAAACTCCTCTAAAAAAAGTTGTAAGTTTTAGATACTTAATTTAAAAAATTCTCCTTGTAGTTCTGCCTCCTTTTTGCTTTACCTGTTTTGAGGCTATGCTATTAGGTAGATATGAATTTAGAACTGGTTTATGTTGTCCATGAGTTGAATATTGAATATTTTATCACTATAGTCTTTTTTGTCTCCAGCAATGCTATATATATATATATGTGTGTGTGTGTGTGTGTGTGTATGTGTGTATATATATACACACATATATAGTCTAACATTATTATAGCTACACTGGCATTTATTTTGTTAGTATTTGCATGTGATATTTTTCCATCCTTTTAATCTTATACTTTCAATATCTTTATAAGTATTCTTCTTCTTATACTTTCAGTATCTTTAAATTTTACAAGAATCTCTTTTAAACATCATGAGCTTATGTTTTAATTTTTAGGATATTTTTTAAGTCTGTCAATCGTTTTTTAACCCAGAGCACTTATTAGCACTTTATTCATTGACATTTACTGTAACTACTTATTTTGTACTTTTATTTTATTGCATTTTTGTATTAAATTTACTGTAACTTATTATTGTGTACTATTTGTTTTCTGCTTTTTATTGCCTTCTTTTAGACGGATGGATTACATTATCATTCTGATCTTTTTGCTGCTACTACTTGAAGATTTATTTACTCTGTTTCTATTATTCCGATTATCTCAAAGCTTGCAACGTGCATACTTAAGTTATCCAAAAACATCAATCAATACCCTTATTATACTACTGAAGAAAACAATAATCTAAGGATAATTTATTCCTTTTATTCTCATTCTAACATGCGTTACTGAGTCATGAATTTCAATTCTTTTTTTTAATAAAAAGTCTATTGTACATAGTCGGGCGTGGTGGCTCACGCCTGTAATCCCAGCACTTTGGGAGGCTGAGGAGGGCAGATCATGAGGTCAGGACTTTGAGACCAGCCTGGCCAACATAGTGAAACCCCGTCTCTACTAAAAATACAAAAATTAGCCGGGCATGTGGCGTGTGGCTGTAGACCCAGCTACTCAGTCAGGAGGCTGACGCAGTGGAATCGCTTGAACCCAGGAAGCAGAGGTTGTGGTGAGCCGAGATTGTGCCACTGCACTCCAGTCTGGGGAAACAGAGCTAGACTCTGTCTCAAAAAAAAAAAAAAAAAAAAAAAAAAAATTCTATTGTACATTATAGTATAATAATGTATACTTATAGTATTTTTAAAAACATCCAGATGTTTGCTAGCTTATTTGCCCTTCATTCTTTCATTGTAGACTTTCCATCTGTGACCACTTTCCTTGTGTCTGAAGTTATAATTTAGATCTATCATATCTTTAGTGAACTCTTTGATCATGATTTTCTAAAAAATATATTTTAGTTTGTGGGGCTGGGAAACCAAGAGCTCTTAATGCTATGCCCAAAGACTGAAGTTCTCTATAGGAAACCATACACACGCAATAGTGTTATGTTTTCCTGAGGAAATTCAAGACCTAGCCACTCATAAGCATGCAATAATCCATGATTAGTGATGTGGAGAAGTAAATAAAGGTCCCAAAGTGTATGTATGTATGTATGTATTTATGTATGTGTGTGTATACATGTATATGGTATATACATACACACATATACATACATATATGTACATATACACATATGTAGAATTTGTGTGTACATATACATATATAGAATTATACATATAATGTATAACACATATATGTACATATGTTAAAATACATATATATTTTAATATTTTATATATACATATAAATATGTTTTATATATACATACATGTATGTGTATATATATTTAGTTTTATATATACATATATGTGTATGCATATGTACACACACACACATTAAACATTAAAAGGTATTTTCTTTGTAGGTTGTCAGGCTTTGTTCTTTCAGTGCACCATTATATAATTCCACTGTCTTCAGATGGCCCTTGTTGGTGTAAAGAGGTCAACTCAAAGTCCTACACTTTGACATGAATGTCTTTTTTTTCCTCCAGCCACTTTCAAAATATCTGTGTCATTGCTGTTCTGCAGTTTCAATACACGGTTCCTAGGGATGGGTTTCTTTTTTACTTATGGGTTTGAAATTTGTTGGGCTTCTTAAAGCTGTTAAGTTTGGTGTCTTTCATCTGAAGTAATTTTGGAAAATTCTCATCATTAGTTGTTTAAATAACACCTCTATTTCCTTCTTTATATCCTCATTAGATGATCCTGTTCATTCTGTTTTTGATATCTTTTAACCCCCTTTCACATTTTCCACTTGTTGATTTTTCTGAACTGCATTATGAATAAATTCATCTGAACTAATTCAGTTCATTAAGTCTTTCTCCAATCCTACTTAATCTGCAAAATATATGTTGTTTTTAATTCCAATAATGTATACTTCATTTATTCCTTTTCTGTGTAGTTATTTTGTACACCTGCCATACCACTTTTTTGTATGTTTCCACTACCTGAAAAAGTAGTTAAGCTTATCTTACACTTCTGTAAACAAAGTAATTGTTTTATATTGCCTGACAATTTTTTTTTTTTTTAAATTTTGAGACGGAGTCTCACTCTGTCACCCAGGCTGGGGTGCAGTGGCACGATCTCGGCTCACTGCAAGCTCCGCCTCCTAGGTTCACGCCATTCTCCTGCCTCAGCCTCCCGAGTAGCTGGTACTACAGGCACCTGCCACCATGCCCGGCTAATTTTTTTATTTTTAGTAGAGATGGGGTTTCATCGTGTTGGCCAGGATGGTCTCGATCTCCTGACCTTGTGATCCACTCACCTCGGCCTCCCAAAGTGCTGGGATTACAGGCGTGAGACACCGCACCAGGCCACTGCCTGATAATTTCAATTGACATTTTGAGGAAGTTTTTCTGTTGGTTTTCTTTCAAAGTACTGTCGTCCTGTGTGTTCTTGATTACTTTCGATAAATTGGATTCTATGCTATTCATTGCCCTTTAAAAATATTTATAGGATATTTCAATGACTAAAATGATGGTTTCTTTCTCCAAAGAAAATTTGTGTCCGCAAGCAACTATAGACATCACTGTCTAGGCTCACATTTAAGTGCATGAATTCAGGCTAATTTGAATTATCAAGTGACTTGAATTTGAGTTAAAAATCCATATAAAGGTCAACTATCAACTATAATTTCAAGAATGGATTACCACATCATCCCATCCTGTTCATTTCAAAGTCACACATTTCTTGCACTCCCTTAGGAGTGGGAACGTGTAGATTGGGTTTACTTCTGCTTTACTCCTACCCTACAGATATAATCCTTTGAGTTCCAACTTCTTGGCAGAAAGTTCTACCAACAGATCCCTCCCCTAGTGAATACTCTGGGTTTGAAGTTCTGCACCCCTTGCCCAAAGATGCCATCAGAATTGAAGCTTAGATTTGTCCATGTTCAACAAACATCCTCAAGCAAATGTAACTTCATTTTACTTATTTCACTAAATTCGACAAAGTAATTTTTCAAATAAACATTTTAAATGTTTTTAAAATTAATTTTACAATATTGTCCAGAATTTTTAGTTGTTTACATTGGAGAGGTTTTACATAATATTTTGTCTATTACATGCCTAGAAGCATGTATCTAATTGTCAAGGGAAAATATGGATCTAAAACTCAGAAGAAAGGACTGACCAAAGGTTACAGTTATTAAGATAGCTCAGAGTGAATACAGACAAAAAATAAGTAAAATGCCAAATATGGACTTTATTCTTGAATATAATCACTTATGGGGTTAGAGAAAAATAAAAGCTTTTAAAGGAGAACAATCATAAACAATCAATGAGATGTGGGGATCCAGAGTGTTGTGTTACAAAAATTAAAGGAGCTGCATGTTTTAGAGAATATGAGTGGTCAAAAGTACCAAATGCTATCAAAAACCAAGTTAGGGCTGATGATATGTAAAATATACATTTTTTCTTTGACAAGTTTAGTACCATTAAGGAACACAGTAAAAGCAGGTTTTCTGTGTATTATACGTAATTTGGGTTTGGGGTATGTGAATTGATGGTTAAACTGTGGAAATAATGAGTGATAACTGTTCAAGAACACTGTCCATGGTTTTAAAAGATAATTATTTATGTTGATTCTACTTTAAAATATTTTAGGAGCTTATAAATTTGTCACTATATCCAATACCACTACCATTATGTCTCACATAGACTACTACAAATTCCCTGCAGTGGACTTGGGATAGGTCAACGTACTCCTTTTGTTCTCCCATTCTTCTGAGATTTTTCAAATGTGCGTTTAACAGAAAAATCAGCTCATGTTACTTTCCTGCTCAAAAAACTTTATGGACTCACCCCTGCTTGCTATTCAGGACTTCAAGGTCCTGCAAGTTCTGACTCTGCCCATGTTCTCAACCATTCTTGTCTTGATGACTATGTCCCAAACACATAAGTTTTCTTCTTGTTTCTACATCACAAGACTTTTGTAGACTTTAGACCTCTAATTTGTTCTTTCTGCCTGAGATGTTCTTTCCTTTGGTTTTTCAATAGCTTGCTCATTCTCATCATTCAGATTTTACCCCTACAGAAAGCCCATCTTTGATGACAAGTTGGTAAAGTAACTTCTCCCATGGTTAATTTTTATTTATTATTGCATGTATTTTCTGCATATCTTCACTATTTGTTCATATCTTGTTTATGTAAGCTCCATTACAAAGGGACTTAAAATTCTCCAATCATTGTTGCATCCCATGTGTCCATCACAGTATCTGTCATTATAGTTGGTGATATATCATTATTCATTGAATAAACGAATACATGAGTGGTGTTAAAAGAATAAAGATGTATACATTTTCTTCAAAATTCCTCCCATCAAGACCTGGAGTTTATGTTCATTTCATTAAGTCTGGATGGGCTCTGTGATTATTTTCACTATTAGAACACAGAGCAGAAGTGATGCTGTACCAATTGCTGAGACCAGGACACAAGCGTCTGGCAGTTCCACTTCCTATCTTTTGAAGTACCCACTCTGGAAGCTCTGAACTCCATGTAAAACTTCAACTTCTCCTCTGCAGAAACCATATGAAGAGGCCCAGAGACAATATGGAGAAGCAGAGGGCACAGTTTAGCTTAGACTTCCAGTTGTCCCCACCAAGGTTCCAGACATATGAAATCATCTTGGACATTAGGGACCAAATCAGCTATCCACTGGTTAGAATTACTATGATTAGATATAATAAAATGTGATTCTTTTAAGCTCTGAAGTATTGGAGTAGTTTGTTATACAGCAAGAAATAACTGAAACAGATGCCTTCTCTCCTTCAAAAGTCGAGTCTGACACTATGAGTGGAGTCAAAAGGACAAGGAGGCAAAACATTAAGGCGCAGTTTAAGGGACAGTCTAAGTTGGTTCAGTAAGGAAATAATTCAGAAGGAAACTCATGGGGGAAGACAGCCAACAGATTGATTTGCCAGAACAACTCAAAAACTTGAAAAGCAAATATATTGAGAACAAAGGTGTCTGAGAGCCAGAATGTTGCAGTCAATGAACAGGATATTGTTGCAATTTAATAGTTCACAGGTAGAGAAGTTTGGAATGCTTACAATATCAAAGATATGATCATTGGAATGTAATATTGAAGTGGAGTGAAGATTAATGATACTAGAATCAAATACTAATAAGTTAAGTGAATACAGTCTTTGCTCTCCAGTTATATTTGTATTTGCCTAACAAACCTAAATGTGTTTGCAGCTATTTTGTTTCTTCTTAATAAAGGAGAAATTTCCTTTTAAGTGGAAGTAGTTATCAGTGTAATTAATTATACCTAATGGGAAAATATCCCCAAATACATATTTACTTGTTTATAGATGATTTTTGTGAGAATTCTTTGAAAGTATCTGACTTAATGAATTGTTACCAACGATGGGGGTTTTTCTAGACTCTCTCTCTATATGTCATTGGTCCACACCTGAAAGATTCAGCCCATTCAATTTTCAATGGCTTGTAAGGAAGAATGATAATGTTGGTTTAAAATTCTTCAAACATAGTCTATTTTCATACAGTTTAATAGAGTCTGAGTTGGAAAGCATCCCTAAATTAAAGGCTACTTAAAAGGTCTTTTATTTAAAAGACTGCCCACACTACTTTGATTCCAGGGTAGTTTCTTCACCTCAAAAAAGCTAAATAATATGAAACCAAGTACACTCATTATAGTGCACTCAAGTCTGCCAATGGAAATTTTCTCCTGATAGAAGGTTCATTTTAAGCATACTAGCTATTAATGTTTGACGTTTCATTCTTTGGAATATCCAGTGAGAAGGATAGGCCTTTGCAGTTATGATTAAATGTATAGTGTGAAAAATTTGAACATGATGAAAGAAAGCTTCAGGTGTTAAAAAAAAGAAAGTTAGAGCTCACTATTCTGATAGAATCAGTTTTTTTGTGGCATAAAATTTATTCAGAATGTTATTATGAAATATTTAACATGAAGGAAATGAAATATATAGGAACATTATAAGAAAGATCTACTTAGCATATTCTGAAATGCTTAAAAGTAGGATTTTTAAAGAAAAGTAGGTGCCTGTGTTTTGTTCAATTAAAATACATGACTCTTACAATATACTATTATACAAGTTTTTTCACTTATACTGAAATATCTGATTAAAAAGTCTGTTTATGAAACTAACACACTACATGTATACTAAAGGATGATGATTATAAAAATAAAAATAAAGATTATATTTCTTGATACTGAATATTTACTAAATGCTAGATACTATATTAAGATATTCACGGCCGGGCGCGGTGGCTCACGCCAGTAATCCCAGCGCTTTGGGAGGCCGAGGCGGGCGGATCAGGAGGTCAGGAGATCGAGACCATCCTGGCTAACACAGTGAAACCCCGTCTCTACTAAAAATACAAAAAAATTAGCCAGTCGTGGTGGCGGGCGCCTGTAGTCCCCACTACTCAGGAGGCTGAGGCAGGAGAATGGCGCGAACCTGGGAGGTGGCGCTTACAGTGAGCCGAGATCGCGCCACTGCACTCCAGCCTGGGCGACAGAGCAAGACTCCGTCTCAAAAAAAAAAAAAAAAAAAAAAAAAAAAAAAAAAAAAAAAAAAAAAAAAAAAAGATCTTCACACAGATTATCTTTTTATAACAATAACGCATTTATAGAAGAAAAAGAGAAGAGGAACAGAAAAATTAAGCAAAGTCACCCAGCTAAAAAGTAGCAGACTAAGGAATCAAACAAGGCAATTTGATTCCAGAATGTATGCTCTTAAAAACAGCCTATGTCACATTATTTCCAATTGCAAATACTACCAGTGGTTCATGAATTAGCTCTCTGCCTAAAAGAGGACTTTGAAAATCTTGCCTTACTGGTTATATAAAGTTGTCAATTAAAACAGAGGTTGACCTACTCACACCATCATTTAGAATTCACAAACTTGCAAAAGCAATAAAAGAAAAGTCATGCTTTGTGGAAAGTGTCAAAGTATTACAATAAAACTACTAATTTAAAGAAAAAAATTACAGAATTTTACATCAAATTCAAATTGCAGTTGATATGGCAATGTACTTCATGTAAATTAATTTTGGTAGTACCTATATATTATAATATATACAAGTGTTTGTAGAATATGAAATGTCTGAAGGTAAAAGTGTGACCTTTCAAAGTAATTAAGGATTTTAGTTGTAATAAAGTCATTAAGTAACACATGCCCAAAATTAATGATTTTAGCGTTTTCAGTTTGTATCTACTGGTTCAAGATGTCCGGCAAGGTTTCCAAATACTTAGTCCTAATGTTCAAATTCATATAGAGCTATCTACCTTATTTGGGAAGAATAATGCATGAAAATATCAGATTATAGGAAAATGTTTATTTGTGTGTATTTCTTTTTTTTTTTTTTTTTTTTTTTTTTTTTTTTTTTGAGACGGAGTCTTGCTCTGCCGCCCAGGCTGAGTGCAGTGGCCGGCTCTCAGCTCACTGCAAGCTCCGCCTCCCGGGTTTACGCCATTCTCCTGTCTCAGCCTCCCGAGTAGCTGGGACTACAGGCGCCCGCCTCGTCGCCCGGCTAGTTTTTTGTATTTTTTAGTAGAGACGGGGTTTCACCGTATTAGCCAGGATGGTCTCGATCTCCTGACCTCATGATCCGCCCGTCTCGGCCTCCCAAAGTGCTGGGATTACAGGCTTGAGCCACCGCGCCCGGCCTGTGTGTATTTCTTAATAAGGGGATGAGAGAGTAGTTCATGCATTTTTTTCACAATATGAATAAAATTTAGCCTTTAGTTCTTGAAAAACAATTGCCAGTTTCAATGAGTACCAGAAGTGTAGGCAAAGCGATAATTTTAATTTTAAAAACAATAAAAGATGTTGAAATAAATAATAAAATCTTCAAATTAATATTAAAAAATATTAATATAACCTGTTTTTAAATATTTAAGGGAGTGTGAGACAATGGATGTTAAATATGCATAGGGCTGTCTTCAATCACTTACAGTTGAAAGAGGAGTTGAAACAGTCCTGTCTATTTGGAGGACTTCATGTAAGTACAGTCTTAATTATTGAACCATTAGAGGAGCACTGAGAAATAGGTACTCATTAGAGTGATCTCCTCTCCAGCCACATCTTCCCAAGTCAAAAGCATGCCCAACCAAATACTTGTTGTCCGGTTCTTTGCTGGGATTAAAGTCATTTAAGGAAAACTGTGCTCTTAATTATTTACAAATGCAATATTTATAAAAGAAAATCTAGGTGTTAGAGTATTAGGTCAGTGAATTAAATTCTTCCATTGCCCATTAAAAAGAGTTAAATTGCTACAATTAATGTATGACAACCTCTCTCTCCATGAACACACAGAAGTGTTGGCGGGGTGGTGTGCCTGAAGAGAGCATGGAAGATCTATACTTCACCTTCATCAGTCCTTACCTACTGCATCTTTTCTATTTGGCTGTCCCTGAGTTGTATTCACTACAGTTGTACCCCCTTATCCATGCAGGATACATTCCAAGACCCCCAGTAGATGACAGAACTTGCAGATAGTATTGAACACTATATTTACTGTTTTTTTTTTCCTTATACATACATACCTATGATAAATTTTCATTTATTAATTAGGCACAGTAAGAGATGGACAACAATAACTAATAATAAAATAGAACAATTATAATAATATACAGTGATAAAAAAATATAAATATAGTCCCTCCTCTTCTCTCTCAAAATGCTATAAAAAGGACAGAAGCTGCAGATTCAGCGAGTGAGTGACTGACCCCCAGGACTTCACAACCCCACCAATAACTTCAGTAATCCTAAGCATGAGAAAACCCCTTGACTCTCTGGGGGCCTCAAGGCTAACATAGAAAGCTGCCTAGATATTATGTAGAGGAATTGCTCCTGAGAAAGAACTCATTCTGGATCCCACATGTTTCTGAGCCCTGAGCAGGTACAACATGGTGCCATTCTGAGAGCTCAGTCCTCAAAGACCTGCGAACTGCCCTGGGGCTAACACTACCTCTGGCGCAGCTGGCCAAGGTAGAAGGCGGGAGCCTGGGCACTTTGACACACCCTGAGGACAAATCGCCCTGATGCTCCTGCTGTAGGCTATTATGGGACCAAGACAAGGGGAGATCACCTGCCCCACAGGTGCCTGCCTGAGCTGCTCCCACAGACAGTGGTTCCACCCTCTCCGGAGACAGGCTCACAGCACAGCAGGCCAAAATCTCTGAAGGTAGATGGAAAAATTCCCAACAAAATATTACCAAATAGAATCCAGCAGCACATCATTATAGTACTGGACATCCTAGCCAGAGCAATCAGGCAAGAAAAAGAAGTAAAAGGCATCTATATTGAAAAAGATGAAGTCAAAGTGTCCCCCTTTGCTGATGACATGATCTTAGGTCTAGAAAAATATAAAGACTTCATTTAAAAATTTCTAGATTTGGGCTGGGTGCAGTGGCTCACACCTGTAATCCCAGCACTTTGGGAAGCCAAGGTGGGTGGATCACGAGGTCAGGAGTTCAACACCAGCTTGGCCAACATGGTGAAACCCCGTCTCTACTAAAAATACACACACACAAAACATTAGCTGGGTGTGGTGGTGTGTGCCTGTAGTCCCAGCTACTTGGGAAGCTGAGGCAGGAGAATTGCTTGAACCTGGGAGGCAGAGGTTGTAGTGAGCTGAGATTGTGCCACTGCACTGCAGCCTAGGCAACAGAGCAAGACTCTGTCTCAAAAAAATAAAAATAAATAAATAAATAAAAATCCTAGATTTGATAAATAAATTCAGGAATGTTGCAGGATACAAAATCAGCACATAAAAATCAGTAGTGTTTCTATACACCAATAATGAACTAGCTGAGAAAAAAATCAAGAAAACAATCCCACTTACAATAGCTACAAAAAAATAAATAGGAATAAATTTAACAAAGGAGGTAAAAGATCTCTGCAAGGGCAACTACAGAACTGATGAAATAAATTAAAGAGGACACAAACAACTGGAAAGATGTTCCATGTTCATTAGTAAGAAGAATTGATGTCATTAAAATGATTCTACTGCCCAAAGCAATCTATAGATTGAAAGCAATCCCTATAAAAATGTCAATATAATTTTTCACAGAATTAGAAAAAGAAAACAATCATAGGATTTGTAGGAAACCAAAAAAGAGTCAGAATAGCCAAAGCAATCCTAAGCAAAAAGAAGAAAGTTAGAGGCATCATATTACCCAACTTCAAAATGTAATATAATACAAGGCCATGGTAACAATAACAGTATAGTATTCATATAAAAACAGGCATAGACTAATGGAATGGAATAATGAGTCCAGAAATAAATCCACATATTTTCAGCCAACTGACATTCTGTATAGGTGCCAAGAACATACACTGGGGAAAAGATACTATCTTCAATAAATAGTGCTGGAAAACTGAATATCCACATGCAGAAGAAGAAAACTGGATGTCTATCTTTACCCATGTACAAACCCAAGATGGATTAAAGAATTAAATGTAAAATTTAAAATTATAAAGCCAACTAGAAAACAACATAGGGGAAACACTTTAAGACATCAGTCTAGGCAAAGATTTCATGGCTAAGACATTGCAATCACTGACAACTATAACAAAAATAGACAAATGGGACTATATTAAATGTAAAAGCATCTGCACAGCAAGGGAAAAAACAGAATGAACTGACAACCTGCTGAATGGGAGAAAATATTTTCAAACTATTTATCTGACAAATGATAATATCTAGAATATACAAAAACCCAATAAATCTCATTAAAAGTGATAATTTTTTAAAAATCTCATTAAAAGTGGCCTAAAGACATAAATAGATATTTCTCAAAAGAAGACATAAAAATGGCCAACAGGTATCTGAAAAACTGCTCAACATCACTAATCATTATGGAAAGCAAATCAAAACCACAATTACCTTACCAATCACTTTACCCCAGTTAGAATGGCTATTAAAAAGACAAAAAAATAAAATAAAATAAAATAAAATAAAATAAAATAAAATAAAATAAAAAAACAAACAAAGAAAAAACATACTGGCCAGGATGCAGAGAAAAGACAATTCATACCCTACTAGTGGCCATGTAAATTAGTACACCCACTATAGAAATCATTATGGCAATTACTCAAAAAAAACTAAAAATAGAACTATCACAATCCACCAATCCCACTGGATATTTATCCCAAGGAAAAGAAATGTATATATCAATGGGATATGTACCTGAATTTGCACATTTATCACAGCATGATTCACAATAGCAAAGATATAGAATCTACCTACGTGTCCACCAATGGATGAATGGATAAAGTAGCATATGTACACAATGGAGTAATATTCAGCAATTAAAATAAATGAAATCATGTCATGCAGTAACATGGATGAAACTGGAGGACATTATCGTAAGTGAGGTAAGACAGTCACTGAAAGACAAATACCACATATTCTCTTTCACATGTGAGAGATACAAAATTAGATCTTATGGAGATAGAGTATAGATAGATACCAGAGACTTGGAAGGTATATGGGTGGGAGGAGGAGATAAAGATATGTTGATTACTGGGTACAAATATGCAGTTAGATAGAAGACATAAACCCCAAAACTCGATAGTGGATTAGGGAGACCATAGGTAGCAACAATGTATTATATAATAAAAATAGTTAAAGGAGAGGTAAATAAAGAGGTAAACAGCTAAAAAAAAAAAAAAAAAAAAAAAAAAAAAAAAAAAAGCTAAAAGAGCCATGTGTTACCTACACATAGAAATGATAAATACTCAGGGTAATGGACAGCCCAGATACCCTAACTTGATCATTATACCTTCTATACATGTAACACATCCTCACATGTACCTCATAAATATGTAAAATACATTGTTATCAAAACAATTTTTAAAATTCTGTAGTATTTTTTGGACCACTGTTGACTTTGGGTTGTTGAAACAAAGGAAAGTAAAACCTACTGTATAATAAACCTATAAATGTAATTAAGATGTTTTCTTGTGTTCCATGAGTTCATCGAGTCAACTATCAAACCTGAGGTGGCAGGGGTTGTCATAGGAACTCAGAATCTATAGCTGGTAGGTTAGAAATATGGGTGGCAAACTGGGATTTGTGACTGGCATTTGAAATGGGGCCAATCTACTGGGGCTGAGTCCTTTAACTTATAGGATGTATGCTACCTCACGATATTTACTGTGAGAATTGAACTGAAATGTTGAATACCCAGTTAGTGCCGGAGAATTGGAGAATTGACGTGGAAAACACACCAGGTATTTGGTGTCAGAAAGAACAAAAGAACTACCAATTAAGTTTTAAAATAAATCCAATTTATTCAGTAGAGAACTATATGAAAATCATCTACTTGAGAAAAGATATTGAGACGTTTGTAGGATCTGTCTGAATGTATATAGAAGAAAAAAGGATTGAGATGGCCAACAGTTTTTAGATTAACTCAGTATGATTATGCTAGCACATTTCACATACTTATTACTTCATTTAATATTTATAACAAATTTGTAAACTATTATCACTATCTACATTTTATAGATAAGGAAATTAAATATGAGAAGTTACATTTTCAAGCAACCCACGCGTTCCAGATAACAGGTTTAGATCCAAATCCAAATTACATGACATCAAAGTCCAAAGCCACACAACTCCTACAAAATAACATAGGAAAAAAGCTAGATGACCTTGGGCTTGGTGATAGCTTTTTAGATACAACACCAACAGGCATAATTACTGAAAGAAGTAGCTTTTAAGCTGAACTCTAATTGAAATTATTATTTCATTGTTCTGCAAACACACGGTCAAGAACATGAAAACAAAAACTACAGACTGGGAGAAAATATTTGCCAAGACATATCTAATAAATGATTGTTATTGAAAACATACAGAAACTCTAAAAACTCAATAATAAGAAAATAAATGACGTTATTTTTAAAATGGGCCAAAGACCTTAACAGACACCTCACCAAAGAAGACAAACAGATGGAAATTATGAGGAGATGCTGTGCATCATGTCATAAATTAAATACAAATTAAAACAATAAAATACCATGATACGGTTATTAGAATGCCCAAAATCCAGAAGACTGACATCACCAAATGCTGGTAAGGATGTAGAGCAAGGTGAATTTTCATTCGTTGCTGGTAGAAATGCAAAATGGCACAGCCACTTTGGAAAATATTTTGGCAGTTTCTTACAAAAGTATACATATTCTTACCATGTGATCCAGCAATCATAGACCTTAGTATTTACTCAAAGGATTTGAAAACTTATGTTTACAAAAAAAAAAAAAAAAAAAAAAAAAAAAACAACTAACATCACAGTGCAGTTAAATTCAGCTGGTAATTTTTTTGAGGAAGACTTGTTCAATAAAGGAAGTAGTGCATCAACTTACATTTTAATATAAACAACGTAATCCTATTGTGCAGCTTGTACAAAAAGCCCCTTTGAGAAACACTGACCTGGACTCCATGTCTTAATGAAATAATTGGTCAATGTTTAACAGACAATGCAGGAAGCTCTGTACGGAAGGCAAAACTGTCATGAAGGTAAAACTGTCATGACAGGACTCAGCCTGCTTTGAAATCAAAAAATGAATGGAGATTTAGAATATATGCATTCAAAAATATAGCTATCAGTGAAATGTGGGCAGCTTTTTCTAAAAGGAAAAGATTGTTTCAGCTAAAGATGTACAATGAAACAAACTCCAAACTAACGGCATCCAAATTGTAAAGAAAAAACTAAAATTACCTCTGTTTGCAGATGATAGAAAACTATGTAGAAAACTCTAAAGATTCCATGTTAAATAGTTGTTATAACAAATAAATCAAAAAAGTAAGCAAGCAACAAAGTCAAAATACTAAATCAGTTTCATTTCTTTCTTTATTATTATTATTATTATTGCTACTATTGGAGATACAGTTTTATTCATGATCATAGCTCACTGCATCCTCGGACTCCTGGACTTAAGTGATCCTCCCACCTCACCCTCCCAAAATGCTGGAATGGCAGGTATAAGCCACCACACCCAGCTAATCAGTTGCATTTCTATACACTAACAATAAACATTTTGAAAGAGAAATTCCAAAAAATCCATTTATAATAGTATCAAAAGTAATAAAATATGTAAGAATTCATTTAAATACTTAGGAGTTAATTTAACCAAGGAATTAAAGGACTTGTGCAATGGAAACTACAGACCATTTCTGAAAGAAACAAGACATAAATAAATGAAAATACATCACATGTTCATTAATTGGAAGACTTAGTATTGTTAATACATCAAAACTACCCAAAGATATATGCAGGTTCAACGTAATTCCTATCAAAATCCCAATGCCATTTGTTTTTTGCAGAAATAGAAAAACCCATTCTAAAATTCTTATGAATCTCAAGGGTCCCTGAATAGCCACAACAAATCTTGAAAAAGAAAACAAAGCTGGAAAACTCACACTTCTTGATTTCAAAAGTCACCACAAAGCTCTAGCAATCAAAACAGCGTGGTATTGGCATAAAAATAGACATATGGATCAACCAAACAGAATGGAGAACCCAGAAGTACCCCTTGCATATATGTTAAAGTTATTTTGTAAAAAGGAGGCAAGGTCATTCAACGGGGAATAGATAGTCTTTTCAACAAACGGTGTTATGAAAACTGGATATTCACATGCAAAATAATCAAGTTAGATCAATATATACGGAAATTAATTTAAAATGAGTCAAAGGCCTGAATGTAAGATTTAAAAATATAAAACTCTTAGAAGAAAACATGGGACAAAACTTCATGACATTGAATTTGTCGGTAATTTTTTGGGTATGACACTAAAGGCACGGATGACAACAGAAAACAAATGGAATTCATAATTCTTTTTCAAGTTGTGCATTAAAATAGCAACAGAGTAAAAATGTAACCCACAGAATGAAAGAAAATATTTGCAACTCTCATTTATGGTAAGCAATTAGTATAGAGAATGGATAAAAACTCCTAAAACTCAACAAAAAAGCAATAGCTCAATTCAAAAATGGGCAAAGAACTTGAACAGATATTTCTCCAATGATATTCAAATGGCCAATAAGCACATAAAGATGCTGAACATCAGTAGTCATCAGAAAAATGCTAATTGAAACTACAATGAGATGCCATTTAACATTAGAAGAGCTATTAGAAGAGCTTCTGCTTAAAAAAATGAAAATAACAAATGTTGGTGAGAATGTAGAGAAATTAGAACCCTTAGGCACTGTTGGAGGGAATGCAAAACGGTACAGCCACTGTGGAAAACAGTATAGTTGTTTCTCACAATTTATAAAAAAGGATTACTACATGATCCAGGGATTCTACTTCTAAGTGGACACCTAATTGCAAGCAGAGTCTCAAAGATATATTTGTACATCCAGGTTCATATCAGCATTATTCACAACACCTAAAAGATGGGATCAAAGCAAGTTTTCATCAACAGATGAATGGATAAACAAAATGAGGTCTATACATACAATAGAATATCAATCAGCTTTTAAGGGGAATGAAATTCTGACATATGCTACAACATGGATGAACTTTGAGGACATTATGCTAGGTGACATAAACTAGTCACAAAAAGAGAAGTACTTTATGATTTCATTCATATAGAATACTTAGGTAAGTTAAACCTTTAGAAACAAAAATAAAATAGTGGTTGCCAGAGGCTGGCAGAGGAGATTTCTTAGTCCATTTGAGTTATTATAAAAAAAAAAAAAACATAAATTGAATGGCTTATGAACATTTATTTCTCACAGTTCTAAAAGCAGGGAAGTTCAAGATTAGGAAACCCGCAGATTCAGTGTTTGAGGAGGGCCAGTTTCCTGGTTCAGACATAAGGATTCTTGCTATGTCCTGAGACGTGGAAGGAACAAAACAACAATCTTGAACCTCTTTGATACAGGCACTAATACCATTCTTCAGAGCTCTGCCCTCATGACCTAACCACCTCCCAAAAGGATCAACCTTCTAATACCTAACAACATTGGTGAATAGGTTTCAACACAATAATTTTCAGAGAAAATGGAGACTTATTGTTTAATATATTGAGAGTTTCAGTTTTACAAGATGAAAAATGTTATGAAGATGGATGATAGTGTTGGATACATATCATTATGAATGTATTAATACCACTAAACTATATGCTTAAAAATATTTGACATGGTAAATTATGTGTATTTTACCATAGTCACTAAAATGAACTCAGTGGCTTAAAACAAACAAAAAACAAAAACACAGTGGCTTAAAACAAAACAAAAAAGAACAAAACAGAACATCAATAAACCACTGTTACAGAAATTGAACCAAGATTACTGTAAATTTTAAAAAATAGAACTGAAAAAGGACAGTGACATCATTCTTTACCTCTAGAACAAATGATACTATTTGATATGACTTCATACTTGTGAATCAGGAAGTAAGAAAACAGCTTTGTTAGAGTTGCTTTCTCTAACAGTTGGTTAGATATTCAGGCAGTAATTTGCTTTTATTTTACATTATCTAGCATGCATAAAAACCGATCTATGAATAATTCTTTGAAAATATAAAAAGGTTGATCCCAAAACAAAGCTATCATATCCATTATTGGTGCATATAATGTTATTAATTTGATACTGAATTGAGTGTGCTGTCTTCATTGTTTTATTTAATGACTGTCAAGATTTTTCAATCGTTCACATATTTCTTCAGTTATTTAACATACTTTTTTCTCATATTTTTTCTAAAAACAATTCTTCTAGAATTGAGTTTTCAGGAATATAATTTCACAGGTAGAAAGGAACTGTGCTTTTCTTACTCATCTGCTCTCAAATTATATGCACCATTATGGAAACTAATGAGTAGAGAATTGCAGATTAATTGTAATTTTAACAAGTTTGTGCCTTGGAATGTAAACATACCATTTTATATTATTCAAACTTCATCATTCTCATGGAAATTAAGACAGAAGTCAAAAAAGATTGTCTATCCAAATTATGTTACTAATGACATGGAGACCAAATTCTCAATTCTTTATTATTTACAGTTTTGTTTTATAAAATAGATATAGCACATTAGAGTATACATGATTATATGACATACGTATCATCAAGCTCCAAGAGTAAAAATTAACTCTAGAAATTTCTTTTTCTTTTTTATTATGCTTTAAGTTCTAGGATACGTGTACACAACATGCAGGTTTGTTACATATGTATACATGTGCCATGCTGGTGTGCTGCACCCATTAACTAGTCATTTACATTAGGTATATCTCCTAATGCTATCGCTCCCCCCTCCCCCCACCCCACAACAGGCCCTGGTGTGTGATGTTCCCCTTCCTGTGTCCAAGTGTTCTCATTGTTCAATTCCCACCTATCAGTGAAAACATGCGGTGTTTGGTTTTCTGTTCTTGCGATAGTTTGCTGAGAATGATGGTTTCCAGCTGTATCCATGTCCCTACGAAGGACATGAACTCATCCGTTTTTATGGCTGCATAGTATTCCATGGTGTATATGTGCCACATTTTCTTAATGCAATCTGTCATTGATGGACATTTGGTTTGGTTCCAAGTCTTTGCTATTGCGAATAGTGCCACAATAAACATATATGTGCACGTGTCTTCATAGCAGCATGATTTATAATCCTTTGGGTATAAATGGGATGGCTGGGTCAAATGGTATTTCTAGTTCTAGATCCTTGAGGAATCACCACACTATCTTCCACAATGGTTGAACTAGTTTAGAGTCCCAGCAATAGTGTAAAAGTGTTCCAATTTCTCCACATCCTCTCCAGCACCTGTTGTTTCCTGACTTTTTAATGATCACCATTCTAACTGGCGTGAGATGGTATCTCATTGTGGTTTTGATTTGCATTTCTCTGATGGCTAGTGATGATGAGCATTTTTTAATGTGACTGTTGGCTGCATAAATGTCTTCTCTTGAGAAACGTCTGTTCCTATCCTTTGCCCACTTTTTGAAGGGGTTTTTTTTTCTTGTAAATTTGTTTGAGTTCTTTGTAGGTTCTGGATATTAGCCCTTTGTCAGATGAGTAGATTGCAAAAATTTTCTCCCATTCTGTAGGTTGCCTGTTCACTCTGGTGGTAGTTTCTTTTGCTGTGCAGAAGTCTTTCAATCCTAAGCCAAAAGAACAAAGCTGGAGGCATCATGCTACCTGACTTCAAACTATACTACAAAGGCTACAGTAACCAAAACAGCATGGTACTGGTACCAAAACAGAGATATAGACCAATAGAACAGAACAGAGCCCTCAGAAATAATACCACACATCTACAACCATCTGATCTTTGACAAACCTGACAAAAACAAGAAATAGGGAAAGGATTCCCTATTTAATAAATGGTGCTGGGAAAACTGGCTAGCCATAAGTAGAAAGCTGAAACTGGATCCCTTCCTTACACCTTATACAAAAATTAATTCAAGATGGATTAGAGACTTAAATGTTAGACCTAAAACCCTAAAAACCCTAGAGGTAAACCTAGGCAATACCATTCAGGACATAGGCATGGGCAAGGACTTCATGTCTAAAACACCAAAAGCAATGACAACACAAGCCAAAATAGACTAATGGGATCTAATTAAACTAAAGAGCTTCTACACAGCAATAGAATTTCATATCAGAAAAAAAGCCAATTTTCAAATTTCTTCTCATTTTTTTTTTTTTTTTTTTAAAAAACACTTCCACTAGTCACTCTAGAATTCAAGGCCCTCACTTTTTTCTTAAAGGATAACATGAATGGGAGGGGTTGAAATAAGAAGTTACGTTTCTAATTTTTTTTCCTGTCACAAGGATTGACAAACATTAATGCAAGAAATAAAAAAAAGATGAAAACAGAAATTTCATTTCCTAGAATAAGTAACCCTAACTATATTAGTAAGTAATCATAATTAGACCATCTGTTTTATCATTGTCCACATTTTTACATCCAAATACAAAATGGCCATTTGATAATAGCCACAATTAGGCAAATATTGGCCTCCCAGACATGTAGTTAAAATGCAGCCTTTTACACCAGGAAGTCTATTAAAACTAACCATTTTACATGCTGATAGTTCTAATTAAGTCAGAATTTTACTTAAGAAGACAGATGCTTAGTCTGACAAATGCAGTATAAATTGATCATCTTTTACAAACCAGTTACAGATATATTATTGATTAATAACATGGTAGTAAACTTAGTAGGTATAAAACTTTTCAGAAATATTTTTTTCTGTAGGGGGACTCAGTAAAAGAAATATCCTTGAAAATCTTGCTGGAGAAATTGTGAAGACTCGTCTTAGGCCAAAAAAGTAGATAATGTGTTGCTTTAATCTCAGTAGTAAGGGACTATAAAAACAAATTTCATCACCAAAATTGTGAGTGAGTAGAGGTTGTTTTCTTTCCAGTTTTTGCTTATGGCTTAACAGTTTTTTTCAGAGTATCTTTATATTGAACAAGTATGTTTGTCATTTTATTTTTCAACAAAACAACAAACAAAACAAAATAAAGCAAGAAAATAAAACTAAAATGATTATAATTCCAGTAGCTGTAAAATTGTGTCATATCAAGCATAGTGATCACATTGTCTTACTTTACTCTTTTGTCTATTATAACAAAGATAAACATTCTGATGAAAAATGTTAGGAACCATTCATATTTAGAAAATGTTTTAATATACCACTGTAATTAGGTTTCAAAACTGGCTTCTTCATTTATTGTAATTTAAGGAAGATATTTAACATATATGCTAATATTGAAGTGCTGCATTAAATGAAGAAATGAAATGAAGAATATGGGCAATAATTTAGACAGCAATGTGTTTTGCTGCTGATATTAATTACCAAGCATTATATTGGATGCTCTCATGATATACTTCAAAATAGTAACTATAAAAATATATATTTTCACTATATTTCACATATAGGTACTGACAAAAGAAGCAATGCACTTTTTAATGTGCCATAAATTCCTTTATATCAAGTAGCTATAAATAGAAGTTTCAGCTTTTGGAGATTATTGTTGGTAACAGGAAAAAAGCTGTTATCATTTCCTCTCCCAAGTCATAGTTGCTGCATTTAGAAACACTGAGAAAATACTACAGAATCCCTATTATAAAAAATGCTAAATCTTTCCTGAATGACTCAGAGAGGCAAGCTAATATTTATATCTCCATTCACATTCAGTATTATGGTAACTACACTTTTCTTAAATACTGAGTTTGCAAAACAGGTCATTTCATAGACTTTCAATATATACCTGAATTGACTGCTCATGTAAACAGAGGTTGTTATTCAACATTGTAACTATTTAAAAACATACCTTGTTTTATTGCATTACACTTTATTGTGCTTCACAGACAATGCATTTTTTACAAATTGCAGATCTGTGCCAACCCTGCATTGAGCAAATTTATTAGTGTCACTTTTCCAATAGCATATTGCTCACTTTGTGTCTCTGTGTGACATTTTGGTAATTATTAAAATATTTCCAACTTTTTCACTATTATTATATGCAAAATGGTAACCCTTTTTCAGTGATCTTACTATTGTTACTGCTATTATTGTTTTGGAATGCCGGGAACTGCACATATATGACAAACTTAATATGTGTCATGTGTGTTCTGACTGCTCCACCAACCAGCCGTTTCCCCGTCTCTCATCTTCTCCTTGTCCTTAAGTCTTCCTCTTCCCTGAGACACAACAATGTTGAAATTAGGCCAACTAACAACACTAAAATGGTCGTTAAGCGTTCACGTGAAAGGAAGAGTTGCACATCTCTCACTTTAAATCAAAAGCTTAAAATAATTAAACTTACTAAGGAAAGCATATTAAAAACTGAGATAAGCCAATAGCTAAGCCTTTTGCTCCAAATAGCCCACTAGTGAAAGCAAATAAAAGGTTCATGAAGAAAATTAAAAGTGCTACTCCAGTGAACACAAAAAATGATAAAAAAAAAAAAAAAAAAAAAGGCAAAACAACTTTATTGCTGATATGGAGAAAGTTTAGCGGTCTGAATAGAAGATCAAACCAGCCACAATATGCCCTTAACCCAAACCCTAATTTACAGCAGGGTTCTAACTCTCTTTAATGGTATCAAGGCTGAAAGATGTGAGGAAGCTGAAGAATAGTTTGAAGCTATCAAAGGTTGATTCATGGGGTTAAAGGTAAGAAGCCATCATGATAACTGAAAAGTACAAGATGAAGCTGCAAGTGCTGATGTATAAGCTACAGCAAGTTATCTGGAAGATCTAGGTAAAGTTATTGACAAAGGTGGCTACACCAAACAACAGATTTTCAATGTAGATGAAACAGCCTTCTTCGGAGAAGATGCCATTTAAACCTTTCATAGCTAAAGAGAAGTCATTGCATGGCTTCAAACCTTCATATTACAGATTGATTATACTCTTGGGGGCTAATGTAGCTGGTGTAAGTGCATTAGTGTAAGTGTAAGTCAATGCTCAATGGCCATTCCAAAATCCTAGCGCCCTTAAGAATTATGCTAAATCAACAGTATGAATTATGCTACAATCTACATTTGTGATTAATGGGAGGAGGTCAAAATATCAACACTAACAGGAGTTTGGAAAAAGTTGACTCCAACACTCATGGAAAACTTTGAGAGGATCAAGACTTCAGTTGAGGAAATCACCTCAGATGTGCCGGAAATAGCAAGATAACTAAAATTAGAAGTGGAGCCTGAAGATGTGACTGAACTGCTGCAATCTCACAAAATAATTTCAGTGAATGAAGAGTTATTTTTTATGACTAAGCAAAGAAAATGGTTTCTTGAGATGGAATCTACTTCTAGTGAAGATGCCGTGAACATTGCTGAAATTACCACAAAGGATTTAGAATATTACATAACGTTCATTGATAAAGCAGTGGCAGGGTTTGAGAGGATTGACTCCAATTTTGAAAGAAGTTTTACTGTGGATAAAATGCTATCAAACATCATGACATGCTAAAGATAAATCTTTCATGAAATGAAATGATGAGTTAATGTGGCAGACTTCACTGTTGTTTTATTTTAAGAAATTGCCACAGCCTTCAGTAACCACCACCACATTGACTCAGCAGCCATAAACATCAAGGCAAGACCCTCTACCAGCAAAAATACTATGACTCAATAAAGGTTCAGATGATCGCAAACATTTATTAACAATAAAGTATTTTTAGTTCAGCTATGTACACTTTTTAGATATAATGCTATTGCACACGTAATAGACAACAGTATAATGTAACTATAAATTTAATATTCACTAGGAAACCAGAAAATTGTGTGACTTGTCTCATTTCAGAATTTGCTTTATTGCAGTAGTCTGGAACTGAACTCCCAATATCTTTGAGGAATGCCTGTGTTTCAAATTCTGACTTTTGATTATCTTAGACTTTAAAAAGCCTTTTA
Source organism: Rhinopithecus roxellana (assembly GCF_007565055.1). Lineage (NCBI taxonomy): Eukaryota > Metazoa > Chordata > Mammalia > Primates > Cercopithecidae > Rhinopithecus > Rhinopithecus roxellana. The sequence continues at coordinate 3,288,647 of NC_044553.1, forward strand.
TTATTTGTCTCTGGATAACAGCATATATTTATGACAATAAATAAATATCTATTGAGATTGAAGACTACCATCTAAGACATTTTTTTACCCTTCAAAATACTTTTTAAGGGTCTGGGCCAGGCGCGGTGGCTCATGCCTGTAATCCCAGCACTTTGGGAGGCCGAGGTGGGCAGATCATGAGGTCAGGAGTTTGAGATCAGCCTGACCAACACGGCAAAACTCTGTCTCTACTAAAACTACAAAAACTAGCCGGCTGTGGTGGTGTGCACCTGTAATCTCAGCTACTTAGGAGGCTGAGGCAGGAGAATCGCTTGAACTCAGAAGGCAGAGGTTGCAGTGAGCAGAGGTCACGCCACTGCACTCCAGCCTGGGTGACAGAGCGAGAGTCTGTCTCCAAGAAAAAAAAAAAAAAAGTCTGTACTAGGATATAATAAATTAAAATATAAATTTATGTTTTTAATACTACCGTATGCAAGTATGCATTTCAGGCCCTCTTTTCATAGGGTTTATGGCTAAGATAAAGAAGATAAGGCATAAATATATGAACATTTAAATAATACAATAGATAAGTTTAACAGTTTAAAAATGTCAAGTGGTAGGTGTGAAAAGAGTGATATAGAGTACCAATGCTATAAGTTTTCACAAGAAGAGCACATCACTGTAGGATGAAGTGATCTAGGTTATCATGACCTGTTTTGTAAACAGTCTTTTGATCACACAGAGAGAAAGAAGTCGAGAAAATTGTGAGAAGGTAGCATTCACGGTAGAGAGGGGCTGAGACTAAAAATCAGAGCATTGTACACCTTCTGAGTCTGCATTTTTAATATATTTGGGTCTTGGTTAACTAAAAGATATGGACTAGCCACAAAGAAGAATGATTCTATAAACAAAATCACAGAGGTGACAAACCAAAAGCATATTGACAAAAGTGATGGACAGCAGGATACTATCAGTTCAACTTAGAGCTTCAGAAGTTGAGCAATACGTGACATGCATATAATCGGATTTATGAGGCCAAGCATCCATTCAAAAGTATTTGAACATCACCTAAATATTAACTAGTCTTTCAGACATAGTATTTCTGAGTGATGTCTGACACAAGTGTTGTAACAAGAACTTTTCAATTTTCCTCAGTGTTTCAGCTATATACACAAGTGACTACAATAAAAGACACCATATGATACGAGTACTAACATGAAAAGACTAGTAGGGTAACCATATAATTTCTCTTCCAAACTGTATAAAGGAGGTTCATAAATTATTAAAATAGTATTATGCTATGATTAAAATGGTGTAAAACTAGTACTATTAAAATGGTATATAATTATTAAAATAAAAATATTTATTTACAGATGGACAAATTAGTTTTAATATATTGGTATAGCCAAAAATTAGTTCCTTTAAAAAACTAATGCAGGCTGGGCATGGTGGCTCACGCCTGTAATCCCAGCACTTTGGGGGGCCGAGGCAGGCAGATCACGAGATCAAGAGATAGAGACCATCCTGGCCAACATAGTGAAACCCTGTCTCTACTAAAAATACAAAAATTAGCTGGGCGTGGTGGCACATGCTTGTAATCCCAGCTACTTGGGCTGCTGAGACAGGAGAATCACTTGAACCCAGGAGGTGGAGGTTGCAGTGAGCCAAGATGGCGCCACTGCACTGCAGCCTGGCGACAGAGAGAGACTCCATCAAAAAAATTAAAAACAATAAAAAAAAACTAATGCAAAAATATAGCCTATAACTATGCACACTCCTAAAGAAATATTTTAATTACATTGTATTGGTTAAAGGATCATTATAAATAAACAAAATTGTTTTTGGCAAATAATCATGTATCTTATTCAGTTGCTTAGCTGAATCCCTCTAATATTCTCATTAATATCTTTCTGATGAATATATTTTCTAATGTGGTCATATTATTTTTAATTCTTACATAAAATTTTCCGAAATTTTCTTCACAGTTATATTTTATGACTTATACATTTGAAATTAACAGAATCTTGAATTGGTTTTTCTCTGTCAACTGAAATGTTCTATCAATAAAATAATGCCTTTAAGTGTGCTTCCAGCAAAGCATCATCAAAAAATTCCTACCACAAGTTGAGATATCCTAAGTGCCACTGGAGAATTAAAAATTAAATGTCATACATTTGAGAACTTGTTTAATTTGTTTAGTCTCCTTGCTCTGTAGGATGAATTTCAATATCTTGCCAGTTGCAGACCCGATTTTCAGTAATATCAAGGTGCTGAAAGTGTCAAAATTTAAATTTTTTGGCACTCCACACATTAAAAGAGAATAGTTTCAGCTGTATGGTAACTTTTCACTAATATATTTCTTGTCTTTGCCTTTCAAAACAGATGGGAGACAGTGAGAATTTTGATTAATTCTCTTCTCCATCCAACAAACTGCTAACCTCATAATAATGGGATGCTCAATAAAATTAGTTTGAATATTTAAGTGTATAGAATTAATATTATAATTAACATTAATAGAATATTACAATTATATTTGTATATTATGTTAATTATATTATAACTAATAATATGATTAATATTATAAGTGCAAATATAGTGCCGTAAGTATATTAGTAATAAAACATAGTTATATTACTTGAATAAAGATATGTCAAATATTTTGCATGATTCCACTGGAAATCTCAGAATTCTAGATTCCAACCCCCAGGGCATATGTACCGGTCTCTACATCTGCATCTTCAGTCTTGCTTCTTTACTTATGTTATCAAACACAGAAAATCATATACTCAGTATTTCATTTTCCTGGTATTCCAAATGAGTATCTGGTGTAAATTTCTACATCCTCAAACCGTTCCACTTCCTCTTCCTTAATAATGTTCAGTAAAAGTGTTCCTATTTGTCATACAAATATGGAAGCATTTATTTTATTTTTACTTGTGTGTGGGCAGAAAGTATTTTCTAATTGGAAATATTATGAGTGCTTCAATTATATTTCATAATTATATTTTATATAATCAAAGCACCCATAATATTGCCAATTAGAAAATAGATGCTTTCTGCTCACACATCTCTAACTAGAAAATCAATGCAATTATATGAAAATCATGATAGTGGTTTCCAATGGATTCTTGTATCTAGCTGTCCCCACTACATTTCTCAAGAATACTTACCTTGTCCATCAATTCCCCAGTTAATAATCTTACACAGTGGATTTATAGTACTACAGTTTGTCCTCAACTATTTAGCTAGATGTGTTCTGGCAACCATATCAAAGTACTGATAGATGAATAGTTAGTTGCAATTGCCAATTTGCAAAAGAATTAACAATTACTTCCATGTTCCAATTTTCTGTTAAGAAAAATACAAAATTTACACTTAACTCAAGTTTCCACTTTGCCCTTTCATATTTAACACACAGTTTTGCTAACACTGGCAAAACTTAAGTTTAGACCTAATAACAGTCATTCTAAATTATACTTAATTCTGAAATTTCTAAGTAGGCACTTGCTGAATGTCACTTAAAGTACTTTTAACTAGTAATTTTTCTTTAAATATCAATAGTGTACATTTTTTTATATTCATTTTCTCCCTTAAATCTTTAGAAGAGAATTAGACTGCAGTAAGAGAAGAATACAGTAGAGCTATAGACATGGAAAGAGAACTCTCCTCCCATTGCTCAAGCTGATAGCTTGAGTTACTAGGACCAAGCTACTGACCTTCCTGGGATTCAATTTCCTAGTTTGCATTTTGTGAATCTTAGATATAGATTTCTCCTGTCTTTATCAATGAGTTCTTATGAAGATTAAATGAAATAACGTGAAAGTGGCTAGAAAGAAGTAATACAAATATAACATAATACCTTGGCAAGGGATAATCTAGTAGCATCAATTTTGTTTTCTACTACTAATTTGCTTGATCTGTGTAAGGAATCCAGTGCAAGTACTCAAGTATAAGTAGGAATCTGTTGAAAAGAGCTGAACCGAACCTAGAGGATTAGGTATGTATATGTAATCATACATTTAAGTTTTTATGTACCATGGGATGCTGAATTGCTTTATCAATTTTTTGGAGAAAAGTAAATTTTGTGGGGCATACTTATTTCTTACCTGAGTTACTGCTACCCCAAATACTATTCTGTCAAACAGATATTGTATACTTAAAAAGAATTCAAACAATAGTAGAAAAATCTGCTCTCAAAATTAAGCAATGGAATATGGCACTTATCCTGACAACTCAGCAAACCTTTGCTTGAATGGTTTACTGTGGAGCTGATAAAGTCGAGCATCAGTGAGCTGCACATTCGAGATGGTAACATATTGATCATGAAAATAACACAAAGCAAAGTCAAAGAACACCTTCATGGACCTTACACAATTTCAATGAACAGGTTAATCAAGTGAAAAGAGTGTTAAGAATCACAGACCTCTTCCACTTATCTTATTTCACTAATAATGCTCTTATTCACCTTATTGAGGGTCACCATTAGTTATCTACAACTGAGTCATTTTTTCTAGGAAAAAGACACAAAACTCCAAGACTTCTAAGGTTTCAAAAGTTTCTGCAAGAATATGATTCAGCAAGAGGCAAACATTAGGAGTGTTATCTTTGCCTACCAAAAAGGTGCCATTGTAGTTTGTTAGCCATGACAGCCTGAGGAATCTTGCTAAAATATCAAGTTCCAAGTGAAGCTTGTAGCTAATACATTATAGCGCTCACAGACCACTGTTTTTTGCTTATAGTGTTGGCACTTGGCACAGACACAACATAACAGATGGCACAAATATATCGATCGTTCTCAATTCAAGAACAGTGTCACACAGAGACTCAATTATGCACATATGGATACAGAAGTCCTTTGTACAAGAAGTTTTATCAGCTACCTCTACATCTGTGCCTTTATTATTTATACCAACAAAACCTCTTCAGGAATTCTTTCTGAGGTAAAGCTACTCCCTTTAATTATAAAGCACCAGGGTACTTTGCTCAACACTAATGACCACATAAAATGGGAAAACAGTATTGAAGGCTGCCAACCTGGGCATCTGCCAACCCTGATTCCAGAATATCCCAATCATATTCCCCGAAAATACTGATGTTAGATCTTCTTTCTGATTATCATGTACAGGCTGAGTAAATTCATAATTAACTTTGCTGGATTCCAGATAGCCTCAAACAGGCTATTGATGAAATTTCCAAAAGATAAATGTCTCAAGGAAATTAGTTTCAACAGAAATCATCTACCCAAAAGACACAACTAGCTGCTTAGCATGCTGTCTTAGTTGTCTTGTAAACGTACTGGCAAATTGTTTGTCCCAAAGCATCAAGAGTAAGCTATATTTTATTGCCTAGGACTGATTTAATTATTGAAGTCAGTAGAACTGAGTAACTTATTCTATACTTTTTAGCATAACCTGCCAAGTGTGTCTGACTTTCTATCAGAAATTACTTAGAAAGCTTGGTTAAGAATGCTTATTGATTTTCACAGCCATTCTGAGAGATGTACTTTATAACTCATGAAGGCAAGTTTTCCCATTTACTCAAAGTGGCCCTAGCTCAATTTCATGTCATTACAGTGACACAACTCTGTCCCAGTTTTATGTAAGTAGACATGTAGGTATGCATGTGTGTATGTATGTGTCTGCATATTGGTAGTAATAATAGTTCATGATAGTGACACTAAACACCTAACATAGAATGTGCATTCACCTCAACTTATTTTAATAAATTTATTGACAGAAAGCTTATTTTCAAAAGACAGTTCTCTCAAGTAAATGGTGAACACTAATATGCCCGTGGTGACTCTTTGGGATAAGACTGGTCAAGCAAACAGGGCTGGTATTTTCATCACTGGTTTGTTAGTCCATGTGATGAGTGAGCCCTCTTGATTACTACTGAAGCACTGTCACAAAATATTTTTGTGATTTGCCCTGCCAAGGCATAACTGAGAATTTGACACAAAAATGTCTAATGTACAAAATGTTGTTATTCACTGTTTACTCATGATATCCACAAGAGCTATTCTTTATCAGAAATCACAGAGCAGTTTAATAGATATTCTCTCCTTTATGCAGAGGGCAGAAGGCCTGTGTTCTGAGTGTTCCCGAAGTCAGATGCAGCCACGTGTCACTTAGCACATTGAAAAATTGAGAAGGAATTTACCTTGGTGATATGAAAATAGAAAATCATTTTAAGGAGCAACACTCGTGTATCTGATCGTTTTTGTTTAATTAAGCTCCTAAGTATGCATAAGACTAACAAAATTTAGAACAATGCCTCGCTGATCTTGAAGGGAAAGAAATGACAGTGAAACTTACAACTATGTGAAAGGCAACTACTATGTTGCTTCTATGTGCAAAGCAATTTAACCTGGATTAAGTTAATTCAAAATACGGTAATATAAAACTGTTAAGGGCCTCAGAAGAGAATATCTTCCTTATTAATAAACTGCTATATCTAGTAAAGTAAGGGAACTATATATGCCAAAAAGTGTTGGGACTGAATATTCTGGGGTAGGGGTGTGTGCGCGTATGTGTATGTTGTAATTTGCTGTGGAAGTATGTTACTATTATGTATAGTATGTGATGGTGAAAGGAAAAATGAGTAATATAATACTGAAATTAATATTATTAAAGTAAAATAGTAGTAAAGAGTGGAGAACATGGCTTCTTAGGATGGTACTAGCTAGCAGTGCCATATATGAATGTATGAGAAGGGTTGTATTTTTTTTGCTCTCTGTGGTCTATTATTGTGTCCTCAGATTCATAATGGGAGAATCATGCTGATTATTCCATAAATCATGAAGAAGGAAATAGAAAACTAGGGTCAAATAAAAAGAAGCAGAGTTACTAAGAATTTATATTTACCTTACAGAATGAATAGAAACAAGAAGGGTTGATGGGAAAAAAATCAGGTAACAGTAGCATAATTTTGATTCGACGACTGAGACAGCTGTTGCCATAAAGTTTAATTTGAACATAAGCAACTTAATAAAAACTGAAACACCAGGGAAGCAAAGGTTAGATTCTGACATGTTTGCCGATAGGAAGCTGCTGACGTGGTGCATGGTGACAGCTGTGTTTCAGTTTTCAAAAGATTTAGTGTAGCAATTTGACACCGGGGTAGGCATATTATGGTGAAGAAGAAGCTAATGAGTGGCAGAAGGACTCATAGAAAACCAAATCTTAATGAAGATAATAAATAAGTGCAGCTTCCATATGCATCAGTAAGGATGCCCTGTGTGAGCTGGAAAGAGGGATGGATGGAGCAGAGCTTTAAGGAATTTTAGGGAGATGTCATTTACCTATCTCTTCTCAGGTAGAAGTGAAATTTGTGTTCTATAATGATTCTACCAGCAGGAATGAGACATATTTCAGAATAGATTCTTTAGGAGAGTAATTTTCAACTGTTTCTCTGCCATAATGCTTGGAAAATAGTCCTATGCACAACAGAATCCTATGTGTTCTCAGATTAGAGGCAAGGATTTTAAAAGGCTATGTGCAAAGTACAGTTTCTGGACTGCTAGAATAAACTCCATCCTTCATTTTAAAGAAAGCATATCCATGGCATAAGCTCAAATCTGTAATAATCTCTTATCATTTATACTTACATAAAAACCAAGTCACAGAATTTAGTACTCTACATGAATAAAAAATCACTCATTACATGCACCTATAATTCTTTGCTCGGCTATCACTTTTCTTTGTATCTGTCCACACAACTCTGAGTTCTAATGCCATTTCGAACTTCCACTTTCTGTGTCTATGTAGTTTTCCCCAATTCCACTAGCAGCTCTTAGTGGCTTGCTCCATTTATATGGGCTAGGAATACTTGTAGGATAGTGGAGGGAAAATGGAACTTCCCCCACACATATCAGAAAAGGATAGCTGCACTGGAAAAAAAAAAGGCACCCTTGTGAATACAATAAAAAAGACTTGCCTTGGGGAACATGATTTCTTACCAGAGTGAGCTCCAGGTACATTTAAACACAAAGAGGAAAGCTCATAATTTTTCATCTTGGCAGATGACAATATGTGACTAATCCATCTTTTTCTTCATGGCTATATTACATAATGCTAGTACTATCATAGGAAAGACTAAAGATTACATCAACTTGAAACTTCTGTTGGCAATAGCTACTCAATAAAGATCCAGTAAACTACTGAGTAACTTGCCAGTGGGAAAGGAAAATATGTAGACAATATGAGATAATGGATTGCTTCTACTTGCTTCTACTTCCATATAGATTGTGTTTTTTTCAGATAGAGCTATATACAGGCACTTACATATATTCTACACAATTAGCTACCTAGGCAGGACCACACCAGATGGCAGAGGAGACAGCTGGCAGGGACCACCAAGTAAATCATTAATATTTCATAAAATCAAAAAGAATTCTCAGAATTTGAAAGAACAATAGAGGTTAGCACGTCAACAGCCCATTTAGTTGAACTAAATGGTAGTACTATTTAGTACTACCTGGTACTAGTATCCCAGCATTCAATTTATCCATATGATGAAATTAAAATAACAGCCCCAATTTTTATGTATATGACAGAATATTTGCTTTTGTCTTTTATAGGACAGGCTGTTATTAAAGAATACTCTTCTATATAATACAGTGTTCCTAAGAGTTCATAGGTTCCAATCCAGACTTTATCACTTGTTAGATATGTGACCTTGAAATGTGTTAACTTCATTTCCCCTTAGGTTTCAATTTCCACATTTTAAAAATGAGGATAATAGTGCTTAACTCTTAGGTTTGTCTTGAAAATCAAATGAGATATCATATATGAACCACTTAATTATAGTCCCTTACTCCCTCTCAGCGATTAGAAAGTTTCTGTAGAATATTAGTCATAAGAGACTAGTTTACTGTGAGATTAGGACTTGTAACGCTTTGTTTACTATAGTAATTCAAGTACTCATTTAATATTTCTTAAATAAATTACTAGATATAAATCATGAACATTTCATGAAAACTAAAACCTTCAGAGTAAAATTTGTTTAGAAATTCTGCTACAGTTTCTATTCTCCACTTGAAAATCCATGATATTCTTTAACAAAAAAATGTTCTGAGAAGCATTGTAAACATATACAGGAAACAGGTAAAGAAACATGTTGACATTTGTTATACATTTTCAAAAAATTGGTAACCACTCCTTTTATTTTTGAGGTTCTGCTAATGTCTAATTACACATTAGAAAATAGGAGTCTTTGAAACATTGTGTAATTTGTTATAAAGCAAGATCAAAGATTAAAACTAATTTATTGTAAGGCTCCTAAATTCAGATAGATAATAAAATACGAATTTTGCTTAGATAGTATGTCAAACTTTACTTTGTTGGTTATAGAAATATGCTTACTAATCTGATTAAGTACAAAAAGGTATAAACATCAAGCTTCTAGTTATTGAATAATCATATATGGATTCACACACACACACACACACACACACACACACAGACACACACCGCATAAGACAGAGCTAGAAAATACAGAAGCAAGAGATCATTGATTGCTTCTTTAAAGGATTATGGGATTACAGTGCAAGTATCAGAGCACACACTCTGAATTAGGCTTTATCTCAATGATTTTGTCTGGCTACCAACTGATCCTTCAATATGAAATAAGTAGTGGTAGTATATTTAACTTGTCTTATTGGGGTCATATAGCCAGACTTTTTTTTATTATTATGAATGGACTTCCTGTTCTGTCCTTTCACATTTCTATTTAAAATTCTGTGGAAATGTCACATAGTTCGACAGGAGCATCAAGATACAGAATAATAAAAGGAAAGACATCCTCTGCCTTAGAAAGGTCATTTCCTGAGGATTATTTAAATCTTTTATAGAATGTAAAGAAGATCTTATAGTTTTCAGAAAGAAAATAAATATTATGCTCATCTTGGGACTTAGAAAACAACTTTTATTTTTAAGTACTGGCTTGTCCATTCTATTTATTAAAGAGAACACTTACTAAACAGCAATACCAGCTGTCACTCAATAATTTGCCTTGACAGTCCCTAGCACCATCCCTTTTTCATTTGTGTCTTAAGAGTCAAAGCAGCAAAGTTTAGTCATCTATGGCTTGGACATTTAAATTATTTGGAAATTTTATATCCACTAAATGGTACATATGAAAACAAAACTTTTTATGGAAAAAGTTAATGATGTCTGTGAGAACATTTCCAAACTTACAACAATAGTTAATCAGTTTTTCTCCTCTCAGACTGGAATGTTTCTAAGGGAAAAATATGAAATTCCTTCATTCACTGTAACTAAAACTTAGTCATTTTCCCTAATGTTTGCAAGAGAAACAAAATAATTAATACAATTGTGTTTTATAATAAACTCCTAAAATTAAAAGTTAATGTTCAAATATTTTTGTTCCTTCAATACACTAGCTAGATCACTTGGCTAGAACTCAGCTAGATCACTATCTGTAATAACATAGAATTCAGGATAAGACTCTCTTGGATCCCATCCAAAGGTTGAAATACAAAAAGAGACTTGTTTCTAGGTTAGCATTTTGTCATGGACTCAGAAAATTGCATAGTTGTATGATCTCACTAGGAGGAGAATAATTGCTTCCTACTCATAATTTCATGATTTAGTAATAAAAGCTACTCCTAACAATATACTCTTTCTGTCAAAAGATCAAAGCTAAAAGCTAAAAGATCAAAGATACTTTCAATAGTTGAGGTACACAACATGACAATAAAACTGCTTCCACTGACAAAGCTTAAGAAATTCTCAATTAAAATCTATCCACAATATGAACATAAGCAAAAGAAAGAGTGGTAATAACTATAGCAAATCTAATTTGGAATTTTAAATTTGGAGGTGGCTAAAATTGTTAAAATGTCCGCAGTAAAATTAAATCTGTATTTTTATTCAAAAGAAAAAATAAAATGTAGATTAAAATCTACCAATGTTATCAGAAGAAGTTAAGGACTATTTACCATTTAAGTGATTAGTTAAGTTTTGAACTATTTTTTTTTTAAATCTCACAGTTTTCTTCTTCCCATAAGGGGACAATTATTGGCAACCCCATGTTTGTTACAATGAAATGCTTCAGAACAATTTACTAGTAATTTATATACTATAACAGTTGGTAGAAATCACTTATGCTTAAATTTATTATGCATTAGAATAGTACAGTGCAGTGACTTTTATTTGTATAATGTTTTTCACTCAAGAATAGAATATTCTATCATATCATTCGGATCATTTGTTGGTACTATTTCATAGTAATTTGATAGAAACCGGAGTTCTCCAGCAGTCATATACTTATTTGTACTTTGCCAAAAGCTCCTATAAAATGAGCATAGCTGTGGAAATTGTTTCACTTTGATATGTAGAGAAATTAAATTTTGAGTTCAGTGCTGCAAAATGAATTGTGAGCAAAAATGGCATCCATATCTGTCCTGATGATTCCTGAGCCATGCATGAAGTTGATTAATAGCTTAGCAATATGCCTTGACTAAACCTAATCACTTACATATCATTTAATATTGACAAGCAAAAATGAGTGATGTGAAAACATTTTCAACCAAAAGCACTGAAATTGTATACTTCGTTCCCCAATAACTATAACTTATTCAATCTTAAGCTTTACTTGGCTCTTTAGTTATTCGTCGTAAATAGTTATCCTTAAAAAAAAGATTCTTCTCATACAATAGGAAAGCAACCGCTGATGAAAAAATCTAAACAGATTATTAGAAATAAATAAATACATTTTATTATTCTAGCATTATGATGATGCGAGGCATGCTTTTAATAAAATAGCATTGTTTATTAAGCATACTTTGTCTCAGTTATTCATAATTGAATAGAGATTGCTTGAAAACACCTGGAAGCAATTTACCTTCTCTATCAACATTTTACTTCCAGAAAGGTTATTTACTTCCCAGTTTGGTTTCAAATTTAGTTTGGTTCTCAATACTTCATAATTAATAACTATTTATAAATACTGAACATTTACACCACTGATGATAAATAATACTTATTATACATTTTACACAATTGTCACTTTTTTCCTCTTTCTTTTTTTTTTTTTGAGACTTTTTTTTTTCCTGACACAGAGTGTTGCTCTGTGGCCCAGGCTGTAGTGCAGTGGTGCAATCTCATTTCACTACAACCTCTGCCTCCCGAGTTCAAGTCATTCTTTTGCATCAGCCTCCCAAGTATCTGGGATTACTGGTGCATGCCACCATGCCCAGCTAATTTTTGTATTTTCAGTAGAGATGAGTTTCGCCATGTTGGCCAGGCTGGTCTTGAACTCCCGGTCTCAACCGATCCGCCTACCTCGGCCTCCCAAAGTGTTGGGATCACAGGCATGAGCCACTGCATCTGGCCCCTATGTTGTTCTTATATACTAGGATCCATACTGACTTTTAATTTAATCTTTCTGCGTTAAAAAACTATGTAGTATAAGATTTTGTCTTGCCCAAAGAGGGGCACTGCCTTTGTATTCAGCTTCTGGGAGGTATCTATGTTATACTTGATACAAGTGTCTTTGCTTAGGTTGGGAACTGGCCACACCCAACAATCTTAGGTTGTAGTATAGACATGCCAGAAGGACCAACCACGCGATTTAGGGAGGAGGCTTTAGGTCAGACCATATCAGTTGACCTGAGTTCACCCACGGGGTAATCGATCAATCAGTCATGGCTATATAATGGACCTTCAAAAAAATATCTGAACACAGAGGCTTGAATAAGTGTCTCTTATGGGCAATACTCTGTGCAAACTGTCACAAATCAGTGCCGGGAAGGTAATGCCCATCCTGTTTCCATCGGAAAAAGGATGGAAGCCTAACACTCAGAACCCTACCAAGCTCTACCCTATATGACTCTTCCTTTGGCTGATCTTAGTCTGTATTTTTCCCTATAATAATCTGTAACTTTAAATACAGTTGCTTCCAATGAGTTCTGAGTCCTTCTAGTTATCAAACCTAACAGTGACCTTCAGGACTTGCAATTGGTGTCAGGAGTTAGGGCAGTCTGTAAAGGACTGTGTCCTCAAGCTTTGCAGTTGGACTAACTCATGGGCAGAAGTGCTTGGATGACAAATTAACTAAAAGGCAAACACGCACACATACAAACACACACACACTCGCACACCCAAAACACTCAAATACATTAACACAGAAACTCAGTCCACACATAAAAAGGAACATCAACAGACCAAACTGTAGATTAATAAATATATTTTAATAACTTACTGTCAGTGCCACGTTACTTCCTCTCATGCCTCTTGCACTATAAATGGATTTTAATAGTCAATTCAAGTGTTGATGCAAAACAGCCTTAAATATAAGAGCAAAACACCCTTAAGTATAAAGCTTCTAAAATTGAAAATATTAAATCATTAATTGTTTGTCTTGATGAAAAGGTAATAACACAGGATAGTGGAAATGCAATTAAATATAATTCCCTATAATGTGTTCCTTCTTTAAAACACAAAGGATAGCTCCTTTAATCAGTTTTCTGAAGACATCATTTTCAGATCTTGCTTCATTACTTTATCCACAAGTATCATTCTTGTGGATACACCCATATTGGTCAATACCAATATTAAAATAAAAAAAATTGGAATTCCGAATTCTAAGTTTATCTTGTTTAGTACAGAGTAAAATCATATATCTAAAATTTAATAAGAGTAAAATAGCATTTCTCTGATCAAACAGAGATGGCAATAAACATTTTATGAAAAGGATTTGAGGCATCAAAAGACAATTTAAGTAAAACAAAAAATTATTCTGTTTACCTTAATTCCATTTTGTTCTACTAAATTACTATTACTGGCTATCAAATCAATGTCCATTAGAATCAACTAGGGAGTTTTTTGATTTTCAGATCCTAATTCATGATCTCCCAAATTGATAGACGGGCAGAATCCTGAGTTTCTGCATTTTAACAAACTCCTAGGTAGTACTGTTGCAGACCAAAGTTTAAGAACTACTGACAATATAATTTAAAAGCTTAAGGACTGGACCGAGAACACTGCTTTGTGTTAAATAAATATGGCAAAATTTAAATAAATTACATTTTAGGAAGTTAATGAATTAACATTTTTAAATTAATTTGTGATTTTTGACAGGTAATCAATGTTTAAACTATTTCATAACCATTGCTTTTTTTTTGACTATACATTTTGCTGATCCATTATATGAAAATAAGTCTTGCCAGTTGTTCTGAATGTTTTAATGCTTCATTTGATAATATTTACATCAAAGTTTTTTCAGCAGAAACTTCTTCAATATACTTTCATAAATATGAAAAATCAGTTCTTTACACATTTAAAATAAGGAAAAGATTAGTATAAGAAAATTATCAAATGTTTTTAATGCAATAATAAACATTTATATTCATTTCTTTAATATAAAATTATTTATTTTATTATTCACCTAACAGGATAAAAATATTTAGAATTAAAGCAAGTTAAAAAACAAATTTCTTAAATTCTGTATATTACACATGTTGTGTAAAAGTGAGATGTTTAACTCAGTTGGTTGAAAAAAATGAAGACCCCATTTCATTTTGTATATTAAAAAAAAAGCACTGGTCTATATCCAGTGGTCTATATCCATCCAGTGTCTACTCACTTCTAAGCCTGTGGTCATAAAAAGAGGAAAATCGTAAGTTTGTGTTAAGAGTTTTGTAAAATCCTTAAGCAGCATCTTGGGAGATATGATATAAGCATCACTATTTTCATAGGTTTTAGGAAAAATTTCTTATTGTCTAAGTTTTGCCATTACTTTCAAAGAGCACCAAATTTCTGCTGATAGGAAATTAAATTCTTACATACTTGAATTATCTTTCTAAATCTCTGTTTACTCAACATTGTTTGTATCCAAAATGCCAAGGAAAACCAGTGAAAGGTAGACTGCTGCAGGAGCAACAGGGTTCTGAGGTGTTTTGGGAACCCACCATACCTAAGCTTTCTGGGCCTCCTTCCTGAGGGAACCACAACCGAGATGTGGAATAGTGCATTTGAAATCCATGGCTACTGCAGTTATGGAAGAGCCAGTGGTTGTGCAGAGTTCCCTGGGGATTTGAAACACTGATGTCGTCTCAGAAAAAAAAATCAAGAGCCTAAGCCCAGAACATTGTACTCTGTACTGCATCTCAGCTGCTTTTTGCTATTCTTTTTGGTGACATATTCAAAATTTGGAATGTTGAGATTTCTCAGATCATTACTGTGGAGATAATGAGATATTGCAGAGAGGACTCCAATCAATATTGTTGATGAAATGGATGACACAACAGTTGCATCAATGGGTGCTCACCAGTGATTTGATGCAGAGGGTGTCAGTGGTAACCACACTGTGGTTCCTTCAAAAACATATGGGAAAGTGATGGCCATCTGAGATCTTTTCAGAACAAAAAGAGCCTAGTAGCTTTTAACATCATGCCCCTCAAGGATGTGAATGAGTTTTCCACACATATTCTGGAAGTAGCCAACGGATATGATGCTGAGCAAATCTAACAGCAAGGGAGAGCACCTAGCAACAAACCAGGAATGGGTGAAGTAGGGAACTTTGGTGGGAATAGCTTCATGCCAGGAAATGGCTTTACAGTGGCCAAAAACTAGGTGCTGGGTTTGATTAAGGTTTGCCCAAGATTTGAAAGATTGAGCTTTCAGGATCTTAAGAAACAACTCCAATATGTCTGTAGCCTCAATCAAGGAAGCAGTGAATTTTCTTAGAATACAGGGATACATTTATTCCACTGTGAATGATGATCATTTCAAATCTATGGACACCAATAACTGGATTTAACTGGGTATTGGAGATATTTTCCAGCAGGACCTGTTTTCAGAATCCATTGGCTACAGCTGTGTCTATGTTTGGCCAGTTGACTTCTAAGAAGTAGGTCTCGCCGGGCGCGGTGGCTCAAGCCTGTAATCCCAGCACTTTGGGAGGCCGAGACGGGCGGATCACGAGGTCAGGAGATCGAGACCATCCTGGCTAACACGGTGAAACCCCGTCTCCACTAAAAAATACAAAAAACTAGCCGGGCGAGGTGGCGGGCGCCTGTAGTCCCAGCTACTCGGGAGGCTGAGGCAGGAGAATGGCATAAACCCGGGAGGCGGAGCTTGCAGTGAGCTGAGATCCGGCCACTGCAATCCAGCCCGGGTGACAGAGCAAGACTCCGTCTCAAAAAAAAAAAAAAAAAAAAAGAAGTAGGTCTCATAATAGTTTCAGTTGGCATCCTTATGAAACCTCCTAGTCTTCTGTTTCTGCTTTGTTGTTGATTTTTTTTAAGCTCAAAGGGAGACTGATAGAGATGTAAATTCTAGGGAAGAATTTCCCGAAGAAATTACAAATAAGCTTGTTATAACATCAGGCTAGATGGAAGAAAAGTGCCACCAACAGAGGTAAGCAGTATTACTTAAATAACATTTGGGGGTTTGTATTCTTAAAATGTTTCCTGTTGAGAGAAAATGAGCAGGACTAAGGCCCGTGGTTAAAGAACTAGCTAAGAAACCCACTAACCCCTGCCTATTTGTGTTTCTCACTTTGATGATTTAGCATTACTGTCAGAATTGCATTTTCTTTCACTTTTTTGTTGTTACTGCTGCCAAAAATGAGTTTATAGGAACATAAGGTTCTGGAGTGGTGGCCTCAAGGGGCAGAGGAGAGAAAGAAATGTGACTACATTTTGTACCGAATAAATGCATCCACATGCTTAATAAAACTGTTGTATTGTAAAAAAAAAAAAAAATAGCAAAAGAGAATATAAAATGCTTCTTACATTTATGAGTATTACTAATGAAATTCTATTATAATGGGAAGGAAGTACGGTGAACAAGTTTTGTGTGTGACCGATTTCAAAATCATAAACAATCAAACCTTCTGTAGACACTTTAAGTTTAAAGGCCCGTGAATACAGGATTTTATGTAGATTGTGCTTTATCAGGAAAATGGTGGTTTTGTTATTTGAAGATTTTTGAATAATCCTTACTGAATATCATCAGAAAAAAATAAGAACCAAGAGTCAGAAATTTAGACAAACAAATAGATGGAAGGAAAAAAGTGTTATTTTTGAAGAGCCCTGAAGAAGAAAAGGGAAATGAAGTCAAATATCATAGGGCTTAGAAAATAAGTTATCTAGACCAGGCATGGTGGCTCACACCTAAAATTCCAGAACTTTGGGAGGCCGAGGCAGGAGGATTACTTGAGCCCAGGAGTTCGAGACTATCCTGGGCAACACGGTGCGATCCAGTCTCTATAAAAACTGATGAAAAGAAGAAATAATAATTTATCTGTCTATGAAGAGTGAGGAAACCAAGTCAATTGTAAGAAGGGTGGAGCTAATGAAGCTATCTTGAAAAACCTAGGGTTATATAAACATATGTATTAGAGGAAACTTTAGAAATATATTATCTGGACATACTTAATAAAGCTAAGTTGTCTAAATAAAGGTTACATAAACTTCTCTATTTAATCTTAAAACTCCAATAACAAGCTCTTCCACATTTCTGAATCCAGTGTGAGACTCAGAAGTTGAAAGCCAATAAGTATGAGTCACAAAATGAGAAAAGCTCGTGGAAAGTCTGATACTGGTACAAAATTCTTTTTAGTATAGCTATTCTTTGCAAAATAAAAATAATTAAAATCATTTTTCAAACCACCCAGAGAATTTTAAAGAAATTTAAAGAATTTTTAAGTTTATGTTGCCAATTGTGAACAGTAAATGAACACTAATTATCCACTACCCATCAATATTAACTAAATATGTATGATATTATTTATATAATCTTAATTAGTGGATCAACTTTTATCTTATTCAAGGTACTTACAACCTGGACAAGGAACTTGATGCCTTCATTTCTAACCTTGATTTCCCTTGCTCTGTTTTTCCCATATAATGTTAAGTTGTTCAACGACAAATTGTTCTATCATAAGAAATCTCAGGAACCTACCCTTTCCAGTAGGAAACAATCCACTGTTTACTAAATAATCTGTCAATAAAATGATAAAGTGAAATAGAAATGCAGAATGGAATGTAGTAGATGAAAAATACTATCTCTGGCATACGCTGGTTATTATTATTTTTATTCACCAATCAGTAGTGTTTTTTTTAGTCAAATTTAAAATACAGCATCTTAAAATACAATTTAAGTATACATTGTGGAATCAGAAGGCAAAAGTTCTACTGTTGTCACAGCAGGTAACAAAAAAATCTGCAAAGCAATGTAGTCCACCTATTTTACAATATAACGCTAATAAAGATAATTAAGATAATAAATAAAAAAAACCTTTTTCCCCCAATTATTGAGATCATAAGCACTCGTGAAAAAGCAGGATTTGCAGATACTATTGATTGGTTTTTAAATTAAGGTCGAGTGTTTGGAAAGGTTTTAAAAACTAGATTCATCATTACTAGCCCAAATAGGCACAAAATTACTTGATTCTAAATGTGGTGTAATATCTCAAAAAGAAAATGTATTTTATCGCATTGTAATTGAAGAGTAGAACAAATTTTCCCCTGATATTCCTCTTTGCAATTTAGTGATAGGTATATTTGCAGTGAGGTAGACTTATTCTCATAAGTATAACTGAATAAATACGAATCCATCATTACTTAAATATTTAAAGTATTGACTAAGAAAGAAGGAGGCTGTCAAGGAAACAAGCGCCACCGTATCTTCCCTCTTCTGACGGCTTGGAAACCAAAAAGAAGGCATTCCTCCACCCCCTTTTCTCTGGATTATCTTTGTGGGTATCAAATCCCTCTTCTGAAATTTTGAATCATCCTGACTAATATTTCAACTGATGAAGAAACAGCCTGGAAGGGCACACATACCTAACAAATTAGGACATGTAAGATCATCTGCTCTGTCTACCTTCACACATGTCTAAGTGGTGATACATGCTCATTAGATGTAACACATAGTACTTAATTATGGTGAAGTTTGAAGAGAATCACCTGGATTGAAATACCAGCATTGTCCTTTGATAGCTGCACACATTTTACAAGTCATTTACCCTTTACAACTTTTAGTTATCTTGCCTAAAAAAAAACTGCAATTATATGTATAAAAATAACAAAAATATTATAGCTAAAAAATACACTAATATTAGTGGTTGCCATTTATCTGATACTTACTATATGCTAGACATATTTAATTCTCACAACACTGTGGGTTAGACATAATTATATCTATTTAATACACAAGGAAGTTAAAGGGTAGAAAGCCTGACTTCAAAGCATGTAACTGCTCTAAGGATAATAATAGCTTTCTTGCTTAGGTTCCAGACAGCTGTGAGTGTGTGTGTGTATATATATATATATATATATATATACACACACATTTAAAACTGTGTGCAAGATCTTTGTAAGTTAAATTGCTAACTCTGCATTGTTGGCTATTATATCATGATTTTTAAATATACGAGAAGGTTTAACTTCCAAATTCATAAGAAAATGGTATAGAATGATTGTAAAGTTTTAACATTCAATATAAAACTAAAGCTTTCGAGATCTTTTAGGCCTTTGTAATCCATAAGTTCAAATATTAGATATAGGGCAGTCAAGTAAATTGCCTAAAGTCATGCAATGCGGTTGCAGCAGACCTGGGAAAAGAACTGAATAGCTTGGATTCATAATCATGGTGTTTTAGCATCCAAAGGAAGCTACGCTTTGAATATTTGACTTTTCGCAGATAATGTTCCTTCCAGTATCAACATATAGAAGAAAATAATAACATTTGAAACCTAAGTAATTCTTTGATTATTAAAGTAACCATAGTTTGATTCTAAAACTAAGAAAATTACATACTATTTCAATATGACACATAAAGAAAATAGGTTAGCTTATCAAAGTATTTTAGGTGAGAAAAAAGTACTACATCATCAGCCCATGATGTGTACAGAACATAAAATACTCAGACTTCGAACACTGAACTAGGGGAGGAAACAGTGGAACTACAGTCAGGAAGTCAACCGCATTATATCACAGCAAGTAAATTGTTTCTTTTAACCTGTGAAATCAGGAACAAGATGGAAAAAATTTCAAGCCATTGATGCAGCCAGGTTAGGAATACAAAATATAAGCAAAAATTAAAAAAGGAAAGGAATATGATGTACAAATGTGGACAAGAAATCCAGCTGAGTAAAAAAAAATTACAGTTGCAGGAATAGAAGAAAATTTTATATAAGTGCTCTATGAAATAGGATATATTAATAAGAAATTGAGTTCTGTAAAATAGGTGTTCATAAACAGGAGTTAAAGCAACAAAACAGGATGAAAAGAAATACTAAGCACTATGAAAACAATCTGAGGACCAAAACAACCAAGAAGATAAATTAGAAACAAAAGGGAACAAAACTTACATGACTGAAAGTTGTTACTAACATGGTAGAAAGACTTGATGTCTTTCTACCAGGATACATGCATATGGGAAAAGAAAGAGACTTTTCAAATGAAAGGAACTAATATATGGAGAAATCAAACACTATTCAATAAAAAAAAAAGTATTCCTGAGGTAGTGACGTGAACAAATGAAACGGCAAACTACACAAAATGTAATTCTTTTTTCCTTAAAATAAATAATGCACATTATCCCAAGAGAAAAACAAAATGATGTATAATACTCAACACTGGTACATATCCTGGTTAGGTTACTGAACTGCAAGAAGACATAGTTCTTTAGCAATTCACACGGACAGAATAAACTGCCTGGGAGAAGTATTGGTGGCAGCAGTGGTGGTATATACATTCTAGACATTCTCACAGTAATAATCAGTGGAGTGGGGAGACAGAGGGAGAGCAAAGGCAAGAGAGATCTCCAGCCAAAATGTTGCTAAGCTATGAAAGCAAGAATTAAGATTCTCCCAAATACACATTTTTAAAGGCAAAATATATTGTATCTGTTATCTCCAGGTGGTGGAGTGGGGGCAATTGAATTGAAGATGCTGGGAATGGAGAAGTGCTGAGTAAACAGAACTAGTGGTGGGCACTAAATTAATGTAATGCGAATATTAGACTAACACTAAATTTAAAAACTAATAATTATAAAACAATGTAAATTAGATAAACCTTCCCAATGTAAAACTAATGACAAAAGTTACAAAAACAAGGCTACAAAATCAGTTTGAATAAAGAATAGGAAGGCTTAAATTCATGAATATGGTCTGAAGTTCTATATATTCTTAAACAATATATAATGGTTTACATGTCTTAATTTTTCTTATAATTTCGTTTTTTAAGTTTAGAGAAACGTTTATGACAAAATATCTGTTGTGGTGAATAAATATTCCTGATGGATTAAGCAATTCAATAACTTATTTCTTACATTAAAATTTTTAGGCCGGGCACAGTGGCTCACACCTGTAATCCCAGCACTTTGGGAGGCCAAGGTGGGTGGATCACCTGAGGTCAGGAGTTCAAGACCAGCCTGACCACTATGGCGAAACCCTATCTCTAATGAGTAGAAAAAAAATTAGCCAGGCATGGTGGTGCATGTCTGTAATCCCAGCTACTTGGGAGGCTGAGGCAGGAGAATTGCTTGAACCCAGGTGGCTGAGGTTGCAGTGAGCGGAGATTGCACCATTGCACTCCAGCCTGGGCAACAGAGCGAGACTCTATCTAAAAACAAATTCAATTTATTTATGCTTGAATTTAACATATTTGATAAAGTATAATTAATATGATATTTTTAGATAAATATATGCATTTTGTGTAAGCCTGTCTTAGCTTTGTTGAGGTATAATTGACAAAAAAAAAACTACACATATGTAAGTATATAATTTGATAATTAATGACATATACTTTGACAAACCTGTGAAGTCATCACCACAATTAAGTTAGAGAACATGTCCATCAACTCCAAGTTTCTTCATGCTCCTTGGTAATTCATTCCTTTCAATCCTTCCTCCTCACCTTGTCCCCAAACAAGAAATGATCTACTCTCTCACTGTACATTAGTTTGCAGTTTCTAGAATTAATGCAACTCAAATCAGACAATATGTGCTTTTTAAAAACAATCTGGCTTCTTCCATGAAGAATAACTATTTTGAGATTCACATATGTTGTTGAGTGCGTCCATGATTGAAGTTTGTTTCCTTCACCTATTTGTGGACATTTGAGTTGTTGCCAGCTTTTGACTATCACAACCCAAGATGCTATGTACATTTGTGTACAAGTTGTTAAGTAGACTTATGGCTTCATGTTTCACTGGTAAATACCTAGATGTGGATTATAATAAGTGAATGTTTAATACAAAAAAAAAAAAAAAAAAAAAAACAAGAAAAACTACCACACTGTTTGCCACAGTGGTTTGTACCCTTTTACATTCTTCAACAGCAGAGTATGTTAAGTTCCATTGCCTAGTCATATCCTCCAGGACTTAGTATGGCTAGTCTTTTTAATATGAGCCATCCTAATAAGTGAGTAGTGGCATCTCACTGTGGTTTGAATTGCATTTCTCTGATGAGTAATAATGTTGAGTACTCATTCTGGTGATTATTTGCCATCCATATATCTTCTCTGATAAAGTGTCTATACTGCTCCTTTTTTTAATAATTTTCTCATCACTGAGTTTTGAAAATTCTTTACATATTCTAAATTTGCAAATATCTTCTTCCAAACTGTGGCTTCTCTTTTCATTCTTTTATCAGTATCTTTCAAAGAGTAGAAGTGTATGAGAGTTTATTCTGTAGTGTCTAATTTATTATTTATTTATTTTGTGGATTGCATTTTGGGTGTTACATTTAAGACATCATGAAACCATAAAACTTGTAGAAGAAAATATTTGTGACCTCAGATTAAGCAAAGATTTCTTAGATACAATGCCCAAAACAGAATTTATAAAAGAAAGAAACGATAAATTAGACCGTATCAAAACAAAAAATAAAACAACTTCTGTTGAAAGACACTTAAAAGAATGAAAATACAAGCTACAGACTGTGAGAAAATATTGGCAAAGTATACATTTAATGAAAGATATATATTCAGAATATGTAAAGGTGTTTCAGAACTACATAATGAGACAATGGCTTAAAAATAGATAAAATTTGAATTGACACTTCACCAATAAAGATATATGAATAGCTAATAATTACACGAGAAGATATTCAACATTATTAGTCATCAGATACATAAAATTTAATGATAAATTTTGTGTTAATTTTTGTACGTCAATCAATAGGTGGATCAAAGTTCACTTTTTGGTGTATGGAAATCCAATTGTGATGATATAATTTGTTTAAAACACTATCCTTTCCCAGCTAAATTGCCTTAGCATTTTTTGTAATAACCAGTTTTCCACATATATGTGGGTTTATTTATGGATCTCTATTCTGTTCCATTAATCTACGTCCATCCATTCCAGGACCACATTCTATTTTTGTAATAAGCCATCAGATAGTGTTAGTCACCCAACTTTGTTGTTCCTTTCCAAAGTTACTCTGGCCATAGTTGTTCCTTTGTATTTCCATCTAAATTTTAGAATCAACTTGTCAATTTTTGCCACATCAAAATCCAAAAACACAAAGAAAACTTCAAAAATTTCAAAAGAGCTTGTTTTGAAAATATAGATTCAATTGAGGAGAACTGAAAACAATATTGAATATCACAATTTATGAATACCACATATCTCTCCATTTATTTAGGACTTTGTTAATTTTTTTCTCTCAGCAGTATTTTATAGCTTTTAGTGTGCAGGTCTTTCATATCTTTCCACAGATTTTTTTCCCTGACAATCATATGGCATCACATTTTAAATGTTTTTAAAATGGTATTCTTTCCTAATTCTAACTTCTGTTTATTCTTTGGTCATACATAGAAGATAAACAGAAGATATGTGGTGAATTACAATTAATTTTTGTGTATTGATATCTTATTCTGCAACCTTGTTGAACTCATTTACTAGCTCTAGTATCTTTTGTAGATTCCATCAGATTATTTACATAGATAAGATCATCTGTGAATAAAGACAGTTTGGTTTATTTCTTTCCAATATTGATGCGATTTATGTCTTTTCCTTGTCTTATTGTATTAGCTAGAACCTCTAGTAGGTTAATGAACAGAAATAATAAGCAACGACATCCTTGGCCTTTTCCTAACTTAGGTGAAAGCATTCAGTCTTTTATCATAGAATATAATGTTAACTAGGATTTTGGTATCTAGCTTTATCAGGCTTAGTAAGTTCCCTTCTATGTCTAGTTATCTAAGAGGTTTTTTTTGTTGTTGTTCTCTAGGAACTGTTGTTGGATTTCAACAAATTGTTTTGCCACTTATTGAAAGAAGCATATGAATTTTTTCTTCACTTTATTAACATGATGAATTATATTGCTTAACTGTTGAGTGTTAAACCAACTTCATAGTCTCAGGATAAACTCCACATCATCATAACGTATTATTATTTTTATATATTGCTTGATTCAGCAACTAAAGTTTTGTTTAGACTGTTCATGTCCATGTTCATGAAGGATTTTAGTTGGTAGGGATTGTTTTATATTCTTGTATGGTTATTTCCTTTTTTATATATCTGAATAATGTTGGCATAATAGAATGACTTGGGAAGTATTCGCTACACTTTGATTTTCTGAAAAAATGTGTATAATATGAACCTAATTTTGATATTAAAATTTTATAGTTATTTTTCTATTTTTCATCTCCCTATATGTATATTGATACCAATCTAATGCTATTGATACTAACTGCTGGGTTGTAAGAATTATAGTACTTTGTCTATATTTTTATTTGTATACTTAAACATTGATTGTATATTTATAAGCCACGTGTAGTATTTTTAAAACTACGCAAATCTATGTGTTAACATGTTTTAAAACATTAAAAACTGTGCTATAATATTCTGCAAATATAAATGGATGCTGTCAGCAGTTTAAGCTGATTGTCAGAGGACTATACTTTTCAAAATGTTTTCTGAGAATCACTAGTTCATCTGGAGTCTTATGATGTGGTCATCAGTAAACATGGTTGTGGAAAATAACAGTAAGGTCAACTATATCACATCTGTTTGCCAATTTGAAATTTATGATTAGGAACTATTTTCAAAAAAATTTCGTTAATAATAATTGCTTTTTTCAAGTGTTAAGCATACATTGCAAGGACTATTAGGGTCAGTTAATCTCAGGTATCTTTCAGCTGTCAAGATGCAATTCATTTTGTCTCATGTTATTTTCAGAATCTTGTGGTATTAGTGTTTATAGTAGCTAAATTTGAAATAATGTTCAGTCTCCATTTCACAAAAAAGATGCAAAAATGGTTCACTACAACATAAACTAAATAAATTATATTTATAATTATATTTTAATTATAAATATAATTTTAAATATCATTAATAACATAGTGAATAGAATTCCAGTTTGAATATAAAATGTGAATTTGTGAGCACCCAGTCATTCTATCATACCCAACAACTTAAATAATATAAATCAAGTGTACAATAAGAAAAGGAAAATGTCTTTAATCCCCCATTGTTAGGGAAGCTGATGATGTCTATTATTTAGTTCTTTCTCAAAATTGACTTGCTTGGAGTATCACCTGATGAAGAAATGGACATAGAACTTTTATTTTCTATTTTTTTTAAGCTATAAGAATTCCATTTAAAATTTGCTAACTTTTTTCCTTTAAAAGGCAAGATGCAAACTGGTCTTTAAACAGAGTTCCTGTGTCAGAAAATGACCCCCTAGGTCTCCAATTTTAGCTAGGTAGATGTAAAATAGAAAAGTATGCATTATTCTGGGAGAATGGTATTAACAGACTATTATTGTCCCGGAGCAGGCTGGAGACTTAGATGAACTCTTTGAAGGCTAATTTAAGCAATGTTCTTTCTCATTGTAACTCATTGCCTCCACAAATTTATGTATATACCAAGAAACTTTAAGGAAAGAATATTTCCTTTTAAAAGTTCCAAGTTCCGGGTAACTGATAAACTGTGAAAACATCCATGGAGGATACATCGAGGACTTCATATGGAATTTGCATCCTAAAAGAGTGATAATCTGGTCTTGGGGTTTAATCCCCACTTCTGGGTCACGATTTTTAGAGAAAGGATGGACTAATGAACAGCGATACCTGATGGTGAGTAATATTATGTATTGAAGAAGCAGAATAATAAATATCAAATACAAATGCTTAAGGAAAAAAATCCAAACATCCAGTCATAAAATGCTGCCCTACAATTTTTCACATTGATTCTACTTAATGAATTGAAGTTTGAGATTTCATGTTCGGTAAGTGCTCACCATACACCTACTCATAAAGGCTATTTTAGTATACATTAAAATTGTATGGTATCTTCTTAGGTGTGAGAGGAACACAGATAACTTAATGAAGACACCCTGAACATGAGCTTGCTACTCTGAGAAGGAATAAAACTTTACGTAGCCTGTTTAGAATGTAACAATCATTATAGAGGGTCAATTTGTTTTTCCTCTAAGATTAGAAAATTAAAGAAGATAGGTAGGAAAATTAAATATAGTGCAAAAGCACTGATACTTTTCAAAGATCACCCAATCATTCCTCTTGTTCCTCAATTATCTGTTTACCGACATAAATGTGTATCAGATTATTTTGCCTCTCATGTAAGTGATACTCATTTTAATGTCATAAGTTGTTTCCTTTGCTAGAATTATATTAAATTAGAGTGGAACAAATTCTAAAAGTACTCAAATATATTCATTTCCAATTATGATCTAAGAAAATAAAATCAGCACAGAGTGTATTGTAATGATAAAAATTGTTTTTGAAAGCATGCAATTTCCAAATTCATTTGTTTTATTTGTGACCTCTATTTGTTTCTACAATTCCAATTTTGAGTATACTAAGCATCAAATAGCAACAGGTAGTCAACTACTGGATAACCGTGAGTTTGAATATTCCATAATGGATAAGTATGGACTGAGTCTCATTCTATATATAAATTATGTGGACCAGGGGACCTATGTTTTAGAAATGTGCATGTTAGAGAAACAAAAACATTTCAGAGGTATTCTGAATAAATATGAAGAAGGGCAAAGATACTATGAGAAAGACAAAAATATAAAGGGTAAATACAATTTCAAAGCTAAAGGTGGATAAAAAGATTCCTAACAGGTAGTGTTGGCAGAACAAGCCCATGCCTAATGTTATTGTTCTCCTAGTTGGCTCAAACAAGCAGCTAAACAATATATCTGGCATATGGAAGTAAGTCTTTGAAACCAAATATTCCCTCGACCACCTTGCTAAACAAGCTGCAGTTTCTAAGACTGATATACCTTGGTTTCTACAGTTAAGAAGCATGATGTATTTTACATTTCTGCCCAGCAAAGCTATTTTAGACAGACTTAAATATTTAAATATTTTACGGGATTTGACAGCATGGGTGAAAAATGGTACAGGTCTAGAAATTTTGGCCCCAGTTCTGTCACTAATAAGGTGTGTGATTTAGTTCAGTCACTTAACCTCTTAAGCTATAATGTCATTGTCTATAACATATCTGCTCTGGAAGTACAGTTAAAATAATGTGCTTGGAGGGGTTTTTAAAAATTAAAATGCTTTATAAATATAATTAACAATCATTCTATCAGATCTCACACTCCAGTATTTTTTTTGCAATAATATTTATGCTATTTAAAACTAGGGAAGATCCTTATTAAAAATTCATTCAAATGTTTATTTCTCCCTGAGCACATCTTAGCTGTTCAATCATTAAATCTTATTCAGCAATTAAGTGATTATCTTTCTTTCTATTTTTAAAAAAGGGGCTTGGAAGGACAAGAAGATATTCCCATTGCCCAACTCATAAATAAAATAATGTGTATTTGTTCCTAGTGAATATCAACAGGTTTACAATATTTAATTAAGCAATGTAATTTAATATAGCACTCATTTGATAAATAAATGGTACATTATAGCACTCCAAATAGTCCTATAGTTTAGTCTACATTTTCCACATAAATCAAGTTGGTACTATAATAAGTTTTTGCTTATATATAAATTTATTCTATTGTCTGGAATAAACATTAAAGCAATAATACATCATAGAAATACTCAAAGAGATTAGATGTTCTAAAAAAGTTAGCCAATTTAATATGCTATAGTTTCTCCTAAGATAACTATTACGAGAATAAAACATAAATGCAGCTGTTTCAATCTGACTACTCTTTATGAATCAGACTACCTGAACTTTTTACCACTTTACCTAATTATGGAATCCTGACATGCTATATGGCTTCTCTATCCCTCTGGTTCCCAATTACTAAAATCTAATCAATATCCACTTTTCTCTAACCAAGTACATTTTAAGTTCTATCAGCAATACAAACTCAAAAGGAAAAAAGGCAGTCCTATAGCAACTAGGATGTAAGAATTACTTTTTTATGGTCAATGTGGTACAATGAATGAACACTATGTATACAACATTACATTGTCATTCTATCTTCTTCCAGTGAGGCAGTGCATTTAATTTCCTCAATTGGAGATACTTACTGAATCAGATTAGATGTCGGTAAGAATTTTGAACTTTTAGTTTCTCAGGGAAAGAGGGCAGCAGTAGAAAGAGACAGACAACACTTTAGCATTCCATGACTTGATCCCTACCACACCTTTTCCGTCCAAGCTGCGCCTTTTCCATCTTTAGTTTTCACTCTAGAAGTGCTGAGCCTATCTTTGTCATCCATATACATCATGCTATTTCTAGCCCTCTGAATCTTCATGCATGCTGGTTTCTCTGCCCCTTACTCACCTTTCCCAACCTATTAAGTCTGATCATCTTTCAAAACTCAGTTTAGACACCACCTTAAAGACGAGTTCTGATTACTCCTTTTACTATGTAGGATTGAATCTTCCTCCATTAATGATCTTGTAACATGGAGTCCCTGTGGCGTCTTTGCCTCTACTGACCGGCATGGAAATGATCCATGGATATTACTGACTTCCTGGCCAGTTCGAAATTGTGTAAGGATAGAAATTAGATCGTAATAATCTTTGGATCCTCAGCACTTAGTCCAATTGCTGGCATGCAAATAGTCAATATATGCTTTTTGAACTGATCCAAAGAAATCTTAGAGATAATGGAAGTGCTAGCTTAAAAGTAATCAGATAAGGATTTAAGATCTTAGGAAAAATTAAATTAGATATGAAAAATAACATAAAATTCTAGTTTACTAAAGCTGAATGTATACACTCTGAGGTAGAATATTGGGGGACTTACCTGGTTAAAATATGGGGACCTTATTTACCTTTCTGACATATTCCAATAAACTAATCATTTTTTCTTTTATTATGCCTATTATAAAACTGATTATTTAAATTCATAACTATATATTTCCCAGTTTTGTCTCCTACCCCACTTTAAATATTTGGTGGGAACATTTAAGGGAGTCATTAACACAATGCAAAACACATAAATTTTGCATTGTATTGTTGACTCCCCTAAGTGTCCCCACAAAATGTCATGAAGTTTTTGGCATTGCATTAATGACATAGGTAAGTGTCCCTACCTAATTAATACAATGTGAAATTTAAGTTTTTCTAGTCATTGAATATAAACAATTGCATAGAAATATTTTCATCTAACTCATTTAATGCTTTTGACTGTCTAGTTTCCTTTTGTTAAACAACTAAATACTGTATTAATTAAACTTGCTACCTCATTATAATTAAATAAATGTAAGTCATGGACAGATGGACATGAATTAATTAGATCAGATTTATTTTCCATTAATATCCATTTGCAGTAAGATAGTGGAGTTTTATTTTGTTAACTCGTATTTCACATTATGTTTATGTAGAGAGAGTATTTGAGGTTAATGATTAGAAGTTTACTTTGGAAAATAAAGAAAGTAGATAACTTTTTAGCATTATAGGGAAAAATGAATTTGGAACTGTGCAAAGATAATCAGAAGAAAAGTAGAACAATTGCAAACAAACATACAAACAAACACACAAAAACTTACTCTACTGTGGATTTAGAGCTCAGAGAAAAAAAAAATGACTTCCCACATAGCATGAAATTAGAACTATGACCTTGGAATAACATTGTTCTTGCCATAATTCATGAGCATTACATAAATCTGTGGTTGGCCATAGGAATGTACACACCATTCATCACATTATTTTCTATGTGAATGCATGTTCTAAAATTTAAAATTTAAATAACTGCCTTATAAGTGAACTTTTATAAGATAATCTAATGAATCTGTTTTCTGCTCATATGTTGAGAAACAAAAGTAACAAGTTCAGTTGGGTGTTTCTGTTGAACCTATACATTCTACCCATAGAATGTTTCACCAAAACATATTTCAAAGTAGTATATTGGGAGTTCTAGAAATAAATTTTTCATAAATTCCACTGACTGTATATGTACAGACTATTAGTTTCACACTCTAGTATATATATTTTAATTTATTTAATGACATGTGGACAAAAAATGACACTGTGTTAAATGCATATTTGTAATAGGTTGCTTCTTATATATACGGTTTATTTTTCACACTTCATTTCTGACACTGTATAACAATTAGGACAATCTACATTAAGAGAACCAAAGGAGAGTAGAGAATATCAGCATGTAGATAGCTCTGATATCCACTATGGAAAACAATAATATATTTTGTAGGTCATGTAAAAGTAGAAATCATGAAATTGTATACATTTTTTATCAGATTCTCTCTTTGCTATTTTTCTCAATTTCAGTCTTCCCCAGCAAAGAAGAAACGTAATGTCAACGTGTTCATTTGAATATGTGCTATTGTCATCAGCACTTTCCTGAATTGTGTTGTCATCATTAGCTTTTAGGCATTTACATTTTTTTACTTTAAGATTTTGATGATTTCCTCAATCTTCATGTATGCCAGGACTATACTAATTAAAATAGTGTATGATGACAAGATCAGAGAAAAAAATGCAAAAGTGAATTAATTTAAAAATCAAAGATTGGTATAAAGGATAGAGATTCACTCAAATGTCTCCTGAAAAATCTCTTCTCTATAAACTGAATATACTTGTTTGCATAAAATGATTTGACTTGTCCGTAAAATAGTCAGTTGAATCAACCTCCGTGATGCAAATGGTAATTCAGTTAAAACATACACTTCAGGTGCTGCATTCTCAGAGTAACATTTTCCACTGATTTATTACATCATTTAGTAATTTTTTATGAATATTTCATTTTCAAATACCAATTTAGTGTCAACTACTGTACTGTCTATAACAGAAAATACAAAGATAAATCAATCACAACTTTAGCTTTAACGAACTTAATAAGCTTAGCTCCTAGGTTAGGAAAGGAACACAGAAGACTTAAACACAAAACCAAATAAAAATACATGTACATTTGGAGAGTGACTTAAAGTTTAAACCAAATAGTGCATATAAAGCACTTACTATAGTGTTTAGCATAAAGTGAGTATTCCACAATATCGTTCTTATTGTTACTGATTTTATGTTGATTAACCTGGGTGTAGAGGCAGGAGGTCATATTTCAGTGGGAAGGTTCAGTACAGACATCTTGGTGGAGTTGGCATGTACAAGCATACCTCCGAGATATTGCAGTTCACTTCCAGACAACTTGCAATAAGCAAATATTGCAGAAGAGCAAGCCACCAAATTTTTTGGTTTACCTGTGCACATAAAAATTACATTTACACTATACTGCAATCTATACAGCATGCAATAGCATTGATCTAAAAAAAAAAAAAAAATGTACTTGCCTTAATTACAAAATCCTCTAAGGCAAAAAAAAAAAAAAAATGCTAACGATCATCCAAGCCTTCACCGAGTTGTACTCTTTTTGCTGAAGTATCTTGCCTCCACGTTGATGGTTGCTGACTGATCAGGGTGGTGGTTGTTAACCACCACAGGCCTGTGGCGATTTCTTAAAATAAGAAAACAATGAAGTTTGCTGCATCAATGAACTCATCTTTCCATTAAGGATTCTCTGAAGCATGTCATGATGTTTGATTGCGTTTTACCCATGGTAGGAATTCCTTCAAATTGGAGTCAATCCTTTCAAACCCTACCACTACTTAATCAACAAAGTTTGCAATATTGTAAATCCTTTGTTGTCATTTCAACGATGTTCATAGCATCTTCATTAGGAGTAGATTCCACTTCAAGAAACGACTTTCTTTGCTTATCCACAAGCAGCAACTCTTCATCCACTGAAGTTCTTTTGTGAGATTGCAGCAATTCAGTCACATCCTCAGGCTCTACTTTCTAATTCTAGCTGTCTTGCTATTTCCAGCACTTCTGTAGTTACTTTCTCCATTGAAATCTTGAATCCCTCATCCATAAGGGGTGAAATCAACTTCTTCCAAACACCTATTAATGTTTATATTTTGACCTCATCTTATGAATTATGAATGTTCTTAATGACATCTAGAATGGTGCATTCTTTCCAGAAGGTTTTAAATTTATTTTGTCCAGATTCATCAGAAGATCCGCTACCTATGGCAGTTATAACCTTATAAAATGTATTACTTAAATAATAAGAGTTGAAAGTCAAAATGACTCCTGGATTCATAGGCTGCAGAATGGATATTGTGTTATCAGGTACGAACACATTAATTTCCTTGTATCTCTCTCCTTTTTTTTTTGGACAGAGTTTTGCACTTTTTGCCCAGGCTGGAGTGCAATGGTGTGATCTCAGCTCACTGCACCCCCGCCTCCTGGGTTCAAGTCATTCTCCTGCCTCAGTCACCCAAGTAGCTGGGATTACAGGCCCACACCACCACGCCTAGCTAATTTTGTGTTTTGAGTACAGACGGGGTTTCACCATGTTGGCCAGACTGGTCTTGAACTCCTGACTTCAGGTGATCTGCCCATGTTGGTCTCCCAAAGTGTTGAGATTACAGGCTTGAGCCACCACCCCTGGCCCTTCTTGTATATCTTTATCAGAGTTATTGAGTGACCAGGTGCATTGTCAGTGAGCAGTAATATTTTGAAAGGATTCTTTTCCTGAACAGTAAGTCTCATCAGTGGCCTTAAAATATTCCATAAACTATACTGTAAAGAGATGTGCTGCCATCCAAGCTTTGTTATTCCATTTATGAAGCACAGGCAGAGTAGACTTAGCATGATTCTTAAAAGCCCTTGGATTTTTGAAATGGCAAATGAGCATTGGCTTCAACTTAAATGCACCAGCTACATTAGCCCCTAACAAGAGATTCAACCTATCCTTTGAAGTTTTGAAGCCAGGCATTGATTTCTGTCCTGCTATGAAAATCCTACTGACATTTTCTTTCAATAGAAGGCTGTTTTGTCTACATTGAAAATCTGTTGTTTAGGGCTAGTCACCTTCATTAATGATTTTAGTTAAATCTTCCAGATAGCTTGCTGCAGCTTCTACATCAGGACTCGCTGCTTCACCTTGCACTTTTTATGTTATGGAGATGGCTTCTTACCTTAAACCTTAGGAACCGACATTTGTTAGCTTCAAACTTTTCTTCTGCAGTTTCTTCACGCCTCTCAGCCTTCATAGAATTGAAGAGAATTTAGTTTCTTGTTCTCAGTTAAGCTTTGGTTTAACGGAATGTTGTGGCAGGTTTGGTCTTCTATCCAGACCATTAAAACCTTCTCCATATCAGAAATAAAGCTGTTTTGCTTTCTTATCATCCATGTGTTCACTGGAGGAGCAGTTTTAGTTTCCTTCAAGAATTTTCCTTTGCATCCACAACTTGGCTAACTGGTGCAAGAGGCCTAGCTTTTTACCCTCTCAGCTTTTGACATGCCTTCCACACTAAGCTTAATCATTTCTAGTTTTTGATTTAACATGAGAGATGCAAGACTCTTCTTTTCACTTGAACACTTAGAAGCCATTGTAGGGTTATTAATTGGCCTAACTGTAATATTGTTGTGGCTCAGAAAATAGGGAGACCCAAGGAACAGAGGAAGAAAGACATGAGAACAGCCGGTCAGTAAAGCAGTCAGAACACCGTATTTAACAGTTAAGTTTACTGTCTCTTATGGGTGTGGTTCATGGCACCTCAAAACAATTAAAATAATAACATCAAAGATCACTGATCACAGATCACCATCACAGATATAATAATAATAAAAAAGTTTGAAATATTGCAAATTACCAAAATGTGACATGGAGACATAAAGTAAGCATATGCTGTTAAAAAAAAAAAAAAAAAAATGGTACCATAGATTTGCTGGAACAAAGCTTCAATTTATAAAAAACATAGTATGTGAAAAGTCAAAGAAGTAAAGGACAACAAAACAAAGTATGCCTCACTATCTTCAGGTAAAACAAGCAAATGAGAAATGTAAATCAAATCAACATGAACAAAAAGGTGGCAATATGAAAACGTGGGGAGGCCGGGCGCGGTGGCTCAAGCCTGTAATCCCAGCACTTTGGGAGGCCGAGGCGGGCGGATCACGAGGTCAGGAGATCGAGACCATCCTGGCTAACACGGTGAAACCCCGTCTCTACTAAAAAAATACAAAAAACTAGCCGGGCGAGGTGGCGGGCGCCTGTAGTCCCAGCTACTCGGGAGGCTGAGGCAGGAGAATGGCGTAAACCCGGGAGGCGGAGTTTGCAGTGAGCTGAGATCTGGCCACTGCACTCCAGCCTGGGTGACAGAGCGAGACTCCTTCTCAAAAAAAAAAAAAAAAAAAAAAAAAAAAAAAAAAAAAAAAAAAAAAGAAAACGTGGGGAAGTGAAAACTGAGCTATCTATGGCTGCAAGGGAGAGCACATGTGGAAAAGTCATGGCTGGGAAGGCTGGAGACCAATTAAGTTGTGCCAATAATCCAAGGCTAAAGGATGAGAATAACAGAATTCCAAGAAAAGAGAATATCAAAAAATGAAGCCAGGATTCAAGAAAGGGTAGGCAAGAGCCAAGGAGTGTCTGAACTACTTTCACTTTGGAAGTGAAAACAAGAATGTAACATATGCTTCCAAATAAGGAGTCTGAGAAACATACTGATAAAATTAGAGAGGAGAAAAAAAATAAACCCCCAAAATGCAGAATTACAGAAATCTAAGGAGCCCAGACGTAAAAAACAAAAACAAAACATGAAGAATTTGGAGAGGTATAATGACCAAGAAAAAGGTAAACCATTTGGAAGTAGTATCCCAGACTAACCACTAAGGTGATACCAGTAAAGCATTAAATGATCCTGCTTGTCTGTTTATTTGGTAGAGACATAACATTGTTGTTAGAATACAGGTAAAAACGCATTTAAAATTTTTTAAATTTATTTCTTTAGTTGTATTTTTTTACAACTATCTAGGTGGAAAGAGTCTGCAAGCTGTCCTGTGGATTCCATGTTTTTCAGTTGCTTCAATTGCCAACTCAGTTACAATATTTGCATGGTTTTTAATGGCTTAGTCATTTAAAAATTGTTGAGTAGGTATGTGTTCTTCATAGGATTGCTCTGAAGAGTAACAGTAAGTCCTTCATAACATGAGGTCCAAATTATATTAAATCATTAATAGCACTTCAAGTATTTTCCCAAATAATGTAGTATTTGTTATTATGTTACATCCTTAAGCCTGCTAATTTTTTAAGATTTACAAAGAAAACTAGCTAAGATCATTTCTGTATCATTCACAATTTGTTCTTTATATTTCACTTTGTATAGTCAACATAAAGTTATAACTTTATATGAAAAGTATTTCTAAATATATAGTTAAAAAATAAATGCACCAAAAAGGCTATGATCATATGAATTTCCATGACTCACTCTGAATATCTACATATGAGGAAAGAGCTAAAAACCATCATTATTACTCTACTAATTTGAAATCTATGATGATGCAACTTGGACACAGCTTTTGGAACTGTGAAAATGTTTTACGAAACAAATTCATAGTGAATATAACTAACATGAGTATGTTTTAAAGCAAGGTTTATTATTTATTGTAAATATATACTCATAATCAAAAAATTAAAGAAATAAAATTAATAGTCTAAACTCTGTTTTCTTTGTTAATCCAGCTCGTATAGATCCAAGGTAATAGGAAATTATGGAGCATTTACGCAACTCACCTGCAAGAGCGTCTAAAACATTTGCTCAAAATATTTTTATATCTCTTATTCATAGTCATTTTTATTGTTTTCTTCCACATTCTATCTCATTTTCTGTTTTGTTGTGTTTCCAGCTTGCAAAATACTTGCATTTTATGTGTAACCTCCTTTCCTATTTAGGAAAAGTATATGATATTGCGTATCTATTTATGTCTCTATTTCTCTTGGTTTCCATTTGTGTTTATCTAATCTGATTGACTTTTATCAAGGTGTTTTATCCTTGAAATTGACTTTTCAAGCTTATCAAAGGTAAACATTTTCCTGACTTCATGCTCTTTTGCTGTCCATAGGTTTTATTTTAGATCTAGAAAGGGAAGCATTGCTCCATAAGGGCCTCTGACCCAGAGGGTCAAAAAGAATTCATCAAGGCCCACAATAAAAAGAAGAAGGAGAAGGAGAAGGAGGAGGAGGAGGAGGAGGAGGAGGAGGAGGAGGAGGAGGAGGAGGAGGAGAAGGAAAGAAGAAGAAGAAGAAGAAGAAGAAGAAGAAGAAGAAGAAGAAGAAGAAGAAGAAGAAGAAGAAGAAGAAGAAGCAGCAGCAGCAGCAGCAGCAGCAGCAGCAGCAGCAAATTTAAATCTAGTTTTATTTTTGCATTGTCTTCAGCGAGAGATATAAAATATTCCACTGACTGATATTTAAACTGAGTAGGAAATACACATAATAAGAAATAAAATACATTCCAATTCTATATTATGTCCAGCTACAAAGATATACAGCCATAAAAAGGGAAACGAGAAGAGCAAAGGAACAAAGTATGACACAGTCTCAGGATTTAACCAACCCTGAAATCAGAGCAGGAACATTTATATAAATATATGCAATCTTCAACATTCAGAGGGAAAAATACAATATTCACATAATTTCTTAAGAAAATTGTTTTAAAATTCCACATAAAGCTAACAAATACAGAATAAAACAAAATTGCCCTCATTTATTAGAGATACAGGCCCTATCTTCCTGTTCTAGTGAGTGAAAAATATATGTTCTCAAATTCCAGAGATCCCACATAAATCTACACTACCATCTTGTGTTTTAAATATTGCTTCTAATGATCTAAAACACATTGCAAGAAATGAAACTAACATGATGTCAAACCCTCAAGAGGACTCCATGCAAAATGTCTGTTTGCTTAGATATGTTTATTTTATCACTATGCCGAATTTTAGACTCAATATTTCTGGTATTTATTGCTCTCTGTTCTTTCCAGTGCATTCTGTCTGCTTTATCTTTGATATTCCTTCCTACAGACACAAGAGCACTAGTACATGCAGAAACATATATATTCACACACTATAGAGAGAAGTAAAAAAAATGTACTGTTTTAAAGTCCAAATTGACCCTATGCTGTGGAAATATCATATTTTTTTCCCCCTGGGGTAATTGACTTTTTTTCCCCTGTTCTTTTTTTTAAAGAAACGACTTTAGTAGTCCATTAGATTGTGACAGGAGTCTAAATAGGAGAACATTACCATGAAAAAACTGAATTGTTATACATTGTAAGTAGGATGTTTATGAGTTGTGCCTTCTGCTAGTGACTTTAGCACTAAGGATAAAGAGAAGTAAAGATCTCACTCAGATGGGAATTAACAAAAGGCTTACAAAGGAAAAGTTGCTTATGCAGAAAAATGCTAATGATGGCTATCTGGGAACACTGATAATTCATTCAGAGTATCTCTTTCATTTCCCCTCCTCTTGGCTTCTAGAAATCTTCAATAATCTGTTCTGCCTCTTGGTCTTAGATTAAAACTGCTTTGAAAAAATTATAAAAAGAGATTATGTCTAACAAATGAAGTAATGCGGGGGGAAAATTATAATTGCTAAGGGATGATAGCAAAGTAGATACTGAGAACACAGGAAGAATTCAAAGCAAGAGATTCGCAGAGGACTTGGAGTCTCCAGAAATTCTCAGAAATATTAGGAAGGCAGGCCAAGCAACTTCCCAAACTGTAAGGCTCAAGCCATTTTACAAAAAAAAAAAAAAAAAAAAAAAAAGTTTCAATTGAGAGAATCAAAACAAAATGAGAAAATGGGGGAAATCTTTTTACACCTTCACATCTATACCTATTGATACTGGTAAACTCAAATGTAAAAATACACACCAGACATGTATGGCTGTCAGGACAAAGCATAATTAGCTTCTCCCACCCCTCCTCTATGTTTACATGGCACCTCTGAAACCTACCTTAAAAGTCTTTGTCTGATTCTACATTAGATTATAAACTTCCTGGTATACAGATTACCTTTAATTCTTACTTGAATTTCCCTTAATCTATCAGAGAAATTGGTAAAATTTTATTGACTGAATTAATATTTATTGACTGAGTTAATTGAAGTAAATATTTATTGACTGAATTCCTTAAAGCTTTCAAATTTGAATACTGATTAAAGTGAAAAAAATATGAAAAATAGTTTCATTACCTTGAAAATAATGAAGCATTAAAAAATAAACATCACTGGCCGGGCGCGGTGGCTCAAGCCTGTAATCCCAGCACTTTGGGAGGCCGAGACGGGCGGATCACAGGGTCAGGAGATCGAGACCATCCTGGCTAATATGGTGAAACCCTGTCTCTACTTAAAAATACAAAAAAAAAAAAAAAACTAGCCGGGCGACGAGGCGGGCGCCTGTAGTCCCAGCTACTCGGGAGGCTGAGGCAGGAGAATGGCGTAAACCCGGGAGGCGGAGCTTGCAGTGAGCTGAGATCCGGCCACTGCACTCCAGCCTGGGTGGCAGAGTGAGACTCCGTCTCAAAAAAATAAAAAATAAATAAATAAATAAATAAATAAATAAATAAACATCACTAAGCCAAGAATGAAAACAATGCTGATGTCTTGAGTATAATGCAGGAAGAATCATCATAATTTTGACAAAATTATAGGGATATGTAAGTACACAAAACAATAATAATGAGATATAGAGGATACACTATAAGTAGATGTTCTTTTATAATCTAGCTTTTTTAAAAGTCAGTTCATTGTTGTTATCTTTGTTGTTGCTATTGTTTTATTAGGTTGGTGCAAAAGTAATTGTGGTTTTTGACATTAAAAGTAATGGCCAAAACCTCAAGTACTTTCTCACCAACCTAATAACAACATGTAAAGGGATATGGAACAATCAACATTTCAAGTCAAAATATATCTCCTTCTTGTAGGCCAGGTGCGGTAGCTCACGCCTGTAATCCCAGCACTTTGGGAGGCTGAGGCGGTCGGATCACGAGGTCAGGAGATCGAGACCATCCTAGCTAACACGGTGAAACCGTGTCTCTACTAAAAATACAAAGAATTAGCCAGGCGTGATGGCGGGCACCTGTAGTCCCAGCTACTCAGGACGCTGAGGCAGGAAAATGACCTGACCCAGGAGGTGGAGCTTGCAGTGAGTCGAGATTGCACCACTGCACTCCAGCCTAGGCGACAGAGCAAGACTCTGTCTCAAAAAAAAAAAAAAAAAAAAATTATCTACCTGGTAAAAGAGATGTAACACTTAAAACCTCAGCGTCATATTTAAACAGATTTGTGCAGCATTACTATTGCTAAAAGGAAAATAGTATGCATTTATATTTCTATTGGCTTTAGTGTAATTGGATGAACGCAGAAACTTCACTTTCAGTAGGGTCATACGTACATTTTATAGACATATTGTGCACAACTTTTAAAACTAAAGCTGAGAATTCAAGGCACAGATATTTTAGGATCAATTGTCAACAAAGAGAATGGAAATGCAGATCTTCAATCTTTTTCCACCTATGGGAACCTCTTTATCTAACAATGAAAATGCATCAGTGTTAAGGAATTCTATGGATGAGCTAATTAAAATATAAAAATATGAAATTACTGGAGCCTATATTTGAGAGTTGTAAGATCAGCATCAGATGGGATTCTTAATAAATACTAGAATACATTTATTTAGTCATCAATGTCAAAACTCTGGAATTATGGTCAAGCTACAACTTGGGGCCAAGCGTATTTCATAGGATGGTACCCATCTTATGTACAAAAATGAAAAAAAGATCAAGAATGTCTTATGTAGAATTCTAGAGAAAACCGAACTGATTGTTTAAAACTAGTAAGTGACAGATATGTTCCATCTTCACACAAGGAGCAATAGACTCAAATTACAATCCCCCAAAAGTATGTATGAACCTCTATGTGTGTATAGAAAGAGAGAGGAAGAGAGGAAAGACAGAGAAAAACTGTGTGAAGCTAAGAAAGCTAAGAATATTCAAAAGCAGCCTAAGAAAATAATCACATTTTCCCAAGACTATTGAAGGAAACCTAACACACCTACTGTGGCATTGTCACATGACTTATTAAAAGTTACTTTGTGTGCTGCCAAAGATCAAAATGGTCATTTCAATTCAAATGTTTTTCAACTCCAGACAAAGGAATTTGTGTGTGCTGAACAAATTAGTTTTTCTTACCCAAATGAACTAATACATGTAAAACACTGGAAGCAAACCTTTATGACAGTGTACTCTCAGGAAAAAAAAAAACAAAGAAGCCTTTTAAAAAAGACACTAAAAGAAAAAGAAAATAATTTTTAAATTAGGCATTTGACATAGAATGGCCTTTGAGAGAGAAATATGAATTTCCAGACTACTATATTTTTCCATTGCTTTGTAAAATTTATCTTCTTTACAGATAAGCTGCAAAGAATATCTACAAAGAAACAGACATGCAGACAAAAATAAAACAATTTAAGTCGATTCATCAAGCATTATGGTATTTTTCTTTGTATTTATGTAAATGTTTGGCTACATCAAGAAGAAACAAAATAATAGTATCCTTCAAAAGTTAGCACGTCCACAGTCTTTAAAACTAAGGAATTGTAAAATAACATATGTTTAGAGGCACGATATATGGATCCAGTAGTGTACCTAGCAACCATCCTCATTCTAAACAGAAGCTAACCACAAAACAACGAAAGAGAAAGATTAAAGTAAAATTCACAAGACATCATTATGAACTTCGAAAATTTTACTTCATCGGGCACTGAAATTTTGTCATTATATATAGCAAGAATTCTTTTTTAATAAGATTGCAAATGCACTGCATTTTCTCTAGTGGAAACAAAGTTAAGTATATATAATTACGTATGCCTCTAGCCTTCAATCTCTTATTTTTTATTCTTGTCTTTCATTATAACAGATAACTGAATTATTTTAACATAGATAACTTGTTGCAATGAAAGTTTGTCATCCATGCATCCTTTAATTCAAGCACGTAGCTTCTAGGA
Source organism: Rhinopithecus roxellana (assembly GCF_007565055.1). NCBI lineage: Eukaryota > Metazoa > Chordata > Mammalia > Primates > Cercopithecidae > Rhinopithecus > Rhinopithecus roxellana. The sequence goes on from NC_044553.1 coordinate 3,329,852, forward strand.
AATTTCTGAAACAATTACTAGAATATGCAGCTTCTGTTACATATTATTATTATATAAATCAGAAAATTTTGTTGGTAATAACTTCCATACTTGAAGATTACTTAGAGACCATCATACTAAGCCCTTTATTTGCATAGAAAATTTGGTGGTAGAAACCGACACAAGTCACACAATTAAAATTGGCACTGCTAGAATTTGAATCCAGAGCCAGACTTAGAATCAATCCTCCATATTTATAGTTCCTTATTATGCCCCTATTCCAGACTGTAACCATATTCATAGTTATGGTTAAAACTGTTTCATATTTTATTATTTATTATTATTGTACTATGTCACCTGGGTTGAATTGCAGTATCAAAAAACTGTGTGTAGAGTTATATCTTCACTGACAACACTGTAGCTGAAAAATACAATCTGAATTATTTGAAAATAAAACAATTGAATCTAAAATTTTTTTTTTTTTTTGAGACAGGGTCTCACTCTGTCTCCCAGACTGGAGTGCAGTGACACAACAATGGCTCACTGCACCCTTGACCTCCCCAGGCTCAGGTAAGTCTTCCACCTCAGCCTCCCAAGTAGCTAGAACTATAGGTGTGCATCACCATGCCTGGCTAATTTTTGTAGTTTTTTGTAGAGATGGGGTGTTTCCCAGGCTTGTCTTGAACTCCTGGACTCAAGCAATCTGCCCACCTTAGCCTCCCAAAGAGCTGGGATTACAGGTATGAGCCACCGCACCCAGCCTAAATAAATAAACATTGAAAATGAAATAAATGAAAAACATAACCATATTTCAAATAATTCACCAATTTACACACTTACTGATCTAGGCATTTTTAGGGTACGCAATTATGTCACGAAGGAAGGAGTTTATAATCTCTTATGAGAGAGACAGAGAGAAAAAAAGAAACACTGAAAATGTCTCTGTATATTACTTAGGAGTTGAAGACTGAAGCTGCTAAGTTCAGAAAATTTTTTAAAAGGTACAGATTTTGAATTTAAAAAAATTACACATAGCTGGAGACTTCAGGGGATAGCATGGGAGAAATGACATTTGAGTAATGTCTTGAAGATTGTAAAGAGTGGGTTCATAAAGATTATTTTAAGGATATTCATGACATAGGGAATGAAATGACAAAAGTATTGAGTTCAAATGTGCATAAGAGAATGAACTGTTCACCTTGACTGGAACATGAAATGTGATCTCACAAAGGGTAGGCGATGCTATTTGCCAGTTTAGGATACCAAACTTTGAATCACAGATAATGAGTAGTCATAGAGAATTTGCAAATAGAACAATGCTTGCAATTATGCCTCTGCTGTGGAGTGTGGTTACCCAAGCCAAACCAATCACGTCTCTTTGTAGTTAATCTCTGGGAGAGAGACAAAGGGGCAAGCTTTTTCAGGTGGACTGGAAATGAGAACCACTAAGTGAAGCAAATACAGAAAGAACTGAGTGGATAGTTGAGAAGGTGGTAATGTTTACATTCCTGGAACCCACTACACTTTCCAGGATAAGATAAGAATTTTCCACCAATTGCAACTGAAAGTATTCTCACTCATAAAAAAAGAAAAAAAGAAAAAAAAAAGTTTATCCGACAGCAATGCAGCAATGTTGCCAAGGTAAAGAGATCAAAGGTTGTAAAAATAGTAGGAATTTCTTGCAGGAGGTAAAAGGGTCTGACCTTTGAACAAAAGTTGGAATGGAAAAGCAGGGATGAATTCAGAGGATTTTGGAAAGAAGAGGTAACCTTAAGGAATATTACTAACATTGTCAAACACTGGTCTAAATGCTTTTTAGGCATCATCTAATTTAATGCTCAGAGAAATCCATCATAACAAGATTTCTTTTCATCATGGCAAATAAGAAAGTGAATATTTAGAGAAATTATGAATAAAGAGCAAAGCTGGAATTCAAATCAGGTCTTTAATTCAGAATACAATATCCTAATTTGAAATGTATGGTAGAGAAAGGAAAGACAGAATGACTTTGCTCTTGATAATAGAGAGGAAAGGGATCTTTTTGGAGGAACAGGGAATTCAAGAGGAAAAAAATAATGAAAAGGAATTATTATACTTTTAATTTTAGTCACATTAGATTTTAGAATTCATGCAGAAACTAAGTTGACATCTTGCAGTAGCTGAATATCTCAGATACAAATTTGGGGAAGATCTGCTTAGCAATGACAGTTTAAGTCATTATACTGCCAAGCAAGAAAGTGTAGAGTAAGGGAACAATAGGATCAAAATCTGATTTAAAGATATGAAGAATAAATAGCAGCCAAAACAAGACTGAAACGTAAAAACAGAACTAGTATTTACAATATCATAAAAGACAAACAAGAAAAATGCATTAACAGGAATGAGTGTTCACTCAATAAATGTGTCCTCTGCATGGAGACAACACAGACATAGACAGATAGACAGACAGGTGGATGGATAGATAAGTAAATAGGGATACATCACTGCATTCGTACATACCTCTCTAAATATCTGCATCATCTGCCTCTATATCTATGTATATCTGTGATTGAATGATTGACTGTAACTTAGAGCTTCCAGTGAGCACTTAAAGTGAAAACTTTGTGTACTCGAATTACTTATATCTTTTAACTGAGCTATAAAGCACTATTTATCATTTTATGTTGTACACAAGGCAGTTATGTTGTGTTTATGAACATATGGCTTCAAACACTGGATAAACTGTTGAAACTGATGGGCACAAAGAAACAAAATACTCAATAAACGTCTGATCGCTTCTGTCATTTCATCCATGTATTTCAATGCAAATAATTTAAATTATAAGAATGAATACTTCCTATTTTTCTTAAATACATTTCAGTTTCCTGCTTAGTTTTTAATAGCTTCCTCCCTTGATTAATTGAGTGCAATTATCTTCTTAAAAAGAAATCCTACTCAAGTTAAATAATAACCTTTTTCTAGAAAAACATTTTAAAACTTTTATTTCATTGAATGAAAAATAGTATCAAAGAAAACAATATACATATTAAATTTCAAGAAAAGTATTTGACTTCTTTCTTTATGAAAATAGTTTGAATTAAGAAGAAAGAGTAATTTCCACATTTAAAATAAGTCTTAATGGTATATAATCAAGGAGATTTAATTTTAATGTTATAATGCATGGTTAGTTTAAGTCCTGAGGTGTCCTTTTGAAGAATCTTTATTTTTGCTTATTATAATTTTTAAGGCTTCAAGGAAATATTCATTTGCCAGAAGAAAGGAACTCACAAGGTAGACTGAAATGATTTGATGGAACAGCATGAAATACAGCTACTCCCTGCCAAACCCAGACACAAAGCCAAAAGGCTTATGAAGGAAGAATACAGGCACAGCAGTTCTCAGAAGATGAATCAAAGGGCAAGTTAAAAAACAAAAAGATATATTGGAAACATACTTTCTTAATATATGAAACTATAATTATTATTATCAAATGCAGAAAAATATAAGAGTAAAAGAATTGCTAAGAGTTTAGTATGGCAGATGAAAAGAGTAGGTGCAATTAAAGGAATAAAACTTTTCCCTTCTGTATGAGAATTTGACCTTCTTTTAAAATTCTATCTCTGATCCCCTGATAACCTGACAAGGGAAGAATGTCAACTATAATCTTAGGTGGCATTTCTACATTAAATTGCTTCTGGATTTGAAAGGAATGTTAATACTTAATAGTAAGCCAAGGCTTTGAGCTTAGTGCAGCGGCTCTTGTAACTGGCATGTCTCTTCAAGGACCCTGGAAATTCTGCCTATAGATTTGTTACAAGAGACATTGGCTCCTGTGGGGCAGAGGATTCTCCCAGAGTTCCCATCCCCAAATTATGTAGACCTTGTTTCCTTGTCTATGAGTCATCATCTAGGCAGTGGTTCTTAACCTGGGGTGATTTTGCCAGTCGGAGACATTTGGCAATGTCTGGAGACAGTTTGTATCATCATGACATAGGGGAGAAGGACATATTACTGGAATCTAAAGATTACAAGCCTACGTAGCCTCTAAACACCATACAATAAACAAGTTAGAGCCTCCTCCACCACAAAAAAATATACATATTCTGGGCAAGAAAACTGTGTTGGAAGACTGCGTTTGGGACAATTAGCAGTAGCCCTGGTCTCTACTCTCTAGATGCCAGGAGCATTCCTTTTCCTCCACTGACTCAATTAAAACATGTTTTTACACATTTTCAAAGATCTGCAGGGAATAGGAGTGGAAGGGCATGTTGGCAAGCTATTGTTTCTGTCTTATACCCTTGTATGTGAATTTTGATACCAAATATGCCTCTAGTAGTCCCGCAAGTTTAAAAGCAGTGGAATCTAAGACCCTTGGTAGATTATTCAATACAGGAATGTAGTACAAAGTAAAGTTATTAGTGTCACGTAATATAACCCAACATAATATGATATACGCAAAACCAAAAAATGTGTGGCTGGTACTGAATATTAAAATATGATATTACATCAAAAATTGATAATAAAGATACAATTGCTAACAACATATAAGCTGAAAATCTATATGAATACTGCCTGGAGGGGATTAAACACTCTAGTAAATATGTGCCCATTGCTGGAGGGAGAGGAAGTCATGTCTTTCTGTCAAATACTGCCTTTGATTTCTCACTTTCAGATTGGCTTTATCATGCATTTATTAAAGTACTTTTTTGACAATCAATTTCTTATATTTTACTTAACATCTGAAATTCTTTGAATTTATTTTTTTCTAATCAAAGACCAAAATACATGGGTCTTTGATTAGAAAAAATTAACTTATACCCTTGTAAGTTAATTTGATAGCACTTTATATTTCCCTCTGCACTAAGCATATTATTGTTGGTATATTTAAAATAAATTGATAATATCACAGGAATATTCATATGATATATTATTGTTCACCTTTATGTGTGATTTATTATAATTATTTATTGTTATTACCTTTGTGTTACAGGGGAGATGATCACAGTATGTATGAAATGCCCACATTCTGTATTTGGGAAGAATGAATTTAGTTTTTGGAATAAAGATAAATTCTTTTTTAACTAAGAAAGATTATGAAGGCACAGAATTTTTATAGTTATACATATATATTTATATATGTGTTTATGTTCATTTTTCTTAGAAGAAACTATATTTCCATAAAGCAAAAAAGGGAGAAAGATAAAAGCCCGCAGGAACAGAGGCATGTAAACTTTTTATTGAAAATTTAACTCAGTGGGGAGTAGTGGTTCACACCTTCGATCCCAGCACTTTTGGAAAGCTGAGATGGGAGGGGCGCTTGAGGCCAGGAGTTTGAATCCAGGGTGGGCAACACAGCAAGACTCTGTCTCTAAAAAAATGTAAAAAACAGCCCAGCATGGTGGCTCACACCTGTAATCCCAGCTACTCGGAAGATTGAGGATTGCCTGGGCCAAGGATTTGAGGCCATAGTAAGCTATGATTGTGCTACTGCAATCTAGCCTGGGCAAGAGAGAAACCCTGTCTCAAAAAATGGAAAAAAAAAAAAAAAAAAAAAAAAACCTATAAAATAAATTTAACTTAATCACATATCTGAAGGGTTTCAATGGGAGAAAATATCCTCATGGCCTTAAGGTATTATGGAAATGATATAATGATATTATCCAGTTGAATTCATTTTTGCATAGTTGGGGTGGACAGAAGTACCTAGCTGACAATACCAATAAAAATAAGTCTTGCCTGGCTTAATTTGTACCTTTAATCATTCTGTTAAAACTACCTGGTCACTCTCACACTTCTTTGCATAGATGCTGAAAAATAAAATTTTTAATCCATACACTTTTCTAAATATTAAATTTTGGTTGTACTTACATTAAGATAGCAGCAGAGAAGAAACCAGAAAAATAAACTATGCACTTATTTTCCTTACATGAGCCACATACTTGATAAACTGATCTTCTTTTCAGATAATGTGTAGTCAATTGTTGTATCTGAAGATATTATATATATATATATATATATATATATGTATGCAATGTACTCCATCCTTAAGTACATTTGGAAAATAACTTTGAACTTACCTTAATGTTTCTACTAGAGTCTTTGGAATAATCTCAAAGGTAAGTCTTCAAATTTTGAGTATAAATTTATATTATGGAAGAAAACCAAAGGCTGTTAGAATCAAGTCACTTTGGTATAAGAAATGAATACAATCAGATAAAAACAGTTTAGTGTAAACATACACAACCATTAGAATTATTTCTCAACTATCTGTATAGCTAATATTACAGGATAGTTCTGAGAAAGGCAATACTGAAATAAAACCTAGTGATTTTGAAAGAAACATACCATCTTGTGTGTCTTCAAAATGAAGTTTTACTTTGAAGCTCTAAATTGTCTTCTACATACTAAAGCTAGTGTCCATGGAGCTATCAATAAAGATCTTTCATCATCACCAAGAGGCAGTATAGAGGGGTGCGACTTAGCTAGGACTTAAATGGCAAAAAGATTGGAAGAATTGTTATAAACAGAAGAGGAGAATTAAAGCCTAGCCAGAGAGGCAACATTCAATTACCATGCTTATGAGACTGAGAAGAGATGGACTGAATTATTACAGAAAATAAGAAACAGACCTGGACAAGTAAAACTTGTTCAGGCTACTGAGCTGAAAGTCATTATTACCCTCCTAATAAATTAAAAATTCATTTATTCATTTGTAAAATTTTTGGATAGCCTTTTTGCCTGGCCTAGATCCTCTTGTATTTCCTCTTTTATCAGTAATTACCTTATCTTTGATATTAGTTTTAGATTAATCCCTAGTCACACTGATATTTCCAGAATAATTTTGCTTTTAAAAAATCACAAAATTGTTATATTATCTCAGTACACTATTTCTATCTATCTCAACACTACAGAACATTACTCAGTAACTTGTCTAACAACAGTGAGCATATGTGTTAGAGCACTTTCCAATCTATCTTTAATTTTCTTTTTCTTTGTAAGGTTCATGAGATTTTGCTTTTGTTGAATATTCATTTTGATTAAAAGTAACTGGCATACTCTCTTCATTAGATTTCTTGAGAAAAAGCCTCAAAAATAAAACTGATCTCTGGCTTTCTCTCCTTCACCTAATTTGGTCTCGCTTTGGAAACTGAAATAGGGGAGGAACATCGGTTTATCAACAGTCCTGATTATTTTCTTTCATAATTTTTCTTTGTTTGGAAAATACAAATTATAAGGGGTGTATTAATTAGATTTGGAATTAGGTAAAAGGCAGTTATTTAACAGAATCTAACACTAACATCTGTCTTTGGTTTTTAGTGTATATTTTATACCTCTTAACAGAAATATCATGTCATTAGTTGAAGGTACAACAAATGTGCATATCCATGGTGGAGACAACACCAAAAGTAACATTCAATGCAATATATTCTCCAGTTAATTTTCAAGGAATTATACTTTGAAATATACTCACGTTACTAAAAGACTTTAATAGTGCTTTGAGATGAAACTAAAGGACAGCTTATATTAAAAATAAAATGTTATAGTTTATCAAATTAAAATTGTAGCATACAATTTTATAAGTATAAATATACTTATATAATACAGATATGAAAAACAATACTTTCTTTTAGGCAGACAATAAGCATATCCTGTATCCTGTTTTTGTTTTGTTTTGTTTTGTTTGAGACGAGTCTCGCTCTGTCACTCATGCTTGAGTGCAGTGGTGAGAACTCGGCTCACTTCAACCTCCACCTCCTGGGTTCCAGCAATTCTCCTGACTAAGCCTCCCGAGTAGCTGGGACTACAGGTGCACACCACCACGTCCAGCTAATTTTTGTATTTTTTATAGAGATGGGGTTTCACCATGTTGGCCAGGATGGTCTTAATCTCTTGACCTCACGATCCACCCACCTCAGTCTCCCAAAGCGCTAGGATTACAAGTATGAGCCACCCGCTTGCCTGCATATCCTGGTTTCTCATTTAACATATATATTTGAAAATTCAATGGAACTTTTATTCAATTAATATTCAAACAATCAGGTACTTTGTTTAGAAAGTTGTTTTAGTTGGCTGGGCGCAGTGACTCACACCTGTCAAATCCCAGCACTTTGGGAGGCCGAGGCGGGTGGATCACCTGAGGTCAGGAGTTGGAGACCAGCCTGACCAAAATGGAAAAACCTCATGTCTACTAAAAATACAAAATTAGCTGGTCATGGGGGCACATGCATGTAATCCAAGCTACTCGGGTGGCTGAAGTAGGAGAATTGCTTGAACGAGGGAGGCGGAGGTTGTGGTGAGCCGAGATCATGCCACTGCATCCCAGCCTGGCAACAAGAATGAAACTCAGTCTGAAAAAGAAAAAAAAAAAGAGAAAAAAAGAGGGAAAAAAAGAGAGTTGTTTCAGTTGTGTTTGGTAAGCTCTATACATACTGTGATTTTTAAATACCATGAATAAATTAATATATGTAATACCTTTATTTTCAATTATGCTATTCTAATGCTGCTTCAAATAAAAATGAGTCAAGTATTTAAAAAAATCGTATTACCATTCCAAAAAATGGGAATAAATTAAACAATGGATAAAATTTTTAATGTTATTAAAAGTTTATTAATGTTATTAATGTTATTAATGTTAAAAAAGTTTGAAACAAAAATATTTTTGTTTCAAAAAACTTATATTTTCAACTTCATACTCTGGTCCATAATCTGTGTGGTAACTGGCAATTGTAGAAGTTAAAAGTCATAAAGAAAAAACCTTTTGCTTTCTAAAAATTAGCAATGTGAACAAGAATTAATCAAACTATTTCATTGCTGTAACTATGTTACTCTTAACAGGATATAGAATGGTCTAAAATATCTCTAGGCTTCTGTCCCTCATTTTGTACAAATTTTAACAAGAGGCAAATTAATTAGTGAGAGTAAATAATTTGAAAAGTTTGTATAAACTTTATAATTTTATAAATTATATTGCTTCCTTTTAAACATAACATTAGCTAAGAATAAACCTCATTTAGATATTTAGACCCATAAGTGGATGGTTCCATTATTTATATTATTTAGAAATATATATATGTACTATTTCCTTTTAGGGATGGATGCCCTTCACTCATTGATGTCCTATATACAATTCATTCTGTGCTCCCTTAGTTTTTTTGAGTGGTTATTGTTTAGTTGGATGCAAGTAAAACTAAGCAAGTAAAACATGTCTTGAAAATACTGGATTTTTTTCTATCTTATTTATTATTGCCACCTCTTTTACATTATTTTATGTCTTAAAAGATAAAATTATACATAAATGTGTGTGTGCTCGTGTGTAAAATAGGCAGTTCAGAATTTACCAATGTAATAAACATCTTAAGGGAGAAATCTGTATGCAGCAAATCCTCAGCTACCCCTGAAACTTAAGTAATAAAGAAACAGGTGATATGGTTTGGATCTGTGTCCCTGCCCAAATGTCATACTGAAATGTAATCCTCAGTTTGGAAGTGAGGCCTGGTGATAGGTGATTGGATCTTGGTGTGGGATTTCTCATGAATGGGTTAAACACCATTCCCCCTTGGTACTGTCATTGCAATAGGATAGTGTGAACTCTCGTGAGATGTATTCATTTAAAAATGTGTAGCACCTCCCAGGTTACTCTCTTGCCCCTGCTCTGGCCATGTGATGTGCAAGCTCCCACTTCACCTTCTGCCATGATTGTAAGCTTCCAGAAGCCTACCCAGAAGCAGATATCAGCATCATGCTTCCTATACAGCCTGCAAAACTGTAAGCCGATTAAACCTCTTTTCTTTATAAAGTACCCAGCCTTAGGTATTTCTTTATAGCAATGCAACAATAGACTAACAAACCAGGCATGAACATTTTGTGTGTTGTATTTACACAACAAATTTACTGTTGAGTAAACTTATATTTACTCAGCAAAGTTACTGAACAGCTATAATGTAAAATATATTATGCTGGGAATACAAAATATATAAAGCATAGCTTGTTATCTGCATTGATGTACTTAATTGCTAAGGATGATACAAAATATATATATATATGTATACATATGTATGTCCACATATGTATGATATAACTTAGTTTTAATATTACATATTAATATTTCTTACATGTAGCACAGGTATCCAAGTTAAGCAAATGATAAATTATTTTCAAATTAAAAAAAAAAAATCAGGATGAACATGGTGACTCATACCTGTAGTCTCAACATTTTGGGAGGCCGAGGCAGGAAGATCACTTGAAGTCAGGTGTTAGAGACAAGCCTGAGCAACATAGCAAGACCCTGTCTCTACACCAAATTTAAAAATTAGCCAGGTATGGAGGTGCACACCTGTAGTCCCAGCTACTCGGGAAGCTGAGGTGAAAGCATCGGTTGAGCCTGATTTTACTGAGCAAAGTTGCAGTAAGCTATAATCATGCCTCTGTAGTTCAGCCTGGGCAACAGAGTGAAACCCTGTCTCTTAAAAAAATGACTATAAAAGTTAGACTGTTAATCAATTTAAAAACATTATCTGAATTCCTACACTATTAGTTTTGCAAGAATAAGCCTTAGATAGGCATGTAGGCAAGATCTGCTGGCAGAGACTATATGTCTGGAAAATGAACCTTTGATGTACTCAGGAATATTCTGGAGTTGTTACCAGTTATTTGTACCTGGAAAACAGTGACATATAAACAGGTTCTTCAGAAGAGTTGGAAATATATGGAAGGGAGGTCCTTGAAAGCCATGATTACATGCTCCTCACCTAGAGCTGGCAAGATTGCCTGCATTCAGTTGCCTTCCTGGGCAGGCCAGGGAAGTTTGCCTCTGAGAGGAAATGCTGTTGGATTATACCCCCTGCTTCAGGAAGTCACCTTGGGATGCAGATAAATTGTATCATCTTACCTGTGTTAAAATAACTAAACTTTGCCTGTGTCTATCGGTATTTTTTACTCAATTATGTTCATCCCTGTCACACTAGACAACTGTGCCACTGTTAATTGTCATTCCTATTATAGAGTTGAATTTTAAAATCTTATGCTGAATTTATTTTCTAGGGGACTAATTAAGAGGCAGGAAAAAGGAAAAAACAGGAAATTTAGTTAATCAATAAAATTCTGAAGTTAAGTATATTCTATGGAGAACGGAGATTCTGATTTCTTGAAACTTTAATTTGAAGTTCTCTAGAGCCATCTGGGTTCTGTAGCTTTTATTAGTATCAGAGCTTCTGCAGAAAGGAGTGAGCAGAGTGAAAACTAATTGCACTAATAGCTGCAGGAACATTGAAGCTTTGTGCATAACTCAAAGAAGCTCAGAATCCTGTGCTTACCAACAAGATTGAAGTGTTCCAAATTATATCAAATTCCTTTGTGGTCACTTAAGGTATCTTTTTTTTTTTTTTTTTTTTTAATGGGAAGCAGTTTCTCTCTCTTTTCTTTTTTTCAGAAACCTGTTTTCACATGATCCTCATACCCATGAACAGACTGTCATGAGTATAGAGGCCACTGAGAAAAAGGCAATATTCCATTGCTGAATGGAACCTAACATCTCTAAAACCTGCCTTATTTGGAGAAAAAACTCATAATCAATTAGAAATCAAGCCAAGTTATTTGTCATCTGTTTGCAAATATCAGCTTGCATATTTATAAGACAAATAGCATAACTGGAATCTGAGGTTCTATAGAAGAGGGGCAGGGAATGGTTAAGCAGCACCCAAAACCTTGTCTCTCACCCCACACTCATATCTCATACACAAATACATTTGTAGCTAAGCAGTTCCACGCATAATATTTTCATACTTTAATTATTCTCTAAAATACAAAATAATTCATTCTGCCAACAACTTTAAGTCTAATAGAAAAATAGACATTTTTGGACTAAATTCTATTTTCAAGTTTCTGAGTTACAAAAGAGTTAGATAAAAATGACATCGTTTATTGATGTGCATGGTTTTACCTAATTCATCTGTTTAATGAAAACTTTATGCCATATATTTAACAAATAGTATATCAACTAAAATTTGCAGTAGCACTGTTAGAAATTGAGTAGACTGTGTTTAGTTTTCCTCTCTTTCAGCAGTGTCTTTACCATTGGGCAGCCCAGTTACCAGGGCATTCTGTAAAAACCAAACAATAGTAACACTGGTGCATTTTCTTGACCCTTAAGTGTGTAGATTTAGGTGGTTTTAATGCCAAAAGCAAATGTAAAGTCCATAATATCTACATTTTTAATTAGAACTATAACCGTGATTTCAGTAAAAATATAAAAATAGTTAAAAATGTATCTTATTCAATTCTCAGAGTAAAACAACTACCTGCTAAGATTAAATAAGGCAAAAATTCAGCATCTAAGACTTTCCTGAATTATCACTATATTACTAGATAATTATGTAATTCACTATTACAACTTCAGGTATGCAAATATAACATTTCAATGATTAGATCTCCATAATTTAAGCAAAGAGATGCTTGAAATAGGTAGATAATTTGGGAAAAGGACATACAATTGCCTGAAGTAAAAACATGGACTGTGAAAACAAACATATATTACAACCTGAATTAGCAATTACTTCCAGTTTCCACTTTGCTTATTGCACATGGACAGTTTCTCACCATTAGGTTTGTTGATTCTTTGGCATTAACCAACCAGATAACACCATCATAATTATCATACACACACACACACACACACACACACACACACACACACACACACATTAACCGACCAGATAACACCATCATAATTATCATACACACACATACACACACACACACACATTAACCAACCAGATAACACCATCATAATTATACACACACACACACACACACACACACAAAACCCACACAACTCTATTAGTGTGTATAAACTAATGCAAAAAGCAGATTTAGGGTAGATTATAGTTTAAATTGGGTATCATTAATGTAGAAATAGTTCATTCAATCCCATTACAAAAATCACCTCATATTACTAGCAGAATAATGGTAACAATTCTTCCCTTGTCCCCACATGGAAATGCATAAAAGGGAATTTACTTACACTGAACGATGAGCTGCACCAAGGCTTCCCTTGGTTTCACGTTAAATCCATTGTATTGGCTGGTCTGACATCTGTACATTCCTGACATTTCCCTAGACACATTCACAATCCTCAGTGTTCCATCATAACTCTCCATTTGCATTGATCCATCAGGCATTGCAACTTCTTTATCCGCTCTAGACCAAAGGATGATTGGTTTAGGTTTGCCAGTTACTTGACATTGCAGTTCTATTGTGTCTCCTTCTCTGGTGACCAATGGTGATTTTTCCTGTGGAACAGTCAGATTGGGTGGAACTTGAAATGGGAAAAAGAAAATTTTTCAAGGTTAGTATAAACTGGTAAAGCATATTCAGATACAGAAAATCATAAGGAAATAATTTCTGCTGGTGGAAGAAATGTGACAATTCGGATGCTCAAAAACCTTGGGAATAAATGGAATATACTCTCACTTAAAATCATTCTTAATTGTTTTCACTGTATATTTTAAAATGAGGACTTCAAACATTAGCAAAATAAATAAGGCATTCAATTGAAAAACGAATGGTCAACATAAAAATAATCTTCTCAATGACCTGTAATAATTAGCCATTAACTGGGGCTTTAACATTTGCATTTCATAGAAGAGTAGCATTCAGCTATGTAGACTTAGCAGTCACAATAAGTGCAAGTAGTCAGAAAGGGAAAAAGAGAAACCTCTGATCTAAAATCATAAGGTTTGACTGGTTTAAAACTTGCCAAATTGCTAAGATTTAAGATTTGTTTTTTTCCCTAGTGGGAGTGAAATCAAGCAATTTGACAATCCATTCTATTTTCCATTTTTGTACTTTTAATTTTTTGTGATATTTGAATTTCTTATTATTTAACTTCATAATATTTTGATGTCATTGTAAATAGTTTGCCATAATGTTGCCAGTATTTCTACAAAGTTAATTTTTTTTTTTTTTTTTTTTTTTTTTTTTTTTTTTTTTTTTTGAGGCAGAGTCTCACTCTGTCGCCGGGGCTGGAGTGCAGTGGCCGGATCTCAGCTCACTGCAAGCTCCGCCTCCCGGGTTTACGCCATTCTCCTGCCTCAGCCTCCCGAGTAGCTGGGACTACAGGCGCCCGCCACTTCGCCCGGCTAGTTTTTTTGTATTTTTAGTAGAGACGGGGTTTCACCGTGTTAGCCAGGATGTTCTCGATCTCCTGACCTCGTGATCCGCCCGTCTCGGCCTCCCAAAGTGCTGGGATTACAGGCTTGAGCCACCGCGCCCGGCCTACAAAGTTAATTTTAATTAAATCTTCAAAATATATTTCAATGAATATAAGAATTATAATTTTTCTCAAGTAAAGCCAGTTTCTGATTTACAGAGGATATTTATGAAAAGTTAGATTGATTTTACTGTAACTTACTTTATTGTGCTGAAAAAATTTAATGTGATATGAGGGAAGTACTATACAATGATCTTTCTTACAAACATTATCACTAGTTCCACTGGAAGATTCTTATTTCTTATACAATTGTATATGAATTCAAATGCATTTGTGCAGTAGAACATCTATCAAAAAAGGGCAAGCTAAATAGAATGCTATACAAATACAAATAACCAGAAACATGAATAATTCTATCCTTCTGATAAATGTTATCTGTTCCCTTTGGAAGTAGTACTGCACATGAATGAAAAGTGAAAGGTTTTATTCTTCCTTTTAGTTTGATTATGCCCCAGTGTCCAGGTACAAAACCAAACATAGTTATGTTTAAAATTATTTTTCAACTAATTTAGAAATGTTGTTGCCCTCATTATAGAGACAAATTAATTCAAGTTCAAAGTGATATGAGAACTATCCTCCTATTCAAATATCTTCAATTCACTTTTTTATTTAATTCCTTCACTTACTTATTGTTTAAAAAACAAATTACATAATGCATAACAGCTTCGAATTTAAACAATATGAAATATTAACCACCATCATTTTGAAGTAGATATATACATCCTAGAAATTGACATTAACAAAATACATGTTTAAAATGGCTTCATTTTATAAACCCAAATGGCTAAATAATTTGTTCCAGTATATGGAAACAATTAAATAATTTTGGCAAAGTATTTGTTCTTTTCAAAGTGAATGATGTAATTAAAATCTAAGCAGCATACTGTTAACAATGCGACTGGAATGGAACTATGATACTTACTCACCCTCCATGAGAAAGTGTGCAGAATAACCTCAGCATTTAACATTTATCATCCCCCTACTATGTGACAGGCACAATTAAGGATTTTATGTTTTCATTTAAACCCCCTTGATAATATTAAGGACCAAATATTTAATATTAAAATAAACAATTGAGAACATTGAGAATAAGAGATAATAAATCCTTCGATTTGAACAGAATACAAACAAAAACTAATTTATAGCAGGTAGCTAATGTAGAGATATGAATACTGAAGCAGGCTCAATAAACAATGGTATCTGGAATTAATAACTTTTGAGTGTTAGCAATAGACTCCTCTCTTCATGCTCATGACAAATTGGACAAAATCCCTGCCTGTCATTTGGTCACTGTTTCAAATATGAAAGAGTCAAGATGAATGTGAGGGAGTATACAATAAGTATTTTGCAAATTATCTTATCTATCTTTTATCATCTTATTTATTTAGTCATTTATTATTGCTATCACAGTGGATAAGGCCAACGTCTATATTTCTTAAATAACTACATAGATCAATTATCTATATCTGAATATTTTTCATATGTCAAAACTGCTTATAAGATATACCAACCCCAAAATAAATATCCAAATTTAGATAAATCTGTGTAAAATAAATGAAAAAATGTATAACTTTAAAGACTAATGGAGTGTTATTACTTGAAATATACAATCCATTTCTGTTCCAAAAACAAGCTACATGACCTTGGCCAACCAAAAACGCTGTCTGTATTAATTTTACTTTTGCTGGTTGTTGTTGTTTTGAGATAGTCTCGCTCTGTTTTCCAGGCTGGGGTGCAGTGGCGCAATCTCCACACAGTGCAACCTCCATGTCCCGGGTTCAAGTGATTGTTCTGCCTCAGCCTCCTGAGTAGCTGGGATTACAGGTGTGCAACACCACACCCAGCTAATTTTTTCATATGTTTAGTAGAGACAGGGTTTCACCATGTTGACCAGGCTGGTCTCAAACTCCCGATCTTAGGTGATCCACCCTCCTCAGTCTCCCAAAGTGCTGGGATTACAGGCGTGAACCACCGTGCTCGACCTTACCATTTTTGAAACTAAGAATTTGTACTTTATTAGTCTCAATGTTATTGATGTTCTGATTACAAGAATGAATAGTAAAAAGTTAAAATGAGAAGTGGTGTCAAAAGATAGTGCTTACTTCTTAACTTAATAAAATGGATTATTTAAACAACTTATTACATTAGACCATTCAAATCACAATAGATTCTTGACTGGATATAATTTTTTAAAATGTTATCATGCTAAATAGTTCAAATATCCCTTTTAAAATTTGTTTATGCTTTTCATGTATTTAGATAAACTTTCCTCTCTGCCGAATTAAAGTTACAGAAATATAAACCTCAATTTTAATCTCAATAACACAAAAATTGATTTTTAGATAAATTAGCCCAGGTTTTACAAAATAGCAAAATCTAGCTAAAAGATTATTTAATATCCATCTCTTCCTAGGCCAGATGCGGTGGCTCACGCCTATAATTCCAGTACTTTGGGCGGCCGAGGAGGGCACATCACAAGGTCAGGAGATCAAGACCATCCTGGCCAACACGGTAAACCCCGTCTCTACTAAAAATACAAAAAAAAAAAAAAAAATTAGCCGGTCATGGCAGTGTGCACCTGGAGTCCCAGCTACTCTGGAGGCTCAGGGGCTCAGGCAGGAGAATTGCTTGAACTCAGGAGGTTGAGGCTGCAGTGAACCAAGATCGCACCACTGCACTCCAGCCTCTGTGACAGAGGGAGACTCCATCTCAAAAAATAAAAAATAAATAAATAGATTTTAAATCTAGAAGTCAGGGTTAACCTTTCCCTACAACTCTCCTGGCCAAAAAAACTATAATTTCTCAAAGCTGTTATATGCTTCTCTATCCCTCTGTCCCCACTAAATTTTCTATCCCTTAGAATTACTCAACTCTCTTAATTGTTCCTGTAATTTTTTCTGTTGAGAGATCTCATTTGTTCTCATAGATTTCTCTCTATGTGTTGATAATAACAAATTATAACTTTATTCCAATGGCTCATAATTGCAGCCTGTCTTTATATTCCAAAAGTCTTTCAAACCTAAACACTATTTTATTTCTTGACTTAGTTACTAGTTAATTTCAACAGATTCCATCTGTTAATTGAAAACCATACAATATTATGTTTCACCATTTCCTCTTGTTCACCACTTCAAAACAGCCATCAAATCTTGTTGTTTCTTTATTTAAAACTATGTCTCATATCTGCCTGTTTCTTTTCATGGCCATAGGCAGTTTTCTCAGTAGAAGTCATCATTTTATCTTCTTGTGACAGCATCCTAAGTGGTCTCTCTGTCACTAGCCCCATTCTTCCAGGCTTCCTGCTGCCCTGTCTAAGCTTTATCATCATAAATAGTTTTGTTCATGTCACTATGAAGACTACAAACCTAGATGAGAGTGCTTGTCACAACACTGGTTTAGTTTAAAAAATAACCTGAAAACAGCTTAACGGAGTTGTTAAATAAATCATAAAACAGTTGAAAAATAGAATATGACACAGTCTTTTTAAATGATGATGCAATAGACCTGTATTTATTGATAAGGCATTTATATTAAGTGGGAAAAGCATGTTAGCAAGTAGTATAAATAGCTATAACCACTATTATTCAGTGTGTAAAACATGTCACTGTGCAGTATAAACAGTTATATCTAATTTTTGTATATTAAATAACTAGATATTAGCTGCTCTTGGCTCACACACACACACACACACACACACAGAAGTAACTATGCGAGATGATGAATATGTTAACTTACTTCACTATAGTAACCATTTTACTATCCATATGTATCCTATAATATGTTGCAATCCTCAAATATATACAATATATATATATTTTTAATTTCAATGAGTGTTAACAGGAAGCTTCTTGAAGGGTAGGCTACACATACATGCTCTGTTTTTATATTGTTATCATCTAGCACACCATCTCTCACATACAGAAATAGAGTACAAAATTTTACACCGAATATGTACATTAAGTAGCAAGGTAATTGGGCACCAATTCAGGGAAGAGGAGACTTACATAGGGAAAAGTCTAGAGGAAAATAAATCCTAGAAAGAACTATACCGAAACACTAAGAGTGGTTCTCTCTGAGTGTGGGATTACTGATACATTTTATTTTCTTTATTTCCCTCTTTCTTTTACTGTTTAAATAATATATATAGTACATATTAACATATTACAGGGCCAAAGAAGCTCAGAAAATTTTAAAATGTTAATTCAATCTATTTCCCAAAACTCATTCAATGAAAACTTCACATTTTAGTAACACAAATGTTTCACTCTGAAAATGATACTCTGAAAACATAGACTGAGAAATGCTTTTCTAAAATCACTAACTCCTGTTAACACTCCTTTACTGAAGTTTCACCGACTAGTTAACCTCTGAGCCCTTGAACGAGCAGTTCTTTTCCATGGTCAGAGCGTCTGACTCTTGCTGTCTTCTAGCACCCTCTGTCTGCCCCATGTGTTGAAACTCAGTTCAAATCTTATTCCTTTTGTAACCTCAGGCTGACCTGGTTACTTATTCTTCCTGACTACATACTACATCGTATGTTTTACCCATTTAACTTGTCCTTGTGACTTTGTCCTGTATTTTCTTCTATGTTTATATCCCTGACTAGGCAGCTCCTTAAAGGCACAGAGCCTTAAGCTGTCTCTAAAGTCTAGTGTCTTGCTTTCCTGCTTGGCACAGATAAGAAAGTTGTGAAATAATTGAGAAAGAAAGAAAGGCAGAGCAGAAGAAGATGGTAGGAACACAGGAAAATAAAAAGCTATCAAATAATAGATAATAGAGATAAACATAATCGATATGAATCGTGTGTTTTGGAACAAATGTGATAAATAATAACAAAATATAGTAATTCTACAATTAGTAGCTCATACAAGTAGCATAATCTTATGCAAAATACATTGTTAGAATATATTTCTGATGCAGATCTGGAGATCTGTGGGTGTGTGAAAAAGTTAAAGAAGTCAAGAAAAGATTCTTCCAGTTTTCTTTTTTCTTTCATTTAAATATTTGAATAGATAAGTTATGAATTATTTAAAAAAAAACAGAGGAGAGAGGCAATTTGAAGACATGAAATTTAATTTTATCATTTGGTTTTTAGGTCTTAAATCAAATTATTTTAAAAAAATTGTCTCATAATGAAAACATATCAAATTTAGCATAAATATCTGAAATGTCTATACCATGTAAGATCCATATTTATGCAATGTACTTGCTAGAAAAATTCACTCCTCCTCTACTCCCTCCTTGGCGACTGATCATGCACCCCTTACCATCTCATTAAAACCTAATCACCCTCACCCCACTCAACGCCAATATCCTATCCCGCCGCATGCTTTAAAAGGATTAAAGCCTGTTATCACTCGCCTGCTACATCATGGCCTTTTAAAGCCTGTAAACTCCCCTTACAATTCCCCTATTTTACCTGTCCTAAAACCAGACAAGGCTTACAGGTTAGTTCAAGATCTGCACCTTATCAACCAAATTGTCTTGCCTATCCACCCTGTAGTGCCAAACCCATATACTCTCCCATCCTCAATACCTTCCTCCACAACCCATTATTCTGTTCTGGATCTCAAACATACTTTCTTTACTATTCCTTTACACGCCTCGTCCCAGCCTCTCTTTGCTTTCACCTGGACTGACCCTGACACCCATCAGTCCCAGCAGCTTACCTGGGCTGTGCTGCCACAAGGTTTCAGGGATAGCCCTCATTACTTCAGTCAAGCTCTTTCCCATGGTTTACTTTCTTTCCGCCCCTCCACTTCTCACCTTATTCAATATATTGGCTTCTTTGTAGCCCCTCCTTTGAATCTTCTCAACAAGACACACTTCTGCTCCTTCAGCATTTATTCTCCAAAGGATATCGGGTATACCCCTCCAAAGCTCAAATTTCTTCACCATCTGTTACCTACCTCGGCATAGTTCATCATAAAAACACACGTGCTCTCCCTGCCGATCGTGTCAGATTGATCTCCCAAATCCCAACCCCTTCACAAAACAACAACTCCTTTCCTTCCTGGGCATGGTTAGTGCAGTCAGAATTCTTTTTTTTTTCTTTTTTGAGACGGAGTCTTGCTCTGTCACGCAGGCTGGAGTGCTGTGGCCGGATCTCAGCTCACTGCAAGCTCCGCCTCCCGGGTTCTCGCCATTCTCCTGCCTCAGCCTCCCGGGTAGCTGGGAATACAGGCGCCACCACCTCGCCCAGCTAGTTTTTTGTAGGTTTTTTTTTTTTTTTTTAGCAGAGACGGGGTTTCACCGTGTTAGCCAGGATGGTCTCGATCTCCTGACCTCGTGATCCACCCGTCTCGGCCTCCCAAAGTGCTGGGATTACAGGCTTGAGCCACCGTGCCCGGCCACAGTCAGAATTCTTATACAAGAGCCAGGATCGCGTCCTGTAACCTTTATGTCCAAACTACGTTACTGTTTTAGCCTAGCCCTCATGTCTGTGCGCAGCAGCTGCCACTGCTTTAATACTGTTAGAGGCCCTAAAAATCACAAACTATGCTCAACTCTCTAGAGTTCTCATAACTTCCAAAATCTATTTTCTTCCCCCAACCATCGCTCAAGACAACGCTTATGCTGATAAGGTAGCTTAAAAAGTAGCCATCAAAAGGCATCAGATACCATCACTCAGGACAATGCTTATGCTGATAAGTTAGCTAAAAAAGCAGCTAGCTTCCAACTTCTATTCCTCAAGGCAGTTCTCCTCCTTCACATGGGCCACTCCCACCTACTCCCCTGCTGAAACTTCCACCTATCAATCTCTTCCCACACAAGGCAAATGGTTCTTAGATCAAGGAAAATATCTCCTTCCAGCTCACAGGCCCATTCTATTCTGTCCTCATTTCAGAACCTCTTCCATGTAGGTTACAAGCCGTTAGCCCGTCTCTTAGAACCTCTCATTTCTTTTCCATCATGGAAATCTATCATAAAGGAGATCACTTCTCAGTGTTCCATCTGCTATTCTACTGCCCCTCAGGGATTGTTCAGGCCCCCTCCCTTTCCTACACATCAAGCACGAGGATGTGCCCCTGCCCAGGACTGGCAAATTGACTTTACTCACATGCCCCGAGTCAGAAAACTAAAATATCTCTTAGTCTGGGTAGACACTTTCACTGGATGGGTAGAGGCCTTTCCCACAGGGTCTGAGAAGGCCACTGCGGTCATTTCAGACATAATTCCTCAGTTTGGCCTTCCTACCTCTATACAGTCTGATAACATACCAGCTTTTAATAGTCAAATCACCAAGCAGTTTCTCAGGCTCTTAGTATTCAGTGAAACCTTTATATCCTTTACCGTCCTCAGTCTTCAGGAAAGGTAGAACAGACTAATAGTCTTTTAAAAACACACCTCACCAAGTTCAGTCACCAACCTAAAAAGGACTAGACAATACTTTTACCACTTTCCTTTCTCAGAATTCAGGCCTGTCCTCGGAATGCTACAGGTTCCAGCCCATGTGAGCTCCTGTGTGGACACTCCTTTTTATTAGGTCCCATCTCATTCCAGACACCAGATCAACTTGGACTGCACCCCAAAAAACTTTCATCCCTACTGCCTTCTGTCTAGTCATACTCCTATTCACCATTCTCAGCTACTCATAAATGCCCTGCTCGTGTTTACACTGCCAGTTTACACTGTTTCTCCAAGCCATCACAGCTGATATCTCCTAGTGCTATCCCAAACCGCCACTCTAAATTCCCTCTTAAAGTAAATAAATAGTCTTTGCTGGCAAGGCTATGCTGAACCTAATTAGATGTCCTAGGTCCTCCCAATTCTTAGTCCTTCAATACCTGTTTTTTCTTCCTCTCTTACCTTGTGTCTTCCATTTAGTTTTTCAATTCATACAAAACCGCATCCAGGCCATCACCAATCATTCAATATGACAAACGTCTCTTCTAACGACCCCACAATATCACCCCTTACCACAAAATCTTCCTTCAGCTTAGTCTCTCCCACTCTAGGTTCCCACGCCACCCCTAATCCCGCTTGAAGCAGCCCTGAGAAACATTGCCCATTCTCTCTCCATACCACCCTCCAAAAATTTTCACTGCCCCAACACTTCAACACTATTTTGTTTTATTTTTCTTATTAATATAAGAAGGCAGGAATGTCAGGCCTCTGAGCCCAAGCCAATCTATCGCATCCCCTGTGACTTGCACGTATATACACCCAGATGGCCTGAAGTAACTGAAGAATTACAAAAGAAGTGCAGATGCCCTGCCTCGCCTTAACTGATGACATTCCACCACAAAAGAAGTGAAAATGGCTGGTCCTTGCCTTAAGCGATGATGTCTTGTGAAATTCCTTTTCCTGGCTTATCCTGGCTCAAAAAGCTCCCCCACTGAGCACCTTGTGATCCCCACTCCTGCCCACCAGAGAACAACCCCCCTTTGACTGTGATTTTCCTTTACCTACCCAAATCCTATAAAATGGCCCCACCCTTATCTCCCTTGGCTGACTCTTTTCGGACTCAGCCCGCCTGTACCCAGGTGAAATAAACAGCCATGTTGCGCACACACACACACACACACACACACACACACACACACACAAAAGAAAAATTCACTCCTAAAAAATGCAGATACATTCTCTAACATACAGTCTATACACAGCCCTTGATATTTTTTTGTCTGTAATGCTACTGTAGGAGATGTTATAATCAGAGACTGGAAAAACATGATATGACACCAAAGTTTCTCATTCCAAACATAAATAAATAGACAAACGACTAGAACAAATTGCTTTTCCGTCAACTTTTCCACTGATCACCGACTGTAAAATAAAGCAAATATAGAAAAAGAAAATATTTTCATTTCTTCATTGGGAAGGCAGCTGAGAAAATTTAATCTTTATTCTTTACTTAGAAAATGGCTTTAAAAGAATGCAGAAGTTTAGTTCATTTGAACTAGGTGGAAAAATATCATGCCGTCTGAAACAAAGACATCTGAATGTGCTTTTTATGGAATTATTGGTTTAAATAGATGACCGTAGTGTATTTTAATAGTAAATATTGAAACACAAGCTATATTTCTTTCAATATAAGAATCATAAGAAGCTCAGTAATAAATAGAATTTTCCTCCAAAAGACAATCAGACTCATATTTCCAAGAATCCTAAAATAAGCATGGCACTAATTCAACTATACCTGAATTTTGGAGGGAAGTACCTTATAAAAGATATGTATGTTCTCAAGTAGAGTGTATAGTCTACATTTAACATATAAATAAATAAAACTTCAGAGATACTGTGTTTATGAAAGTTACCCTTAGAGACCAGAATTCAATAATTCTCATCCTGACCAGATATAAACAAATGTAAAAAAGTATGACTAAAGTAAGTAGTAAATGTGTCGATGCAAATAATCCAAATGAACCAAATCTGTGTTGTGTGTGTGTGTGTGTGTATGTACGCGTGTGCACACAGGTGTGTTTCTTCAAAACAAGAGATGGGTTAAAAAAATTTCTGTAGACTTGATGAGTTTCATCTTTGGTGATCTGATTGAGACTCCAAGGTAAGCAACATCTTTATTTCAGAGCACAGTTTTAAAGGAAAGATATTCTGTCACACTTGAGTGCTGTTTCAGTGTTTGTGTCAGCAGTCCTCCATCTCTTCTTTGCTAGCACATTTACAGATTGGCTTCATAAGCATGAGACATGCACATGAATATACTCAGATTCTGAAGTTTTGAGAAGTCACAAAGTAGTTTTACATAGAAGCCAAGAACTAAATAATTTGCGTTTGCAACAACTGTCAATGGCACATCAGTAATGATAGCTCACAATAGGATAAGTAAGATAAGCCTCTGGTTAAGTGAAATTGTCAGTATGTTTGTGGTAACTCCACTCATTTCTCTTCCATTCAAGAAAGTACATTCAGTGTAAGTGAGAATAATGTCATGACTGTAATCTGTATTTTAAAACCTCCACACATTAATATTTGAAATATTATAATTACCATATACCTCACAGCTTATATGAACACACCACTAAGATTTGGAAGAATTGCCTTAAAATACAATATAAGAACACAGTGGCCACTGGAAAATATTCATATAATGATACGAGGCAAATTTGAGAATTTCATTCAATTTAAAAATAATTCCATTCCAAGTCTGAATAATACCTTTTAAACTAATATGCTTGACCCATTTCCAGTATGATTATAACTGCGTGTCAATTTTTAAAACACAGTAATGTGCGTTTCAGAGATGTTCAGGGTGACAAAAAAAATCCAACATGCTAGACATTCCTCATTTATTAATGGACCTGCTGATATTTGCTTCCTTTTAGAGATCATGATTGGCAACAAAGAGTTTGATGGAAGATGGCTAAACTACAACTCATTTCTTATTAAAGGAATAAAAGTTGCTATTGGATACTTACTAGAAAAAATTCTTAGTATATAAAAATGTGAAGTTAACATGGTGAGTTACATAATATGCAGCACCTAAATTTTTTGTGTGTGGTGGTTGTTTGAAAATATGCAGAACTTGCCTGAGCCATAGGTTAATATAATAATATTATATTGTTACACATCCTTCTGGGTTGTCTTTCCCCTTTTAAAGAATTACTAAGATCTGATTGACTAATGTCTCTTCTTCATCTAAAAAAATTATTTACCATTTCTCAATTAAATCTTTTTTAAAAATCATGTCACTATATTATTTAAATAGCTACAGTAGTTTCCCATTTACCAGAACAGAAGGTCTAAATCCCACTGCTTGTTTTCCATCTTATTTGTCAAACCTTAATAAGCCATAGTGCTACTGTGGAAAGCTCTCTATTCAGTTGAGGCTGGTCTTTTCATTTGCTTAACATATTTGACTTATTCCCAACCCCTCACCTCCCTTCCTTCTCTTCAGGAATGAGTTTGACCACACATCCAATGATTGTTACATTCTTTAAGGTCCAATTTAAATTTCTTGTTGTATTTAGTCTTTCCTGATTTCTGCATTTTTATTCATCTTCCATGTCTCTGAATTACAGCATGTCCAATTTATTCTGTATATGTCATGACAAAATGTACACTTACATATGTAACTAAAGTGTCCTGATGTAAGCATCAGGGTTTTATTATTTCTTCAGTAGCTCCCACATCATGTAACATTTTAAAGGTTTTTTTTTGTTGAGGTGCTTAATAAGTGGATTGATTGATGGAGCACCAGTCAAGGTTACTAAGCAACCAAAGTAAGAAAACCATTGATTAATAATCAGCTCTTGATTATCCAAGGCTTAATTATAAAGCATATAAATTTCAAGATCATTTTTCATATATGAACTATTTTCTTTTTTAATTTTAAATACCCACCAAAAAACAATAGATTTTTAAAATGTTAGTACTTCTACTAGACTTTGATTTGGATACAGCAACGATACAAGGAGGTAGAAATAACACGCTAAAATATTGGCAGCACTTGGTAATATTGAGTAATCTGTCCATTCCATGACTTTCTTTAATCAGCAGTAAAGGAAAGGCTAGTTGGCCTTATGATAGAATGTCCATGTGGATCTATATTCTAAGACTTGTATTACTTGCAGTCCTGTGTGTAAATGTTTCATATATGAAACAAGCAGTTATTTATAAATATGTCTTCACACCAGATGGTATGCCTAGCGTTTTTGTCCATAATATGAATAAGCATAATACAACTCTTATCACAATCTGTAAATAAAAACTGCCTTTTTTTACACTGACACACACTTTTAAGTACCTCACCCATAATAAATCAGAAGATGCTAACAAACCAGTATTGACAATGTTTACAAATCTAGCAATTGAACAGGAAGAAAACCCACATTAAAAACAAACATGAGGTTAAAATATCACAGCATGTGCATTTGGAAGTTTTAAGGGGAAATGTCCGTGCATATACACACATACATAATGCCTATTTTTGAAAGAAATGGGAAAATCTTATTAGAATGGCATTGTTCATTACTTGAAACATATGGGGAGAAATAGGTTCCTGGAGGGTAGCAACTCTAAAAGGTTTGGTATTGGACATGGGGAGCACGCAGTGCCATTCAATCAGGAAAACAGGTTTGGCAGGCAACAGTTGTGGCTGTTCCAACTTCCCTCACCCAGCAGGTGTTGCTATGGCATAAGAATAGTCTCTGAGGGATTCAGTAGAACACAACGTGTAAGATGAAATAACAAAATAGAAAATCATTCTCTGCGTGGCATTCATATTTTCCTTGCTACTCAAGCTACAAGACCAGTTGCAAATAAACACAGGTTCTATTCTTGCTGCCTCATCAAGAGATAAGTGAATGGGACTTCAGCTAAGGTTGCTAAGGTACTATTTGGCTAAGATTTCAAGTATCTCGAACTGTTATGATTTTCATATAATTTGGTTTTCTAACTTGAGCTTATAATAAAATATTTTTAGAATAATTAAATCTCTTAAGAGAATATCCTAACCTCTTTGGAAAAAAAAAAAAAAAGGAAAAGAAACATAAAAGCAAATATTTCTTTCTTTTTTTAACCTCCCTGACTTGTATGTTTCTCATATACTAAAATACATAAATAAATAATCATCACTAATTAAGTATATAAAGTCTCACATGTGGAAAACTATTTTTTTTTCTGAAACGTGAACAGGAGCAAGATATTTCAACTTGTTAAAGAATTATGTCAAAATTGTAGTAAGCAACAAATATACATTAGATTGAGAATGTTGGAGGGAATAGGGACTCTATAAAAGAAACACTGGATTTTTTTGCTATAACAAGAAAGTGGGGCCAGGCACAGTGGTTCACACCTGTCATCCCAGCACTTTGGGAGGCCAAGGTGGGTGAAGTCAGGAGTTTGAGACCAGTCTGGCCAACATGGAGAAACCCTGCCTCTACTAAAAATACAAAAATTAGCCGGGCATGGTGGCAGGCGCCTGTAATCACAGCTACTTGGGAGGCTGAGGCAGGAGAATGACTTGAACCTGGGAGGTGGATGTTGCAATGAGCCGAGATTGCACACCAGCCGGCAAGAGTAAGACTTCATCTCAAAAAAAAAAAAAAAAAAGGTAAATAAAAGAAAGGGGGGTATGATAGGATGCAAAACATCAAGTAAAGTGATAAGATTTACTAAGAAATGACTAGGTCATTCGATGAAGAACTAGTAACCCACAATCATTTCTGAGAACTAGAAACCAATTCCTCAAATTAACTTTCTTAATCAAGTTTTAGTTCATGTTTATTATTTTTTCAAATAATGCAGAGTAAATCTGGAAAACTATAGTTATTTATATATAAGCAGGCGATAAAGAATTTTAGCCTTAAAAGTTGGATACTGCACTCTAAACAGTTTATTATACAAACCACAAATAATAGACAAGAGGATCTTATAGCTAAAAAGCCAACTAAGATTCCCAAATTCCTACCGTTCTTATATTCCATAATATATTTGCATCCTTGCCTACTTGCTCTTAGAAATGGTGCCACCATTTATCCAAATACACTTTTATACATTTATACAAATGTATTATTCTTTAAATTAATAGCAAGCACTCTGAGAGTAACAAAAGCAGAGCCACATATGTTACAATTTATACCCAATGTTAGAGATAATACCAATTTATTTTAATATACATTTTTTATTCCCTTGAATCAACAAATATGCCTAGGACTAGGGGCAAGACTGATAAATTTGGTTATTCATTATCTTCAATTACACTATGTATTATGAAAACATATATTTATATTTCACAAGAACTACACTTCACAAGAAGTAAGACTTCTTGTAGCTGATAGTTGCTAACAATTATTTCCAAATTAAAGGATTCTTTTTAATAAACACGGAGAGTTTGGAAGACTTGTAAATTTACAAGATTAGAAATTTGACTTGGGCTCAGGTTATAATCCACATACTAGCTATGTAACCTTGGCAAAGGGATGTCTTAATTTTAGTTTTCTTGTCTGCAAATTAAGCTGATGAAAAGAAGAATTTAATGAGTAATGATAAAATGGCACAATGCTCATGAAAGTGTCCTCTAAACACTTTGAATTTTGTAATATACTTGTAAAGAGCAAGACTCAGGTCTGGCTGCCTAGATTCAGTTCCTAGCTCTATCACCTACTAGCTGGGTGACCTTGGGAAAGTTGGCTAGTTTGCACCTTTCAGTTTACTTAAAGTGAGCATAATCGTACCTACTTCACATTTTTTAATACTCATAACCTCTTAAGCCAAGGTATGTCATATAGTAAACACTCAATATATTAATATGTTAGTTATTATGTTTTCTTATCACTGTACTTTGTGTAGTATCAATAACCATACTTCATTATTATGCACACATTTCTATATAGAGGGCATAGATTTTGTTTTATTCATACTTATGATGTCTCAAGTACTGAGCATAGGTACTTACATGGTCAAACAAAGGTTTATACAATTCAAATATATAAATATATTTATACCTATATAAATACATTTTATTGCTATTGTCTGTTGTCCAGGAGACACATACGCATTTTAGATGAGGATACTATTTGAAGAAAATGACATTTTAGAAAAGATAGGAATAAACCTTTTCTAATCTGAATAGTCAGACACATTCCCCCAAAGCCATCCAAGGAAAGAAGATTGCATTTGTCTCCCATTAGACATAATAATTTGATCTATATGTTTGGTTATTATAACAAAATGGCACATAATACAGATATCTCAGCTCTCATTCTATTTCTCTGAAATAATGAGTTTTGGACATCTCTATATACATCTACACCTCCTTTACAAGGATAACAAAATGTCAGTGCTGTCCATTTTTACAAAGGTCAAGGTGTTGCCATGAAAACCAGGGACTAGTAAGGTATCAGGAGCTGTCTGATCATGTTAATTATGTTATTGCTTTCTGGTGGATAAAGGAATTCTACATTAAAAGGAAGATAAGCTATAAATTATACATTAAAGGCATTTTATAAAAGCATTGAAAAAGAAAGATGCTTTAAAGTAATTCACAATTTATTTTACTTTCTGGAGCAACTGTTGCTCACAGTGGTAAACTCTTCAATGCAGAATGGCCAGAAAAAATCAATTTGTTATTACTTTTGCAATAAAAAGGCCATTTGTCTCCTTGTAGAACCCACGTGACATTGTTAGCTCTCTTATAAATGATCACTCTGGACAATGCCTGTTTTACAAATTCCCTAATTACACCACTGATTGTATACCACTGAATATGCCTTATCCTGTGGAAATAGACACTACTGCCACCTTAATAAACATTTTGACATAAAACGAAGCTGGCTGTCTCATCCTTTGTCAAGAGCAAAATGAAACAACCAGTGAACACAATGTTCCATCAACGGATCAGGGTCACATGTTCTTTAGAGCAAATGAGGTTTAATTAACAGATAACTGGTTAATTAACAGATAACAGATAACTGGTTAATTAACAAAGGAGTGTCTTCTTATAGCTGCATGAAGGCCTTATTAACAAATATTCTACTGAAGCATGATTGCATTTTACAAACCATTCTGCTAGTCTGTAGAAGTATATAGAATTCTACAATAAACTTATCGACCTGATTTTAAAACCACATAAAAACTTATATAATGTGATTGATTGGAATGACAGATAACTCATTCTGCGCTAATATGTGAGTGTGAAGAGTTTAAAACAATTTTTAAATATGGTTTTATGCTGCATTTTATTCCCAAGAAAGGACATTTCTGTTTAAATGTCAACTATATCTATTTTGTTTGCAAGTATTATTTAGATAGCCTTGGTAAAAGTGGACTACTTATGTTTCATTTGCAGTGGACTGTCATTCATGCTAAACGCATTTTAGACATAGACATTTCAACTGCTTTTCATTTTATTATTTCTACTTCCCATATTTAAATTATCAGCATACAGATACAATTCTTCCTTGATATTCACAGGACATGGAGATGGAGGTGGGGGGAGGTATTGGTTTCAGACCACATCAGATACCAAAATCTGTAGATTTTCAAGCCCTTTATATAAAATGGTAAAGTATTTGCATATAACCTATCTCATCTTCCCACACATGTTAAATAATCTCTAGAGTAGTTATATTTAATACAATGTAAATGCTATTTAATAGCTGTACTATATTGGTTTTTATTTGTATAATTTTTATTGTTGTATTTTTAATTGTTTTTCTTCTGAATACTTTTTAATAATTTTGACTTTTATTTTAGACTCAAGGGGTACATATGCAGTTTTGTTACATGGGTATATTGCGTGATGCTGACCTTTGGGGTAGGAATGATCCCATCACACAGTGAGCACAGTTCAAGACTGATTGAATTGATGGATGTAGAAACCCTATATACGGACAGCCGACTGTATTTCATTTCATATTCTGCATAGAATCTTTTCAAAAGTGCAGTGACAGTCTTCTCATTTCACACATTTTTGGTCTACTCATTATTGCTGACAGACCATCTATAAAATTTGGGAAATTCTGATTTCTTTACCCATCATATACTTGGAGAGGAGTCCACTGTTCTCAGCTCTTTCCCTCCCCTGCAAATCATTGCTCTGTAACCTTTTCTAAAGCTTTTGGTCCTGATCCTCAGCATCCTCTTGGGCTAAATTACACCCAACAGGATTTGCCAGGCTCCAATTCCTTAGTCAAATAGGTCAGAAGGCAGACACAATGTGATTTGAAGTTTCTAAAATGGATTCCCTCATCAAAAATACATTTCTCACAGTGTATCTCCAGAGCCTAAAATCTCATTACTTGATAATCTTGTGCCCCATGATCAACAGAATATGTCATCACATGATCCAACTAGAACGTTACCTGAATCACCTCTAGAATATTGCAACACCTGTCTACAACGACCATTTCTTGTGTGTTCTGTGTAAAGAACCCAGGTTCTTCAGCCAGAACTGACCTATGTTCAACACTTTATGTCACTACTTAGTAATTGTGATGTCGATAAAAGGCCTATGCTTTCTACAGCTTAAGCTTCTCATGTGTAAAATGAATATAATCACAAAATCTGCTTAAATGGTGTCCTGAGAAGTCAATGAAATACCAACTGTAAAGTGTTTAACCTAGCAACCAGAATGTAATAAGCACTCCAAACACCTTAGTTTGTCTGTCTATTTGTAACTTACTTTGAAACACTTCAGCATATGGCAACACTTTGTATCTTAAATTTGGTTTTGTATCTTAAATTTGGTTTTGACACGTGTGTTTCACAAAACTGCATGCTTACAATTTATGCATTTTTCTGTATTTCTGTTATATACTGCAATAAGGGTTGAAAAAATAATTCACCATAAACAATGTGATCTTCATTGTGTTAATATTATGCTACTCATGTGTATACACTCCAGTTGCAGTTAGATAGCAATTTAGAAACTCAAACCATGGGTCCACTATTTTCAGGCAGCTGGGAGAAGACAAGTATCATCTTGAGCTGAACTAGAGAAATTTTAATGTAGCATGATGTTGAATATGTTCTTCTGTGGTGAAATAAATACTATTAAAGATACTTGCATTGGTTAGAATAAGTAAGATCTCTCCCAACTTTTGCGAGTGGGATATGGGACTAGCAAGCAGAGCCTAACATCCTAACACTCTTTGGAGTGGCATCCTTGGAATATGGCTCTGATAATCTTGTGCCCCATGATCAACAGAATATGTCATCACATGATCCAACTAGAACGTTACCTGAATCACCTCTAGAATATTGTAACACCTGTCTATAACGACCATTTCTTGCAAGGCCTTTATCAAAGGGGTATGACTGAATATTTGAATTGCCTGAGATAATAAAGGGAAATATTCATTTAATCTAAGATTTTAATGCACACTGCAAGCTTTCATACTGGATTTGAAATCTGAGATTTCAAGCTCAAGTCAGGATAAAGCTTTAGGAAGTGAACATAGTATCTATACTTCTGGACTCTATTTCCTTCTCTATAAAATGAAAGGCATTAGGTCATCAATAAGCCCTCAGTATTTTAAGTCTGTGCTAACAATTAAGACATGTAGGGATCTTTTAAAATCGTTTTATGAAACAAATGTGTGGGGACCTGTCCCAATAATCCTTTATTTTCTTTTTAAATTAAGAATAGATATTTAGAACACACCACATATTCCATAAAGGCACCACCAAAACCCAAATTCAAGATTTTCTACATTTCTCTAGTCCCTTTTCCAAATCTCACTGATATCTAACAATGTTGAATGAAAAATAATCAAAAGATTATGAAAATTAATTAGGTTCTTTTAAAACTGAAAAGATATTTATTGGCAAGCAGATTTGAAGGGAGAAGTTCTTTGCACTAATCATAGTTCTAGTTTCTATTTGGAACCCTTGAAAGAAAGAGCTTTAAGACATTCCAAACTGTAAAATGAAACTTAAACACATCACATACAAATTAAATCACTTTAGGAACTGTTCTCTCTGTTGCTAGGAGGTCTAGAGTTCTAGCGCTTTCACTACCACATGGAAGAAAATGGTGATGAAACTGTTAGCCTGTGGATCCAATCATCATAAATATTTCTATTTAATTTTCTTTTTGCCAGTTGTGAATGGTAGGTTAGTAGTGTCATGTGTGATCATAAAAATCTGAAGTGTGATCATAACTACATTAGTAGTGAACATACCATTTCCTATATACCTCTATCTTCTCCTCTAATAAAAGACTTCAGGGTTGGTCTTGGTA
Organism: Rhinopithecus roxellana; assembly: GCF_007565055.1. Classification (NCBI taxonomy): domain Eukaryota; kingdom Metazoa; phylum Chordata; class Mammalia; order Primates; family Cercopithecidae; genus Rhinopithecus; species Rhinopithecus roxellana. The sequence continues at coordinate 3,362,722 of NC_044553.1, forward strand.
TTACAGCCTTAAAATAGTATGCTGTAATGTACATTCCATTGTTAACTATAAATCTAGTGGAGGCATTTATTCTTTATCAGTGAATGGAGATAATTGTCACAAGTGTTTCTTTATCTCTAATACATTACTCACTGTTATCATTTTAAATGCCAATTTTGAAGCTAAAATATTATTTTCAGTCCTCATTGGATTGGAGAATTTTATATCCAGTCGTTCAAAATTCAGATAGTTTCTATGTTCCCATTGCTTGCATTAGAAAATAATGAAGGGCATAGGAAGCACATATTGAGTATACTTCCTTATTTCTCATTGATCTGCTCTTATTTTCATATCACCTGAGAATTTGAAAAAGTATTTAATTTTATCAAATGAAGAAAGTCCCCAACACCTCGGACAGTAATTAGACAAAAGCAAATTAACCACTGTTAAACAATAAGTTGTAAAGTCAAACCTTTGTTCTGATATTTGGGGAAAATATTGGAGTATTTTCAGATGATAATTGGAGGGAAATTATGAATCCAATGTTCTTTCCATAGTAATACAGATTCAATTTTATGTGAAAAATTCTAATAGAAAAACATGTTTAATGTTTACTGAACGATTACAGGAAATAATAGAATACTCCCCATTTTTATATTTATGTCCCTCAAAGTATCAATAATATAATATTGATATAACTTATGCTTCTCAAAACAACTTGCAACTAACAATGTTTTAAATAATCCCTTTCACTCCTTTAAATGGTCTTCTTGAAAAGAGGATTCATATAATTGTCACCTTCTACGAGTGTCTATAATGCTACCTGTGGCTTTTTGAAGAAGATGCCACATAATTTGAAGATGTATGTTCTTCATACCAAAATACTCTATTTAAACTCTGATGACCTCTTATCTTGACCTTCCCATTTTCCCCTCTCCTCTTTTCCTCTTATTCCTCTGTCTCATTCTGTCTCTTTCATACTCCCTCACTCTTTCCATATTCAATCCTTTCACTTAAATGAAAATAAGGGCTCACTTCCATTATCAAAATCTATGCATCAATATTATGGTTTCTGGGACAAATACAATCATTCACATTTATTTTCATGCAGATGAAGAAGTACTAAAGGCTATGAAGATGCTCTAAATACGAAAAGCTTTCCACTGCATGAATTTTTTTTTTTTTTTTTTTGAGATGGAGTCTCGTTCTGTCATCCAGACTGGAGTGCAGTGGCACAATCTCGGCTGACTGCAAGCTCCACCTCCCAGGTTCACGCCATTCTCCTGCCTCAGCCTCCCGAGTATCTGGGACTACAGGCGCCCACCACCACGCCCGGCTGATTTTTTGTATTTTTAGTAGAGACGAGGTTTCACCGTGTTAGCCAGGATGGTCTCGATCTCCTGACCTCGTGATCCACCCGTCTCGGCCTCCCAAAGTGCTGGGATTACAGGCATGAGCCACCGCACCCAGCCGATATTCTTTTTTTACTCAAATTAGAGAGCTTATTTTCCTTGATTTCCATTGATCAGTCTTCTCATTTGCTTCATGGTTTCTTCTTTTTGCTGTCATCTCCATGGACAGTAATAGCTTTGCTTCTTATTCTCTTCTTGCGTGAGACCATCTGTTTCAAATTAATACAATCACTTGTGAAGTCTGTTTTAGTTCTGACCTTTTCCTGATCATCAGAACTGATTTTCTAATTGCTCACCAGAAGCATGAAGATGTTTCACTATCCCTTCAGCTACAACTAATCTCAAACCACTTTGTTCTCTCAAACCTTCTCACAGACATAAATCCTTTATGTGACATTACTGTATTCTAAATGACGGAGGCATAACATTTTGGGATCATATTAGCAAAACAACATACTTAAAAGGAATGGAAGAATTCATCTAAGCCAATGGCTTTCAACTATGAGTAGTAAATACTACTAGTGTGTATGTATGTGTATATATATGTGTATATATATATGTTTGTGTGAGTATACACACACACACACACACACATATGGCTGAGAATCAGAATCCTTTGTCCAAATATAATCTTACATAGAAGTTCTATGTATACAAGAGAAACATATTTTACTCTGATTGAAGTTGGAAAGGGAAGAAATGAGTAAAATTCTCTGCTCCCTTCTCTCTGCAGTTCAGTAGCACTTGCAAATACTCCAAATTGCCATTAAAACACTATTTGGAAATCAGTTCTCCAGCTGATCCCATTGTTCTATAGATGAAAAGTTTTGAGGGCCAGCCAGACCAAAGTCATAAAGCTACTAGGAGGTAAATTTGGGCCTGGACTCTGCACTGCATTAGTCTGCCTGATGTCAATCAGGCTCTTTCTTAAATTGACTTAAGAACATTGGTCATTGACTTAACTATCCCTTTATGAGAGGTTGTGAGGACTACCCAGCACCTTATCTGATTCCTATCTATCCATTCAGCTGAATAAGTGGTACCCTTCACACACAATCTGCAGAATTTTTTCTTATGCTCCCTTTATTCATTCTGTTTCCTCAAGCTCTGTCTTGTAAATATTTCAAACCCGTGGTGGAGAGATAAGAAATCTAACATGCAAAGAGGTTAACTGACTTCTCAGATGTTGTTCCTGAGTCTCAAAGCTTTTTTTGTTAGCTAAGCTTTCTGTATCTTTTTTTCTTACCTAGCCACTATTCATAAAATATTGCTTGTCCCCATTGTCCAATTTTTTTTTTTCTTTTCTTTTTTTTCTCAACAGCTCTCACTCTGTCACCCAGGCAATTTTTCTAATAAGAGTGTTTTGCCTTTCTCTGTTACATTATCTCCAAATAATTCACTGAATACTCTGTCACGATGCAAAGGTAGTCTCACTGTTTGGGAAACAGGAAAAGCTGTCTTTGTCAGATTGATTGTTAAGCCTTAAGAATGTCGTTTGAAACTCTCTTTTATTTCTCCACCATCATTTCTCTAATTGTCTCTTTTCTGAACTCTGAAGATTCACCAACTGAATAGGCCCCCAAAGCACAAATCAGATCATATTGCTGCCCTGATAAATACTTTGGTCATTCTTGATTGTGTGAATGTGAGCTAGTAAGATCTAATGAGATTCATTTCCTTCTAAGATCTAGTGCCTTATTCTTAATCCAGCTCAGATGCTACCTGCTCTATGGAACTCTTGCTGACCAGATTCAATAACATTATTCTGTGTGCTCCCATATAATTTCTGTAGTTTATTAAAGTAAATGCTAGATTATATCTGTTAATAAGATTTTGCCTCAATCTTACAAAATTTATTAATGTTTGTATGGAAAAGTAGCAGTTATATGTGAGTTTAATTATTTTAGTAAGCCCATGAGGTTCAGCTTTGTAATTATTTTCTTTCTGAATTAATAGGTATCAAAAGTGTAGGTTTGAGGTCAATGCATTATAGCCTGTGGGCAAAATACAGCTACCACTTGTTTTTGTAAATAAAGTATTATTAGAACACAGCTGTGCCCATTCATTTATTGCCTATGGCAGCTTGCCCATTATCATAGCAGAGTGGAATAGTTGTGACGGAAACCATATGGCCTGAAAAGCTGAAAATATTTACTATCCAGCCCTTTACAAAATGTTTGCCAGCCTCTGATGTCCATCATTAATTCAGAGGTCATAGATTGTACTTCACAATTTTGGATACAAGGAAAGAAATTGTTTCTCTGTTCAGTAACTCAGATGCTAATTACATAACTTTTGATTTCAGGGTAGCTTCCTCTGATCAAAGGTTTGTCAGGGTATTTTATGTGATAGTCTTAGGACTTCTACTTACATAAAATGACCTATACCTTAATATAGCCATTCTATAGAACTTCAGTGTTAATCAGCAGAATTTCATGAGTTTCTATTTCTCCTTAACTGGGAAAAGGACAAGGAAGCAAATCCAATTAAGTGGACTTAGTAATTTTTTTTCTGTTGCCCTCCTGTTTACTAACTATTCTTCTTTCTTGTGTACTGTAGTCCTGTCCTGTGTTATCAACAACTGCCATTTTGCAGATGTGAATACTTGTACAGACACTGGTTAAATAAAATAATTATAGTAACTAGATGGGTGGCAGCAAACTAAAATTTTGAACAGATTTTCTCAGTTGGTCACCACTATGCACCTATGCCTATGCTTTAGCTTCTTGTTTAAACCTCTAAATTTGGATCCACTTTCTGCCTATAAAATGTCCATGTGCTCTAACAAGGTAGAAAAAAAAATAATCAGAATGTGTTTGAGTCTTCTGCTATATTTGTCCACCAGATGTCTCATCATGGGAATTCCACAGATCAGCATCTTCACTGTTTAGGTTTTCAAGGCATGATGCAGATGCTTCTGAGTTTACTATAAACCTACAAGTTTGTCAAGTCATGCGAAGAAATAAATGCAAGCTAATGAGCATCCAAGGACTCTACCATGGAATAATACTGTAAGAAGCAATGAGATATTTTGCAACAATGCCTCTGAAAATTAAGTCTACTGCTGTATAACAATTACTTTTTTGCAAATGTGTGACAATCAAGTGACAATAATTAAGAATTTAACTTTCGTCAAAATTTTAGGCTAAAATTCACATGTATTTTTCAGCAAATATGTGAAGTTTTTTTTATTTTATAAAATCGAATTATAGCCATTAAAGTTTCAGTATATTTAATTTTTAATTGAAACATTTATAACAATTTTAAGTTACCTACAGTCTAGCCAGATAAAATATAGTTTCAGTAATAAAAAAACTATAAAGTTGTGATAAACCAATATAATTTGCTTATATTCCTATCAGTGAATATCAGTCCTACAGTAAAAACAATAATTATCACTTTAATATTCTTGAGACTTTCTTCATCCTATATATTCTGCCAAATATATCCTCCTTCCATTGTCACTAGCACAATGCTACTTTTGTCAACATTTATCTCAAATGTCATTTCTCTGTGAAAGTTTCTTATATTCACATGAACAAAAAATTCACAATTTCTACAGAAGTCCGAACAAGCTTTAAGCACAGTATGCAACCACTACATATTGCCTAGTTTCTATGTAATCTGTCTTGACGATTTAGATTTTAAGCTCCTTAAGGGCAAGGCCCATTTGTACTATCACCATATAACACAGAGTGTGTATGTAGCAGTAATATAGGAAAGAAATCTAAGGGAAACACTCATTTTAAATAAAAAAAATACTCCCAATGAAACAATGTGCATGTTTAAAGAATCAGGAGGAAAAAGGTATCCAATATTCAATTAATGTGAAAGACAACCTATAATCGTATATATCATAGTTTTTATCATTCAATCAAATTCAAACTCCAAAATACATGAGGCCTCTCTTCTCTCTTCTTTCCTTTTGTTTCTCTCCCCTCCCCTCCCATCCTCTCCCCTCCCTTCTTCTCTCCTCTCCAATCTGCCTTGCCTTGCCTTGCCCTGCCATATCTTGCCCTGCCCTGCCCTGCCCTGCCCTGCTTTGCCTTGCTTTGCTTTTGTGAGACAGAGTCTTGGTCTGTCAACCAGGCTGAAGTGAAATGGTGCCATGGTAGCCCAATGCAGCCTCAAACTTCTGGCCTCAAGGAGTCCTCCTGAGTCAGCCTCCCACAGTGCTGGGATTACAGGTGTGAGCCACCATGCCTGGCCCTAAACTAGTTGTCTTTGAAAATCAAAACACTATGTTTTAAGGATATGAATAATCCTGTAAATTAGAATTTACTTCCCTGAAATATTTTGTATTTCAATTTTAAAAGTCATCAAAAACATATGTTGAAATGTGGCTCTGTCATTTAAGAAAAATGATTTTCTGTCTTTGGTAAAAATGCCTTGTGGTACCTCAGCCTCTACTTTAAAAATATCATTATATGTCTCTTAAAACATAGTAACACTCAAATTGAATGATGAAGAATTAAAGAGAGAGGAAAAAGAAACAACACAGTAACAATTGAGATTCGATGTAAGATTTTATATGCTCGGAAATGTTCAAAATGTTTTAAAATGCCACCCTAAAATGCCTTATATTTAACATAAAGAAATGCTTAGCACACAGGTAAGCTACTGACCATTTGGTCAATGCTCGATTTCTTATGATAGAAATACTAGCAAAACCAAAAATCTAACACATCACCACATATATATTTATGTCTTACATCATTGTTTCCTTTTCTTTGACTCACTCACCCCATTTGTGTGAATTTCCTCAGTATCCTCCAGGGTTCATAAAATTGATATAATCCAAGATTTCCTTTCATGCTATAGCTTATTCATTTTCACTGTTCAAACTATATACTAGAATACATATATTTTCATATTAAAGCACTTCAGTCTTCAATAGTATTGGGATAAAAATCATTTTAATGATGTCAGTTGAATCATACAATCTCAGATTTCTAGAACTTTATACTGCATTCTAGTATTCTACTCTATTGTAAGCAAATTGGAACATCAAAAGTCAGTTTTGGCTTGAAGACAGAATATGTAATTGTCTTCAGTAACTCATTCTTTAGGTTAGGCATCATCTTCTCTAGGCCTTCTATCACAATACAATCTCCTGATCCATCTAGACTCAAGAGTCTGCCATCTGTGTAGCCACATTAAGAAGAGCCCCAAATTTGCCTTAATGCTCTGATGTTGCCATAGTGAATTTATTAATTTTTGAACAAGGGGTAGGTATTTTTATTTTCACTGGACACTACTAATTGAGAAACTGCTCCTGTCTTTGGGAGTGATAAAACATTAAGTCACTATAAATTTATCTGTCAAAAAACTTTAAGTCAGTAAGGAATTACAACAAGGGTAGTAAGAGGAACAGTAAATGTCTATATTACAGAGACAATGGGAGGAAAGAAAACCTAAAATGAAAGGCGTATGCATAAATTAGTCATTTTCTTAGTTAATAATTATCTATTTAGTACCTTCTATGTGACATGTATTGTTTCGGCTATTGAGATTATCTCAATGATTGATGCATACAAAATCTCAGACTTCGTGGAGCTTCCACTCTATGGAATCCACAGATAGAGCTTCCACTCTATCTGTAGTAAGTGGGGGCTTTCCAGGGGTAGTGTTTTGGAAGAAGACAATATATTTCTTTTATCTCCAATAGTGCTACCTTTGGTAGCCAGGCAAATTAATGATAGTTAAGAAAATTTAATGATTACAACCAATCTCTTATTACTAATCTTGAATTTTCTTTAAAGGATTATTGGACATTTCACAAATCAATGTTGGTCATCTTTACTATTTTGTCACATATAACACATAGTTTCAAACAGGCCATATAACTAGTATATTCAAAAATAAATGTTAGGGCTCGTTTTGTGAGCCCTATATATAATGCTGCTTTCTTCTCTCCATTCTGTGCTCCATCATTTGTCTAAGTTTAATGGTATATAAACTGTGCTCCCATCAAAGGAGTTCTTTTAGATAAAAGCATTGATTCTTTGGATCTGAGCTTTGTGTCACTGGTTCTGCAAAGGAAACAAGAAAAAAAAAAAAAAAAAAAAAAAGCAAAACCTAACCAAACAAAGCAATGGTTTTGATTAAATGTAGAACATTTCTAGAAACTATCCCTCAGAAAATGAGGACAAATTATCCTCGATCTACAAAATTGCTCTTACTCTCTTACAGGAAATATCATATTGGAATATCATATAGTACAGTGTACAGTGTCACCTAGCACACTGAGGTGAAGAATCAATGGATATATGTTGATTGAATGAATACATAAACAAGTAATAACTGACTGTGTGTATCAACAGTTTTCCCTTAGAGATCCTAAAAGAATCCCTCTCTTAGTGCTAGCACCAATGTTTAAATGTCAGTTAAATTAAAAAAAAAAAAAAAAAGTTGTGTTTTCTTTTTTTGTCTCTAGCTTTTTTTTTAAGCTAGAAAAGAAATAATGTCCAAACACAAGTAATTTTCATCACCCTAATTTCCTTTTGTTTTAGTTATAGATGAAAGAAATTAAATATCTTTTAGGAACAAAGCACAATTGTGCAAAGTTAGCACACTTTTGTCAGCCTGAATCATAAGCTTCTATTCTTAAGAAGTAAAATCAATCCAGTGTTCACTGCAATTTGGAACCATGAGAAGGCACAAAATTATAGGTGAATACCTCAATGTACAAGATACAAAATGCTGCCTGATCATGTGTCTACTACATTTGTCTCTATGTTTTCAACACATATTATTTATCTTGAATGATGTAAAAATCTTCCATTAAAATTCAATTTGGTAACAAGTTGGCAAAACAAATACAGCTACTTTGGAACTCTGGATGTGCGCTGATTGTGCCTCAGAGAATCACAGGGCTTTAAAGCATCTGAATGAACCCTCCTCCAACCAATCCCTGTAATTTTCCTTGTCAACAGATGTACATTTAATCAAGAAAAAACTAATAACATGTTTTCGTTTTTAACTTTAAAAGAAAGAATTTCACTCCAATATATTTTCGTCCTTAACTATTTTCATTATGAACAGATTTCACCACATGATTCTGCAAAAAAAAATCACATCTGGATGGGGGGCGGAGCAAGATGGCCGAATAGGAACAACTCCAGTCTCCAACTCCCAGCGCGAGCAACACAGAAGACCGGTGATTTCTGCATTTTCAACTGAGGTACTGGGGTCATCTCACTAGGGAGTGCCGGACAATCGGTGCTGGTCAGCTGCTGCAGCCTGACCAGCGAGAGCTGAAGCAGGGCGAGGCATCGCCTCACCTGGAAGCGCAAGGGGGAAGGGGATCCGTTTTCCTAGCCAGGGGAACTGAGACACACAACACCTGGAAAATCGGGTAACTCCCACCCCAATACTGCGCTGTAAGCATACAGGCATTCCAGGAGAATATATCCCACACCTGGCCGGGAGGGTCCCACGCCCACGAAGCCTCCCTCACTGCTAACACAGCAGTCTGCCGCGATCTATCCGCAAGGCAGCAGCGAGGCTGGGGGAGGGGCGCCCGCCATTGCTGAGGCTTAAGTAGGTAAACAAAGCCGCTGGGAAGCTCGAACTGGGTGGAGCTCACAGCAGCTCAAGGAAGCCTGCCTGTCTCTGTAGTCTCCACCTCTGGGGATAGCGCACAGCTGAACACCAACAGGGGAAGTAGCGGGAGCCGGTGCAGACGCGAACGACTCTGTCTGACAGCTTTGGGGAGAGCCGCGGATCTCCCAACGCGGAGGTTGAGATCTGAGAACGGACAGACTGCCTGCTCAGGTGTGTCCCTGACCCCTGAGTAGCCTAGCTGGGAGAAATCCCCCACTAGGGGCAGTCTGACACCCCACACCTCACAGGGTGGAGTACACCCCTGAGAGGACACTTCCAAAGGAAGAATCAGACAGGTACACTCGCTGTTCAGCAATATTCTATCTTCGGCAACCTCTGCTGCTGATACCCAGGCAAACAGGGTCTGGAGTGGACCTCAAGCAATCTCCAACAGACCAACAGAGAGTCCTTCTGACTGTCAGAAGGAAAACTATCAAACAGGAAGGACACCTATACCAAAACCCCATCAGTTCGTCACCACCATCAAAGACCAGAGACAGATAAAACCACAAAGATGGGGAAGAAGCAGGGCAGAAAAGCTGGAAATTCAAAAAATAAGAGCGCATCTCCCCCTGCAAAGGAGCGCAGCCCATCACCAGCAACGGATCAAAGCTGGTCAGAGAATGACTTGGACGAGAAGAGAGAAGAAGGCTTCAGTCCATCAAACTTATCAGAGCTAAAGGAGGAATTACGTACCCAGCGCAAAGAAACTAAAAATCTTGAAAAAAGAGTGGAAGAATTGACAGCTAGACTCATTAATGCAGAGAAGATCATAAACGAAATGACAGAGATGAAAACCATGACACGAGAAATACGTGACAAATGCACAAGCTTCAGTAACCGACTCGATCAACTGGAAGAAAGAGTATCAGCGATTGAAGATCAAATGAATGAAATGAAGCGAGAAGAGAAACCAAAAGAAAAAAGAAGAAAAAGAAATGAGCAAAGCCTGCAAGAAGTATGGGATTACGTAAAAAGACCAAATCTACGTCTGATTGGGGTGCCTGAAAGTGAGGGGGAAAATGGAACCAAGTTGGAAAACACTCTTCAGGATATCATCCAGGAGAACTTCCCCAACCTAGTAGGGCAGGCCAACATTCAAATTCAGGAAATACAGAGAACGCCACAAAGATACTCCTCCAGAAGAGCAACTCCAAGACACATAATTGCCAGATTCACCAAAGTTGAAATGAAGGAAAAAATCTTAAGGGCAGCCAGAGAGAAAGGTCGGGTCACCCACAAAGGGAAGCCCATCAGACTAACAGCAGATCTCTCGGCAGAAACTCTACAAGCCAGAAGAGAGTGGGGGCCAATATTCAACGTTCTTAAAGAAAAGAATTTTAAACCCAGAATTTCATATCCAGCCAAACTAAGTTTCATAAGTGAAGGAGAAATAAAATCCTTTACAGATAAGCAAATGCTTAGAGATTTTGTCACCACCAGGCCTGCCTTACAAGAGACCCTGAAGGAAGCCCTAAACATGGAAAGGAACAACCGGTACCAGCCATCGCAAAAACTTGGCAAAATGTAAAGACCATCAAGGCTAGGAAGAAACTGCATCAACTAACGAGCAAAATAACCAGTTAATATCATAATGGCAGGATCAAGTTCACATAACAATATTAACCTTAAATGTTAATGGACTAAATGCTCCAATTAAAAGACACAGACTGGCAAACTGGATAAAGAGTCAAGACCCATCATTCTGCTGTATTCAGGAGACCCATCTCACATGCAGAGACATACATAGGCTCAAAATAAAGGGATGGAGGAAGATCTACCAAGCAAATGGAGAACAAAAAAAAGCAGGGGTTGCAATCCTAGTCTCTGATAAAACAGACTTTAAACCATCAAAGATCAAAAGAGACAAAGAAGGCCATTACATAATGGTAAAGGGATCAATTCAACAGGAAGAGCTAACTCTCCTAAATATATATGCACCCAATACAGGAGCACCCAGATTCATAAAGCAAGTCCTTAGAGACTTACAAAGAGACTTAGACTCCCATACAATAATAATGGGGGACTTCAACACTCCGCTGTCAACATTAGACAGATCAACGAGACAGAAAGTTAACAAGGATATCCAGGAATTGAACTCATCTCTGCACCAAGCGGACCTAATAGACATCTATAGAACTCTCCACCCCAAATCAACAGAATATACATTCTTCTCAGCACCACATCGCACTTATTCCAAAATTGACCACATAATTGGAAGTAAAGTACTCCTCAGCAAATGTAAAAGAACAGAAATTATAACAAACTGTCTCTCAGACCACAGTGCAATCAAACTAGAACTCAGGACTAAGAAACTCAATCAAAACCGCTCAACTACATGGAAACTGAACAACCTGCTCCTGAATGACTACTGGGTACATAACGAAATGAAAGCGGAAATAAAGATGTTCTTTGAAACCAATGAGAACAAAGATACAACATACCAGAATCTCTGGGACACATTTAAAGCAGTGTGTAGAGGGAAATTTATAGCACTAAATGCCCACAAGAGAAAGCAGGAAAGATCTAAAATTGACACTCTAACATCACAATTAAAAGAACTAGAGAGGCAAGAGCAATCACATTCAAAAGCTAGCAGAAGGCAAGAAATAACTAAGATCAGAGCAGAACTGAAGGAGATAGAGACACAAAAAACCCTCCAAAAAATCAATGAATCCAGGAGTTGGTTTTTTGAAAAGATCAACAAAATTGACAGACCGCTAGCAAGGCTAATAAAGAAAAAAAGAGAGAGGAATCAAATAGATGCAATAAAAAATGATAAAGGGGATATCACCACTGACCCCACAGAAATACAAACTACCATCAGAGAATACTATAAACGCCTCTACGCAAATCAACTAGAAAATCTAGAAGAAATGGATAATTTCCTGGACACTTACACTCTCCCAAGGCTAAACCAGGAAGAAGTTGAATCCCTGAATAGACCAATAGCAGGCTCTGAAATTGAGGCAACAATTAATAGCCTACCCACCAAAAAAAGTCCAGGACCAGATGGATTCACAGCTGAATTCTACCAGAGGTACAAGGAGGAGCTGGTACCATTCCTTCTGAAACTATTCCAATCAATAGAAAAAGAGGGAATCCTCCCTAACTCATTTTATGAGGCCAACATCATCCTGATACCAAAGCCTGGCAGAGACACAACAAAAAAAGAGAATTTTAGACCAATATCCCTGATGAACATTGATGCAAAAATCCTCAATAAAATACTGGCAAACCGGATTCAGCAGCACATCAAAAAGCTTATCCACCATGATCAAGTGGGCTTCATCCCTGGGATGCAAGGCTGGTTCAACATTCGCAAATCAATAAACGTAATCCAGCATATAAACAGAACCAAAGACAAGAACCACATGATTGTCTCAATAGATGCAGAAAAGGCTTTTGACAAAATTCAACAGCCCTTCATGCTAAAAACGCTCAATAAATTCGGTATTGATGGAACGTACCTCAAAATAATAAGAGCTATTTATGACAAACCCACAGCTAATATCATACTGAATGGGCAAAAACTGGAAAAATTCCCTTTGAAAACTGGCACAAGACAGGGATGCCCTCTCTCACCACTCCTATTCAACATAGTGTTGGAAGTTCTGGCTAGGGCAATCAGGCAAGAGAAAGCAATCAAGGGTATCCAGTTAGGAAAAGAAGAAGTCAAATTGTCCCTGTTTGCAGATGACATGATTGTATATTTAGAAAACCCCATCGTCTCAGCCCAAAATCTCCTTAAGCTGATAAGCAACTTCAGCAAAGTCTCAGGATACAAAATTAATGTGCAAAAATCACAAGCATTCTTATACACCAGCAACAGACAAGCAGAGAGCCAAATCAGGAATGAACTTCCATTCACAATTGCTTCAAAGAGAATAAAATACCTAGGAATCCAGCTTACAAGGGATGTAAAGGACCTCTTCAAGGAGAACTACAAACCACTGCTCAGTGAAATAAAAGAGGACACAAACAAATGGAAGAACATACCATGCTCATGGATAGGAAGAATCAATATCGTGAAAATGGCCATACTCCCCAAGGTTATTTATAGATTCAATGCCATCCCCATCAAGCTACCAATGAGTTTCTTCACAGAATTGGAAAAAACTGCTTTAAAGTTCATATGGAACCAAAAAAGAGCCCGCATTGCCAAGACAATCCTAAGTCAAAAGGACAAAGCTGGAGGCGTCACGCTACCTGACTTCAAACTATACTACAAGGCTACAGTAACCAAAACAGCATGGTACTGGTACCAAAACAGAGATATAGACCAATGGAACAGAACAGAGTCCTCAGAAATAATACCGCACATCTACAGCCATCTGATCTTTGACAAACCTGAGAGAAACAAGAAATGGGGAAAGGATTCCCTATTTAATAAATGGTGCTGGGAAAATTGGCTAGCCATAAGTAGAAAGCTGAAACTGGATCCTTTCCTTACCCCTTATACGAAGATTAATTCAAGATGGATTAGAGACTTAAATGTTAGACCTAATACCATAAAAACCCTAGAAGAAAATCTAGGTAGTACCATTCAGGACATAGGCATGGGCAAGGACTTCATGTCTAAAACACCAAAAGCAACGGCAGCAAAAGCCATAATTGACAAATGGGATCTAATTAAACTAAAGAGCTTTTGCACAGCAAAAGAAACTACCATCAGAGTGAACAGGCAACCTACAGAATGGGAGAAAATTTTTGCAACCTACTCATCTGACAAAGGGCTAATATCCAGAGTCTACAAAGAACTCAAACAAATATACGAGAAAAAAACAAACAACCCCATCAAAAAGTGGGGAAAGGATATGAACAGACATTTCTCAAAAGAAGATATTCATACAGCCAACAGACACATGAAAAAATGCTCATCATCACTGGCCATCAGAGAAATGCAAATCAAAACCACAATGAGATACCATCTCACACCAGTTAGAATGGCAATCATTAAGAAGTCAGGAAACAACAGGTGCTGGAGAGGATGTGGAGAAATAGGAACACTTTTACACTGTTGGTGGGATTGTAAACTAGTTCAACCATTATGGAAAAGAGTATGGCAATTCCTCAAGGATCTAGAACTAGATGTACCATATGACCCAGCCATCCCACTACTGGGTATATACCCAAAGGATTATAAATTAGTCTACTACAAAGACACATGTACACGTATGTTTATTGCGGCACTATTCACAATAGCAAAGACTTGGAATCAACCCAAATGTCCATCTGTGACAGACTGGATTAAGAAAATGTGGCACATATACACCATGGAATACTATGCAGCCATAAAAAAGGATGAGTTTGCGTCCTTTGTAGGGACATGGATGCAGCTGGAAACCATCATTCTTAGCAAACTATCACAAGAAGAGAAAACCAAACACCGCATGTTCTCACTCATAGGTGGGAACTGAACAATGAGATCACTTGGACTCGGGAAGGGGAACATCACACACTGGGGTCTATCATGGGGAGGGGGGAGGGGGGAGGAGGGAGGGATTGCATTGGGGAGTTATACATGATATAAATGATGAATTGATGGGTGCTGACGAGTTGATGGGTGCAGCACACCAACATGGCATAAGTATACATATGTAACAAACCTGCACGTTATGCACATGTACCCTAGAACTTAAAGTATAATAAAAAAAAAAAAAAAAAAAAAAAAAAAAAAAAAAAAAAAAAAATCACATCTGACTACAACTTTAACATACCAATTTTTGTTAGTGTAGGGTACATTTCTTACATATTTTGCATCTGAACAGTCTTAAATTATCTCAGTATTTTCTTCTTAGCACTATGTATTTATGCTTTCTTTAAAATGTCTGAAAATTGTCTTAACTCTAGACATTTGCTGTTTAACTTTATTAATATAATTTTAGATTCTTCAGAGTATTTTGATGAAATACTAGTATTATTAGAAGCCTATATCTATCTTAGGTCAATGCTATTAGTTTTATTTGGATAATTTCTGTAAAATCTCATGTAAATCCAAATCAAAACAGATGAAAACGGTATTTCAGAACCTAGTATTCATTGAGCATTCAGAACATTATAATTTTGTTTTTAGGAAATGTAAAAGGGAAAAAATATTTTTAACTAAAAACTACTTTATCTGCTAAACTTCAGTTATTCTAAATGTGAACATCTTTTACATCATAAATATATGCCTCTTACCTGTGCTGCTGGATATATTAACATCGATACTGATATCAGATATTCCTCCTCCCTTCAGAGATGCTACACATGTGTACGTCCCAAAATCCGTGAATTTTAAATCAATGATGTCCAAGTTTGTTGTTCCTGGAGAGACATCAGGATCAGTCTGTGTAATGACCATCCGCTCAGAACTTCTTAATGGACGACCATTTTTAAACCAACTAAATGTTAGCTCCTCAGAAGGAACAGCTTCTACTTGGCAAGATATTTTCACCTCACGGCCAATCTGGATGTTGTCATCTTTGTGATAAGGATCTGGTGTGATCCAAAATCGTCCTTTTTTTAATGCTACAACATAAAAATTCCATAAGGAGTTAGTGTTACTTTCATAATTTTAAGGATTCATTCACTCTAGATAATCATCTCTGAGTTGAAATAAAGTAAAACCAAACAAAGTGTACATATATTTCTTGGTTATAGCCAAGTAGTGTGCATATCAGTAGACCTCATTTAGGTAATCCAGAAATAATCTTAAAAAATCTAAGTCAATTAAAGACTGTGAACACTGATTTTTATAAATTTGGTAATATTTTCCAGTGATATCAAAAGTAATGCCTTAGGTCTATGTGCAATTATACTTAAATATTGACATTTAATTTTGAACAAATGGCAGATTCTATGTAGTCATAGGGTATTAAAATTAAAAATAAGAATATGGGTCTCATTTAATCTAATTATTTCCCTATGTCATTACTTAATTATTGTATAATTTTCCAAACAACTCAAATATTACACAAAGGACATATGAACATTCTCCTAAGTTGTATCTACATGTTGACCAACACTAGTTTGGTAACATTTGAGTCCATTCACATTCATGAAACATTTTCATATATTGAAATAATCTGAACTGAAAAAAAAAAAAACCTGGGACAAAAAGCATTTTCAAAACATTTTCTATGAACTTTTCTATTCTACCACACACAGATGTTTCCAATTAAAACAGTTTGTTGGCTCTCTAATGCAGATGACCAAAAGAACCTCTCCAAAGATAGCTTAGAAAACAGGTTTGTATGCTAACAGAAGTGTTTTCTAGGTCTAAATGCAGTGCTGTTTTCACAAGAGATCAGTAGTAATGACTACCAGAAGGCTGCCAAGGGAGCATCTATAGGCTTTCTAGTAAGGGCCTGAACTTTGAATGATACCACAGTACTCAATATGGAAAAGTATTTTCTCTCTTTTGTGATAGTGATTCTCTTATGTACACATTTTTCCTTTTTTTCATCATCTTCCCCATTTCCCTCTCCTTTAACATGACTATTCCCACATGACAAAATGTAGCATAAACAGTGAAACACAATTATCAGGATAAAATATTGGTCATTCACTTTTACCATTAAGCCCAAATATGTAATGATATTGTCAAAAACGCCATTAATTTAGTGGACCTGCAGACACTAGAAGGCTGCTAACAGCATTCTGGATAGCCCCTCTTTAGTTTAACCACATTTTTGTCGTTAGTCCAATAAAAACCAGTGAGAACTATGAAAATCTATAAAATCATGCAGAATGAACTAGAGATGAATATACTTTTAAATCTGAAAAACTTTTCTAGGTTTTAAAACTCTCTAGCCTCAAATATTTTCAGGTGCTTTCTTGTTGGCATCTTAATAAGAAGATACAAATAGATATCAAAAACAATGTTTGTATCTTTCTTTTTCATTTGTTTGAAGGGCTCCTTCTCAAGACTAGCCACTAAGCTGGGTTCTGACTACAGGACATGAATGAAATAGACATAACCATGGCCCTCACGTATTGCAGCTTGCAGATTCATAGATTAGAGGCCAACTTATTCACACAACACTTACGATACTTATGTCTAGAGAAACCACAGACACATATAGTGATGAAATGTTTTATATGCCTGAAGAAGTTTCAATCTCAGAGGACAGTCTCTCTAAATTATTGTTTAGAAAATGCACTAAGCTTTAATCTTAATGAAAACATGAGAAGACAAATACTTAAATCACATTCTCATACTGTCATTTGCTACATTTTTTCATAATAAAATGCAACTTATGTATCTTATTTACCCCTAACCATATCTTTATCAGTAAGTTGCTCTAGGATGAAATTAGGATACATTTTGGTATTCTGTTACCTAGAATCATATATTTATATTTTCACAGGCACTGAAGTATGACTTTGCATTGTATTAGGGAAGGGAAATGTGATGAAAACGTCCATATCTGGCTGCTATATTTGGTATATAATAATTGTGCTCATACAATGCCAATGTAATGGAAGTTTTACAGTACAAAGCAAATCATATGAGTAAAAATATATTTTCTTTTAAAAACAGATGTAAAATTTAATATATCAGGAGCATTTACTTTTATTAACACCGTAACACTTAAAGGAGAGTTTCCTTTCATTTGCTAAGAATTTTCTTTATCCTATTTTTAAAGAAATTTTAAAGTCATATTTTGAAAGTTTTACTATTGCATATATTAATTTATTAATAACTATATGATTAATATCAGGGTTCATATGGGATACCTTTTAGAATAGTTTTCACTACAAAGATATATGTTGGTTGCATAAGTAAACACACACAAAACTGAGATGTTTAAGCGGTTGTCATTTATTTACTATGCAGCTATTGTTTTCTAGTTCTGTGCTCTGCATAGTGACATATTAAAGTGACATTGAGAGAACTGTAAACTTACCAAATTAGATTTAAAATACTAAACAACTCAAAAAACACTGATAAAAATATGAAATAAATATCTGTATTATGTGTTATAGAATATAACAACTTTAAAACCCAAAGTAAAAATATTAGAGATTATAAACCCATAATCAATTAATACCTAAGATCATATATAATATACAATTATACAAATTAATAAAAAGCAATATAATCAAGCATGCTTTTTAGAATGAACTCACAGCAAAAAACATTGGTTAATCTTAGTATCAGATAATTCTATGATTTGGCCTAAGTCTTAGTCTATTGTACTAGTCTTCCAAATGACACAGAATCTAAAGTGAAAAAGAGAAACAAGTCTGCTAAGTGAGTTCAAGTTAAGAAATATCAGAATAACTAACATAGATTATTTAATAGATAGTCATTTCTCTGTTTATGTTGTCCCTCTAACAAAATAATGTAACTGATTTTGCATACAAAAAAGAAATGTTCAGACAAAAGATGTGTGTATGTACTCATATACAGTAACAAAGGACAGAGAAATTTTGTTTTCTTACTAAGTTCAGAAAACTAAGAGCATAGCTTTGTAAACTAGGTCTGGGTACATTGAGAACTTGCAACCTAATTCCAGTTTTTCATGTCTACGTAGTCCAAGATGGGCAATCTAATTTTTATGGATCAAGCACATCATTTATAAAAATAGAAGGTGATAGAGTTAGGATCCCTTAGAGACACATTGTGAGAAATAGCTTATTAACAATTGTGCTTGAGTTTTGAAAATATAGAGTGTTTAATGTAGTTAATCAACTGGGCAGCAGGATCCTTCGTTTACAATTAAACACTCTCTTTTTCAGTAAACAATTTATAGTAGTTCATGTAATGTTAATTTAAAGTCATTTCCTGCTACCAGTTAAGATTTCAAACTTTTAAAATCAATCTGTGATTAGTACTGGAGTATAATAGAGATCCAATAGACTTAACGAGACTCTATAGAACTAAAGAAATTCTATGGAAAAAGGATCGGAGAAATCCCTTTCCCCAGATGCAATTTCTCAGTCTGAATATTGAAAATCCCCTAACATCAGCCTGAGAGAACATTAGATTTGGCTTAATGTATCATAAATCGTGATGGATGAACCTTAAAAGGTACTTGTTTAGTCTGGCAGTGCATGTAAAAGACCGGCATCAAGTTGAACCTCTGTTCTGGATAATCAGTTTGGAAACACTGCAATGTAACTATAGCCTCCCTTTTTTTAATATTGTGAATTGAATGCAGGCTTGGCCTACATTCATTTTTTAGCAGTTTACTTGCAAGGACATTCTAATTGCACTTACTGAAATCCTTCTTCTTTGGGCTATACAGATGTGCTCTGTAAATGGAGTGAAACCCATGTACTGACACAGAGGCTACTCACTGTAAAAATTTGGGTAGGGTTTGTTGCTGACCTTCCCTAGAAATGAGAGTCCATGCCTGTGAACATGAATGTCAATGGTTCAATGGAAGACTTCAGTTATGTAAAACTAGATTACATCTTGAACTTATGCTTGAAAGAGGGAACACTGCCTTCAGAGAAGTCTAGGCTTGTGGCTTCCACAAAGAGGAGGCTGAGATATTGTATCTTGACTGTAGTTGTAGATTTAAAATTATAACATACACTGTTTTGTTGGTCAAATGTTCCATGAAGTATGCAATATATAGTAATTCAATAATAAACTAAAATTTATTGACAGAACAAAAAAAGACAACAGTCTTATACTTTAATGTGAAAAATGTCTCTTTGGAGATAATAAATATGAGGTGTCAGCTTTTAAGCTTCCGTTAAGTATCTATTTCAGAAGAATGATAAGATACAGAGTGACCACTGATCACCATTTCAGGTTGATAAATTGCTGAAAAGAGTGTCTTAATCGATTATGTTTTATAATCAGGTTTTAGGATTCTGGACAATCTGAAGAACTGACAAAACCTTGTTGAGATCTGGATATAGAAACCATTAATAGTGTAATCAGATAAATAAAAATCAATTTCCTATTTATTTATTCTTTGTTGAAGAAAATAAAAATATCTATATGTGAAAGATGAAGTATTTTCCTGACCCACCGAATGCTAATTAAATAAGCAGTTGGAAATAGGTTACATCAGCAAAGCAACTTAAAAGATAGTAAATGATACTACGTATAATCTGTCCTACTATAACTAGCAACCTATCTTTCTCCTCAATAGGACTGTGAACACCTGGGGTTGGAGTGGGTATACCTTACTCTTCGCCCCCAAATCCTGAATATGGTGCTTTGTTACAGTTGGCACTCAATATACTTTATTGAATTTAATTATAATTGACATTTCAAAGCATTGACTTTATAGATGCCAACAGTATGATAAGTTCCTGTTAATTTTGATTTTGTGTCGCAGTCGTGTGTTCTGAGATGCATCTGGGGAAATAGAATAGGAAAAAGAACAGATTTGATGTCCTCAAGGATTCGGCGATTTTGTTGTGTGAACAGAATAACACTTGATGAACAAAGAGCATCAACATGGGAATATATGTGAGGAAGAGAATTCTGTACACAACACAAGAAACCTCATTCTAGCACATCCACTGACTAGTTAGCTATGTGTATGGGACATCAACTATCGAACAACTCTCTTTGTAAAGGAGGATTTCATCCAAAAGGGCTTGTTTATATGCTTCAGATAATAATCATTTCTGAGCAAATATGGATAATTACTCAACTGATAATCAGTTGATAGTCTGAGGAAAGATGGAAGAAGGAAAAAAAACTGACATCTAAGCAGATTTACGTTGTCTGAAATAGTATTTGCCTAAATCTGTTTCAGAAAAAGGTTAATAGAGGTTACATTAAAACAAAGTGTAGGCCAGGTGTGGTGGCTCATGCCTGCAATTTGGGAGGCCGAGGTGGGCAGAGCACCTGAGGTCAGGAGTTCAAGACCAGTGTGTCCAACACAGTGAAACCCCATCTCTACTAAAAATTACAAAAAATTAGCCAGGCATGGTGATGGGCACCTGTAATCCCAGCTACTTGGGAGGCTGAGGAAGGAGAATCTCTTGAACCTAGGAGCTGGAGGTTGCAGTGAGCCGAGATCACACCACTGTACTCCAGCCTGGATGACAAGAGCAAAATTCCATCTCACACACACACACACACACACACAAACAAACAAACAAAAAACCAAAGTGTAACAAAGTTTGGAGATTGACTATATGAATAAAAGTTTGCATTTTTCTCAAACTTTTCAGCGCTTTGAACATGCTAACATGCACATTGTCACATTATTAGAGAGGCGATTGCATCTACCAAGGGACCCTTTATTTATGGAACATCTCTTTGAGGACTAGCATCCCAGAGAATAAAGTTTGGGAAACAATGACCTAAGAAAATCTATCAGTCAAAGAGAATCAGTGAAAAGACACTAAAATTAGATTCCATTCTTAATATTGTAGGCATTTCCCTTATGAACATCACGAAATACTCAACAAGGTGTGACTCTCTAGTGAAAATAATATTTATTATTTAAAAAGCTAAAGGGCTTGGGAATGATCTTAATTTTTTAAGTTAATAAGTAATGGTACATTGAAGTTATAAAAATATATTTCAGAGTCATCTAATAAACTCACCTACACTAAGGGCCGCATGCCTTTTTCTTTCTAACCAACAATTTAGAAAACAAAATTAACTTATCAATTTGTTGCTGTCTCTGAAATGTACATTTTGCAATATGCAAACAGCATTAAAAAGAAGTTAAATGCATCAGCTTTTGTACAACTGCAAGCACTGGTGTCAAAAAGACTTAATCTTTCTCATTTGCTTGAAGAAATAATAATTTGAGTTAATTTATTTATATCTTACATTATTATAAAAAGTATATGCAGTGTTAGTCTTAAAAGTATTAAAGCTTCTAGAAAATGGATATGAGCAGAAAGGTCTTTTAAATTTTTTTTCTCTGATATGCTATTAAGTATTCTTATACTCACTTTTCTGTTTCTAACAACTCCAATTGCCAATCTAGTCTGAATGGAAGTTCATTAATAATGCAAGAACAAAAATACATTACACCCTTTCCTGAAAGTGGTTTGACATAGCACCCCTGATCATCAAAATGTAGAATCAGATGATGAAATGAAGTTGGGTTCTATTTAATTATAAAGTATCAAGGCTTTATTTATTTTGTGAATTTACTCAAAGCTAATTAGTACAGTTAATCATTTAAATTGTTTAAGCATAGTATGGTTGAATTGAAAATGTCTTTTGAATATCCTTTCTCAATAGAACATCAGCAGGTAAGCATTTTGGGTAAGAATTAAAGAAAGAAAGGACGTTTTAGGCAGGCACAAATTATGCTTTTTGGGGTAAATTCTTAAGAAGGGAGAAAAAGTGAACTAAAATAATAACAACATTATTATCATTATTATTTTGCCATTCCTAGCCCTATTTTGCCATTTTAACCCTATTTTAAGTAGGGAAAAAATATATATATTGCTGATAAATTACCAAAATGTCTATACTGGTGTCATAAATAAAAATCTTTTACATGTGGCTACCATGTAAATGGTATTTGAATTAGCATGATACCTTAGCACCAGTTATTTGAATAGAAGATTATCACTTTGCTGGTCCTATAATGTTAAAAATTAGTGGGTATTTTGAGCTCACTTTTTCTATGAAATTTAATAATACTTTTTCACTATGAGAAATGAGAATGTGTTCAGGTATATTATATTTTTTATTAGTTGTCAAAGACCTAGGACTAGAAACAGCCATCAGATGAACGGCAGCTGAGAAAGACTGGTACAAAATATAATTCATTTGAAATCCTTCTGAAAATAGTACATCCTTAATATTTATGAACTGATCATGTAGTAGTGAAAATTAGATGAGATAATGAGACTAACTTAATCTAAAATCTTTCATTACCTTTCTTGAGCTTTTTTATTTTCTGTCTCATAAGCAGTGCCCTTTCCCTTTCCAAAGTGATTCTGCCCCTCTGCCAGCCTCTCTCATGGTACCCTGAGGCCCTACATTCAGTTGGCCACTTCTTTTGAAATATCAGTATCTCCTCTTCCATACTGTATTCCCTCAGACTGGAAACTTGTTTAGGTCACATATAAACTTAAAACACTTCTCTTAACCCCAATAATCCCTCAAACCATTTGTGGCATATTGCTTGATAAAATGGTGACATACCAGTTGCACTCACTCACTAGGATACGTTATGCGCTGGGTTTCACTGGTGCTACTCTGGCAGTGAGGGCTCAAAGATTAGCAATGATCTCCTCATCAATTAATCCAATATTTTCTAGTTCCCATTCATGTTTGTATTATTCACACTTTCCACTTCTTGTCACTTTACATTATTGGCTCTTCTTTCTTGAACACCTCTTTTATACTGGCCTCTATAACTGGTAGGATATAACATTTAAGAAAATAAATTAATGGAATGTTCTAATTCACATCACAATTGTCATGAGAGTCTCCCTTGCTCACTTGAGTTCTGTCATTTGAACCGTTCATTTCAGTTTTATCACTTGAACAGTTCTAACAATAGAAAACAAATTAGTGAACTGTTCTCACATCACAATTGTCACGACATTCTCCCAGTTCTATCATTTGAACAGCAGTTGTAAAGTCAGGCTTGTTGAGAAAGGTAGGATTTTTCTAAATTATTTTGCCATAATTGGAAGCCATGGAGTTTTTCCTTGATGTTCTCTCTTTCCTTTTGCTGCCCATGTTAGAACATGAGATAGTTGTTTGTTTGTTTTGTTTCTTGAGCTGTAGAATATTGCAACCAGATTTGTGCATATTTCAATTTAAAAGAAAAATGTGTTAAAATCATTTTAATATATGTTTTCATTTTAACACTACAAAGCAAATAAAATAACTTAGATATATTGAATGACTAAATGAGAAATATCTTTAATTACTAAGAATTTTTTATATAAATTATCTTAATTACCTTATCTGATAAGAAGATGAAAATGAATACTATTGACCTGGTCCATCTAAACATTCCCCTTATTTTAACTAAACTTTAGATAGATTTATTTCTTTTTCTTTTTTTGGGAGGGGTGGGGTTATCCATCCCTTCAAGTATTTATCCTTTGTGTTACAATTCAATTATACTCTTTGTTATTTTTAAATGTATAATTAAATAATTATAATTGACTGTAGTCCTCCTGTTGTGCTATCAAATACTAAGTCATATTCATTCTTTCTAACTATTTTTTTATACCCATTAACCATGCTCATCTTCCTCCCCCCAACCCCCGCCACCACCACTCTCCTTCCCAGGCTCCAGTAATCATCCTTCTCTTCTGTTACATAGATTTATTTTTTACTATAGGCCCCTGGTCCTCATTTTCACAGAGCATTTACGCTAGAAAACTTGAAAATTTAGAGAAATTGTAAATTCTTCCTCTGCTCCATCGAGTTGTAAATAATCTGAAACTCAAAAATGTTTTTTCTCAAGTATCTGGGAGTCACCCCTTTGAAATACAATCATCATCTTTGAAGTCTCTGAGACATTGCCCCTATCTCCCATTCTCTGAGGAGGGTAAGAGCTTAACTTTGAAATGTGAAAAGAGACAAACAGCAAAGACAGATGTCTTAATCACATTGACGACCTCTCCCATAAAGTCTTTCAGTACTTTTTTTTTTTTTTTTTTTTTTTTTTTTTACATAGTCTCGTTCTGTCACCCACGCTGGAGTGCAGTGGTGTGATCTCGGCTCACTGCAACCTCTGCCTCCTGGGTTCAAGTGATTCTCCTGCCTCAGCTTCCTGAGTAGCTGAGACTACAGGCATATGCCACCAAGCCTAGCTAATTTTTGTATTTTTTTTGGTAGAGACTGGGTTTCACCATGTTGGCCAGGCTAATCTCAAACTCCTGACCTCAAGTGATCCACCTGCCTTGGCCTCCCAAAGTGCTGGGATTACAGTTGTGAACCACTGCACCCAGCCTATTCCAGTACTTTCTATTAGTTCACGCAGGATTTAAAAATCCTCCTGCTTTTATTTCACCTGAGTTGAGTTAAATATCTCTCCCCCATTGGAATGGTTTTAAATATTCCTTGTTATTTTTAACACGCGTCCAGTGTAATTTTTCTTTTACAACATTAAATTTAATCATGTGCATTTTTAAAATAAACGAAAATAGGATCAGTCTAGGAAATTCGTTGCTACAAAATTTCAAATGTCAAAGAAATACTTATGGTTACAACACACACACATACACACATACACACACATACACACACACACCCCAGTATGTTGCTCAAAGATGCAATGTTTTATAAGCACAAGAGTATTTGAGAGTTAAAGATGTTAATTTAATCCCTTTATAAAGCTATCTTCTCCAATGTGGTAAGCTCTATTTAATCTTTAATGCCCTGCAGGTATAGAGTTTCTGATAATAAACCACAAAACAAAGATCTGAATGTGTTGGTTAATTAAAAGATGGCAGGACTGCAGAGGCATGAAGAGACTCAAAATTAAATACATTTAATATGTTATATGTATTATAAATAGAAATGTATAACCTTTCCTTTTTGAAGAAGAATACCCTACCTTTCTTCAGATGTGTTTAAAGCATATTTTAAAAATACTTACTATAGTGTGTGTGGATTTTTTTTTCTTTTTAATGAGAAAATTCTATCAAATAAGCAAATAAGATAGGTCAAAATGATGGTGGTATACTTTTTCATTCTGTACAATTGTTAGTTGAGCCACAAATTGGCTTTACTCTTTACAGGAAGAAAGGCAAAGAGGGAAATACTAATTTCACAATTCACAGTATCTGGGACTTAAAAATACTCTAATTCCTCAAATAAACAACAAACAAAAATTACTATTCCTGTTTCAGAGATCTGAATTGAATTTATTTTCTGCACCTGCATAAAGAAGACATGCAACAAGTAGCATTTTTACCCACTTCTTTATAGTAATCATAACAATGAAATTCACAATCCTAGTTGTCAATCTATACCTCAAGGTGAGCTAACTACTGTAACTTTATACAGGAACCAAATGAGTATGTTATCACCGTATAGTTGTTCAGGCTCAATTTAAGGAAAACTCCAAAGACATTGTCTGGGTAAATATTAAACAAGAGTGAATACAAGTATATGTTCTATGAAAATGACCTAGGAAGGTTGTTGGTTGTTGTTGTTTGGGAGGAGGTTTTGCAGATATTAAATGTTACGGATACATGAAAATATATTTATTAATAGTTAACTGATAAGAAATAAGAGTTACATATTCTTGGAAAGGAGAAAAGACAAACTAGGACCTAGACGCTGTAGTGACATAGATAGAAGAATACATGTGGAGGGAGACAATATAGAAAGCTTATATTGTACCTATACACAGTAAAAATACAATTTTTTCAGTGCAAAAACTGTGAGCACCTCAAGAAAATATTTTGCATTCAATTGTTTGCATTTCTTAGAGACTTGTTGGACATGAGTCAGTCTAATGTTAAGACACATTTAACAGAAACAATGACTATTATGTTGGAGGAGTTGGTCTAAACTCATTCTTAAAGAAAAATGAGTTGATGGTAAGACCAGTAATCCACTAAAGTTTTCTCTACTTTTTTTTTTTTTTTGAAATTTAAAATTCTTTATTTTTTTATTTATTTTTTATTATACTTTAAGTTCCAGGGTACATGTGCATAACGTGCAGGTTTCTTACATATGTATATTTGTGCCATGTTGGTGTGCTGCACCCATCAACTCGTCAGCACCCATCAATTCATCATTTATATCATGCATAACTCCCCAATGCAATCCCTCCCCCCTCCCCCCTCCCCATGATAGGCCCCAGTGTGTGATGTTCCCCTTCCCGAGTCCAAGTGATCTCATTGTTCAGTTCCCACCTATGAGTGAGAACATGCGGTGTTTGGTTTTCTCTTCTTGTGATAGTTTGCTAAGAATGATGGTTTCCAGCTGCATCCATGTCCCTACAAAGGACACAAACTCATCCTTTTTTATGGCTGCATAGTATTCCATAGTGTATATGTGCCACATTTTCTTAATCCAGTCTGTCACAGATGGACATTTGGGTTGATTCCAAGTCTTTGCTATTGTGAACAGTGCCGCAATAAACATACGTGTGCATGTGTCTTTGTAGTAGAATAATTTATAATCCTTTGGGTATATACCCAGTAGTGGGATGGCTGGGTCATATGGTACATCTAGTTCTAGATCCTTGAGGAATTGCCATACTGTTTTCCATAATGGTTGAACTAGTTTACAATCCCACCAACAGTGTAAAAGTGTTCCTATTTCTCCACGTCCTCTCCAACAACTGTTGTTTCCTGATTTTTTAGTGATTGCCATTCTAACTGGTGTGAGATGGTATCTCATTGTGGTTTTGATTTGCATTTCTCTGATGGCGAGTGATGATGAGCATTTTTTCATGTGTCTGTTGGCTGTATGAATGTCTTCTTTTGAGAAATGTCTGTTCATATCCTTTGCCCACTTTTTGATGGGGTTGTTTGTTTTTTTCTTGTATATTTGTTTGAGTTCTTTGTAGATTCTGGATATTAGCCCTTTGTCAGATGAGTAGATTGCAAAAATTTTCTCCCATTCTGTAGGTTGCCTGTTCACTCTGATGGTAGTTTCTTTTGCTGTGCAGAAGCTCTTTAGTTTAATTAGATCTCATTTGTCAATTTTGCTTTTGCTGCCATTGCTTTTGGTGTTTTAGACATGAAGTCCTTGCCCATGCCTATGTCCTGAATGGTACTACCTAGATTTTCTTCTAGGGTTT
This sequence comes from Rhinopithecus roxellana, assembly GCF_007565055.1. Classification (NCBI taxonomy): domain Eukaryota; kingdom Metazoa; phylum Chordata; class Mammalia; order Primates; family Cercopithecidae; genus Rhinopithecus; species Rhinopithecus roxellana. The sequence goes on from NC_044553.1 coordinate 3,390,377, forward strand.
TTATGGTATTAGGTCTAACATTTAAGTCTCTAATCCATCTTGAATTAATCTTCGTATAAGGAGTAAGGAAAGGATCCAGTTTCAGCTTTCTACTTACGGCTAGCCAATTTTCCCAGCACCATTTATTAAATAGGGAATCCTTTCCCCATTTCTTGTTTCTCTCAGGTTTGTCAAAGATCAGATGGCTGTAGATGTGTGGTATTATCTCTGAGGACTCTGTTCTGTTCCATCGGTCTATAGCTCTGTTGTGGTATCAGTACCATGCTGTTTTGGTTACTGTAGCCTTGTAGTATAGTTTGAAGTCAGGTAGCATGACGCCTCCAGCTTTGTCCTTTTGACTTAGGATTGTCTTGGCAATGCGGGCTCTTTTTTGGTTCCATATGAACTTTAAAGCAGTTTTTTCCAATTCTGTGAAGAAACTCATTGGTAGCTTGATGGGGATGGCATTGAATCTATAAATAACCTTGGGCAGTATGGCCATTTTCACAATATTGATTCTTCCTATCCATGAGCATGGTATGTTCTTCCATTTGTTAGTGTCCTCTTTTATTTCACTGAGCAGTGGTTTGTAGTTCTCCCTGAAGAGGTCCTTTACATCCCTTGTAAGTTGGATTCCTAGGTATTTTATTCTCTTTGAAGCAATTGTGAATGGAAGTTCATTCCTGATTTGGCTCTCTGCTTGTCTGTTGCTGGTGTATAAGAATGCTTGTGATTTTTGCACATTAATTTTGTATCCTGAGACTTTGCTGAAGTTGCTTATCAGCTTAAGGAGATTTTGGGCTGAGACAATGGGGTTTTCTAAATATACAATCATTTCATCTGCAAACAGGGACAATTTGACTTCTTCTTTTCCTAACTGAATACCCTTGATTTCTTTCTCTTGCCTGATTGCCCTAGCCAGAACTTCCAACACTATGTTGAATAGGAGTGGTGAGAGAGGGCATCCCTGTCCTGTACCAGTTTTCAAAGGGAATTTTTCCAGTTTTTGCCCATTCAGTATGATATTGGCTGTGGGTTTGTCATAAATAGCTCTTATTATTTTGAGGTACATTCCATCAATACCAAATTTATAGAGCGTTTTTAGCATGAAAGGCTGTTGAATTTTGTCAGAAGCCTTTTCTGCATCTATTGAGATAATCATGTGGTTCTTGACTTTGGTTCTGTTTATATGCTGGATTATGTTTATTGATTTGTGAATGTTGAACCAGCCTTGCATCCCAGGGATGAAGCCCACTTGATCATGGTGGATAAGCTTTTGGATGTGCTGCTGAATCCAGTTTGCCAGTATTTTATTGAGGATTTTTGCATCGATGTTCATCAGGGATATTGGTCTAAAATTCTCTTTTTTTGTTGTGTCTCTGCCAGGCTTTGGTATCAGGATGATGTTGGCCTCATAAAATGAGTTAGGGAGGATTCCCTCTTTTTCTACAGATTGGAATAGTTTCAGAAGGAATGGTACCAGCTCCTCCTTGTACCTTTGGTAGAATTCAGCTGTGAATCCATCTGGTCCTGGACTTTTTTTGGTGGGTAGGCTATTAATTGTTGCCTCAATTTCAGAGCCTGCTATTGGTCTATTCAGGGATTCAACCTTCTTCCTGGTTTAGTCTTGGGAGAGTGTAAGTGTCCAGGAAATTATCCATTTCTTCTAGATTTTCTAGTTGATTTGCGTAGAGGTTGTTTATAGTATTTTCTGATGGTAGTTTGTATTTCTGTGGGGTTGGTGGTGATATCCCCTTTATCATTTTTTATTGCATCTATTTGATTCCTCTCTCTTTTCTTCTTTATTAGTCTTGCTAGCGGTCTGTCAATTTTGTTGATCTTTTCAAAAAAACCAACTCCTGGATTCATTGATTTTTTGGAGGGTTTTTTGTGTCTCTATCTCCTTCAGTTCTGCTCTGATCTTAGTTATTTCTTGCCTTCTGCTAGCTTTTGAATGTGTTTGCTCTTGCTTCTCTAGTTCTTTTAATTGTGATGTTAGAGTGTCAATTTTAGATCTTTCCTGCTTTCTCTTGTGGCCTTTAGTGCTATAAATTTCCCTCTACACACTGCTTTAAATGTGTCCCAGAGATTCTGGTATGTTGTATCTTTGTTCTCATTGGTTTCAAAGAACATCTTTATTTCTGCCTTCATTTCGTTATGTACCCAGTAGTCATTCAGGAGCAGGTTGTTCAGTTTCCATGTAGTTGAGCAGTTTTGATTGAGTTTCTTAGTCCTGAGTTCTAGTTTGATTGCACTGTGGTCTGAGAGACAGTTTGTTATAATTTCTGTTCTCTTACATTTGCTGAGGAGTGCTTTACTTCCAATTATGTGGTCAATTTTGGAATAAGTGCGATGTGGTGCTGAGAAGAATGTATATTCTGTTGATTTGGGGTGGAGAGTTCTATAGATGTCTATTAGGTCCACTTGGTGCAGAGATGAGTTCAATTCCTGGATATCCTTGTTAACTTTCTGTCTCGTTGATCTGTCTAATGTTGACAGTGGAGTGTTGAAGTCTCCCATTATTATTGTATGGGAGTCTAAGTCTCTTTGTAAGTCTCTAAGGACTTGCTTTATGAATCTGGGTGCTCCTGTATTGGGTGCATATATATTTAGGATAGTTAGCTCTTCCTGTTGAATTGATCCCTTTACCATTATGTAATGGCCTTCTTTGTCTCTTTTGATCTCTGATGGTTTAAAGTCTGTTTTATCAGAGACTAGGATTGCAACCCCTGCTTTTTTTTGTTCTCCATTTGCTTGGTAGATCTTCCTCCATCCCTTTGTTTTGAGCCTATGTATGTCTCTGCATGTGAGATGGGTCTCCTGAATACAGCAGACTGATGGGTCTTGACTCTTTATCCAGTTTGCCAGTCTGTGTCTTTTAATTGGAGCATTTAGTCCATTTACATTTAAGGTTAATATTGTTATGTGTGAACTTGATCCTGCCATTATGATATTAACTGGTTATTTTGCTCTTTAGTTGATGCAGTTTCTTCCTAGCCTCGATGGTCTTTACATTTTGGCATGTTTTTGCAATGGCTGGTACCGGTTGTTCCTTTCCATGTTTAGGGCTTCCTTCAGGGTCTCTTGTAAGGCAGGCCTGGTGGTGACAAAATCTCTAAGCATTTGCTTCTCTGTAAAGGATTTTATTTCTCCTTCACTTATGAAACTTAGTTTGGCTGGATATGAAATTCTGGGCTGAAAATTCTTTTCTTTAAGAACGTTGAATATTGGCCCCCACTCACTTCTGGCTTGTAGAGTTTCTGCCGAGAGATCTGCTGTTAGTCTGATGGGCTTCCCTTTGTAGGTAACCCGACCTTTCTCTCTGGCTGCCCTTAAGATTTTTTCCTTCATTTCAACTTTGGTGAATCTGGCAATTATGTGTCTTGGAGTTGCTCTTCTGGAGGAGTATCTTTGTGGTGTTCTCTGTATTTCCTGAATTTGAATATTGGCCTGCCCTACTAGGTTGGGGAAGTTCTCCTGGATGATATCCTGAAGAGTGTTTTCCAACTTGGTTCCATTTTCCCCCTCACTTTCAGGCACCCCAATCAGACGTAGATTTGGTCTTTTTACATAATCCCATACTTCTTGTAGGCTTCGTTCATTTCTTTTTCTTCTTTTTTCTTTTGGTTTCTCTTCTCGCTTCATTTCATTCATTTGATCCTCAATCGCTGATACTCTTTCTTCCAGTTGATCGAGTCGGTTACTGAAGCTTGTGCATTTGTCACGTATTTCTCGTGTCATGGTTTTCATCTCTGTCATTTCGTTTATGACCTTCTCTGCATTAATTAGTCTAGCTGTCAATTCTTCCACTCTTTTTTCAAGATTTTTAGTTTCTCTGCGCTGGGTACGTAATTCCTCCTTTAGCTCTGAGCAGTTTGATGGACTGAAGCCTTCTTCTCTCATCTTGTCAAAGTCATTCTCTGACCAGCTTCGATCCGTTGCTGGCAATGGGCTGCGCTCCTTTGCAGGGGTAGATGTGCTCTTATTTTTTGAATTTCCAGCCTTTCTGCCCTGCTTTTTCCCATCTTTGTGGTTTTATCTGTCTCTGGTCTTTGATGATGGTGACGTACTGATGTGGTTTTGGTACAGGTGTCCTTCCTGTTTGATAGTTTTCCTTCTGACAGTCAGGACCCTCAGCTATAGGTCTGTTGGAGATTGCTTGAGGTCCACTCCAGACCCTGTTTGCCTGGGTATCAGCAGCAGAGGTTGCAGAAGATAGAATATTGCTGAACAGCGAGTGTACCTGTCTGATTCTTCCTTTGGAAGCTTCCTCTCAGGGGTGTACTCCACCCTGTGAGGTGTGGGGTGTCAGACTGCCCCTAGTGGGGGATGTCTCCCAGTTAGCCTACTCAGGGGTCAGTGACCCACTGAGCAGGCAGTCTGTCCGTTCTCAGATCTCAGCCTCCGTGTTGGGAGATCCACTGCTCTCTTCAAAGCTGTCAGACAGTGTCGTTCGCGTCTGCTCAGGCCTCCGCTACTTCCCCTGTTGTTTTTTTAGCTGAGCCCTGCCCCCAGAGGTGGAGTCTATAGAGACAGGCAGGTTTCCTTGAGCTGCTGTGAGCTCCACCCAGTTCGAGCTTCCCAGCAGCTTTGTTTACCTACTTAAGCCTCAGCATTGGCAGGCACCCCTCTCCCAGCCTCGCTGCTGCCTGGTGGTTAGATCGCTGCAGAGTGCTGTGTTAACAATGAGGGAGGCTCTGTGGGCGTGGGACCCTCCCGTCCAGGTGAGGGATATATTCTTCTGGTGTGCCCGTTTGCTTAAAGCGCGGTATTGGGGTGGGAGTTACCCGATTTTCCAGGTGTTGTGTGTCTCAGTGCCCCTGGCTAGCAAAAGGGATTCCCTTCCCCCTTGCGCTTTCTAGGTGAGGCGATGCCTCGCCCTGCTTCAGCTCTCGCTGGTCAGGCTGCAGCAGTTGACCAGCACCGATTGTCTGGCACTCCCTAGTGAGATGACCCCAGTACCTCAGTTGAAAATGCAGAAATCACCGGTCTTCTGTGTCGCTCGCGCTGGGAGTTGGAGACTGGAGCTCTTCCTATTCGGCCATCTTGCTCCGCCCCCCCCCTTTTTTTTTTTTTTGAGACCGAGTCTCGCTCTGTTGCCTAGGCTGGAGTGCAGTGGCCGGGTCTCAGCTCACTGCAAGCTCTGCCTCCCGGGTTTATGCCATTCTCCTGCCTCAGCCTCCCGAGTAGCTGGGACTACAGGCGCCCACCTCGCCCGGCTAGTTGTTTGTATTTTTTAGTAGAGATGGGGTTTCACCATGTTAGCCAGGATGGTCTCTATCTCCTGACCTCGTGATCCGCCCATCTCGGCCTCCCAAAGTGCTGGGATTACAGGCTTGAGCCACCGCGCCCGGCCAGTTATCTCTACTTTTTGAAAGTAATACTATGATAGTGATAGTTTGAAATATTGGTTCTCCAAGTATGGACCCTAGTCCAATAGCAGCAGCATCACCTGAGAATTTGTTAGAAAGGCAAGTTATTGGATGACACCCTGGACCCAATCCTCAGTTTTGGGGATAGAGTCCAGCCATCTGCATTTTAACAACCCCTCTGAGTGATTCTGATGTACTCTCAGGTTTGAGAACCTCTGTTATTGAAAACATTTATGCTACCATTCTTTAGACATACAGACAGAAGGCAGGTCATCATCTTACCCAGAAGGATTATTGAGATATTAAAGCACAAACTAAAAAGTGCCATAGCATATCTTTTTACTTTACAGGATCTTCAAAAGCCTGTTAATCCTAATGATAACATTTGAAATACTATTTTTAAAAAGCTCCCATAATATCTAACAAAAGAGTCTAACATGATCTCACATAGATTAACATGGAACTACTTCCTTTCCACATGGCCAAAGCTTGAAAAAAATTTCACAAAAACACTTATCATTTCCAGATTTCTTCAGAAGATGATAAAAATGTAGAGTGCTCAATATTAAGCACCTTAAAGTCAACCTTCTTTACCTACGAATTTCTAACACTGAGTATTAAGAAGGTAACCAATTCTCATTAGGGAATATCTAAATACCTGATATGGTCATAATTTAGGGGTAAGCGATAAATAGTTTATTAAGTTTTTTTGTGAGTGGCAATGGTTTCTGGGAGAGTCAACGTAGAAAACAGTGAAGAGCAAGTATTCTGGGGTCAGACTGCCTGGTTCTAATATGATTTCATCATTTCTTGGCAGTGTAATGTACGGTTAGCTCTATAGAGACTCAATCTCCCACATCTGTAAAATAGTAGTAATTATGAAGCATACAATTGATCTATGAAGCTCTAGTATGCTAGTCCCAACACAGAATAACCAAACACTAGATGTGAGCTGCTTTTTATTCCGTATTTCTGAGCACTCACAACATGTCTATCACTATTCTTGCTACCAAGGGTGCATAGATGAAGAGCCTAGTGGTGGGGAAAAGTATAGAAACAAAAAATTTTATAAAGACAAGGAGTGAGAATACTTTATTATAAGACAACTCATTATTGTGAAATGGTAAGAGAAGACTTCATGTATTTGGTGGCGCCCGGGAATTCAGGTATAAAAGGAAGACAGACAGTTAAAGATGCTGAAAGTCCATTCCAGACTGTGGCAGCTTCATGGGTATTAGAACAGGAATTCTTACAGTACCAACCATTGGTTTCAGCTCAGCTTTCAATAACTCTAGACAATCCTCTCATATTCCTTCAAAATGTGTTTCTCTATGATTTCAAACATTCACTTTCATTTCCCTCCCATCTCTGAGGATGCAGGGTTAATCTATCTAAAGCTGACCTTTTAAATTGTGCTTCTGAACTCAGATCCAGCTTTGCATTGAACATCACTTACACATCATCAATTTTCTCTTAAATTTTTTCCTCACAGTAAGGTCTTTCCCATGTATTTATGAACACGATCAGAACCTCTTCATTAATTAAAACAAAGAAACAACTATATAATACAGAAAGCCTTTCCTCAACTTCTTTATCTTCTGAAGTGACTTCTTATTTACTCTCTTTACCTCTCACTCTCAAAATAGTAATATATAAACTACTCGCTTTTAACCTCTTTCCATAGTTTTGATTCCCACCAGTAACAGAAGCTTTTTTTTTTTTTTTTTTTTTTGAGACAGAGTCTGGCTCTATCGGCCAGGCTGGAGGGCAATGGTGCGATCTCGGTTCACTATAGGCTCTGCCTCCCGGGTTCACACCATTCTCCTGTCTCAGCCTCCCGAGTAGCTGGGACTACAGGCGCCCGCCACCACGCCCAGCTAATTTTTTGTATTTTTAGTAGAGAGGGGGTTTCACCGTGTTAGCCAGGAAGGTCTCCATCTCCTGACCTCGTGATCCACCCACCTCGGCCTCCCAAAGTGCTGGGATTACAGGCGTAAACCACCGCGTCTGGCCCAGTAACAGAACTTTTAACAATTGCCAGGGAGAGTATGTTCTAAGGAGCGACAGCTCAGTCCAAACTCCTGCTGCATTTGCTGTATACAATCTATTCTGACCTTTTGTTTATAGCTCCCAGACTAATTAGACTGCCATTTCCTTTGTCCTGAATCTGGGCACCTCTTGTCTCCTCTCCGTCTACACTATCACTTCTTCACAGCTTGCTTTTACATCCATAGTTTCTATCTCAGCACAGGTGCCACTTAAGTAAAACCCTCTGGTCTCAACTCTCTGAGATACAGTTGCTTATTTCCCAATGCCTGTTCGATTTTTATGTGATGCAGCACTTCAGTCAATGTTCCTCAATTAAATGTCTTGTATCACTAAGGTATGTCTGATCTTTTTTTTCCTTCTCACTCTTTCATTTATGACATATTCTCCACATAATCAAACCTTTCCCCACCTTTTCCTTTATTGTTTTCAGTCTCCCAGAATCTGCCCTTACTGTTGGATTCACCTTGTATGACATCTTGTCCATGCTCTCTGTCCACATTGGATCCAGTCACTGAAGCCCAGATCTAATGTCATCTTTTTTATAATGCTTTCCCCAATTCATGTAATGAGTCTGAAGAATTGCTACTATTATTTGCCTATAAGAAAACCCTCTTCCAGATATTTTATATTCTATGGACTCTCAAGCTTCCTGAAAACGGAAGTACTTCATATTGCTGTCTTCCTGAGCACCTTCTCTTCCACAGGAAAAAAATGTCACAGCACTTAGGTTGGTGATGTGGAAGATACAACACATGTAAAGCTTTTCATCAACAAGGGACATATCTGAAGCTATTATCAAGTAGTCATCAGATTGATTGTTGACAACTAATAATTAACCTGAACAAATTTGTTCAATTTTGTAAATTATCACACAACTGACAAAATTTGAATAGTGGGCTATCGATGAAGTAGTATTTTGTCAAGGTAAAATTTCCACATTTTAATAACTATACTGTGGTTATACAGGAAATGCTCACTAAAGTGTCTTGTGTAAATGGGCACTATATCTCCAAGCTACTCTCAAAGGACTCATAAAACATTTATACACGTATTTATAAAAAGAATGATAATAAAAAAACTCTTAACTAACAGTGAAGCTGGGTAAAGGCTATCTATGAGAGTTTTTGTACTATTCTTGATATTTAAAAACAGAGTTCTTAAGAAGTTGAGAAATTAATATTAAAAAATCAACTGGTTTGTTGTTGTTATTTATATCTACAGATACAAAATCTGTACCCTCCAGTGATAACAGTGGAGTATGTTACATTTCTAGATTATCCTCCTCCTATTAAACCATTCTCCTCGAATTAAGCTTAACATTTATGACCCTTTGAAAATTATCACCAATATAAAAAATTAGTATCAAATACTGACAAAAAACCGAAAGAATAACAAATAAAACTAGTGAAGAAAACTGACTTTTACTCAACAAAATATTTGTCAAGCAAATAAATTAATCCTTCTTATACAAATGGGTACAATTAGTGATGGTGCCTGATAAATACTATATACTTTTTGTAAACTACTACTCAGTATCTCATAGAAACTTGTACAACATTTTTTTAGTTTAATTAAAACAAATGAACTGTCATTCTGAAAAACATGCAGAGAAAAAAAACTGTTAATACTCTCTAACAGTAACTTTCTAGATATTCCAAAAAAAAAAAAATCAACAAAAACATAAAATGTGGAGCCATCCAATATATACCATGTGTAATATTTTTCATTAATATTCATAATTTCTTAAGATTAAGTCAAAAGGATACATTTTTCTTAACGTTTCCCACACATATGCAGCCACATATGACTCTGTGAAAGCTCAGTTAGGCCAAATGAAGATGTATAAATGGGGCTGCTGAAAGTACAATGCCATGTTCCATCACATTTTATCAGGGTACGACGTATTTCAACATATGTGCATGAGTGTGTGTATGTATGTGTGTGTGTGTATGTATTACCCAATGAACATTATTTTTTAAAAACATCTTTAATTACTCTGACTCTCCTTTTTCACTTCATATTTTATCTACATATTTGAAATCATACTATATGAACCATATACCTTTATTTGGAAGTCCACATGAAACTTGGGAACAAACCAATGAGAATTTTATAAAGCTATTATTCTGAAGATTATATCAGAATTAGTTCCCTTGAATCCACTCCCTTGACCAAGGCAATAGTGCAATACATTAGCTTCATGTGTTTTATTTCATCGTTATTATTCATGGAAACAAAATAGAGTCGTAATTGAAATTATCTGACCTGGAAAACATTTCCTTACGTGAACATCCTGCATATTTCTACTCATCCATTTTTTATAAGATAATCATTTCTCATTTAATAGGGCTTTGCAGCAAAGTTAAAACTTGCCCAGTTGGCAACTCATCATGAACTTGTAACAAGTTTTTGTTTGTTTGTTTGTTTGTTTGTTTTTAGTATCATTGAAAACATCACTCTAAAACCACAACTTTAAACATTAAGCATTTTGAGGCACCAGCATCAAGAATTTACACTACTGAACAGCACAGTTAGGCACTGGATTCCTTTTGATTATGACAGAAACACTATTTTTTTTCCCCTTTCACTAAATGGCTACAGGCAGGCATGCATTTTTTACTTTGTGTCAGTTGCTTTTGGTTTTGGTCACTTTCTTTGCTAGTAACTATCAGCTCTTATTCCTTACAATCATCATAGGGTTAGTGCAAAAGCTTTATTCCTTTCCCAATTTTCTATACGGCCTCTTTTGTGAAAGATGTATGTGAACTTTATCATATGCAGTTGTTCTCTACCTTTTCATAGTTATATTACTTTTTTTTTTTGTTTTCTTTTGTTGTTTTCCAATTCTTAGTCGTGTTCTTCTGGGATCAATATGATTGCTGTATATGTGTGATGTTATTTTGTAATTTCTACATAATGGGACTTAACCCAAGTTAGAAGCTGAAACTAATTTACTTATACCTAGCCATGTTCTAAGAACATTTTGCCAGGCATTCTTATTTATTGTTAACATAGTGCATCCTGCAGAAAAACAAAAACACACACACACACAAAGAAGCAATGACAATATCCAGTTAAGAAAATAAGACAAAGCCAGAACTGACATTGATTAAAAAAAAGTACAATAAATTCTATATATTTTACAGTGGTAAGTCATATATTACACAATAAACATTATAGCAACCAAAATAATAAGGAAACCATGGTCAATTATAAAACAGTTTTTGCAGATTAAAAAAATAGTTGTACAAGAGAAGTACAATTTCTCTTTTATGCTTCTCAGAAAAATGGTATAAGATAGAGTGATTAATAATATCTTTGAAAACTTTCTTACAACAAACAAGAAACAATTTTGGAGGACTATTTATTTAAAAATTGCTTAGTGTAGGCTTAAAACATCAGGTCAAGAGAAATAAGCAAAAGGAATTATAATACGTGAGGGATGAGGAAATATTATATAATATGATAGGATATGTCAATTCAGGGACAGATTTTAGTTCATTGAGGCCAGTTGTTCTTAACAAAAGGTAAACATCAGACCACAATGTCTGAATTACATCCCTTATTGATTCCAAGTATGTCATTTTAGAGTAGAGACTGGATCTAGATTTTTAAGGTCTACTAAAGATTCTGATTCATCCTTCAGAATGAGATCTACTGACCTAGAAGAATAATTGAAAACATATAGCACATGCTTATCCTCCATATATATCAATATCCTGAATTAAGGCTTTGAAAGATATTTGTAGCAATAACTGAGTTTATACTCCCCGATAAATAACTATAGGGCAACTAATCTGAAATGATAGTTAAGTACAGAATCATGTGCTTCAACAGTCAGTCAAGCTGAGACAGCCTCCCATAAAAACCATGGAGCTAAAATCTCTCACAAACTCATTAGAATGTCAATATATCAAAGAAAACATATCAAATTTTTGAAATATAAATCCAATTTAAACATTAGGACAGCACAACCCACCAACCTATGTGCCTGTTTTTTCCTTCTAAAATTTGGGGGAAAATTATTAAGAAAAAACGGAGATAACTTCATTCACACATTTTTCACTAGAGAATTAAAATAATCTTTCAAAAATAAACTCCTGGAAATAAAATGTTGTTGACTACTAAGCACAGCAAATATATAACTTTTCCATTTCTACTTTCTCTATCTATAACTATTACTGAAAAATGATCCTAACAGTCCTTCCAATCCAGGCCAGATAACACCTAGAATTTATTTGGGACATAGTTCTCTAGGAAGCTACTTATATTTGACCAGCACTTGCCTTGCCAAAAAGACCTCTCTGGGCTTATTCCTCCTATCTGAAATTTTGTATCCTTTGACTAACATCTCCGTAGTACTCTCCATGCCCCCAGTCTCTCGTAACCACCATTCTACTTTCTACTTTTGTGAGTACAACTTTTTTAGATTCCACATGTAAGTGAGATAAAAAAAAAAAAAAAAAAAAAGGGAAACTACGATGGAAGGAAGAAAGGAAGAGAGGGACAAAGGGAGGAAAACTTTCTGAACATCAACAGTTACTTAATCTTCACTTGATATAAACATTCCTTAATAAAATATACTTTGTAATTTACAGATTGCTTGGGTGATATTTTTAGTCATTTAAAGAAGGCATAAATTAGGACAAGTTATTATGTGGATAATTTCTCATTAATAGATTGAGAGATCCACAACTATCCACTGCTCAAAACAATGGAGTCAAACATTTAATTTTGTCCTTGATTCTAACATTTCTGTTTGCAAAACTGAGCAAAACCCAAGCATTGATGAAATGTCATTACTTCAACCTTTAGATATCAGAAAAATTCAGCATGGAATTATATTTTTATTAAGTAGTCCCTCATTCTTAACACTACTTGGGGTACAAGCTAGAATGAAATAATATTGGAATGCAGGCAAATCAAATATGAAAAATACAGATAATTTCTGATAGCATTATTTAAAATTTGGCAATACATTTTAGTGATAAGAACAGCCAAATTATCCCTTTGCACTCAGTTTTACTTTAGAAAGACATTTATTGCATCCAAATGTCGGTAGTTATGTGGTAATAAGTAGTTTTAGGCTGTGTTGACAAAATATGAATGTTGCCAAATATACTGTGTTATTTGATTCAGCTGATTTTCTCCTAAATTCTATTTGTCGTACACCTGAAATTCAGTAAAATAGAATGAGGAAAGTATAGGAAGGTGAACGTTAACACTTTGTCTAATTCAATTTAACAGATACTGAATCTCAATTACATATTTCAGGCATTAGTGGGATATAGCCCTGTCATTACAGATAGGGTAGGAGAAATGATTGTAAAATCAAGCTGGACATGCTAGAGACTAAGAGTAGTAAAAATAAGTTTACATTTCACTTACGTTTAATTCAATTATTTCTGGAGGAGATGTCTATTCAATTTATAACACAAGATCAAGCTAAGTTTCTTCCACCGAGATTTTGGAAAGGTTTTATTCAATGAGAAAATACAATTTCTGACTGTCAATTAAAAATATTTTTCCAGTAACCCAATTTCAAAATGGGCAAACAACCTTGTATAGGCATTTCTCCAAAGAAGACATAATGGCCAATAAGCACATAAAAAGGATAAATGGCCAAAAAACACATAAAATGATGTTCAACATCATTAGTGAATAGGGAAACACAAATCAAAACTACAGTAAGATACTACTTTATGCATGGTAGGATGGTTATAATTTTTTAAGAAATAAAATAACTGATATTGGTGAAGATGTGGAGGAAAAAAATATATTTTTCCATAAAAGAAATCTTGAGATATATATGAGTTAGTTTTAAGTTATTTTATTTGTTATTAATAAATATTAAGAACATGGCCACTTAATATGCAACAATCTCTCTGTTACTCAGTGATGTTTTGTGCATCCTCCCTCACATGCCCTTATCTTTCCTTCCAGAATCTGTTCTTATTATCCTCAAATCCATACCTGAGCCTACTGGTCACAGTCAGCAAAAACTATGGCCTCTTACTTCACTAAAACGGCATTAAGTATAAATGCCCCAAGTGAATTACACACCATGTCAAAGCTCATTTATAGTTCCACCTCTTTCTACCCTTTTCCATTGTTTCTCATAATGATTCATTCTTTGTCCTATTGCTATTGTACCTGGGCCTGGATCTATCATGCTCCAGCACTCAGCTCATTTCCTCTCTTCAATTGTCAATCTCCATCCTGTGCTAATTACTTAACTCAAGCTTTTGCAAGTGCTCAAGTCTCTGTAATATTAAAAACCATTCTTTCAGAAATCCTACTTTTACTTTTATTTACAGTCAACTTCTGCAAATCATCCAACTTCAGTCTTTATTTCTGAAATACTAGTTATAAACTTCCATGCTCTGCCAAAATGTGCTTTCTTACTCGCGTCTCTACGTTATAGTATACCAGCGGCTTTATTTTCATGTTTCAGTCTTCATCTACCTGAACTCATTCTGGCATTTTACATTGTTGACACCTTCATTTTCAAAATTTCCTTTAAAAATATTTAAAATAGTATTACTTTCTGGTTCTCATTTTACCTCATAAACAACTCTTTCTCATTAAAAAAAAAAAAAAAGTAGCTATTAAATGTATACATTTTTCAAAAGTTCATATCCAGGTCATTTATACCATACTATCTTTAGTCTATAGATGGTGAAACAGAAACACGAAAAACTTAGTGATAAGATGTTTCTAAGTATCGAAAGTATCAAGCTTATAAAAATCAAATATTTTCCAATTAAGTAATATTTTAAATATAATTTCACAAAAGTATTTTTGTAAAACAATATACTACCCACTTATAATGCAACTTCTAAACATATAACATCTGTGCCTTTAGTTTTTTTCTCCAAGGTCAGGAAAACTAGGCAGAGTATTTGGACACATGTGCTTTTAGAAAAACAAAACAAAAACACTAGAGTTTATTCATCTAGAAAATACTATTATGAGCTTATTTTTGGAAATGACATGTAAATAAAATTGCTGTATTACCCACAACCATATATCATATGTTAACTGGTAATTATGAATGGTTCCTAAATTATCACTGGAAAAATACATATCCATTACCATATTATTTTTAGTATGCAGTGACTGCAATTCAGACATATCCAATTAGGGAAGAAAGAATTCTGAATTTATTGCTCAATTTAAATGTTGTCATCATTTTCTGATGGAACCATTTGCCAATTATTGTTTCAGGGCTGTTGATCATTAACGTTGTAAAATTATGCTACTGTTATCATCTTTACTATGTAAATACATCAGATTATAAGTCTTTTCATATTTTGTTACATTTTTTGCTCCTCAAATTTAAGAGATAGCAAAAGATCCTTTAACTATAGAAGTTTAGGGCAGTATCAGATTTATGCTGGAAAAATGAACCAACTTAAGCTATTCAGTTATGTTTTATTTTACTCACTTATAAAATTTGAGTTTTCTGTGTTCTATCATCATTGTTCTTCAAATACTCATAGAAACTTAGTCTATCTCACTACAAATACATTCTGTTCAAAGTACACTGAATTGCATTTCCATTTCTGACTTTTCTGGGGTCACTGGCAGCTGATCAACACTCCCATAGAGAAAAAAGAAAAACCAATGAGATTTTTTAAGTCCTTTTTGAAAGTATCAGATATCAATTCAGGCAACCTCAACTTGAGAGATCTAATTCCAGAGAAGGAAAACAAAACAAAACAAAAAAAAAAAATGAGCTTCGCATACTATAGCTACTTTTCTTTCAAGTCATTGTCTATTTCAGGTATATAGCTGTAGGCTGAAAATGCAAGCAAAAATCTGCAGTGAATGACCCAGAGTATTCAACTGGAAACACTGAAAGGTTATGTCCTAGGAATAGGGCAAATAGCAGACAAATATAGCATTACCAAGCCAGTCTTCAATATGCTCAGCCCCTGATTGGACTGAAACAATAAGACTACTTTATCTGCCTAACATAAAGTAATATAAAAAAGAAAAGACAAATATTTCTGAAGAAAGATAACCTAATCCTGAGCCAGTTTTTCATGCAAAATAAATGGCAGTCAGTAAAAAATAAGACGTGTCAAGAGAGAAGACAAAGAAAAATAGAGCAAAGTCAACAGACCACAGATGATCAAAACAGGTGTTCTCAGATAAAAATAGTAAAATAGCTATGATAGAAATGCTTAAGAACATAGGATACAAAGCTGGGAAAAGCTAAACGAAAAGATGAAAAATTTTGCCAGATAATGGAATCTATAAAACTAAATCAAATGTAAAGTTTACAATGAAAAAAATTAAATAAGTGAAATGAAGAATTCAATAAATATGTCTAGTAGTAGATTAGAAACAAGAGAATACAAGACTGGTGAACAAGAAGATGGGGCAATAAGCAGTATGTAGACTGAAGCACAGATGGAGAAGAAGAAGGAGGAAAAATTAGGAAAGAGCATAAAATATGTAAAACTCAGTGAAAGGTCTAACATAAGTAAAAACTGAATTAATGAAGGAAACAGGAAAAAGAATGAGAAAATGTAAATGTCTGCAGAAATGCTGGTCCAAGATTTTCTAAAACTTACGCAACTATAATCCACATATTCAAGCAGCTCATAAAAATCCAAGCACAATAAACACACAAAAAAATCCACGTTTAAGCACTTACTATAAAATGTCTAAAGATACAGAGAAACTCTTAGAAATACAGCTAGGACCTAGGTGGGTGGGGTGGAGGGTGGAAAACTATATAAAAACATACACTTAAAAATACTATAAATAAATCAAAATGTAAAACTGAAATATGCAATTATACTTAGTGAAAGGAACAGGGAAAAGTACACTACTCCATATTCTAGAAAGAAGTTCTTCATGTTCAAGAAACCCATAGGAGGTCAAGACAAAGAAAACAGAAATAAGAAATAGAGAATTGGAAACGAAAGGTAAGTTGCAGACAAGCTCTAATATTTCAATAATTATACTTAGTGTACATTATCTAAATACACCGATTGAAACAAGGATTGGCAGAGTGGATTTTAAAAACTTGACTCACCTATATATTATCTATAAGAAATTCATTTCAAATATAATGATATAGGTAGGTTAAAAGTAATAGGACAAAAAATAAATATCATGCAAACAACCATCAAAAGTAAGCAGGGTGGCTAGATAATGTAGACTTTAGGGCAAAGAAAAT
This sequence comes from Rhinopithecus roxellana, assembly GCF_007565055.1. Classification (NCBI taxonomy): domain Eukaryota; kingdom Metazoa; phylum Chordata; class Mammalia; order Primates; family Cercopithecidae; genus Rhinopithecus; species Rhinopithecus roxellana. Next base: position 3,406,970 of record NC_044553.1, read on the forward strand.
TGCCAGATTCAGAGAGGGACATATGTAATGACAAAAGGTCCAAACACTAAAAAGTCACAGCAATTGTGTATATACCCTTCCCCCTCCAAAAAAAGCAGAAAATATGTGAAGCAAAAACAAATAGACCTGAAAGGAAAAATAGACAAATCCACAATTATACTTGGAGACTTTGACATCCCGACTTTAAATAGATGGAAAAACTAGATAACCAATCAACAAAGATTCCATAGAACTCAACTAATAGTATCAAATCAACATTTATAGAGCATTATTCCCAACAACAGAAGAATGCTTACTCTTCTCAGGTTCCCATGGAACATAGGATAGACCATATGCTGCTTAAAAGCAAACCTCAACATATTTTTTAAAAAACAAATTGTACAGAGTGAGTTCTCTAACCACAATAGAATTAAAAGAGAAATAAGTGACAGAAAGATTATAGGAAATCTCCAAATTCTTAGATACTGAACAACATTCGTCTAAATAATCTATGGGTCAAAGAAGAAGTACCAAGGGAAATTAAAAAACAAATACACTGAACTGAATGAAAACAAGAGATATCAAAATTTGTAAGACAGCTAAAGAAGTGCTGACAGGGAAATCTGCACTGCTAAATGCATACAGTAGAAAAGAAGAAAAGTCTCAGGTAAATTATCTAATTCTCACTTCAAGAAGCTAAAAAAACAGCAAAAATTAGAAAAATAAAGCTGATATGCTGAGTCATAAAGTAAAAATAAAAGTAATTCAGTGTTATGGACTGAACGCATGTGTTTTTCCAACATTTCTTTTGTTGTAACCCTACTTCCCCACCCTAAACCATTTGTAATAGTATCAGGACGTGGGGCTTTTCAGAAGGAATTAGGATTAGATAAAGGTATCAGAGTGGAGATCTCATGAGTGGGATTAGCACCCATATAAGAGTTACAGAGAGAGCTGGCTTTCCCTCTCTGCTCTATTCCATGTGAGGATATGAAACATTTGCAGTGTGCAGCCCAGAAGTGTGTCCTCACTAGAATCCGACCATGCCGATGCACTGATCTTGGACTTCCAGGATCTAGAACTGTGAGACATCACTTTTTGTTGTTTAGAAACACCCAGTCTATTGTATTTTTGTTATAGGAACACATGCTAAGATATTCAGAATCTAAATTCTGATCAAAATGAAATTAAACAATAACAAAAATATAATTAGAAAACCCACATGTTTGAAACTTCAGAAATAAAATTCTAAGTAATCCTTGGGTCAAAGAAAAAAAAAATCACAGTGAAAATAAGAAAGTCTTTCAAACTGAATAATAATAAACTTATTACATATCAAAACTCTTGGGATACAGTTAATAGTACATCTAAAGGAATATTTACAGTCTTAAAAGTCTACATGAGGAAAAATAGAAAAGATAAAATCAATACTCAAACCATTGCTTTACAAATTAGAAAAATAATTAGCATTTGAATATAATGATATGGAAGGAAGGAATAATCAAGGACAGAAATCATTATAATAGAAAACACATGTACGACAATCAAGAAAACCTAGAATTCAAATGTTGGTTCTTTAAAATAACTAAGGAATTTGAATAACCTCTAGCAAAACTAATAGAGAAAAACTGAATGATATTGACACAGATGATCAATATCACAGTCTGGTCTCACTATAGATTACAACAGTGGTTTGTTGGAACCACTTCATTCTTGCTCGTGACAGAAACAAAGAATTATATTTGATTAAATATATTTAGAAATAATTGGAAGCATTTAGAATGAGCACTGAATTGGAAGACAGCAGATTATATGCATCTCTTTCCAACTACAAAACTTGGATATTGGCCATGATCTGATTATATATGCCATGAAAATTGGTAAATACTGTAAATCAAGTCTTTTTTTTTTTTTTTTTTTTCCAGAGAGCTGGTTTACCAGCACACCCTGGACCCTCTTCTCCCCAAATTAAAAAAGATAATTACAGGAATTACAACAACTTTATATTAATAAACTTGACAACTGAACTGGCATATTCAGTTTCCTAGAAAAACAAAACTAAGATGTAAAAATGTTTATTCCTAAACATTTGACTAGTCTTATATTTATTATAAAAAGTAAATCTATAATTGCCAATCTTTGTACAAAGCAATCTGTAAGCCCAGATGGCTTCTCCTGAGAATTCTTTCGAACAATTAAAGAGAAAGTAACACTGATTTTACATAAACTTCAAGATAGCAGAAAAGAATATATCCCAATGCTTTTAAATTAATTACCTTATTTTGAATACTGAAATATAATTTACATACATTGAAATGTTCATGCCTTAAATGTATAGTTTAATCAGTTTTAACTACTGTGATTATAGACTTTGAATGTGTAAGTTTTTTTTGTTTTGTTTTGTTTTAAGCAGTCACTAATTCTTAGTTCATCTTAACAGATTGTTTGGCTAAAATGGATTTGAATTACTGGGTTGATGATTTCCGTTTTCATACAGTTTTCAGATAAGTATATTTGTTGAGCCAACAAAGTAAAAAGAAGACGAAAAGATTCTTTGAAAACTAAAACTAAGAAATTTTCCTATGCAATCTAGAAAATAAACAATTAAAGAATTATATTTGATTAAATATATTTAGAAATAATTGGAAGCATTTAGAATGAGCACTGATATTGGAAGAATTTGGACAGAATTCAAAGAGAAACAGAACAACACGGCAAATGGAAAATTTATCAGGTTGCTATTTCAATTAAAAATTGTATGTAAAATCTCATGCAATTCAAAATTGCAAAAATAAGTTTTAAGCATTATTTTGAATGATAGAATAGAATGTATACTTATTTCTTGAAAAGATTCTATTATCAAAGATAGAAGTTAAACATAGATATTTTTACTTTAAATAATTATCAACAGTTTCTACTACTTCATAAATAAGAAAATGAAGTAAGTTCAAAAAAACTAGTTAATGTCACCATTCTGGGCAGCAAATGAAAGAGACATTTTATTTCTGAATATGTAGAGACTCTCATTTTTCAAATCCCAGCTAATTGGAACCATCCTCTGAGGAATTTTCTCTATCTCCCTAATCAGAATTAACTGTTTCTTCATCTGAGATTTGAACAGGACATTCCCTATGCTTCAATTGTGATGTTAGTTTATCCTTTTGCATGCTATATGGAGAGAATTGCTCTGATATCTTTGTCACATAAGCGTATGAACTCTATGGCCTCAGGGACTTTTTCCTTGTAGCAACTAACACAGATATAGCATAGAGGAGAAACTATTAAAATACCTATTATAGCATCACTTGCATTTATTTTCCTGGTTTAATATCCTGACATAAATAATCTATACATAATTTTTTTAGAGTATAACTTCACTAGGAAATTAGTGTTCTTCAATAATTATATGTTAATACATATAAATCCATAAAGACATGTGCCCTCCTGCATTTGTAATGGGTATGGATCACGGAGCATTTTGCTCTCATAAAATTATAGACGGTTGGCTGGGTGAGGTGGCTCACACCTGTAATCCCAGCACTTTGGGAGGCCTAGGTGGGTGGATCACCTGAGATCAGGTATTTGAGACCAGCCTGGCTAACAGCATGAAACCCCATCTCTACAAAAAAAAACACAAAAAATTAGCCAGGTGTGGTGGCGGGTGCCTGTAATCCCAGCTACTCAGAAGGTTGAGGCATGAGAATCACTTGAACTCGAGAGGCAGAGTCCATCTCAATAATAATAATATAATTATTATTATTATTATTATAGATAGAGCAAATCTATCTTAAAGCTTATGTACTGCAGTTTCTTAGTATCACAGAGAAGTAACCAAAGGCCTATTTACATATCCATGATGTGAAAGCTAATTTAAGGCAAAACCACAACCAGACCACAGATACCTTGTCTGATACTTTCCTGCCTATAGATTACTTAGTCCAAACTAAATCTGGTAAGCCAGTGAATCTGGGAATTAAGTACCTCCCATAACAACGGTAAAAATGCTGAATTATGTGTTTTCATATTAGTATTCATTGTCTTGGCACTGTTTTACAATTGTAGGGTATCAAAAACAAACAAACAAACAAACAAAAACTACCAAGGGTCTCAAAGAAACTAATTAAAAAATTTTAGAAATGTTATTATTTGAATAAAATCCTCCTTTTCTGCACACTCACCAGTGCTGACTTTTAGAGCACTACTATCATTTTTAAAAGAAAACTGAAAGATTTTCTCTTGGCTAGAGTAAATATGACAAGGGAGACTCCATTTACTAAGTAGGAAAATTTAAAAGTTTTAATAAAATAACCATGTATAACTAAGCTGCCTGAATATCACTATTACATAAAAGTAATTATCAGATTTTTCAATATCTAGATAAAATTTTTTATTTGAAATTGTATTTATGATACTTCTTCATAAATTATTTTAATGAACAAGGATGTTAGATTTATTTTATTTACAAAAGGAAACTGAGCTACCTAAATTCAGATGAGAACTACTGAATGATAATTTTTAGATTTTACATGGCCTTGATTAATTTTTAAAAGATAATAATGAAACCATTTTTGAGCTACAAAATGATATCATAAAATTCACTGTGGTATTTTGGGGAGGTGTAATTACTACAGAATATTAAATTGGGAAAAGAGAAATAAGCACTTAATCTGCATGAATAATTGGGACACCTGCACACAGCAGACAGTTCTGCTTTTGGGGAATGTGAAGGCATTGGTTTTCTACAATTTTAGCCATCATCATTATAGTTGTAATAATGAAAGATTATGTAACAAAGCTATTGACTAAAAATTAAATTTGATGAATCTAAATGCTTGGGAAGAACAACACTGGCCCAGTAACTGGAAATTCACCACCAATTTATATTCAGAAATGCATATGGGCTAAATTTTATCAAATCATTCTGGGAAATTGCCAATTAACTCTGACTGACATTCCGATTAATAACTTAAGATATATACCTTTCAACAAAAACAGTGAACACACATTTGTAAGTATACATTGTTTTTTCTTGCTTATGCTGAATGTTTTAGTTATGCAAATATTTTGTTATGTAAATATTTGTCTTTAATGATCCCATTGATCTCTTCCAGTAACTATAAATTCTTTAAAAGCTTTGTACAGTCATTTGTAAGAAAGCCAGTGAAAGTCAGTCATATCAAGTTCTTCAAAATATGATATTCAGAAAATCATAAACTGTAAACACTTTGTTAGTTAGAACTTGACATTAAGTAAGATTATGTCCACCATTACTGGAGGAAAAATACTGATTAACAAAAACAGAATTTCCTTCAATTCAAAGAGTCTGTATATATGGGAAAGAAAACAATGTTACTAAGAAAAATGTCTGAAGACTCAGTATTGTTGAGATATTTTTCATGAGTATAAAAAGAAGGGATTCACAATCTAGAAAGAATCCCTAGTACATCTTTGGCAATGCAAGAATAGAGGAAATAAAAAAGGACCATTATCAGTTCAAATATTTGGGAGAAAATTAAATATCTGTAAAAACTTGGCTAAAATTTGAATGGCTCCTTGGCTAAGAAAATGGCCCTGGAAACTTATTGTGTGGTCTTTGAATCCCAGCTCTATTATTTAAACAAAGCTTGCTTTGGGGAAGTTACCTAATGCTCTTTTTTTTCTTTCTTCTTCTTTTTTTTTTTTGGAGATGGAGTCTCATTCTGTCTCCCAGGCTGGAGTACAGTGGGGCGATCTCAGCTCACTGCAGCCTCTGCCTCCTGGGTTCAAGCAATTCCCCTCCCTCAGCTTCCCAAGTAGTTGGGATTACAGGTACATGCTGCCATGCTGGGCTAATTTTTGTAATTTTTAGTAGAGACGGGGGTTTCCCCGTGTTGGCCAGGACAGTCATTTTTTTTGTATTTTTTTATTATACTTTAAGTTCTAGGGTACATATGAGCAACATGCAGGTTTGTTACATATGTATAGCACATATACACCATGGAATACTATGCAGCCATAAAAAAGGATGAGTTCATGTCCTTTGTAGGGACATGGATGAACCAGGATGGTCTTAATCTCCTGATCTTGTGATCCACCTGCTCAGCCTCCCAAAGTGCTGGGATTACAGGCATGAGCCACTGCATGTGGCCTTCTGTTTTACTTTTGAAAAAAAAAAATGGGAATAATAATTTTTTACCTCATAACTGTGTTGAGATTATTAAAAAGCTTATGTATATAGTGTTACTGGTAGCCTGGTACACAATAAGTGCTCAATCAATGTTATTTATTACTATTCTTTAAACATACTGGTACACTCAAATGTCAAAAACTTTTAATCGTAAAACTTTGGAATTGTAAGTCTTTCTGTAATAAGCATAAAGATAATTTAGGAATATTAGCAGTGCTAATATTTTACATGTTTTAGTCAAATACATTCAGAATAAACTACTTAATATTAAAATTCATATTTTAAAAAATACAGTCTTTTCACGTTGATAAACTAGAATTAGTTAAATCATCACTTTTTGGAACAGAGTTATGATGTTCCTGGAGGTTACAGGATATTTCTGTGCAGTTAGGAAAGTGTAAATTCATGCCTCACTGAATACATATTGACTTCTTCCACAAAGGTTAACTCTATTTCAATATTGACATACTTCTTTACTTCTTTATGTTAGGACTCTAAGATCCTAGCCAAAAAAAAAAAGAAAAAAAAAAAAAAAGCTGAAATAATTCTAAAATTAATAAAGAGCATGTTTCATTGATTCTAAAATCATTTACAGTGTCATTTTGCAGAGGCCATGGGTTCAAAAATGGAAAAAGTAAAGGCCTAAATGAGTATCAAGGCATCATGGGAGCATGATGTGAAGAATATAGTTTATGAAGTATACTGCATACTACAGTGGCTTTAAAATGTGTCTGTTCCATAACAGGGTAGAGATATTTGACCCTTCCAGGGACTGGGTCAGACTTTGTCACTGCACTGAAGAATGGAATACAATAATGATACTGCATTTCTTCAGAAGCTACATTACAAAAACCCATGCAGTTCTTGGAACACTAGGTCTGGTAGTCTTACAGAATTCTGGCTACCTTGAAGCTGCCATGTGAAGAAATCATATAAAGAGAAAAGAATGAGAGAGAGACAAAGAGAAGAGACAGACCGCCAGGAGGAGCCCAGCCGTAGGAGCTTCTTAGTGCAGGCACTAGATATTTGAATAAAAAAATGTTGAAGATTACTGCAGACCTAACCACCCTCTAGCTGTAATTATATGGGATACCCTGAATTTTTTAGCTGAGCCTCTCAACTCCCAGATTTGTGAACAAAACAAATGATTATTATTGTTATAAGCTACTCTTTTGGGATGGTTTGTTACATAGCAATAAATAATTAGAACAATGTGGCCTTTCAAACAAGTTGGTCACATCACACAAATTATTTAATGATTGAGTATGCACATGGAATTTTCTAGTTTTACTTAACATCATTTAATACATACTTAGGCTATCAAAGAGTCATACCCAGAAAAGAAATCTAATATGAGCCGATGAACTTAAAAAAGAGATTCTCTCACTAAACACATGTTTATTGAGCATTTACTATATGCTGGGTAATATTCTAGGCTCCAAGACTACATCACTAAATAAGACAAGAAACAGACAAATTCTGTACCCCTATAGTCCTATTAAAAAGACAGACAATAAGTGAGGAAATATGGATAAAATAATTCCAGGTAGTGATGTGATAAGAAGCAATAAATCATGGTATGGAAATTAGAGATATGCTATTTTAAGATAGGGGAGTCAGAGAAGGTGTTTACCAGACGGTAGCATTTCAAAAACAACATTCAAAGCATAAAGACCAATGTGTTTAAAGTAGAGCAACTAAAAATGGGAGGCATATGAAATGATGATGAGGAATTTTAATTCCATTTTGGGTGAGATGAAAAGCTATGGGAGGAATTTGATCAGGATAATGAGATTTTTAAAATTATATCTTAGTGCATAGTAAGAATTTTCCAGCCTTCAAGTCATTGGGTATGACCATGTATCTGAGTTCCAGTCAATAGACTTGACTGGAACTGATGTGTACTTCCCATAAAAATCTCCCACGTGTGCTCATTCAAGCTCCGTCCCATCCCGATGACAGGGATGGAGGCAATACCCATAGTAATCTTAGCAGCCACTGACTGAAGATGGCAGAGACATGATCAGCCTTGATACCTGAATGACCACATGGAGCAACCCCAAGTACACTCAGCAGCATTATCAACTAGTAAACACTCTGTACGCTCTCATGAACAAAATCTGAAGTTCTTTTATTTTGAGAAATTACGTGTATGGGTATATTTATTAACTTAGCGCAGGCTACTTTATCTAATATAGCAGGTGAATTTCTAAAAGAGGGGTACAATGGAAAGAATAACAATAGAAAGCTATTTTAATCAACCAGGAGAGATACATCGATGATTTGGACATATGTGGTAGCAGTGAACATGGAAAGGTAGGATCAGATTAAAAGTATATTTTGAAGACAGAACCAGAAGGACTTGCTGATAAATCACCTTCAAGAATGCTAGTTAGAAAATTTGAAAATTCCTCTAATCCTCCTACATTTTTGTAAAGCTAGATGATAGAATAGACTTTTACTGGCTCACTTTTACCTGAAAATAGAACATACAGAATTCCATAGTAAGTGCAAAACAGACCTCTCTCTTATATAGAATTTTTGGAGAAAGTGGAAGAAATCTCAAGCCATGATTCTTGGACTTTACAGACAATTAAAGGTAAAAGAAGAGTAAGAAACCAAATTTAATTAGAAGGATATCTTTAGAGAAAACTGTGAGATGCAACTTCTTCCAAACCCAAGCTGATGAAAGGAGACCCTGTTTGTTTCATCTCAGTCCTATTGAGGAGCTTTCCATGGGACCTGTCAGCTTTGAAATATTTTCCCTCCAATGTTGCCTGACTCATATCTGAAGAAACTAAAACCGGTGTGGCAAGAGAACAGAGGTAGTACACTGAAATTTATGTGCTCTCATAGTCTATTGGTAAGCATTTCCACCAGACAGATGTGAGTCTCACAGGGAAGGGACATGACCATGTCTTGGGCTCTGTTTAGTTGGCTGCTTAGAGGGAAAAGGAAGACGTCAGCAGAGAAGAGGGTAGGGTAGAGTACAAGATGCTCAGGAAATGTGGCATATCCATGGACTCAGGGATATGCCCAATCACTGGACACCTCTCTTTGATCTACGTAGATGCATATATTGTCTGGGTAGAGAAACTTTCTAAGGGTCCATTAACATGTCACCAAGGAATTGGGAAAGCTTTGTATAGAGATCTTCATAGCTTACTCTGAGCTAGGGTGGTCATAACCTAGCTATCAGGCTGGGGTTGGTCTAAGTGGAGAGGTAGGTGGAGAGGTAACAGACAAAAAAGCCAACTGTGCTCCATCTCCTTATCTTACTTCAGGTCTCCAGCCCAAAGTGGACCCAAGTTGGGGAGGGGAGAGAATTTTGCATTAAATCAGGTTTAGAGTTATTACTATTTTGGACCATGAATCCAAAACACTGAACTAAATGTGTTTGTGATTTGAATATACTACAGAACATTCAAAGAGGCCTCTATACACTAAAATACAGTAATGTCTTGATATTTTGAACCATACATGTTCAACACAGTGGTTTAATTCATGACAGAAGAGAAATGTAGGCATTTCTAAATAGAATGAAGCATGAAAACAGAGACCTTTACATGGAAGTGCCATATCTAACAGAAGTTTAGAAAGCATTGAGCTCAGGGCATGGAACATGTGGATAGGAAATCAACATAACATTCCTTTCAGGTGTATTAGGCAACTGCTTCTCTCCTAACAGGAGAAATGTAGCTCAGTCACTGCAATTTAAAAAAAAAAAAAAAAAAAAACGATAAGAAAAGGCATTGGTGCTACGTTAATAAATATTCTCCCAAAGTAGTAAACCATATGAGATTTGTGTTCAGTTTTTTACTGCTTATCTACATAGAGTGTTATCTCCATTATTTACTTTACACGGTTCTCTATTTTTATAAAAGTAAAATAAAGAATTCAGAAATGTTTCTTGAATTTTATTTGTATCAGCACTCTACACTCTCATTCTGTGCATGGACCTTCTTAAATAAGGATGGGAATTCCATGCACAAAGTATCTTTGTGCTTACTCAGAAACCTGGTCCACGGATCCTGATTTAATTACAGAGAAGAATGAGAGGAGATAAACCTAGGTTTCTGTATCTACTGTATCCATGACACAGTTAATCTAAGACTCACAGAGGTCTATACATTCAGAAGGCTTGAAAATAGTTTCTTTATGTAATAAAAAGAAAACTGTTTTCCTTAACTGAATTTCTTGACTTCTGAGGACCAGAAATCAGATGCCTCATATTATTGTAGCGGTTTTTCTCCCCACAGTTTAATCTAGGATCCTTTAAAAACCAAGGCTACTTCTATATTCAGTAAGATTATATACAAACTTGATTTTATGAATTATGTGAATGCCACTGCTGAGAAGTCCCACTGGCAATATAATATGATTATGCAAATGTACACATCAGACAAATTAAAAGCATAAAAAGAAATCATAAGATTGAAGAAATACATTTTTAAGGCCTTGTTGATTTCAGGTCTTTCATGTCAAAGTTGGAAACTTTCTTTTGTAAGGATACAGGTGAAACCTGTTAGGTGGGGTAGAGAGGAGAAAATCATTCTCTAGGCACGTATTTGCTGTTCACTGGGTTAGTCCCTTATCAAGGGTGTATAAGCCACACAGATATTTTATACTGGACATTTTGCCAGTTGTATGTGGGTTCAATATAGTTGCAAATGATCCCATTATGAAAATTAAATTCTATTCATCATTTTTCTCTAACAAGTTACTGTCCTTGATAAAATAATGGAATAAAAGATTCTGCATTGTATCCACGGCACTTAAGGATAGATGTTGTAGTACTTTGATATTACACTTTCATCACTATACTTCAATACTTCAATGCTTTAATCATCATACTTCAATACTTTCATAATTACAGCAAGATTTGGTAGATTATTTTATGCCTACTTAGAAAAACAAGTATTTTAAAGCAAATAAACAAAAAATAGAAATAAAACAAACACCGATGACAATACAAGTTTTCTATTTCTTTTAAAAAAAATGGGGTAGAGAACAGAATCTGGTTGCTCACTGACACAAGGCTTAAAATGAGCCCCACTTCTCAATACTAATATTTTTTAAAATAAAAGTTGGATACTTCCATTGTGAATTATTTGTTTTCTATATATTTCCATATATAATTCCTTTGTATTTCCATATTCCTTAAAGGACTGTAAACTCCTTTGAGGGCAGACGTTTAGTCACTGATCTTTGCAGTCACACTCATGCATTCCTTACATTTGCTGCGTCCTTAGCATATGGTAGTTGTGCAGAAGTTCGTTAAACAATTGAAACAAAGAGCACATATTTCATTGATTCTAAAATCCATCTTTAATTTTATATTTTAACAATTTTGCAATCAGAATGCCTCTTACATTCAATAGTCTGTCATGGTTGCTATTAATAATCATGATCTGACTTAAAAGAAAATCTCAGAGACAGTATTTCTCTATAATTTGGAATTATTAATGCTCTTAATGACACAAGAACAATATCCCATAGCAAAGTATCATCATCAATGACCTTGTAATAAAAACTAATTTAGAAGTCGAGTTCTGAGTGTGAAGTGTTATGAATAATTTAATCAATTTATTTTGCTTTTATTGGCCTTTTTATGTAGGCTAATAAATGACATGTTTCAATAGAAAATCTAAGTATAAACAAATTTAGATGAGCTTTTTCAATAATCTTCTATCTCATAAGACATTATGGTAGTTTAACTGGCAGTATGTTTTATTTTGTATTGATATATAAAATAATTGTACATGTTATAATCACTAAATATTGTATGGTATACAATTTTGTGGCAGATGGTATGCTATTCACAGTGTTTTGATTTACACTGTACCTGGAAATGTTTTGAATAGAGTATACTTTTGTCAAATAGCATATTTCTAATAATTTGCACAACAGATAACTAAAACCACCACAATCTATATTCACAAAATCACAAATGTTTATCTCTATACACTTGATTATGTTTTGCTTCCATCATAAGTAATTTTCATTTGCATGTTCAAAAGGTCGTCTTCAGCATATGGATGTCTATTTTAACTTCAGAGGCATCATGTCCACCCTCCACTTCTAACCCAGGACCATACCAGGTGAAGTGAGACATGAAGAAGCATATGGTCTCTTTGTACATCTGCCTCAGAACTTCTTTCTATCTTCCAAAATGGAGGGAAAACATACCTGTGTGGTGCCAGCATACTAGCTGGTAATGGCCACATTAGAACAGCATTGCTACTTTGAGTTACTGACTTACATTTTGCTTCAGTTCCTCAAACAAGCATTGCGTGTTCTATCTCTGAATTTTCTGTCTTTTCTCAATTTCAATCTGTCAAAACACTACTCAACTTATAAGACCTAGTACAAATGTCATTAAATATTCCCTAATAACCTCAGCCAGAAGTGGCTATACATTTTTTAAATTTCTATATCTTTTGTTTGTTCTTTTCGAACACCTTATCATATGACTATTGATAAATATTATTTTCACTATCTGACAGTGAAATCCTGAGTACAGGGTAATAGTGTTTGATAGATCTCTATATAACCTCACAATTTAAAACCATGATTGTAATAGGGGCTGAATAAAAGTTTATTGATAAATTTACTGAATTCCTAAACTATGTTACAATCCGTATATTTTACACAGTGAATGTTTTAAGCTGTATGCCACATTTTTTCTTTCAATTTTTTAAACTAACAACATATTATAAAAAGCATTTGATGGTATCACTAAGAATATGTTATGAAAGCTATTCAATGCAAATATAAAGCACTGTTATTAATCTTTAACCTGTTTAAGTTCCACTTATAATTACCCACCATTATGATTTATACATGATTTTCTCTGTATTTTAAAGATATATGCAATATTTGAAGAGGTAATTTTGTATCAAGCATTATTTGCTTTTTGAGAGTCTAACCTAGGAATCTATGTTGTAACATCCTCTCAGCAAACTTACCTCTTACAATGATGTTGGTGGACTTTTTTGCAGGGTTTCCCACATTATTATTGGCAATGCAGCTGTAAGTACCAGCATCATCTGAGGTGATAGCAGGTATGGTCAAAGTTCCTCCATTCAAAACAGTCTTTTCAGGCAGAGTCCCAAAGGACCTGACCCAGGTGAGAGAAGGTGCAGGCTCTCCTCCTGTTGTAACACATACTAATGTTATGGCCTCTCCAGGATTTACAACTATAGGATCATCCACCAAGAGTTTAATTGACGGTGATGCTAAAAGACATAAACAAAAGAACATGCACCTATTTAGATATGCTACAACTAGAATTCAGCAGCATGCATTATATTGGTTCATTCGAGAAATTAAAATGAAATATAGTCCTCTGTTGCCAAAATCATACTGTATTACTCAAATTTAAACAAGATTTAATGGTTTCATATTTTAATTAAATGGTATAAACATGTAGAACTGTATTAAGAATCTTACACATAGAAAGGGGAAATAAAATTTATGTTTCCTGGATTATTGTTCTGAAATTGGAATAATAAGCATGATTAAGGTTTTAAAACAAAATATCCCTTTCTTTTTTAATGCTGACAATCATCTTCTGTTTTTATCATTCCCAGTACAGATACTGCAGATATACAGTCCTTGTATTTTCATGGTGAAGATGGTTAATGATTTATTTTTTGGATCATTCTGAGATGAAATGATAATTTTTTGCAATCTGAATACAACCAAGTGACAGATAAAGTCATGGATCACCCAGGCTTTTACCATTCAGTGAGCCTGATTTTTGTTCTCAAAAGAAAACATAAAATCATCTAATTCTAATGCAGTGTCCATACTTCATCTCTAACCTCTTCAACTTACAAAGGTCTAGGCAGTGAGCTCCTATAAGCACTGCTTTAAAACTTATAAATAAACATTTGAGAGCTCAAACAGCCACTAAACCATGCTTGCCACTACTGTTTGGGTTGTAATAATCCCTTACTAAAAACAAGTCTTTTGTAATCTTTTAGGTTAAAAAATACAGAGATAAACATTCTTTCAATAGAAAAAGCTGTGTGCAGCCTTTTCATCAAACACTCCAAATAGAAACTGTACAAAAACTTCATTCACATATAGCACTTTTTTTTTTCTGCTTACACTGCCGTGCTAGCCTAAATAATGCATCCCTAAATAAAAACAGGGGAAATACATTATAATTACATTTCAAGTCACACATTCAGAAATATTTTGTCAATGTTAGAGCTGTATTGTATGAAATCAATCTATATTAGAAATATTTAAACTGTTCAATTGTACTGTGTGATTTTTAAAAATATATTAACTTCAGCTTAGAGTTGAGTGTTTTACTCAGAATAAAAGTTAGACTACTTGTGAAGTTCAAAATTGTCTGCCTTGTTTGAAAAAAATAAAAAGCCAGAAGAGGCAAGAAAATAATTCCACGTTATAGTTCTATGGGAAAGGCATTAAGTGCCTGTATGACCCTTTTAAACATCAATGTTTCATGCTGACTCTTCTAACATCACTTTAAATAATATGGGATTTTTTAAAATGTCATACTATTAGCCCTTCTGAAGAGTTAATATGAAATTATAAATATTTATGATTGAAAATCTGTTGGGAAATGCACATCATGAAAAAGTATGCAAAAGTTGCCATATTTTGGTGAAAAAAATCTCAAAGAGTTATTTAATGTTAAATTGATGGAGGACAGGCCGGGCGCGGTGGCTCAAGCCTGTAATCCCAGCACTTTGGGAGGCCGAGACGGGCGGATCACGAGGTCAGGAGATCGAGACCATCCTGGCTAACATGGTGAAACCCCGTCTCTACTAAAAATACAAAAAAAAAACTAGCCGGGCGACGTGGCGGGCGCCTGTAGTCCCAGCTACTTGGGAGGCTGAGGCAGGAGAATGGCGTGAACCCGGGAGGCGGAGCTTGCAGTGAGCTGAGATCCGGCCACTGCACTCCAGCCTGGGCGGCAGAGCGAGACTCCGTCTCAAAAAAAAAAAAAAAAAAAAAAAAAAAAAAAAAAAAAAAAAAAAAAAAAAAAAATTGATGGAGGACATTACTAATTAAATATTCTGAAATAAGACATTATACTTAATTATTAACGTATCGTCATGAAGAGGTAAAGAAAATCTCTATAGCCTGACTTAAAGTAAATAGCATAATCATATAAAATTATTTGATTAAAATATAACTATAGAGATCTCAATATTTATATCATATTAACAAAAATTTATTTCTTTTATATCGCATTTTAGTCTAATTAAAAGACCCAAGGCCTAAAGGCCATAAACAGCTTATATTTGGACTATAGACACACACAATGGTGACATTAAGTCAAGGAATATTTGCCCCTGAAATTGGTTTGTATAGGATGAGTTGTTTTCTATTAGATATTATTTAACGAACAAAAGCTTAAGATAATTTCAAAGTTCAAAAATAATGCATATATAACAGATCACTATTCTAACTATAATATATTTTAGAACTACCTTCACAACATTATTAAAAATGTTTTCTTCCAAATTTGACTTGAAAACATAGTATTGCTCAAGTTACTTTTATTGATGGTGGCACTTATTTTATCTGATTATACCTGAAACTAAAAATAGCCCAGGTAGACCACAAAACAGATAATAATTTCAAGACTTTAAAAACGTTTATATATATTTTAATACCAAAATTTGGTAGCTTTAAATTTCAAAAAAAAAAAAAGTTGAAATCATTGTCATTTTGTTCTAGTATTTTACTTTTTATTTCATAAATATCAGCTTTTTAAAACTGTAAGGCTTTGCTTAAAAACCAGAGACATTAGGATTTATCAAGCTTCAGTGTAAATCACGTCCTTGAGTAAAAACTGATAGAGGAAAAACATAAACATATTTTTGTCTATTAAAATATTTTAAGGAAAATATCTCATATTGGATGAATCATTTGCTAATTTGGGGGTATACAAAGAGTAACGTAAAACATTCTAGGCTAGTCATTCTCTTTTTATAGGTTTCCATAGCTGCCCCTGTCAATTTTTTCTTCATATTACCTTGTATATTAGCCAGGCTACCACTATGACTCTTCAGCCAGATGAAAAGTGTCATGATTGCATTCTCTGAAGTATTATATAATGTGATAGCTAAGTGGTAAGAGTACAAATTCCAGAGAAAGGTACCTGGGTTCAAGTCTTGACTCTGCCATTTAATACCTGTGTGAACTTGACTCTGCCATTTAATACCTATGTGAACTTGAGTAAGTTCTTTGTCTTCAGTTGAGGGTCTCAATTTTCCATTGTTGAAATGGGGAAAATAATTGTAAATATCTTGCAGCATTTAGATAATTTAATATGCATAATTTAAAGACCTTTCAATAATAGCTAGTACAAAGGATGCACAAAGTGATAGATAGATAGATAGATAGATAGATAGATAGATAGATAGATAGATAGAAAGAATTGGTCCTGGAGAGGCATGGCAAAGTTGAATGACAAGAAAAATAAGAGAATAGAGAAAGAAAGCGAAAGAAAGGAAGGGAAAGGGGAGCAAAAAGTCTGTGGTTTCTATTTTCCAAAATCATAACCTCTTAATAGAATTTCAATAACTGCAACATAGAAAGTCTATTTTAGAAAATACCTTTGAGAAAAAGGAATTCTTCCTATGTCCCCATAAGCACCTCTTCTCCTGGCAAACAAAGTTTTCTTGGACTGAGCAACAGACATTTCAGTGGGTCCAAGAGAGGAATAACTGGCCTCTTGACCCCCACACCAAATCCCAAACATTTGGATATTCAAGATCATAGGAGATCAGTTCGTCCCTTCCTATTTGAGCTCACTGAGTGTGGCTGCCTATCTAGACAAGGACATAGTCATCTCATGGAAAAGACTCCCATGTTCCAGGGAAACAGCTCCCAGTTCACAGTGGTGGAATGCAAGGAACAGAGAGACCAGCTAGCACTAAAAAGTGCCAAAACAATAGGAATGAGAGAAGTCTCAGGAAATATATGCCTGCCAAAGGATTCAGATCTCATGCTCCAGGCCTTGGTACAACAGCATCTCCTAGAATTTAAATTAAGTGGGAATTCCAAATTGATAAAGTTTTCTGAGGTTATGGCAGAATAGGGAGTTGAAAGAAAAAATAACATTGAATTATGAAATAGTAGAGACAGATACATATTTTTCAAACCCAAGTTTGTATACTGGGGTTCATGCCCACTAAAAATTGTAGTGATTCAGTTTCTCATGATGTATTCTGGGTGTGTGATGCAAATATTTAATTTGGGAGTTAACTAAGAATACATTATGTAGAAAGAAAATACTATTTTAGCAGAAGTCATTGACTTCTTAGGTGCTTTGTTTTTGTCGCTACCTAACATAATAGGTAAATATGAAGATAAGCATCTTTTTTAAAATCTGAAAGCAGGATACAGTGTTAATCATCTTTACATTCTTACAGACTTTGACTCTCTGTAGATCTGGAGCATTTACTTATGAAAAAGGAACCCAGCTTTCCCTCCAGACTCTGAGCAAATTATAAAGCAGTTAACAACTGTTCAAACCTGCCGGTTGCCTTGAATTAGAGATATTCTAACTTAAGCTCAAGACTGTTTTTTTTGAACGGAAATAATCTAAGTATTATAGAGCAACTGAATTCACAGAGAACATTGTGAGGAAGGAGAAACACGCACGCGCGCACACACACACACAAATAAATAAATAATAATTTTAAAAAACAGAAAAAACTCCAATTTTAAAATGCTCAGGTTGAAAGTATCTGCTTAGTTTGAATCCCCTTAAAAGCACAGCAGTTCATTTGGGCTGGGATCACAGGAAACATTGAAGAAGCAGAAAAGGGCAAACCAAAGAAGGAAGAAAAGCCAGTAAAGGGGCACTAATGAGCAGGTTATCACTGTGGGAAACTTGGCTCCCTGCTGCTAGGAACCCGCTGAGAGACCAAGTTGAGGGCACCTCAAAGCTCTCTATCTAAAGAACAAGGAGCCTGACTCAGGTGTTTATCCGTCAACTCTTGCTCCTCATTAATTGGGCCTTAACTTTCCCATCTCATGCTCTGGCTGAACACATTCCTGCATTCAATGAAAGTTGCTAGATAGAATAATAAATACGCAATCTGTCCAAAGAAACTGCAGTAACCTCCAGGTCAGGACAGGAGGAAAGGCAAGACACCCACAGTGTCTGCTATGACTTTGTTTCCATGTAAATCCAGTGATCAACGAGTGGCTACATGGAGACAATGTGTAAAGGGTAAAGAAAGAACAAGGAAGGGGTAGGTGGTAAGTGAAAGCACCCTTATCAATCAAGATATAGGTGAAAAATGAAATAATGAGAGCACAGTATGAATTTAAGAGAGACGAGGTAAAAATACACAATTAACTTTTTGCTTCTGTTCCGTGACTCTACATTGTTTAAATCATAGAACATATACAGATGCTAAACAAATTAAATCCAGCTTGTATGTAGAGAAACATGCTTAAATTGTGCTTACAGATTCAAGGAACAGAAAAATATTTCTCTTGGAAGAACTAGTCATTTCACTGCAATGAAGATATCACTGTATTTTCATACATTTCATTGAAATTCATTTTCAGCATGTATTTCATTGAATAGAAGTAGCAGTGAATATTTCACAAAATAAAGATGAGATAATATATTAGAAGTTGATATGAAAACTCAAAATAGTCTACCCATTTATGTGGAGTTATTATTCAAATACTATCATTCACATATTGATTGATTCTCATTAAGCCCAAGATTGGTATCATGCTGGGAAATTCTATTTAAAATGATGCTCTAGGAAATAACAATATTTGAAATTGTATTCATAGACAGTTTTTAATGTAGGAGTAAACTTTTGCTACAAATATTGAAGCCAACATGCATTTCTCATTACTTTAATATTCACAGGACAGACATTTATGGAAATGATTGCGAAGGCAGAGTAACTGTTTCTTTTTTGAAAATTATATAACTTTTAGGAAGAGACGTGATTCATATGACCATGGGTCCTAAATGAGAGATCCCCTAGATGGGTTTTGTTTGCCTGACACAGTATCTATTGTTGTTGTTATCATGAGTGAATGAATGCCTTTAGGCATTGCTTATTCTCCCTAGTACAATACGTTTCCTATCCATTCATTCAGAAGTATTTCTACAGCATCTACTATGTGTCCAGCCCTGTGACAGTAAGCTGTGAGGTATCAGCGAACAAAAGAGTCAAAGAATCCCTGCAGTCAGAAGCTTACAACTTAACAAGAAGAGAAACAGCACACTCCGCATGACTCTCCTTGTCTTAACTGACTTTGTATGTTTACTTCACCTGCCTGTTCTCTAAAGTCATATGCATTTATCATGCTTGACTGGGACGTTTATGTCATCAGAGCACAGCGAGCAAAGAAAGTTGCCAAAAGGTACATTCTTCAGTAAACTAAGACTTTAGGAAATACAGTAAGTGACACTTATGCTGGAATCTAATCACTGAACAATACAAGTAGAAAAGCTAGAGAAATAGAACTTGTGTTCTAAGGTGAGCAAAAGTCAATGAAGCAAAAAAGATGATCCCCGTGTATAAGCTATACCAATAGTTGGGGTACTAATACCCAGCAGCTTGAAAGGTCTTTATAAACATTGACAAGGTATGGTGAAGAAAAAAGTTAGCACTGCACATATCTCCTTCCCTTGATCAACAGTCCTTTACTGTTCTTTCCAACAGGTGAGGCCCTGGCAAACTTGGTCTCATTCAAGTTGACAGGAAGCTGAGTATTCATTTGCTGCAGAATCCCAGAGGGTCATCTCTCATAGAGAGAAAAATCCAAGCTAAGCATTTCCAACTGAAGTATTTGTTATCCATAAAATTTTCTTATTATTAATGGAAAACACCAGAATTTTAAGCACAGTACTAGATTGTAAAGACACTTTCATCACAAGATCAGTAAAGAATGAACTTTCTATTTCTTCTGCCTGGAATTTTCTTCCAGTGCTTGTCCACTCATTAAACCAGTCATCAGGAAATTTATCATGCTCAAATAATAATAACAATTCTTCCCTAAAATTTCCAGCTTTTGTCCAGACCAACTGAGTTGCTTCTTCCTTTGTGTGAGAATAGTTGTTTATGATACCCCCTCATTAGAACATTTGCCCCTATGCTTTCACTGTGAGATATTTAGGAATAGGACATCAGAGTAAAAAGGGTAGTGTTTTTCATCTTTGTACCACCAGCACCCAGAAGAATATCTGACAAAGAATAGGTGCTCAATAAAGTTTTACTGAATAAAAGAAAGTTGAATTTAAAAATTAGTAAACCGAAACTCCACCTAAGCTCTGAATATTCATCAAACTTAATTTAAAATGATCAAAAGGCCAGGCATGATGACTCACAGTTGTAAATCCCATACTTTGGGAGGCCGAGGCGGGAGTAACACTTGAGGTCAGGAGTTCAAGACCATCCTGGCCAACATGGCAAAAATATGCCTCTACTAAAAATACAAAGATTAGCCAGGTGTGGTGGCACAGACCTGTAGTCCCAGCTACTTGGGAGGCTGAGGCACAAGAATTGTTAGGACCCAGGAGATGGAGGCTGCAATGAACTGAGATTGGGCCACTGCACTCAAGCCTAGGGAGACAGCGAGATTTTGTTTCAAAAACTAAATAAAATAAAATAATCAAAAAACCTACCAACTGTGAAATAATGTGACAGATGATAAGAATTTCATGAGCCATTTATTGACAAATTCTAGTCATGACAACTTGCAAATTCTTTCACTGTTCTACCCACTTAAACTTACCTATGTTTTATATTACTAACAAGGAGATGACAAAGCATTTATCTATCAAAATGTAATGCAGCACTCACAAAAAAATAAACACAGCATATTGTTTGCACTCCTTTGTACTTATTTGTTCAGTTATACTATCGAACATTATTTTTAATAAACCATGTAACTCAGCCAAATGCTGACTCTGAAACCAAAATAAAGGCTACATGGCCTTTTTCACAAGAGGGCTAGTATGTACATACTTTAATAGGGATTTAGCAAATTAGTCAAGATTTAAAGCTCTTTTCTGAGTTTGAAATAGCAACAGCAGAAGCGATAAAGGCATCACCTCTATCACCATCTGGTGTTGATCTCATAGCTATAGTTTTTACTTTTTCATTTTGTACCATATGGAAAGGTACTCTCCTATTGGGAAAAAGATTTTGTCTGAAAAAGATTAGTTTTCTTTCTCATAATCCATTCTGGGGACACTTTATCACAGTGTAATATTTTGAGCACCTTTATGACTCTGTAATTTTATTTTATAGAAATTTTGACTAACATTTATTTATAGCCAATCTTAAAGAATAATGTTGAATAAATTTAACTCTGCTGGGCCTCTGTTTGCTCTTCTAAAAAATAAGAATATTCTGTTAAATAATTTCTAAAGGATTGCTTAGAGCAAGTTTTTATCATGATTAGGAAAACACCTGGGCATATAGCCTCTATATCTATGATATATCTATGTTTGGCTACTCAAATGTCTACGTTGGTTCCATGATATGGCAAAGATTAAAAATCACATCAGGAGCTTAATTAGATAGGCCGATTACTACCAAATAAACTCATTGTCAATTTAGAGATGTACATATGTTCTATTTTAAGAAAAAATGTTAATTCAACATATATTTATTAAGTACCAATTGCATACGAGGCATTGAGGATGTTAGAAAAAAAAAAAAACAAGCCAAAATCCTGCCCTTGTGGAGTCTGTAATTAGATGGAGACAATTACAGCCCTTAAAATATCCTAGACATTCTCCAAAAGCTTTGCATATATTAACTCACTTAATTATAGGAGGTAGGTACTATTATTACTTTATTTTACTTTTTACCAAACTTGAGAAACCATTTAGAAACACTTTTGATAACCTCTAAGTCACACAGCTAGTGAAAGGTGAAGCCAGGATTCTATTCTAGGGAGCCTGGCTTAAGATGAATGTAAAGGGCTGTAAACTCTAATGCAAAATAAACAGAGTTCATAATTTCCAAGTTTGATTGAATATTTGATGATATTTTGGCCAGGAGGAGAATTAGTGCTGCCTCTCTAACAGAAAGAAGGAATAACATTGATGTCCTCTAGTGTATTATGAAAAAACTGGATAGAGTAAAAACAAACTTGATTTGCTAGTCAGAATTCCAGAAATATTCACCCTCCAAAATAGAAGTTGAAAAGGATTTGTGAACCACATAAGTCATAATTACAAAGCCTAAGTTCTGAAATATCTGTGGAAGAGGTTCTTAAGCCATTGCTCTGGATGTCTTCACGTCTCACACATAAAAAAAAACTTTTTAATTGGCTCAGTGATTTAAATTCTCAGAATCTAAGAGGTAATGAGGAGAAATTTAACATGGAAAGACTTCTTGAGGCAGGAAAATGGAGAGCAACAGTTGCAGTTGGTAATCCACCAGCAAGAAAAGGGTAAAAGAAACAACTATCTAATATAGAATAGTAAATGGGGTCACAAAGAACAATATTAACCTAGCTTCCATATGTTTCAACTATCATCCCAAAATGCCAGATTAAAAAAGATAAGAGGCAATACACTTGAGCAGCTAGATGTTGGTAATAATGTGAAGATTTTGAGATACAAAAATTTCATAGTTTTCCATAGAAGAGCTTGACAAGGATATAGATTGTCTGACTGCAGAGCTCATGCTCTTACTCTCTGCTCAGGCTAACTGTATCATGGATGTATAATATGAACAATGAATGGGCTAAGTTGAAAGGACAGAGATGAGGAACCTGGAATGCAGAACAATGGCAAAGTTTATTCAACACTAAAAAAAGTGGGGGAAGGAAAGAAAAAGACAGAAATGGTGAGAGAAGAGAAAGAGTGAGGATAAAAAGAGAGACAGAATAAGAAAATTTTTTGCTTACGCTTTTTAAAAAATATTTTATTTTATCTTAAGTTCTGGGATACATGTGCAGGACATGCAGTTTTGTTACATAGGTAAACGTGTGCCATGGTGGTTGTCTGGACCTATAAACCCATCACCCAGGTATTAAGCCTGGCATTCATTAGCTATTTATCATGATGCTCTCCCTCTCCTATGCCTCAAGACAGGCTCTAGTGTGTGTTTTTCTCCTCCCTGTGTCCATGGGTCCTTATTGTTCAGCTCTCACTTATAAGCAAGAGCATGCAGTGTTTGATTTTCTGTTCCTCATTAGTTTGCTGAAGATAGTGGCTTTAAACTCCATCCATGTCCCAGCAAAGAACATCTTGTTCCTTTTTATGGCTGCATAGTATTCCGTGGTATATATGTACCACATTTGCTTTATCCTGCCTATCACTGATGGGCATTTGGGTTGATTCCATGTCTTTGCTATTGTAAACAGTGCTGCGATGAACATATGCATGCATATATCTTTATAATAGAATGATTTATATTCCTTTGGGTATATACCCAGTAATGGGATTATTGGGTCAAGTGATATTTCTGTTTCTACGTCTTTGAGGAATGCCAACACTGTCTTGCCACAATGGTTGAACTAATTTACATTCCCACCAACAGTGTAAAAACGTTCCTAATTCTCCACAGCCTCACCAGCATCAGTTGTTTCTTGACTTTTTAATAATCATCATTCTGACTGCCATGAGGTGGTATCTCATTGTGGTTTTGATTTGCATTTCTCTAGTATCAGTGATGTTGAGCTTTTTTTCATATGTTTGTTGGCTGCATAAATATCTTTTGAGAAGTGTCTGTTCATGTCCTTTGCTAACTTTTTAATGGGGATATTTTTCTCTTGTAAATTTGCTTAAATTCCTTGTAGATTCTGGATATCCACTGACCCCACAGAAATATAAACAACCATCAGAGAATACTATAAACATCTCCATTAAAATAAACTAGAAAATCTAGAAGAAATTAATAAATTCCTAGACACATACACCTTTCCAAGTTGAATCCCTGAATAGACCAATAACAAGTTCTGAAATTGAGGCAGTAATAAATAGCCTATCAACAACAACAATAAAAAAAGCCAACGACCAGACGGATTTACTGAAACTATTCCAAACAATTGAAAAGGAGGGACTCCTCCCTAACTCACTTTATGAGGCCAGCATGATCCTAGTACCAAAACCTGGCAGAGATACAACAAAAAAAGGAAACTGCAGGCCAATATCTCTGATGAATATCCATGCGAATATCCTCAATAAAATACTGGCAAACTGAATTCAGCAGTACATCAAAAAACTTATCCACCACGATCAAGTTAGCTTCAACTTGCAAGGTTGGTTCAACACACATAAATCAATAAATGGAATTCATCACATAAACAGAACTAAAGACAAAAACCACTTGATTATCTCAATAGACACCGAAAAGGCCTTTGATAAAATTCATAAAATTCAACATCCCTTCATGTTAAAAACTCTCAATAAACTATGTATTGATGGAACATATCTCAAAATAATAAGAGCCATTTATGAAAAACTCACAGCCAATATCATACCAAATGGGCAAAAGCTGGAAGCATTCCCCCTGAAAATCAGCACAAGACAAGAATGCCATCTCTCACCAATCCTAATCAAAATAGTGCTGGAACTTCTGGCCAGGGCAGTCAGGCAAGATAAAGAAATAAAGGGTATTCAAATAGAAAGAGAGGAAGTCAAATTGTATCTCTTTGGAGACGACATGATCCTATATCTAGAAAACCCCATCATCTCACCCCTAAAGCTTCTTCCTTTTTTTTTTTTTTTTTTTTTTTTTTTTTTTTTTTGAGACGGAGTCTTGCTCTGTCGCCCAGGCTGGAGTGCAGTGGCCGGATCTCAGCTCACTGCAAGCTCCGCCTCCCGGGTGTACGCCATTCTCCTGCCTCAGCCTCCCGAGTAGCTGGGACTACAGGCACCCGCCACCTCGCCCGGCTAGTTTTTTGTATTTTTCAGTAGAGACGGGGTTTCACCATGTTAGCCAGGATGGTCTTGATCTCCTGACCTCATGATCCACCCGTCTCGGCCTCCCAAAGTGCTCAAAATGGACTAAAGATTTAAATATAAAACCTGAAATTTTAAAACTATTATAAGAAAACACAGGGGACAAGATTCATTCCATTAATTTTGGGAATTATTTCATAGATATGACACAATAAGTATAGACAATAACAACAAAAATAAACAAGTGGGACCACATCAAAAAACAAACAAACAAAAAACAAACAAACAAAAAACTTCTGCACAGAAAAAAAAAGAGAGAGAGAGTGAAAAGATAGCCTATTAAGTGGGAGAAAAAAATTGCAAACCATATATCCAATTGAGATTAATCTAAAAATATTTAAAGAAATCCCAAAACTCAATAGCAAAAAACAAACAAAAAACAAATAACCTGATTCAAAAATGGGATAAAGATTTGAACAGACATCCTCCAAAGAAGACACACAAATGGATAAATACATGAACAAATGCTCAGTGTTACAAATTATTAAGGAAATACAAATCAAAATCATAATAAGATGCCAACCCACACCTCTCAGGATAACTACTACTTTTAAAGAAAGACAATAAGTGTCAGCAAGAATGTGAAGAAATTGGAAGCTTTGTGCAATGCAAAATGGTGCAGCTGCAATGGAAAACAATATAGAGGTTCCTCAAAATATTAAAACTGTGTCTACCATATGAACCAGTAATCCTACTTCCAGGACTGCTTATTTTTCCAAAAGAAATGAAATCAGGATCTCAAAGATATATTAGGATTCCTATATTCACTGCAGCTCTCTTCACTATAGTCATGAGGTGCACACAACCTAAATGTGCATCAACTGATGAATGAATATAGAAAATGTGGTATGTACATATAATGGAATATTATTCAGCCTTAAAAAATAATCAAAGTCTGCAGCATGTGACAAAATAGATGAGCCTTCAGAACATTATTCTAAGTGAAATGAGCCAGAAAGACAAATACTGCATGATTGCATTTATATAAGGTACCTAAAGTAGTCAAATTCATAGAATCACAGAATCAAAGGATGGAAATGTGGCTCTCAGGGGTTGGGTGAGGAGGGAAATGGGGAGTTACTAATCAACAGGTATAAAGTTTAAGTCAAGCAAGAAGCATAAGCTCTAGAGATCTGTGGTACAACATTGTAATTATAGTCAACAATAATGTCCTGTGCACTTAAAACTTTAGAAGCATATATTTCATGTTGAGTTCTTACTGCAATTAATAAAATAAATTTTAAAAACCATATTTTAAAAAATAAATGTGCCAAGAAGATGGCTTTAGTTCCAAGTTTTGCATGCAGTTAGAAATCAATTTAATGAACTGAATTGCAAAGCCATAAAAAAGTGTTTTACCTGAATAAAATGACAGTTTTAAACTACAGAACTTGTAGTAGGTGTCACTACTTATTGACTTACCATAAATACTTAATGCTGCTTAGTACTGTTATTACAGATCTAATTTCAACAAGAGCCAATTCAAGCCTAACTATTCAACTAGCTGCATTTCTTATCAGGGATTTCAGACACTCAGAGCAGATTGTTGCCATGTTCTAGGACAATGCTGCTACGTGATAAAGGAGGTATTTATTTTTTGAATAAGATAATACTGTAATGGAATACATATAGAAGAACTAAATAGGTTACTACACAAAATGGAATATTGTTTAAGGAAATATTAAAAAGCAATAAAACCTTTTTAATACTATTTTTAAATGAAAGATAAAACATTTGGCTCACCTCTGAATTCACTTCCTCTCTGTCAATATTTTACTTCTCGAAGCTACTGAAAATACAGCTTTCAAATTCTAGTTCTGGTATTTTCAATATAGATTTTGGCACCATCACATTTCTCTTTTTTATATGATTAATGAGCTACTAAAATATCTTTGTAGAGCAAAAACAAAAATACCAATTGTTTTCAATATAGAATTATTTTAATTTATGTTTTCCAAGTTCTTAATGTCTGTCTGTGTTGATTTGCCTGTTTAACTCTCCAATGACTTGAAAGTTAGACCCATATTATATATGCTTTTTTTGAAAAAACAAAAAAACAAACAAAACAACAAGGTCTCTCACTCTGTTGTTCAGTCTGGAGTGCAGTGGAGTGACCAGAGCTCACTGCAGCCTCGACCTGGCAGGCTCAAGTGATTCTCTTGCCTCCGCCTCCCAAGTAGCTGGGCATGCACCACCATACCTGGATAATTTTTTAAAATATTTTTCACAGAAATGAGGTCTCACTATATTGCCAGGCTGGTCTCAAACTCCTGGCCTTGAGCAATCCTCCCGCTTCTGCCTCCCAAAGCAGAGATTGGGATTACAGGTGTGAGCCACCATGTCCAGCCTACATAATATCTTTTGTTTGTTTGTTTGTTTTTTGAAATGGAGTCTTGCTCTGTCGCCCAGGCTGGAGTGCAGTGGTGCAATTTCGGCTCACTGAAAGCTCCGCCTCCCGGGTTCACGCCATTCTCCTGCCTCAGTCTCCCCAGTAGCTGGGCCTACAGGCACCCACCACCACTCCCGGCTAGTTTTTTGTATTTTTAGTAGAGATGGGGTTTCACCGTGTTAGCCAGGATGGTCTTGATCTCCTGGTCTCGTGATCTGCCCACCTGGGCCTCCCAAAGTGCTAGGATTACAGGCGTGAGTCACTGGGTCCAGCCCTATATATTCTTTAACTGTGGATCTATATGCATACAATAATGCTTTATTAAACGTGTATTCATATCTAACATTTTGCTTAAACACACAATATTTAGTGTGCAGACCATGCATATTCACTGAATATTTGAATTCCTTAAAATGCAGTATCTTTGTACACTTCACAGTATCACAATTTTATATGGCTATCACATCAGATTGCTTTTTACTGATGATTCCAAAATGAACAAACAAAGCCACAAACATTACAGCTTTCTTCACATTGAACTAATTTAAATTTGAAAGACAATATGCAGGAAAGCAGGACATTATTAAGTATTCCTGATCAAGGGAATTAGAAAGACGTATTAAGAATATAAGGAATTTAGTCTCTGCTCCTCCTTTTTTCCGCTTCAAGACAATTGTCTTTGTAGATTAAATCCCAGATAAATAAAGAACCCATATTACCTGCTTGCTTTTCCAATAGTTTTGTTTATGTCTTTTCTGTGGTGCCTAATATTTTCTCTCTTCACTTTGGACATAGGTATTTTAATTTGCACTTAATATGTGACAATCATTTTGAAGGACTCTCATCTACAGTTACCTGTTAAATCAAGCTGTATAAAATTACCTCTATTTGGTCATTTCAGAACTATAAACATTTGCCAGCAAAACAAAGAAAATGGGTTTTGATGAATTTTCTAAAACGATACAACACTACCCAGTGATGCTTCATCGGGAAGACTATAAATCCTACCTTTTCCTTGGTTGAGTACAATGTCATCATGCCAAATCAAAGTAAAAAAACTTTAAGAGTAGCTTCTTAAAGTAAAAACGTAAAGAGGATCTTCAATTGTCACACCTATTTGTGCCCAAAATCTAATACCTTGTTTCTTGATAATTTCCATGCTTATGAAACCAAGGCAATAGGTACAAAGAACATGAGGGCAAGGTTCCAATAAAAAAAATTCCTATGACACAGGGTGCCTATCAAAAATCAATACTGCTGACTAACTGCAGATTTATTGGATAGAATATGATTGAAAATGCAGTCCATAAATGATTAAATAGTAGAATAGAGCAACTTAAGCAGAATGACTAAAAGGAGGTAGAAGACAGAAATACCTTTGAAAATATGAACGAAAGTATATTACTAAACAACTGGACATACCTATTTTCTTCAGCAACAGAACAGTAGCAAGAAGAGTATGTTGTTATTAAAAAAAAAATAAATATAAAGGTGGCTCTTAGAAGAGACTTTGCAGAAACTGGAAATTGAGGGAACCCCTGAAACTACTGTGATGCTTTGAAAATCGTTGCCACAACTACAGACCAAAAGTACACACTGCATCCAGATGTACAGTCAAAGGTTGATGCTAATATATCTCTGATACTCTGCCTGTTTACTATTGCCCAGCGTACCAATCTTCTCTCCTATTAGTCCCTATAATAATGGACTGGATACACTATCCCTGCAATATGGACTACCACATAGAGTCATTTTTTTCTGATCTAATTAAAAGCTCTATGTAAACCAACATGGATGTTTTAAATCATGCCTAGTTGTGGTACACATGCTTCTGTAATATTAACAGTGGCCCCAAGGCTACGTTTAGCTATAACACATTATTAAATCCTATGAGTGTAGCTAACGTCAGAAAATGTTTTGAAAGCACAAATATTTTAGCATGAAGATTTAACAAAAATGTGTTTCGTTATATCAGAATATCAGAGTGGAAAAACCCACTCATTTATGACTGAGCCAAAGGCAAGCTGTTTGCATTTTGCCTTGTCTATAACTTGGAAATGTATCCTATAAGTGTTCTTTGGAGAGATAAAAACCAGTTTCTATTTTCCTACTAAAACATTTTTTAAAATTGTATTTACCTGGCACTGATTAGTACACTTGGTCTTCAGACACAACAAGACCATGTTTAGGTTTCTTCATTAAGAAAGTAAACATAGAATATTCCAAAAAGGCTTTAGAAAATTCAGCAGAACTAATGTAATAAACATACTGTAACATGCATAATAATAATATAATTTACCTTTAATGGATATACAATTTTTATATTTACTTATTTTGCCAACTATTGACAAAATTTTGGAATTTAGCTATGATTTAATATTAGTTCTGAAACATACATTTTAGTAGATAGATTCTATCATTAATACTTTTCACTAACTAAGAAGGAAAAAGGAAAATTGATGAGCTAGATGATATTTTAGAAAGCCTCTTTGCTTTTTTCACAAAGGATATTTTCAGTACACCCACTACCACCACCATAACTAAGAGCCTACTATTTGCCAGGCACTATAAACATATAATTTAATTTTATCTTCACAATATCTGTAATGAGGTACAAATCTGGGGAAACTGGTACTCTAAATGACTTACAGCTTGGAGAATAACAGTGGCTAGGTGTGCATCTTCTCTTAAATTAGGATAAAATCTTCCTGACAGTGACTTTTTCTATCAGAAATATTGATAGCACAAATATTTGCAAAGATTCACTCAAATATGTGCATTAGGTCAAGAAATAACTTGCCAGTTAATTTTTAAGAAATAATCATGTAAGTCCCATGTATAAAAGGATAACAGCACAATCAGGTAATAATCTTCTCAAATTCCGTACAACTGAACTTTGCTTGCATGTACTTGGGGCTCAAGGGCAGCTGTGTACTTATGGGCTGCATCTACTCCTTTGTAGCAATCTCATTTCCTCTGTGTTTTGCTATTGTTGTTATTGTCATTATTTTGCTAAATAAATGTAAAATTTTATTGTGAGCGTTCTCTTCCCAACATTATGTTACCTACCCAAGAACACCTCATAAACATGATTTAGCAGAAAGCAAATTCAAAGAGTTGAAGGAATTGATCATAAGAGAACCAGAATCCACACCCAGCTCTTGTTCAATAATGTTTCTTTAGGTAGAGTTGTTTAAGGCTCCATATCCACCTGCATTAACAATTGACATTAAGACTTGTATCTTATAAGGAGGTAGGCTGGATAGTTGATTAGTTCACTGAGTGACCAATTGTTTTGTTTTGGGGGAACTATTGGGTTTCCCAGGATGTGGGACTTCCACTAAGTCCAAGGCAAATTGAGATGGTTGCTCTGCCTAAAGATGACATTTTGACATAATCTATCCTAGTATTCGGAGTGAATAAGCAATATGACTGGCTACATGCACTTAAGAAAATAATATTTTGTATTTTATTGGATCTCCTTTGTTAGAGCTAGTAACCTATAAAAGCAAATTGTCAGTAAATGATCATGCAGCTATTCCAAGCCAGAAGTTATATGTGGCTAGCTCCAAAACCATGAAGAAATTGTACAATTCATTTCTACCAAATGAATTATTGTCTATGATAATGCAATTCTTAGTATTTCATTAGACCAGTAAAATTCTGAAAAGAACCAAGCTGTGGTCTGGAAATCCATAATCTAGGAACATTTTGAAAATTAAAAATTAATTGTTTTTAGTAGTATAAAAATCCTATTACTTTATTTTAGCATATCTTCAACCCAATCTACTGAAACAAATATAAAATACATGGTCTGAGCTTTTGCAAGATTTTCTCATGAATAACTATTTTAAATTTTGAATTATAATTATAATCTAAGAGCATATTAAAAATAATAAATACTTAAAGTTAGAAAAATATAATCAATGAATATCCTAGATGTTTGCTAAAATACAGATTATTGGATATGGTCCAAGGTATTTCTATTGTGAGATGGCTTTTAGTGTTGCCTTTTATTCAACTAAGGTTGTTTATTGTATCTGGATTATGATATCTTCTGGGAGAGTTACTAGTTTATGGGGTATATTTATGTATGAACCCATAGTTTCAAGATACATTTGAATAAAGAAATACAAAAATTTCATTGCTAGGACAACAAAATGCACAGGTGTAGGGAGATCCCAGCAACATGTAAATTTCCTTTTATGACAGTAATAGAATTTTGAAAAATCTGGATCATCTTATTGCTCTATATACTGCCTTAGTAAAACCAAAGTTGAAACCTCACAATGACCATTGCTTCTGCTTAAGATGTGCTGACTTATCATCATCTATATTTTTCATCTCTGAAGTTACATTAGTGAAAATAAGTCATATATATGCTTGATTACCTCAGGAAATGACAGAGCACTGAAATGAAGGATCTGTTGAATATCAACAACCTTGAAGTTTCTTCATTTCCTAACAAACCACTATCAATTTCATAAAGAATATTTTGTATTTATGTTAAACATTTGTTCTCCTAATAGGTTAGATATCAATATACTTACAATATGAATCATTTCCATAGATTTTAGTGGGAAATACTAATATCTGACATATGCAGTGACAAAAGTCATCCATAAAATGATTGTGAACTTATTTCAAGATTAATCATCGATGATTGAAGCTATACACTGTAGGCAGAATAATGCTCTCCCCAAAAGATGCCCATGTGTTATTATTTTTGAAAACAAAAATGTTTTCTTCATTTTTAAGAAGGTGAAAGATAAGTTCAGATAAGCTAAACTTAGTAGTAACATCCTAAAAGATTTAGGAACCAAAATTTAAACCTTAGACTTTTGAATGCTAAAACTTATGCAAAAGAGCTATAGGGAACATCTTATTCTCTATATCTACAATATTCTAATAACATTTATTGTGTTCCATTATTGGTCGTAGCAGTAAACACTGTTGTTCAGATAACCTGGATTGTTATCTATGATAAATACTATTAAAGCACCCATATTTCCAATATTTTAGAGCGTGAAAGGTGAAAAGTCCAATGTTTTTTCTTCCATTTCCCATATTAACTTTGCCCTCACTGAAAAAGAGACTCAGGGAAAAAAAATCCAAGAATAATGCACAAGTTCACTGACTTATCATTTATGTCCCTGCTGTAATCGTTTGACCATGCTTTTAAAAATTCATGATGTATTACAGAAGGGATATCTGTCTCTCCCTAAAATTTCATCTTACCTTCTTCCTTTAGAGTTGCATTCTTCATATTTCCCGAAAGCTAAGAATACTCAATAGAGTCACTTCTTTAATTTGAGTTCCCAGTGAGGAATAGGCTCTTTAACACATCTGACTCATTTTTTTGCTTTGATTTAGCATATATTATAAACTTATGTCTGAAATTTTAAGGAAAAGCCATCCTAAATGCAAAGTTCACATTCAGTAATTTGGGGGTATTATAGACTGAATTGTGTCCTTCCCTCCAAATTCATATCCCGAATCCTGTCTTCCAGTGTGACTGTATTTGAAGACAGGGCTTTTACAGAGAGGTAACCAAGGGTAAATTAGGTCCTAAGGATGGGACTCTAATCAAATACGGCTAGTGTCTATATTTGGGACACTAAAGGAAGGGACACTAGAGCTTTCTCTCTTTCCCTCCATGAAAGCACAGAGGAAAGGTTATGTGAAGACACAAGAAGAAAGCTGTCATCTTCAAGTCAAGAAGACAGCCTTCATGAGAAACCAACCCTGATGGCACTTTGATCTTAAACTTGTGGCCTCTAGACCTATGAGAATTTAAATTTCTACTGTTTCAGTCTCTCAGTCTGTGGTGCTCTGCTATGGAAGCCCAAGCTGACTAACATAGGACATCATCATATGTATACCATCTATTTTCACAAATCTAAATAGTCCTTAAAAACTGTTATTGATGGTTAACTGGCATATCTAGATTCTAAATAAACGATTCTCTTGATTATCTAGATGCTATGAAGATCATCTAAACCCAAGAGGCTAGAAAAATTCATATGACTAAGGAAAATGGCTGATGTTAGTACTAAGGTGCAGGTTACAGCAAAATTTTTACTGCTACTTCCTCTTGCACTTACACTGGCTGTCTATGACCACAGGTGTAGCATATCACAAGACAAATTGTTTTTGTATTTCATTTCATGACCACAGTTATCAAAAATTCTATAACTAAAATATTTTCTTTTTCATAAGGCTTAAGTAAGTTAGTTAAATTCCTCTAAACATGAAGAGAACTATCACGAATAGGTAACAGTATACAAAATGTTTTATACTGAAATTCACAACAATTGCTGGGCATTTATATTACAACTTCCCTAAGAGCTACATAAAATAATAAAAAGAGATAATAGTTGCCTAACATAGGAAACAAAGACGTTTCTTGACCTCTATCTTCTTCCATGATAATTTATTGAGACAAAAAGAAAAATAAAAACAGAGTAGAAGAGAAAGGACAAAAAATGAAGAATAAATGAGAGAGGGAAGGAGGAGAAAGATATATATTTTCCCTCTATTTCTATAGCCAGTAATACTTTTATGGCTTGGTTCCTTGAATTAAATCCCATTTAAAGATGATATCTTAATTAGATAATGTTTATAAATGCTAAGGTAGAGCAGACTAAATCAAAGGACTTATATCATTAGGCCAAATGAGCCACACCTATCCCTTTTTTATACACTTCATGATAACCTCTCAAGCAGGCAAAAAATATGTTTTTCATCCTAATATAGGTAACGTACTTAATTCTTATTTGACTTTGAAATTGTGAGACATCAAGTCATTAAGTGCTTGAAATTCATTAAAATAAATAAAATTTGTTTTATCATCATTTCTATGTGTCCTAGTGTTGGTAACACACATAATATGAGAAACTTAAAATAATTTATACTCAGTTATCCTAATTATGATAATTTCAAAATACACCTATATTACCATCTAAACTTATAAATTTTAACAGGCTTATTTTAATAAACTATGAGAAATATAGCTACATTAAGAATTTACCAATCAAGGATCAAGGGAATATATATTCATGACAATTTGAATTTATGCTCCCAGGTTAAATATATATACACATGTTTTAAAAATAATTTATCAGTCAAGAGGTGATACCCCTTTTCATCCAAATATGAGTAGGAAAACAACAAAAACAACTTCTAGACCCTCCCAAGCACTGTGTCAATTGATCAGGGTGCATGACAATAAATAAATAAATAAGTCACTTTATCTTTTATAAAATTCTATGAACTGTCTCAATAAATTTTAAGACAGCTAGATTAGGTGTGATACATAATGACACTACTGTGGCAGGAGACATTTTCATAGCATGCCAAACAAGAAAAGGGAGCCAACAAATTAATTAACACTTTCTATGGCTGATGTACAATTATGAGTTCCATCACAATGCTATTTCATAGTAGGAAAATTAAGAAACCACGTTATTGGTAATTCTACAGATGACATTGACTTTACCATGACACCTAGATACTGCCTTTCGAAGCAATTCTAGAAAATTAATTTCTATTCACAAAATGGAATGGACTCATGGAAACAGTAGGATAACAAAGACTACATATTACTACCATCCGAAGTAATTATTTAAACTTGTTTAAAGTGTATACATTGCCAGGTCACCCGCCAGAAAGTCTAATTCAGCAGGTATGGGATGGAGCCAGAAAACTTACTCTATGGTGTAACTGTTCCGCTGTAAGAACTTTTTAGAAATTTTTACTTCTATTATACATTATTTCCATCTTTACATCCTGTATCATTTGGGCATTGTGCAAATCAGGTCCATAGACTAATTGCAATTAAAAAGTTGATGTGAATGTGGAGATGTTCCAATGGCATTTTGTCTCTACCAAAAGTACATTTATTAGCCAATTATTTGACATTAATTGCAAGAATAATTTCTAAAGTAAAGTAAGACTTTTATAAACATATTGGCTTACAGAGAAGATTAACCAAACATATTACAATATTTATAATTTTCTCCTGTCATAAGGTACACATTTTCCTTGACATTCTGCAAACCAACAGTTTAAAATACGGTAATTTTACATACATCACTTAGAGATTCAAAACAGTAAGAATCACTAGGAGGAACTGACTTTCACATTGATTATAGCAATGGTAACTTATATTCCTCTTTCACTATTAAAAGAGCAATGAAATATCTTGCATGCATTTATTTGTAGTTTACAGACCTATTTGCATGAGGATGTTCTAAGCTTAATTTATACCCTGTGTACTTTGAAAGCTACGTCAATAATTCCACCTATTTGAAATTCACAAACTCTTCCAACTATGAGCACCACCAGATGGAAAAATTTCTGAAATGAACCCAGTTTGAACATGTAAAGTATGAGGCATATGACATGTCTGATTACAGTTACTGAAGAGTTGAACGGATACTAGCTTATATTTTTAAACTCAATTACTTACCATAATTCTAATACTTATTTTGTAGTGAACATCAATCAACATTTTTGTGAGACAATTTATAAAGGTGAATAATAGGTTTTTATGTTTGCCCAGTCTAGATACATATTAGCTGAAAAATAAAAAATGCAACATAAAGCTGAAAGGTTACATAAAATATCTCTAGTTATAGCACTACTGTGCCCTCCATAGAACAGGTATTCAAAGACTGTTTTCTGAGCCTTTTTTTTTTTTTTTAATAATCACAGAAAAAAAGTCATCCAATTACTTTAGAAGATTTCAGAAATTCGACCACTTTTCCCAGTAATCTTCCCCTTTTGGCTATAAGGTGTGAAGTCCTTATTTATTCCTAACAAAACAATCTGGCTGAGATTTAAGTTCATTCTCTCCATCTCTATGAAAACTAAGAAGAGCTGTCAGTCTCCTATTTAGAATAACTCTTCAAACATTGGAGTCAATCTAGTCCTCATTCCTTACGAGCTGTGGGACCTTGGAAAATGATAAAAATCACATCTACAAGATAAATATATTAAATATAATTTTATTGGTTATCTTTGTCTTTAAAGAATTTTTGTGTATGTCAATTTAGTTCATTCTCAAAATAATCCAACGAGGATGCTCCATTGCTGCAGGACCGTTCATTATGTGACAGATGATAGAAAAAGACATGCCAAGAAAAATCTGTTTATGTTCCTGTAGTTATAAAAATAAACTGAGATAAAAAACACTAAAGACTTTAAAAATTAATAAGGCACTGCTAAAGTGCAAGGTGGTAACTTAAGTCATAATATATCTCAGTGTTTTTTTCTTCTTCATTCCAGAGTAATGCTTTTATTCATCCCACAGGTCATACTTTCATTTTATTTTTAATTTTCTCTCTGGATCATATATATTTCAAAAAGAATCAAAGAAGCTAAGAAAAACAAAATTAGTTATAAGGCACAATGCATTTCATGCCAAGAAGAATAACATAATTACAACCAGTTCTTATATGTTAACCTGTTTATTCTTATTTCTCAATATCCAATTTCCCCTTTTTTAAGACAGATGATATTAACTTTTATAAGTCCCAAGTCCACTAAGATTTTATATTTCTATTTTTTTCTGCAACATAACTTCCATCAACTTTTTTTTTTTTTTTTGAGACAGAGTCTCGCTCTGTTGCCCAGGCTGGAGTGCAGTGGCACTATCTCGACTCACTGCAACCTCCACCTCCCAGGTTCATGCCATTCTCCTGCCTCAGCCTCCTGAGTAGCTGGGACTACAGGCACCTGCCACCATGCTCGGCTAATTTTTTTGTATTTTTAGTAGAGACGGAGTTTCACCTTGTTAGCCAGGATGGTCTCGATCTCCTGACCTCGTGATCTGCCCACCTCGGCCTCCCAAAGTGCTGGGATTACAGGCATGAGCCACCTCGCCCTGCCTCCATCAACAATTTCCTATGATTATTGATACAGTTTAATTTTCTCTCATTGTTCTTGTACTTTAATGACTTTTAACTGATATGAAATAGAGTATTCTCTAGTTTAAGACAATTTAAATCTTTGCCAAAATCAGTGTTCCTATCATTGCTGAACCATAGGAGGGTCCCAATAAGTTTGATGAGTAGAAAAATTAGTGTATAAATGCATGAACATTTCGAAATCTTGGCAACTCGATGGAACATATGTTGATGAACCAATGCCGTAGCTGACTTTTTAAAATATATTTTACAATAAAGTCCTAAGTTTAATCTTTTTACCAACTGAGTTGGTTGGATTTGCTGACCAGCTCTTTGTTGGAAGAACTAGTAAAGTGTGTTCTACATGCTTTATTTGTATCCACTCTAATTCTTTCTACAACTTCATGAATTTATGAGGAAATCAGACAAAGAAGAGTTAGGTGACTTGCTCGACAAGGTGCGAAAGCTAGTAAGTGGCACAAGCAGAGTCTAGACTCAGACACAAAAAAGCCCACACTTTTAGAGATTTTGTTAATGGGAAAAGGGTCTTTAAAAATCTTTAGTTTAATATAGTTACTTAAAAGTAAAAATTTATATTAATTGACACAAAAAGTTGGAGTTTCTCAAGAACAGTTCAAATTTTAATTTATTAAGGTGATTGTTTAAGCACAATCATAAAAAATATGTTTTACTCACATACTCTCTCTTTGCTCTTTCATGTATCAATTTCTTTTTAATATGTTTACCATTATTCTGGGGTCTATATTATTGAACAAAGGCTAACTTCAGTTTCAATCCTATTAATGCTTTAACTTTTTTTGTTTGTTTGTTTGAGACGGAGTTTTGCTCTTGTTGCCCAGGTTGGAGTGCAATGGCGCGATCTTGGTTCACCGCGACTTCCGCCTCCCTGGTTCAAGCGATTCTCCTGCCTCAACCTCACGAGTAGCTGGGATTACAGGCGCCCACCACCATGCCCAGCTAATTTTTGTATTTTTAGTAGAAACAGGGTCTCGCCATGTTGGCCAGGCTAGTCTTGAACTCCTGATCTCGGGTGATCCACCCGCCTCGGCCTCCCAAAGTGCTGGGGATTACAGGAGTGAGCCACCGTGCCCAGCCATTTTCTACAAAAATACTGCTCTAAAAACATCTATCTGAAATTACCTATTAGTTTTCTTGACTTGACACAAAGTAAAAGAAAGATTATTTTACTTAACTCTGAAAGCACAAAACTCATTTAGCAACTTCAATCATGAATTTTTATATGAAGAATGTAGTATTTCTCAAGAATATTTTTGAACAGGATATATGCTCATTAGTGACATTTTAGAATGCAATACTTTAAAGAGCTATAATATTGTATGTTATACATGTAAACATATTACATGGAATGTATTACAATGATATTTTACTGTGTCCATGTATGAAGCTTTTCAGATATCCCAGGATTTTCTGGGAATAAAGTTGCTTATTCCTACATACACCATAGAAATAATTTGGTCTTTAAAAAGTTAAAGAGAGCTTTTTAACATTAGTCGTAGATCAGATAGATGTAACATATGGAGATAATTCCATACCTGTTTTATTGGACAGTCTAAATGACACCATCTTATCAGGAATATTACATACGTTCCTCACTGAAGCAATGCAGCTATAATTAGCATAGTCCTGAGGTCGAAGATTCTTTAGTTTTAAGATCTTTGTTTCACCCTGAAAATGTAAAAAAAAACATGTCATTAGAAAAAGCCAACACAACCAGAATGAATGAAACATCACATTACATTGCATTAAATCATATTATTATAAGAATATGACAGGTTGTCTTTTTTTAAGGGAAATGCCCTAACTTTAAAATAAGTTATATGAACTAACTTTAAAATAACACTGCTTTTTAAAATAATACTGTAATATTAAGTATGCCTGGAGATAAAAACTAACAGACTACAATGAAAATTCATAACATTTTCTTTGCAAACTAGTTTCCTTAGGGGAAAAGTCTATTTCTGGTGGTAGTTATGCAAATTATTATACAAGGATCAGAACAGTGTACTTAATAATGGAGTGCATTCAACAAACACTGCAATCTATTCAGACATTGACGTGAGAAGACAAAACAAAAGAATCTGAAGAAGAGCCAACAAATGAAACACAATTGTCAGAACAAAGTTAATTAAGTAAATCTAATGATAGATAATTAAATTTATAAACATAAATATTTTGTATATGGAGCAATGACAGGTGACAGATCTAAAACTGAAGGAAAGAAGCATTCATGAGTGTTTCTATATTATTATTGTTCTTGTTATTTCATGTTCAAGAGTTTAAGGGCTAACCCTCCAGGTAAATCTGCACAACTGTAGATAGATGCAAATCAAGCAAGTGGCCAGAAGTATCTAACAAACTCTTGATGAGCTAAGAAAAACTTTGTAAAAACATTGAATTGAAATTGCTGAAGGGAAAAAAAGAACATACAACAAAATTTAGTCTCCTGCTCAATTCAAATTAGGTCCCCTGGACTTTCTTTGCCTTCTAAAGTCATTAATGCATTATCTCAAAACAGTTCTTCTTGTAAATAACTTACTTATTTTGATGGCAAAACAGTGTCCCAATGATTTTATAGTATTAGGGATACTATAAAAATACAAAATGTTAATTTTTTTCCAGATAATGTGTGTATGGAACAATGTGTTTCATCACTTTACCTGGGTAACATGTGTCGAGTTCTAAAACTTGTAATACTTTCATACGTTACTGAGGAGGACTGGAATACTTAGTGACTTACTACATAAAAACACTGCTGTTCATTTGCAAGAAAGCTTACCCAGACATAGGCACACAGTTTTGCAAATGTGTCAAATGAATCTCTATTCTCGTGTGCATGGAATTGTGGTCATAAGTATTTTCATTCACTGTCCAAATTCAGTCTTAAATCAGTCAGTCCTTTAGCATTTTCCTCAGTGGTATATATATATAAAAACGAAAATCTACCTTTCAATTTTTGTTTAGAGGAAACACTGAATTTTTAACATACAAAAGAAAATAAATGTCTATGCGTTTCTAGAGTTT
Source organism: Rhinopithecus roxellana (assembly GCF_007565055.1). Lineage (NCBI taxonomy): Eukaryota > Metazoa > Chordata > Mammalia > Primates > Cercopithecidae > Rhinopithecus > Rhinopithecus roxellana. The sequence goes on from NC_044553.1 coordinate 3,447,430, forward strand.
ATATATAAAACTATTATCTTGCATTACAGAATTCCCATACATGATATAAAATGCCTAGAAAATGTACTTAGCTAGAAAGAATAGTTGAAAGAAAATGATATGTTAGAATTAGTCAACTCATAATTTTTGAATAAAGTGATACATCTTACCTCTCCTACCTTTGTCACACTTATTGCTCGAATTTCTTTGCTTTTATTTCTCCTCTCTATATGACAAGTGTTATTCCTTGGAATTCTACTTGTTCCATAGTTCACCTCACTTTATAACATTTCATTAGGTGGCATTATCCTTGCTGGTGAATTTCTGCTACAAGCTCTATTTCTTGCCCCACTCCAAAGTCTGAGCCCCCATTCCAGAATTCTCCCTTAAGTTTCAGATACACATAACAAATGTTTGTCAATATGTCCATTCTGATGCTTCAGACACATCTAAACTCAACATATCCTAAACTGAACTTCAAATCTGTTCCTTTAAACTTACTCCTATTTCGGTAATAATTGTAATTTACACCTCAGCAGTTTAGACCTTATTAGTAAAGTACATTACCTTTCTTTGGAATATCCACTGCATCTTATACTATGACATATACTTGTAACTCACTATTTAGTGTTTGCTTATGAGTTATCATTTGATGTGTTGAGTTGTGTTCTTTAACTGAATCGTAAGCCCCCTAGGGGCAGAGGTATCCTGTATGTCCCACAACAGCTAACAGAAAGCATTTCCTATCTATAACTTAATAAATATTTGCATTAACAAGACATACTTAAATTTTAGTCTTTCTGACAGGAAGACCATTTGACCCAGCCATACTATTATTACTAGGTATATACCCAAAGGAATATAAATCATTATATTACACAGATACATGCACACATGTTTATTGCAACACTATTCACAATAGCAAAGACGTGGAATCAACCTAAATGCCCATCATGTCAGAGACTGGATAAAGAAAATGTGGTACACATACACCATGGAATACTATGCAGCCACAAACACACAAAAATGAAATCATGTCCTTTGCAGGAACATGGATGGAGCTGGAGAACATTATCCTTAGCAAACTAATGCAGTTAAAGAAAACCAAATACCACATGTTCTCACTTATAAGTGGGAGCTAAATGATGAGAACACACAGACACATAAAGGGGAAATCACACACACTGGGGCCTATTGGAGGGTAGATGCTAGAAGCAGGGACAGGATCAGGAAAAATAACTAATGAATACTAGGCTTAATACCTGGGTGATGAAATAACCTGTACAACAAACCCCTATGAACACGTTTACCTCCCAAGTAGCTGAGATTACAGGTGTGCGCCATCATGCCCGGCTAATTTTTATATTTTTAGTAGAGACGGGGTTTTACCATGTTGGCCAGGCTGGTCTTGAACTCCTGACCTCAAGTGACCCGCCTGCCTCGGCCTCCCAAAGTGCTGGGATTACAGGCATGAGCCTCTGTATCCGGCCCACAATGATTTTATAATAATAAAAGATACAAAACATAAAATCTATCTATACAAATTAGACTTCTTCATTCTTCCTCATTAAACAACTCTGCCCTTAGCTTGTATCTGCTGTACTTCTTATATTATCCTCATTACTTTATAATTTTTTGCCCCTTTTACAAATATTGTCATACTAATAATCAGCTGGAAACTGAGTTTTTCACTGTAATGTTTCTATATTTAAATATTTTTACTTGAACTACTAAAACCTGTACATGGCCAAACTGTCTCCATGTTCCCTGTAAAACATAAAAATCATATCAAGCAAACTCAATGATTTTAAATGTTATCTTGCCATGGCATGTCCTATCTCACACTTTTAAGAAATAGTCAGTTGGTTACTTTAAATTAACTAAAAACAAGGAGGGGCTGAACTCCTCTAATGTTCTGTTTCTTGATCTTCAAGCTACTACAAGGGGTGTGATCTCTCTAAAAACTCATCAAGCTGTACACTTATGTTTCATGTGCTTTTCTACACATATATTTCAATGAAAGTTTATGTAAAATTAACTATAGTCTTATTTCAACAAACAGACAATCATTTAGTACATATTCTGTGCCAATTCCCTTTTGAATGCTGGGAACACAGTGGAAAGAACATGGAGCATATGTGTGAAACAATAAATGTCTACACAAATACAGAGGATGATTAAAAAGAGTATTAAATACTACCAAAGAAATCAAACAAGAGAATAGATAGAGAGAAATGAAGACGTAGTAAGCTACTTCAGATGGAACAGACTGGAAAGCAGCTCTCATTAGGTCTTACTTGAGTTGAAAGTTGAAGGGCTAGAAATACACTGGAGAGATGAGTGATACAGAATGACACTGGGACCCACAACCGTGGAGACCCTGACACAGCAGTAAGGTTGGCATGTTGGAGAGCTAGAAAGAAAATTAGGCCGGGCACGGTGGCTCAAGCCTGTAATCCCAGCACTTTGGGAGGCCGAGACGGGCGGATCACGAGGTCAGAAGATCAAGACCATCCTGGCTAACACGGTGAAACCCCGTCTCTACTAAAAAATACAAGAAACTAGCCGGGCGAGGTGGCGGGCGCCTGTAGTCCCAGCTACTCGGGAGGCTGAGGCAGGAGAATGGCGTAAACCCGGGAGGCGGAGCTTGCAGTGAGCTGAGATCCGGCCACTGCACTCCAGCCTGGGCGACAGAGCGAGACTCCGTTTCAAAAAAAAAGAAAAGAAAAGAAAAGAAAATTAATGTGACTGGAGTGCAGTACAATAAAGAACATAAAATGAGGTAAGATTTCAAAGCTTGGAAAAGGTCATATTAGATGGGCTATGATCGCAGATTTGTATTTATTCTAAAATTACTTATTCTGTGTTTAATGCTACTAATGTCTTCCTCCTAATTTTTTCCACCAAGGATTGCTTTCTCCTCTTGGAAAATACTTTAAACTTGATTTCCACCATCCCTAATTCTCCATTTCACCAAGCAACTCTACTCTCCAGTCCTTTTGAAAATTATCTGACAGTCACTATTTCAAGACAGAGTTTTCTTTCTTTCTTTCTCTTTCTTTTTTTCTTTCTTTCTTTCTCTTTCTTTCTTTCTTTTTCTTTTTCTCTCTCTCTCTCTCTCTTTCTTTCTTTCTTTCCTCTTTCTCTGTCTCTCTTTTCCCTTCCTTCCTTCTCTTCCTTCCCTTCCTCCCTTCCTTCCCTTCCTCCCTTCCTCCCTTCCTCCCTTTCTCTCTTTCTTTCTTTCTTTCTTGACATACTTTAGCTCTGTCACCCAGTCTGGAGTGCAGTGCTGCGACTTCGGCTCGCTGAAACTCCGCCTCCAGGTTCAAGCGATTCTCATGCTTCAGCCCCACAAGTAGCTGGGATTATAGGCGCGTGCCATCACACTGGGCTAATTTTTATATTTTCAGTAGAGATGGGGTTTCACCATATTGACCAGGCTGGTCTGGAACTCCTGGCCTCAAGTGATCTGCCTGCCTTGGCCTCCCAAAGTGCTGGGATTACAGGCATAAGCCACTGCACCAGCCTCAATATGAAGAGATTTCAACCTAAAAGTTCTTACTTCTGATCCATCCTCTAAAAGTGTATTCTTCCTATATGTATTCTCCTTTACTTTTTGAGTTAATGCTTTTTGTCTATTAATATCAATCACATTTGAGTGTATATTTATATATGTTTTTATTATTTACATTATGTCTATGTATTGATCCTGCCTTTCCATTTAATGAGATCACTTCAAATTCTCTTCCCTACCATTTGGGCAGTGTTTTGCATGTTGTCAACTCAGAAAAGATTGCTGACTAGAAATGAATAGAGCCAGCTCATCATATTGCACATATTAAGTTTTTAGTAAGTTTCCGGAACCATGTTGACTCTAATGGTAGTAATGGAAATTTTAAAAATCTTTACATTAGGGTAGCCTGCAAGATAGATTTATGAAGCTGCATTTGGGGTCATCCATAGGAGAGTTGAACAGTCAATTACGGAAAAGAGAATGTAAAAGAAAGGTAAGCCCCAGGGAAATATATATAATAATCAAGCACAGAGAACCAATATCAATGCAGCTCTGGCCATTAAAATGCAGAGGTGGCTTTTGTAAAGGATGCATTCTTAAAATATTTTGTATACCTGAATTTTTGTGATCAGGGACACTGCTAGTATTTATGTTATCTAAAGGTAAAAAATATGAATTTGGTGGTAATATTGAGATTACAAAAGAGAATTTGTGCTACTGTTTGAGATGATTTCTATTCTTTAAAGACCTACAAGTGTAGCCCTACAAATACAATAGTATGCACATGTATATCCTAGTTAATTCTTATTCAGAACATAGCAGCAAAATGGACATATGAGAAAGTGCTATAGTTTGGATGTTTGTCCTTAATCCTTATGTTGAAATTTAATCCCAATGTTGGAGGTGGGGCCTAATGAAAGATATCTGGGTCATGGGGGTAGATTCCTCATGAATAGATTAATGTCCTGAGGGGGGGCTGTGAATGACTTCTAACTCTATTAGTTTCCTTGAGAGCTGGTTGTTAAAAAGAAATCTGGAACTTCCCCCTCTCTGTCTTGCTTCCTCTCTCATCATGTGATCTCTGCACATACCAGCTCCCCTTTGCCTTTTGCCATGAGTGAAAGCAGCATGAAGCCCTCACCACATGCAGAGACCATATCATGCTTCCTGTACAGTCTCCAAAACTGAGAACCAAATAAATCTCTTTTCTTTATACATTACCTAATCTCAGGTGTTCCTTTATGGCAACACAAAACGGACTGAAAAGAATAGAGAAAAAAAGAAAGAAATAGATGCATGATTTCCCAGTGGTTCAGCTACCATGGGATTGGAGAGTTGTTCTGGGTGAGTAAAATGATTACTTCTTGCAGTCAGAAAACAAGGTACCAAGATATGTGAAACTAGAGGACCCAAGTAACATGGTCTCTAAGTTAATATCTAAGATTAATGTATATACCATGTCAATGGGTAGAGTGGGTAATTCAGATGAAGTCTGTTAATGGAATTTTTTTTTTTTTTTTTTTTTTGGAGACGGAGTCTTGCTCTGTCGCCCAGGCTGGAGTGCAGTGGCCGGATCTCAGCTCACTGCAAGCTCCGCCTCCCGGGTTTACGCCATTCTCCTGCCTCAGCCTCCTGAGTAGCTGCGACTACAGGCGCCCGCCACCTCGCCCGGCTAATTTTTTTTTTTTTTTTTTTTTTTTAGTAGAGACGGGGTTTCACCGTGTTAGCCAGGATGGTCTTGATCTTCTGACCTCGTGATCCGCCCATCTCGGCCTCCCAAAGTGCTGGGATTACAGGCTTGAGCCACTGCACCCGGCCCTGGAATATTTTTTAAAATTACAGAATTATGGAAAACTTTGAGGCTTACCTTCTTAATTCATGACAGTCAGGATATAATAAAAATATTTTAAAACAACACAGCAGAATGTATAATAAAGCAGAGAATATATGCACACACAGATTAATGTTATCAAATGGCATATATGTATACATGTGGCAATGAGTATAATTTAGACTTTATTATTTATAACTATCACATAACATTAATTTCATTTTGTTGATCATTTGAGTTTGATATTTTGGGTGTTGGGAGGCTTTTTGCATGTGAATTTTCATGATTTGTAAAAAGGAATTTTGAGTTGATTATTGTCTAATTGTATAATTAGTCTAATTAGACTAATTATAACTAATTATGTAATTGATGTAAACATGTTCAATCTTGTAATTAGATGGTATAATTACAATACACAAGATGATGTCATGAACATCTTTACAAAAGTCCTAGACAAATGGAAAGTGAATTTTCAATTTGTAAGATTTAAGTAATTGTTTAATATTTCTTAAACAATTACAAAATTATCTGCAATACATATATTTAACTTTTGACATTATTTTTTAACAAAAGAAATAAAAAGAAGACATACAATGTATATTAGTTAGTGGCCCTTACCAATGCTGACATTGCTCTAGTGAAGGAATACACACAGCCTCAAGCAGTATTTCCATATTACTTATAAAATAAAGCAGAACTTTAAAAAACTTATATTCATTCATTTGGTACTTAGATATCAGCAAAAACTAAAGCCTGTCAAGTTAGATTCATTTTATGAAGCTCTAATGACTAATTTATTACAAACTTATAAATAGAAAATTATATATGCTAGCCTATGTCTTTTTGTAGTAAGTGAGTGGAAGTACAAAAAACATAATTATTCCTCCTACAAGTATTGCATTATGTGCTTATGAATTCATATCAGCTTTAGGAACACAGACCAATTCTTTTCTGGAAACACTGTCTATAAAAAGGTATAAACAAGATTTTTGTCACTTAACAGAATTTAGGAATAAATATTCAATTCAAATTACTATAGTTATTAGCATATTATTAATTGGCATACAAAATAAATATATATCATTATCTTAGAAATTCTGCTTTATTAAAAAGAAGACATTATTAAATAACATTATTATTGAAAATATATCTTGAAAAGAAGTTTCATTTTCTAACATTAAAACTTCAGCAGACATATGATCTATTATCTGAACCCTTCCACCATATATTCCCAATATGCCTTCCCAGCTTCACAGTTCCCTGTCCTCCACACATACTAATTATTGTTCTAACTAACGAGAGACACGGATATTCTTTGGAGACATTGTCTTTCTTCTGCATTTCTTGCAGGTGCTAATGTCTCCACCTTGAATGCTCCCTCCATAGCAGTGTTGTGTACCTCTATTTTGACAATGATTTTTATTTTATATCATAATTATTGATCACCTTAAGTTTTCCTTTATATATCAACAAACATCAGAGGAGGAGCCTTGCCTAGTACCTCTGTATCTCTGGCAAAGGTATGCCCATATTTTGAATATAGTAGATCTTAGTTATTTTAACTGAATATTATTTACGTCATGAAGCCACAAAAGCCAATGGCTATCAACCTAAGGAGATAAATTTAAAAATTAAAATATTGAAGTGCCCCAATATGAACAATGCTAACATAAAAGTTCTTTTCATTATAAAGTACACATGGCAGTATGGGAAACAGTAGTTCAAGAAATCAATAACATCTAAGAAATATATATGTATATGTTTGTGTAAAGTTATATGTACATATATATACACACACATATGTTTTGTCTCTCCCTACATATATGTATGTGTACATATATATATATATAGAGAGAGAGAGAGAGAGAGAGAGAGAGATAAAAACATTAGCGGCCGGGCGCGGTGGCTCAAGCCTGTAATCCTAGCACTTTGGGAGGCCGAGACGGGCGGATCACGAGGTCAGGAGATCGAGACCATCCTGGCGAACACGGTGAAACCCCGTCTCTACTAAAAAAAATACAAAAAACTAGCCGGGCGAGGTGGTGGGCGCCTGTAGTCCCAGCTACTCGGGAGGCTGAGGCAGGAGAATGGCGTAAACCCCGGAGGCGGAGCTTGCAGTGAGCTGAGATCCGGCCACTGCACTCCAGCCTGGGCGGCAGAGCGAGACTCCGTCTCAAAAAAAAAAATAAATAAATAAATAAAAATAAATAAATAAATAAATAAATAAATACATTAGCACAATAAGCAAAAAACAAAGTAAACAGGGAAAGAGTAACCCAATATGGAGGTATAAAAAAGGAAGGAATGAGACATCATATCTGCTTTTCAGAGACGGCTACTCTGAGATGATGAGTCTTCAGTGTTAAGGAGGCCTCTGCCATGATATCTAACTAAAGAATACCTAGAAATAAATTTAACCAAGGAGGGGAAAGATTGATACAACGCAAACCATCAAACATTGATGAGAAAAATTGAACAGGATACAATTAAATTGGAAGATATCACAGGTTAACGGATTGGAAGAATTAACATTGTTAAAATGTCTGTACTATCCAAAGTGACCCACAGATTCAATCCAATCCTGTTAAAATACCAATGAAATTCTTCACAGATACAGGAAAACACAATCCAAAATGCATATGAAACCACAAAAAATCCCAAACAGCCAAAGCAATTTTGAGCAAAAACAACAAAGTTGGCATCATATTATCTGACTTCAAAATATTCTACAATACTATAGTATCAAAAACAGCATAGTACTGACATAAAAATAGACATATAGGCCAATGGAATGGAATAGACAGCACATAACCAAATCAACACACTTAATAGCCAATGAATTTTCAACAAAAGTGCCAAAATCTCACATTAGGGAAAGAACAATGTGTCTTCAGTAGATAGCGCTGGGAAGCTTGAATATTCACATGCAGAAAGGTAAAGCTACACTTCTATTTCTCCTCATGTACAAACAACAAATCAAAATGAATTCAACACTTAAATGTAAGACCTGAGATAACACAACTACTAGAAGAAAACATAGGGGAAATGCTTCATGACATTGGTCTGGGGACAGGCAACTGAAACAGAATAGAAAAATAGAATTATATTGAACTAAAAAGCTTGGGCATATGAATGGAAACGATCAACACAGTGAAGAAACAACCTACAGAATGGGAGAAAATATTTGCAAACTATGCATTCAAATTGATAAGAGGTTAATATCTAGAAAATACACAGAACTTAACTCAATAGCAAAAAAAAAAAATCTTATTTTAAAATGGGCAAAAGATGTAAATAGACATTACTCAAAAGAATACATACAAATGACCAACAGCTATGTGAAAAAATGCTCAAAATCCCTAATTATTAAGGACATGCAAAACAAAACCACAGTGAGCTATCACCTCCCTCCCATTCGAATGGCTATTATCAAAAAGACAAAAAATAACAAATTCTGGTGTGGATGCAAAGAAAGAGGAACACTTATACACTGTTGGTGGGAATGCAAATTAGTACAGCCATTATGGAAAACAGTATAGGGGTTCCTCAAAAAATTAAAAATAGAGCTATAATATGATCCAGCAATCCTACTGTTGTATAGATCCAAAAGAAATTAAAACAGTGTGTTGAGGAGATACTTGCACTTCCATACTTATTACAGGACTATTCACAATAGACAAAATATGTAATAAACCTAAGTGTTCATCAACAGATGAATGGATAAAAAAATGTGGAATATGTACATAATGGAATACTATTCAGCTATGAAATAATGAATGCAGCTATAAAATAATGAATATTTTACCTAATATAATGTCCTCCAGATCCATCCACATTGCTACAAATGATGGGTCTGTCCCAGAGCCAGCAACATGGATGGATCTGAAGGACATTATGTTAAGTAAAATAATCAAGGTACAGAAAGACAAATACTATATTATCTACTCATGTGTGGAATCTAAAGAAGTTGACCTCATAGAATTAGAGAGTACAATAATCGTCAGCAGTGGCTAGAGAAAGGGAGGTAGAAGGGAGAATAGAAAGACATCGGTCAATAGGTGCAAAGTTACACTTTGGAGGAACAGATTCTAGTGTTCCATTGCAGAATAAGTTGACCATTTAACAATATTGTATTGTATGTTTCAATACAGCTAGAAGAGAATATTTTCATCATTATCATCATGAAGAAATGATAAATGTATCAGGTAATGGATATGCTAAATACCCTGATTTGATTATGATACAATGTGTAGACATGTATCAAAACATCACACCATACCAGATACATATGGATAGTTATAATGTATCAATTTTTTAAAAGTTTGTGCTTGTATAGTAAATTTAAAATAAATCCTTAAATATTTTGATAGTATGAAAGATTTTCCAAAATCTGGCCAAGGCCCATGTGTTCACTTCCAAGTGATTGGACCCATTTGCAGGTTAGAAATAGCCATATAGCTAGGCACGGTGGCTCACACCTGTCATCCCAGTACATTGCAAGGCCAAGGGAGGTGGATTGCTTGAGGTCAGGAGTTTGAGATCAGTGTAGCCAACATGGTAAACCCCATTTCTACCAAAAATTCAAAAACTAGCCTAGTGTGGTGGCGGGCACCTTTAATCCCAGCTACTCAGGAGGCTGAGGCAAGAGAAATGCTTAAACCAGGAGGCGGAGATTGCAGTAAACAGAGATCATGTCACTGGACTCCAGCCCAGGTGACAGAGCGAGGCTCCATCTCAAAAACAAACAAACAAAAAGAAATAACCATATAGTGAAAAGATGTTTAGAATTACCTCATTTTCTATAAATGTTATCATGTTTGAAAAGATTCTAGAGGAAAACATGTTTTCTAAATCTTAATAATGTGCATATTTTAAAAATAAATTGACAATAGAAAAATATGTAATAGATGATCATTTATCTGGATAATATTTTAAACTAAAAAATCATTTTAGTAACAATTGAAGAATGAATTAAAGCATTGCAGAATGTATGAGGGAAAAATCAGTCCTACCTGTTGGCAGAGAACACTTAGTGTCACAGTGGCCTAAATCAAGAGACAATCAGATTAGAACAGGTCTCGGTACTATGTTATGGTGAACTGACTAGCAATGCATGTGCGATGCTGATTTTCAGAGATTTATATTTTGGCAAGTTAAAACTGTTCTATACCTTTTAAAAAATAAAGAATACATATTTTTATTTACAATCTATTTGCAAAACAGGAATATGTATGACGTGTGCAGATGTTATATAATCACTGCACTATTCCACAGTTAATGTCTAAATATTGGCAATTATATTAATCTGAAAGAGGTCAGGCCTTAGTTTACCATATAAGGAAATATATTCAATGGTGAAAAATGGGATGCTGGGATATTTACAAAGTCGAAATAACCTTATGTTATTAGAGTTTAGATATGAAAGCTGTATTAATCTTTAAAACTGTGGAGTAAAATATTTATAATAATTAAAGATTAATTATACATTTTCCTAGTTAGGGATATATAGATATCTCAAATGTATGTATGTACAATGTGTCAAATTCCTGCCTATCTTGTGATCTATATAATTTCTTTCTTTCTTTCTTTTTTTTTTTTTTTTTTTTTTTTTAACAGACTCTCACTCTGTTGCCAGGCTGGAGCACCATAGTGCGAGATCTCGGCTCACTGCAACCTCTGCCTCCCGGGTTCAGGCGATTTTCCTGCCTCAGCCTCCTGAGTAGCTGGGACTATAGGCACATGCCACCATGCCCAGCTAATTTTTGTATTTTTAGTAGAGATGGGGTTTCACCATGTTGTCCAGGATTATCTCGATCTCTTGACTTCGTCTCAGCCTCAGCCTCCCAAAGCGCTGAGATTACAGGCATGAGCCACCACGCCCAGCCAATTTACATAATTTTAAAAATTATTTTTCATTGTCACAATACTTTTGAACTTTTGTCCACTTTTTTTATTTAAAACTTTTTCCTTGTTAATTTAGGTTTGTGCTTCTTTCTAGTCATCAAAAAACCTTTACAATAACAGCACACAAATATTCCCACAAATTTCAGTATCTTCCTGAAGACTTATTAATTCCTTACTCATCGCGTATTACACAAGAATATTTCGTATTACATTCACTCTATGTAAAATTAATTCAACTTTGATTAAATACATTTTTAATGACTCATTAAATATTTTCATTTTTAGTATAATTAAAGCTCTATTTCTAAACCAAGTCAAAAACGAACATGACTAAAGGAAATTAAAGATATATCTCTCCTAAAACTAAAGCCAAATAAATTTCAAACAGGTTTCTTCACGTCTTTAATAGTTATTCACCATTTGCAAATGGGGAAATCAAAATCTCTCCTTCTGAGAAATACTTTCCACAAAACCCAAATCAGCCAGCAAAATGTATAACTATGTACATTATAGTGAAACATAGGAAAACTTATATATTAAAAAAAAGTTAGGATATATTAAGTTAAAAAATGTTTTCAAGAGTTAACATTTTAAATTTAACCACATAAAAATAAGTTGTCCTTTACATTTAAGTTCTCTAATCTTTAAGCCAAGCACATATTGGTTTTTGAAAGGCCAGAATAGAGAAACTATATTTTCAAATAGCTATGAATTCATGCTGCCTGAATTAGGAAAGTATCCTAGCAGAGTAGGGTGGAAATACTGTACCTTAATTCATACCTGGGTAAAGAATGGTTCATAAATCTCAACTCCTTTATCAGATCCTTGCAGCAAGACCTCCTGGCCACGTCTCCAGCTATACCGAACAGGAGGATTGGAATTGGCAACACACCGGAGGAACACTGTTCTCTCATAGTAAAATTGTTCTTTAGCTTCACCTATACTTTGATGAACAGTTACTACTGGATCATCCAAATCTAGAAGAAATAAAAACAACCAAATGGTAATGTTATGAGATAGATGACTTTTAAAGACTTGTGTATATACAACCCAACCAAAAATGCATATTCCTCATTGACTGTATTACTTATCACTAGGTACTTTTTTTTTACTCAGCTTATTGAATTCATTTGCAAAGACGTTTCCAATGATAAGAAGTAAAGTATATTAGTATCTCTATTTGTTGATATAGTACAAATAATCTTGTATATTTCCAACTCTTTGTCAATAGCCACATAAAACAGAGTTCCATGAGAGAGATAAAAAATTAAAACACTCAAATTCAAGCGCTTAGCCAAAACAATGAACCTCAGTGACCAAAAAAATTAATATCAAGCTGCCTGACTTACTCTTTCTCTTTTTTCTTTTTTTAAAACAGGGTCTTGCTCTGTCAACCAGGCTGAAGCCCAGTGGCACAACTCAGAGCTTACTGCAGCCTCAACCTCCTGAACCCAAGCAATCCCCCTGCTTCAGTCTCCTGAGTAGCTGAGACTACAGGCATGTACCACAATGCCCGGCTAATTTTTTTTTTGTTTTTTTTTTTGGGTACATACAGGGACTGGCTATGTTTTTGGTACAGACAGGGACTGGCTGGTCTTAAACTCCTGGCTTCAAGCGATCCTCCCACCTCAGTCTCCCAAAGTGCTAGATTACAGGCGTGAACTGCTATACTAGATCTCTTTGTCTTAATATACTTCTTTTTCCAATTTTTTATAACTGATATATTAAAAATAATAAAAAAACTTTATAAATTATTAGACTATGTTTTGTACCAAAATATGATCTTGCACAGGACTAAATGTTATCTCAAATTTTATATTCCAGATTATATTTGTTAATTTGAAGAGTGCTAAAAGGCATTATTAAAAGGCACTCCTATTTCTATTACTGGATATTGGAACCAATTATGTCATTTTGCATGTATCGTAAAGAAAGATTGTGCAGCAGAGGCTCAGCATTTTCTGAAAAAGGTTGATTCATACATACCTTGGGCTTTGGGGGTCAAATGATTGTTTCAACTACTTAACTCTACCATTGCAGTGTGAAAGCAGCCAAACACAATAGGTAAATTAATAATGAATGTTGCTGAGTTCCAATGAAGCTTTATTTATAAATACAGACACTCCTCAACCAGCTTTGGCTACTGGGCCATAATTTGCCAACCCTGATATGGCATATTCCAGGTTCTTTTCTTAAGAGAAAAATAAATTTTAAAAGTGTACTTGCATTAATGCAGCAAGTTCTTAGTTCCATGTGCTAGTATAAACTTAGTATATACTTTAAGTATGATACAAAACCTGCTGTGTTCATGGCTTTACCCCTTTGAATTATAACCAAGAAAGGTTACCTAACTTTGGAATCTTCAATTTCCTTGTCAGCAAATCAGAATAATAATGATACCATATTATTTAGGCTGTTGAAGGATTAAATTAGATAGTCCACAAAGCCCTGGACACATAGTTTTAAGTTGGTGCAAAAGTAATTTCAGTTTTTGTCATTACTTTTAATGAATGCTTAATAAAAGTTAGCTGTTACTATTATTAATAATATTATTACTATCATTATTGGAGTCTCATTTAAACTCCTATTGATTCTACGCTGTTTTCTTGTTTTTATTTCACCAATTCATAATGCATTCAACTCTTATTATAAATAAGTAAAATGCTACTTGTCCATTGTCCAGACTATCAAATGCTTCTACATGACAAAGCCTTTTACAAAGGCCTGGAAATAACCTACAGTATTTATGTGGACATAAGAATAGTGAAGTGTGTGAGCATATGCTACCCTGAATATTTAAAAGACATTGGTCCTTAGAAAAGATTCTGTCTGATATGTTAACATAATAAAAAGCCAACCAAAGTAGTGAAGTAATAGCTACCCTAGAGAATCAAAGTAAAGAACAGAATCCAAAATTTCCCCATTCTTTAAAAAGTTTTTTATTTTTTTTTCAAATGTGATCTGCTTGACAGTCCTACTTTGATTTCTAGTTTTGCAACATTCTGAGGGTTTTTTTTTTCTTCCAACATCAGAATATTTTCACAGCTACCTCAAAGGCCTCTAATTTTAGTAGTGTAAATTTACAGAACAACTGCTGCTTTTTGGTAAAGCTTAAAGGAACTTTCCATTTAAATTCACTCTATTAGCTGTGCAGTGATAATATGCTGTCTGGTTTTATTAAGTTGGGATATTTAGGGATACCAGCATCATTATCATAAAATGTTTTGAGATTTTTAAAATCTACCAAATATTTATTAATTTGGTGGTTAGCCTTTCATGTAGATCATACATATTGATTAACTGAATTTAGCCTTAGTGACTTGAAAAAAGATACTCTGATTCAATTGTAAAAAAATTTTTTTCTTGTTCAAAACATAATTTCTTTGGTCACAGGCTCATTTTTAGAAGTTACGGCTGTATATTTTGTAAAAATTAAATTCTGAATTCAGAAAGCTCAGGAACAAAATAGAATTGGATGGTAAACAGTGTAACAATGATGACTTCCAAACAGTTAATAGGGTTGTACTTTCCAACACCCATTTATTGATGTATCCCCAGCTGTTTTCTTGTTAGGTGGTAGTGTCAACAGACTCAGTCAGGAATAGACCAAACCTGTTCTTCCCTGGTCTGGATGACTTGTGGGTCATTGGTCTTCAAGATTCTAATTTTGTGACAATGGCTTATTGTACTGGCTAGGTTATCTGTTGAATTCACTCATGCTTAGAAATTTCTAAGTGTTTTTTACATTTCAGATTTAAAAACAACATGCCAGAAAAATATTTGTGTAAGACAAGTGAAATGGGAGCACAGCTAAAAATATATAATTTTAAGGGAGATTATATATGTATGTTTGTGTGTGCCTACATCTATACATGTGTAGATACACATAATTATATATTATAATATATAATGTAAGTAATTTATACACACATATCACTTAAATCTATTTTAATATATATTCTTTATATTACTAAATATATACTGAATATTTGTATTTGATTTAGGACAGGTTTCTGAGAAAACAGATTCAGAGATGTGTGTGCAGAAATGGTTCTGGTAAGTACCTTATAGATCAACACATGTGAGAGAGTGAAAGAAGTAGGACTGATCAGGGGGAGCATTGAACTACAAAAGGTCTCAGTAGCCTTGCAGAACTTTCTGAGCTACGATAGCCCCTCAAAGCTGCCCTGCCCTGAGGCAAAGGTGCTAAGCCTTTATACACTCACCCCCTCCCCTATCAACAGGTCATTCAATTTGTGTTACTCCTCACTAGGAGACATAACCTTAGGAGGGCCTGCTCTGTTTGGCTTATTTCTAGAGAGGGCAGTTCTAGCTGATAGCAATCATCTGCTAATGCTCTCAGCAGTGGGAGGAATGAGTGCTTCAGTCCTGAGGAAGGGATCTGACTGGTGCATTGCAGTATCCAGGCAGATGTACTTGCTAGGTGTGATAAATCTATCTGGCAAAAGCTACTCCAAGACTCTGGTTAGTCTCTTTCTGGGAAAACTTTCAAAAGGAACTATAGTAGGACTATATCCATCATCTCCTTCTACTATTGCCATTCCATATTCCTCTCACCCTGGGCTAGTACATTTTTTGGTGTAGGTAGCTTACCTTATTGCATTACTAGAATTTTGTCAAATTTGAGCCCTTGATCATCATATCCTTCTCAAACCAAGGTTGATGTAATTGTCTGTTTATGACCAAAATTGAACAAGAGAATACCAAGAAATGACTCATTGCATTAACTGGGTATCAAACATATTGTTCCCTGCCTCACTATGTAACAACAGTCCTACCAACACAGTCTCATATAGGCTGGTCACTCCCACCAGGATAGTGACTCCTCTTATCTGCTGCTTCCTGACACAGAAGCCTAAAGTAGCTGAGCTAACGCCATGGCTTAAAGATTAAGGGGACTCCTGCTATGTCACTTAATAGAAGGTTTTTCCCTTTCTGGGAACTGGGACCTCTAAACTGGCAGAGTCCAGAGTTGCGGGAAGGAAAGCATTCCCCCAGTGGGTCATTGGATGTGATGATAGTGAGGTCACTTCTTGGTTCTTGGACCTGTGTATTCTATAAGGAGAAAAAGCAGCATATAATAATGGTCATTGATTTAGAATTTAACTGCATCCTGAAGGGTAGCACCCACCCCTTACTGGATATTTTCTCTGTAAAATTCAATTGCCCTCTCTACAAGGCCATTCCATCTCTATTAAGTTGGCATTTTTAGTTGATGTAGTATGTGATATGACCAGATAATCCATGGCAATGTGCCCACTCCGGAATCTTGATATCCAGGTCAATTTGGATCCTGTGTATGACATCTCTCAAAGTATCTCAGGAGTCCATTTTCCCTAGTGTATGATTATTCAAGTAAATGGATGTAGGTTTTTTATAGAAAGAACTGAGAGAATAATTACCATATACATTTGCTATGGTGTTTCAGGGTTCTTTCTGGTGATTCAGTTGAAGTCTTCAGTCAACAAGCTCAAAGTCTGAAAATTGCCTCAGGTACAGAAATTGGACAAGGATGGTGGCTTTTTATTAGGCAGCCATATGCAGACTCTTATTCACCTATTTTTAATTTATTTAAACTGAGTAGATTGTGCAATAGTTTGTTGGCTGTCCACTTATTTTCCCCTAGAGATGTTGTGTTCTGTTAACCATCTCCATGCTCTCTGTGATTCTGGAGTCTTAGATATATTTGAACAAGCCATTCATTAAGATAAGTGCACCTGGCTGGGCACAGTGGATCATGCCTATAATCCCAGAACTTTGGGAGGCCCAGGTTGGGTGGATCATTTGAGGTCAGGGGTTCGAGACAAGCCTGGCCAACATGGTGAAACCCATATCTACCAAATACACAAAAAATAGCCAGGCATGGTGGCAGGCACTTGTAGTCCCAGCTAGTCAGGAGGCTGAGGTGGAGAACTGCTTGAACCCGGGAGGTGGAGGTTGCAGTGGGCCAAGATCGCACCACTGCATTCCAACCAGAGTGAGACTCTGCCTCAAAAACAAAAACAAAAAAACAAAAAATAAGTGTGCCTACTTTTCTTGTGACAACTAAGAACTACCTTCTAGCCTCTGTTATTTTGAAAATCTGTCATCTCCACTGTTATGAGAGAGGCCAATTCTATAATAGCATCTACTGCTATCAACATTTGCCTATAGAGAACAGTCCAGTCACCACTGAGCTTCTTAATGATGCTTGTGTCTCAGTCATCAGCACATTCTTACTCCAAGCCTTTACAAAGAAAAAGTGAGCTGATGATATTTCTGGAACTTATATGACATATTCACTTTAGCATTGCCACTTCTCTGAGTCATTTAGTCCTTTTTTCACTGTCTGCACAGCTGTTTGGGCATTTATACTTTATTTAGTGGAGACTATTGTTTTCCCCAAGTTTCCAAGAGCCATCCTAGCAGTGTATGACACTATTTCCTGCTGTCTTTGTCTAAGTGTTAAATCTTGTATCATGGTGGAATGTTCCCATATCAATAATCTGTGTCACTATCCTCACTTGATCCTATTTTCCATCCTCAATGTTATTCAGTCTCTTATTCTCCATACTATCTCATCCAGCAGCCTCAGGATCTAGCTCCATACATACTTCCCTAACTCCCGGCTGGGGTCTACAACCAATTTAAAGCATAATATTTTTCCTCTCTTAGAAGCCCAACAATTCCAGAGTCAAGTAATGTTATCTATTGGCCCTATATGGATCTGGTGGCCAGAATGGAGGTGGAAATGAGATCTTATGGATCTTATTTCCTAAGAAGGGTGTGAGTTACCTCCAAGGGAAGAAGTTTCTGTGTTATCTTCAAGCAAGATGGAAATGACTGCCTCTAATTGGAAGGAATAGGCAAGTTCCGTAGGTCCAGATGGTTTAGGAAAATTTGAAGCTTCAAGGTTATGGAGTCCATAAACCCAGTTGTAACCACCCCTCCGTAAGATTCCCCTTGTTCCCAACCAGCGTTCAGACTCTGGCATAGCTGACAATGCAGGCCTCTTGAAATTCTGCTACACTTTTAAATAAGCCCTAAGCCTTATTATCTGCTGCTATGACCTTTGACTGCAGAAGATAAGAATCTCTTTGTATTTTTCTAAAGAGGTCTTATGCTCACATACCATGGTCAAGTGATGATTAATTACACTTAGCCTTTCATTTTTTTCCCTCCACTGCATAACAGGAACCCAGCAGAAACTAATTGATTCCATTGTCCTTATAATTATTACTTTCCTCTGAATTCCTCAGAAGCCTGAAATAATTGAACTCACAACCTTTCATCAGTACCTATCCTTATCACAGGTGAAGATTTTAACAACTTCCCACTATAGCAATCAAGAGCTATCAGTGGTTGGCCGGGCATGGTGGCTCATGCCTGTAATTCCAGCACTTTGGAAGGCCAAGGCAGGCAGATCATCTGAGGTAGGGAATTAAAAGACCAGCCTGGCCAACATGGTGAATTAGTCTCTTCTAGAAATATAAAAATTAGCCGGACATGGTGGCACACGCCTGTAATCCCAGCTATTCAGAATGCTGAGGCACGAGAATCGCTTGAACCTGGGAGGTAGAGGTTGTAGTGAGCCGAGATCATGCCACTTTACTCCAGCCTGGGTGACAGAGCAAGACTCTGTCTCAAAAAAAAAAAAAAAAAAAAAAAAAAAAAAGAGCTATCAATGGCTACCCTCCAACAGCAATGGGGCCCTCACTACAGCCAGCTAGTTGGCTGGTGAGTGATCCATCTCTAAAGTTCCATTTTAAAGTTATCTTCCTCAGATCACCTAGAATGGGTTCTTTGGAAATATTATTATTTGATGAAGACATGCATTTTGGAAGATGTTGGAGAGTGCCCTCAGAATCAACTCATGTGGTAGTGTTTTAAAAAAAGAAGGATTAGGCAGTGGAATGAGTTCAACTGTGATGCATTACTTCCAAATAGGTCAGATGGAGCTGTTGAGTTGAGAAGGCCTGGAGAGTTTTCCTACAAAAGATATTGATGCTTCACTGCATTAGCACTTCCCATAGTGAGGTGGCTTTTGCCAGCTGAGGACAATTCCATTAGAAGGACTGACTTCAGAGCCAACATCTTCCAATGCTTCCAGGAAGAAAAAGCACCTGCTACATACTTTTATCATAAGAACTTGAAGTTACTATTCATAATTTTCTCTAGCTTTTGAATGTAGTTCAGGTAGCATAAAATCTGTCTCTATATTTATTCAACAGTCAATTTTCATACTCTATGACCCTGATAATATTACATAACCACACTGAACTATTTTCTGTTATTCTTATTTTATTTGTACTTATCTATTCTCTCTAAAATAAATTTAATTTTATAGGCTAAATGTGTTAAATTCAAATATCTAAATATTAAATAATGACAAAATGTAATTTTAAGAGCATATGATTTTTATTATTAAACTGGGGCCAAAATTCTTCATATGTATATAGTAATGTAAATAATTGAATATCTTATTTGATATATGAATATTTATTTTAAATATATTTCGATAACATAATATGGTTTCTTATAAAATATATTTCTATGTGTATAGGACTCATACCTTAGTTATATTTATATTCTTAAAAACCAATATAATGGGCATAAATACTCAATAATAATCTAATACATTAATACAAAGGAAGATTAATCTGTCATGAATATAGTCAATGTCAGTTTTCAGCAAGGAAACTGATATACATCATAATAATAATCTAAGAAAAATTTGTTTTTTCATTTAAATGCAGTAGCTACCCCTTTATAACTAAACTAATTTTCTTGAAACTTTTTTTGGCTGATTAAATGTGCCAAACACTAGTAGATTAAAGTCAATTTAAGAAAATTAATGTAATGTATGCTGTTTTCCTTAACTCTAGAAATAACAATCTCCCAATTGTCTCCAAAAGAATTTGTGGTATGAAAAAATTTGACAAAGGTTTTGATGTAATGGTAAGAGAAATGTTCCAAGACAATCTGAACATTTCCACAGTTTTTCTCTGTATACCTGTAAGAATTATCTTCTTAAGATGGCTGAATAGGAACAGCTCCAGGCTACAGCTCCCAGGGTAAGCGACATAGAAGATGGGTGATTTCTGCATTTCCAATTGAGGTATCAAGTTCATCTCAGTGGGGCGTGTCGGACAGCGGGTGCAGGACAGTGGGTGCAGCCCACCGAGCGAGAGCCAAAGCAGGGCAAGGCATCACCTCACCTAGGAAGCACAAGGGGGAAGGGAATTCCCTTTACTAGCCAAGGGAAACCATGACACACAGCACCTGGAAAATCGGGTCACTCCCACCCTAATACTGCACTTTTCCAAGGGTCTTAGCAAATAGCACACCAGGAGATTATATACTGTGCCTGGCTCAGAGGGTCCCAAGCCCACGAAGCCTCCCTCATTGCCAGCACAGCAGACTGAGATCAAACTGCAAGGCGCCAGTGAGGCTGGGGGAGGGAGACCCGCCATTGAGGCTTGAGTAGGTAAACAAAGTGGCCAGGAAGCTCGAACTGGGTGGAGCCCACTGTAGCTCAAGGAGGCCTGGCTACCTCTGTAGACTCTGCCTCTGGGGACAGGGAATAGCTAAACAAAAGGAAGCAGAAACCTCTGCAGATTTAAGTGTCCCTGTCTGAAAGCTTTGAAGAGAGTAGTTGTTCTCCCAGCAAGGAGTTTGAGATTTGAGAATGGACAGACTACCTCCTCAAGTAGGTCCCTGACCTCCGAGTACCCTAACTGGGAGGCACCCCTCAGCAGACTGACACTTCACACAGCCAGGTACCCCTCTGAGGGGAAGCTTCCAGAGGAACAATCAGGCAGCAACATTTGCTGTTCAGCAATATTTGCTGTTCTGCAGCCTCCACTGCTGATACCTAGGCAAACAGGGTCTGGAGTGGATCTCCAGCAAACTCCAACACACCTGTAGCTGAGGGTCCTGACAGTTAGAAGGAAAACTAACAAACAGAAAGGACATCCACACCAAAACCCCATCTGCACGTCACCATCACCAAAGACCAAAGGTAGATAAAACCACAAAGATGGGGAAAAAACAAAGCAGAAAAGCTGAAAATCCTAACAATCAGAGTGCCTCTCCCCCTGCAAAGGAATGCAGTTCCTCACCAGCAATGGAACAAAGCTGGATGGAGAATGACTTTGACAAGTTGAGAGAAGAAGGCTTCAGACGATCAACCTTCTCTGAGTTAAAGGAGGAAGTTTGAACCCATCGCAAAGAAGCCAAAAACCTTGAAAAAAGATTAGACGAATGGTTAACTAGAATAACCAATGTAGAGAAATCCTTAAATGACCTGATGGAGCTGAAAACCATGGCACGAGAACTACGTGATTAATGAACAAGTTTCAGTGACTGATTTGATCAACTGGAAGAAAGGGTATCAGTGATTGAAGATCAAATGAATGAAATGAAGCGAGAAGAGAAATTTAGAGAAAAAAGAGTAAAAAGAAATGAACAAAGCCTCCAAGAAATATGGGACTATGTGAAGAGACCAAATCTACGTCTGATTGGTGTACCTGAAAATGATGGGGAGAATGGAATCAAGTTGGAAAACACTCTGCAGGATATTATCCAGGAGAACTTCCCAACCTAGCAAGGCAGGCCAACATTCAAATTTAGGAAATACAGACCACGCCACAAAGATAATCCTCAAGAAGAGCAACTCCAAGACACATAATCATCAGATTCAAGAAGTTGAAATGAAGGAAAAAATGTTAAGGTCAGCCAGAGAGAAACGATGAGTTACCCACAAAGGGAAGCCCATCAGACTAACAGTGGATCTCTTGGCAGAAACTCTACAAGCCAGAAGAGAGTGGCGGCCAATATTCAATATTCTAAAAGAAAAGAATTTTCAACCCAGAATTTCATATCCAGCCAAAGTAAGTTTCATAAGTGAAGGAGAAATAAAATCGTTTACAGACAAGCAAATACTGAGAGATTTTGTCACCACCATGCCTGCCCTACAAGAGCTCCTGAAGGAAGCACTAAACATGGAAAGGAACAACCAGTACCAGCCACTGTAAAAACATGCCAAAATGTAAAGACCATCGATGCTAGGAAGAAACTGCATCAACTAATGAGCAAAATAACCAGCTAACATAATAATGACAGGATCAAATTCACACATAAAATTATTAACTGTAAATGTAAATGGACTAAATGCTCCAATTAAAAGACACAGACTGGCAAATTTTATAGAGTCAAAACCCATCAGTGTGCTGTAGTTAGGAGACCCATCTCATATGCAGAGACACACATAGGCTCAAAATAAAGGAATGGAGGAAGATCTACCAAGAAAATGGAAAACAATAAAAGGCAGGGGTTGCAATCCTACTTTCTGATAAAACAGACTTTAAACCAACAAGGATCAAAGGAGACAAAGAAGGTCATTACATAATGGTAAAGGGATCAATTCAACAAGAAGAGCTAACTATCCTAAATATATATGCGCCCAATGCAGGAGCACCCAGATTCATATAGCAAGTCCTTAGAGACTTACAAAGAGACTTAGACTCCCATACAATAATAATGAGAGACTTTAACACTCCACTGTTAACATTAGACAGAACAAGACAGAAAGTTAACAAGGATATCTAGGAATTGAACTCAGCTCTGCACCAAGCAGACCTAATAGACATCTACAGAACTCTCCACCACAGATCAGCAGAATATACATACTTCTCAGCACCACATCATACCTATTCCAAAACTGACCACATAGTTGGAAGTAAAGCACTCCTCAGCAAATGTAAAAGAACAGAAATTATAACAAACTGTCTCTCAGACCACAGTGCAATCAAACTAGAACCAAGGATTCAGAAACTCACTCAAAACCACTCAACTATATGGAAACTGAACAACCTGCTCCTGAATGACTACTGGGTACATAACGAAATGAAGGCAGAAATAAAGATGCTCTTTGAAACCAATGAGAACAAAGATACAACATACCAGAATCTCTGGCACACATTTAAAGCAGTGTGTACAGGGAAATTTATAGTACTAAATGCCCACAAGAGAAAGCAGGAAGGATCTAAAATTGACACCCTAACATCACAATTGAAGGAACTAGAGAAGCAAGAGCAAACACATTCAAAAGCTAGCAGAAGGCAATAAATAACTAAGATCAGAGCAGAACTGAAGGAGATAGAGACACAAAAAAGCCCTTCAAAAATCAATGAATCCAGGAGCTAGTTTTTTGAAAAGATCAACAAAATTGATAGACTACTAGCAAGACTAATAAAGAAGAAAAGAGAAAAGAATTAAATAGATGTAATAAAAAAATGAGAAAGGGGATATCACCACCGACCCCACAGAAATACAAACTGCCATCAGAGAATACTGTAAACACCTCTATGCAAATAAACTAGAAAACCGAGAAGAAACAGATAAATTCCTGGAGACATACATACTCCCAAGACTAAACCCAGAAGATGTTGAATCCCTGAAGAGACCAATAACAGGCTCTGAAACTGAGGCAATAATTAATAGCCTATCAACCAAAAAAAGTCCAGGACCAGACGGATTCACAGTCGAATTCTACCAGAGGTACAAGGAGGAGCTGGTGTCATTCCTTCTGAAACTATTCCAATCAACAGAAAAAGAGGGAATCCTCCCTAACTCATTTTATGAGGCCAACATCATCCTGATACAAAAGCCTGGCAGAGATACAACAAAAAAAGAGAATTTTAGACCAATATCCCTGATGAACATCGACACAAAAATCCTAAATAAAATACTGGCAAACCGAATCCAGCAGCATATCAAAAGCCTATCTGCCATGATCAAGTGGGCTTCATCCCTGGGATTCGAGACTGGTTCAACATACATAAATTAATAAACGTAATCCAGCATGTAAACAGAACCAAAGACAAAAACCACAGGATTAATCTCGATAGATGCAGAAAAGGCCTTTGACAAAATTCAACAGCACTTCATGCTAAAAAACTCTCAATAAATTCGGTATTGATGGAATGTATCACAAAATAATAAGAGCTATTTATGACAAACCCACAGCCAATATCATAGTGAATGGGCAAAAACTGGAAGGATTCCCTTTGAAAACTGGCACAAAACAGGGATGCCCTCTCTCACCACTCCTATTCAACACAGTGTTGGAAGTGCTGGCCAGTGCAATCAGGCAGGAGAAAGAAATAAAAGGTATTCAATTAGGAAAAGAGGAAGTCAAATTGTCCCTGTTTGCAGATGACATGATTGTATATTTAGAAAACCCCCTTGTCTCAGTCCAAAATCTCCTTAAGCTGATAAGCAACTTCAGCAAAGTCTCAGGATACAAAATCAATGTGGAAAAATCACAAGCATTCCTACACACCAAAAACAGATAAACAGAGAGCCAAATCATGAGTGAACTCCCATTCACAATTGCTTCAAAGAGAATAAAATACCTAGGCATCCAACTTACAAGGGATGCGAAGGACCTCTTCAAGGAGAACTACAAACCACTGCTCAACAAAATAAAAGAGGACACAAACAAATGGAAGAACATCCCATGCTCACAGATAGGAAGAATCAATAACATGAAAATGGCCATGCTGCCCAAGGTTATTTATAGATTCAATGCCATCCCCATTAAGCTACCAATGACTTTCTTCACAGAATTGGAAAAAACTACTTTAAAGTTCATATGGAACCAAAAAAGAGCCCACATTGCCAAGACAATCCTAAGCCAAAAGAAGAAAGCTGGAAGCATCATGCTACCTGACTTCAAACTATGCTACAAGGCTACAATAACCAAAACAGCATGGTACTGGTACCAAAACAGAGATATAGAACAATGGAACAGAACAGAGCCCTCAGAAATAATACCACACATCTACAACTACCTGATCTTTGACAAACCAGACAAAAAAAAGAAATGGGGAAAGGATTCCCTATTTAATAAATGGTGCTGGGAAAACTGACTAGCCGTATGTAGAAAGTTGAAATTGGATCCCTTCCTTACACCTCATACAAAAAAATAATTCAAGATGGATTAGAGACTTAAATGTTAGACCTAAAACCATAAAAACCCTAGAAGAAAACCTAGGCAATACCATTCAGGACATAGGCATGGGCAAGGACTTCATGTCTAACACACCAAAAGCAACGGCAACAAAAGCCAGAATTGACAAGTGGTATCTAATTAAAGAGCTTCTGCACAGCAAAAGAAACTACCATCAGAGTGAACAAGCAACCTACAGAATGGAAGAAAATTTTTGCAATCTACTCATGTGACTAAGGGCTAATATCCAGAACCTACAAAGAACTTAAATAAATTTATAAGAAAAAAACAAACAACCCTATCAAAAAGTGGGTGAAGGATATGATCAGACACTTCTCAGAAGAAGACATTTACGCAGCCAACAGACGCATGAAAAAATGCTCATCATCACTTGCCATCAGAGAAATGCAAATCAAAACCACTCATATATTTTTCTTTTTTGACTCATGAACTGTAGGCTACTTGTAAACTGAGTGATTTATATAATGCTCAGCATATTGTAGACACGTAAAATGTGCATGAAAATAATGAACATAAACATTTTAGATTAAGACATATTTGATAATACTCATCGTGTTACACATATACTGGCAAATTACCTCATCTTTCTGAAACTCGACTTCCCAGGACATTAAAAGAGATGAAGTTGCTATAAAAATGAAATTAGTTGGCATATGTAAAGTTTCTTCCAAAACATCATAGCCCCAAATAGGTTTTCAATAAATATTAGGTATATCACTCATTAGTTGATTATTTGTACACCATGTCCTGAACACCTACATGTTGAGATTAATAGAAGTTCAAAAAAATATTGCAAAGTAAAACTGAGGAAATAGATGATTTTTTTTTCTTATTTGATAGAATGTTTATTTGTTCATTAATTTACTCACATATTTGTATGATGACTACATCATACTTTTGAAAATTAATTAATTAATTAATTTTTTATTAGACTTTAAGTTATATTTATTATACTTTATTATACTCTAAGTCTTCCACAATGGTTGAACTAGTTTACAGTCCCACCAACAGTGTAAAAGTGTTCCTATTTCTCCACATCCTCCCCAGCACCTGTTGTTTCCTGACTTTTTAATGATCGCCATTCTAGCTGGTGCACCTGTCGTGGGGTGGGGGGATTGGGGAGGGACAGCATTAGGAGATATACCTAATGTAAACGACCAGTTAATGGGTGTAGCACACCAACATGGTACATGTATACATATGTAACAAACCTGCACATTGTGCACATGTACCCTAGAACTTAAACTATAATAAAAAATTAATTAATTTTAAAAAGTATGATGTAAATAGTCATCATACAAATATGTAAGTGAATTAATGAACAAATAAACATTCTATCAAACAGAAAAAAAAAGAATTATCTACTTCCCCAGTTTTACTTTGCAATATTTTTTTTGAGCTTCTATTAATCTCAACATGTAGGTGTTCAGGACATGGTGTACAAATAATCAACTAATGAGTGATATACCTAATATTTATTGAAAACCTATTTGGGGCTACGATGTTTTGGAAGAAACTTTACATATGCCAGCTAATTTCATTTTTATAGCAACTTCATCTCTTTTAATATCCTGGGAAGTCGAGTTTCAGAGAGATGAGGTAATTTGCCAGTATATACGTAACACGATGAGTATTATCAAATATGTCTTAATCTAAAATGTTTATGTTCGTTATTTTCATGCACATTTTACATGTCTACAACATGCTAAGCATTATATAAATCACTCAGTTTACAAGTAGCCTACAGTTCATGAGTCAAAAAAGGAAAATATATGAGTAAGAAGAAAAAAAAAAAAAACTCAGTTAAATAAATGATCCTATAGAGATCTAAGCCAAATACAGACAACTATTTCTTTCCGGAAAGAATAGTAAAGGCTTCCTGAAAAAATGATACCTGAAATAAATCCTAAATTGTGAATATAGTATGCCAGATAATATATTAAAATAAATTGTAAAATGTTATTTTAAGAGCATATGATTTTTATTATTCAACAGGCGCCAAAATTCTTCACAAGTATACAGTATTGTATACATGTGAAGAGTAGGAATTAGCACATATAAAGTTCTGAGATATCAGAGCCAATATCAGATACCAGCAAAGCTAGAAAAGACTTCTGGGTATTGGGGAATAATAATTTGGTATGATATTTGAGAGACAAAAATGGGCCAAATCATTAGTAGCACCGTCTATACTAAAGAAAATCCATTCCATTATATTACTTTTTTAGCCAGGCTTTCACTTTAGAAAGATCATCCTGGCTCTTTCTGGAGAATAGATTTGGAGGTGGCAAAAAGAGTGGTAAGAAGATCAGTAAGAAGGTGGTGGTAACAACTGAGATGAACAATGACGGGGGCTTTGAAATAAGGGTGACAATGGGCACGGAGAGGAGGCTTAAATGAACTGAACTGGGTGAGTGATTAGAAACCAGGCTGGGCAAAAGGTGGGAGTTAAAGAAGGTCTCTAAGGACCTGGATTTAGCAGTTAGGTAGACAGTGCACTAACTGAAACACGAAATGTAAAGAGAGAACTTTACCTGGCTGTGAGTGAGGTGGGATGGGAGTTGTAAAAGGTAAGAAAAAGTTGTAAAAGGTAAGAAAGTACAGTTCTCCCGAGACCTGTACTATTGCTCAACACTTTAGGTGTTTGGCTCACGCAGCTCCTCCAGTTGCAATGTACATGACCTAGAGCCAGAATAAGTCTGGGCTACAGATACGAATTTGGGAGTCATCAATATGCTGTGGAGGGCAACGGACCACTCGAGGAGCATGCAGAATGGAAAAAGGGAAGGACCCAGTGACAGAGGTCTGGGTAGTACTAAGTACAGGCAAAAAAAAAAAAAAAAAAAGTTGGATGGGAGAGGTTTGTAAAAGACTAAGGAAAAAGTGGTAAAGAGGAAGAGAGGTAGAATCAAAACAAATCAATAGTAAATAAAATAGCACTTCCGCAGCCATGGAGAGGTTGGAGAGCAGAATAAGTGGTGAAAAGACAACGCAACTGGAAAGTGACTTTAAATTTGGCAAGTAATAGATCACTGGTGACCTTTGCCAGAGTTGTGTCAGTGGAGTGATGGGTCTAGCATTTTCCTGTACTTTATAGAGTGAAAGTCAAGTAAAAACATGGAGAGATGAATGGGTATAATCCTTTCAAGAAACTTGGCTCTAACAAAAAATAAATAAAGAAACAAACAAATAAATAAATAAATAAAAATAAAAATAAAGGAGTTAGGGGGCTAGAGGACATGTGATCAAGAGAGTCTTGTTTTGTTTTGTTTTTCGTTAAGCGGAGAGTTTGTTTTTCCTTAAGCTGAGTGCATTTAAATTCCTAGGATAAAATAAAACATAAGGAGCTTTAGGAAAATGCCCAATGTTTGAAATAGCTATTTTTGTAGAAAATAATTATTATTTTAGTGGTACAATCTGATGGCAGCAGTGGCCCCATTTGGAGTGGCTGCTGGAAAGGCGATGACTGCTGTGGAGGAGATGCAGCTAGGGCTGTGCACTCCGTGGAAACTGCAGGAGCCGGGAACAAGCAAGAGCCCTGCCCCCTTCCAAGTTGGTAGAGTGGGAGCCCTGTGATCCCAGGTGCAGATGCAGCCCCCAGCCGCAGCAGCAAACCCGGACATCCCTGTGCTCTTGACCCGCGACGCCCCCCGGCCCTTGCATATTTAGAAGTGCCTGCTCCCACTGCCTGGCCTCTCCCGGCTCCCAGCACCTGCTCCAATTTTGGAGCAAATTTGTGGCCTAGCTCGGGCGCTGTCATGACCACGCCTGGTGTGTTCGTGCTAGGGTTGACACTGACACACCAGCCTCCTACTGTCTCACCCACCTCCGGACTTTAGGTGCTGACAAGTACAGTACAGAGGCCCAGATGGGGCTGAGGGCCACTCGGCACTGGACTGCAGGCACCCCCTAGCATGAATAGCCGGGGCGTCATGAAGAGGGCAGAAGGCAGATAGGCACCTGGACAGAAAGGGGCAGGACCCCTGTGAAATCCCACCTTCAAACCATGGACTCTGTAGCATGGTGCCCAGGCTGCCAGTTCCCTCTACTAAAGAGAGAACTTATAGTGCTTTTTCCAGGCTTGCCCATGGCTGCCCATGGACCAATCAGCATGCACTTCATCCCCTCTTAAGCCCATTAAATTCCCAGACTCAGCCAGACTGGGATAGACAACAGAATGACCTGCCTAGGGAAAAGAGCTACACACTGTGGGTCTCCTCTCCACTGAGAGCTGTACACTCATCATGACAACCTGCCTGCAGATAGGAGCTACCCGCTCTGAGTCTCCTCTCTGCTGAGGGCCGCACACATGCTTCGATGACCTGCCTGTGAAAGGAGCTACCCACGTCAGGTCTCCTGAGGCCTGTACTATTGCTCAATAAAGCTCCTCTTCACCTTGCTCACGCCTGTAGTTGTCCTTGTACCTCATGCTTTCTGGATGCGGGAAAAGAACTCGGGACCTTCTGAACGGCAGGACTGAAAGAATTGTAACACAAACAGGAATGAAACATGCATCCCTGCTCACCACATTGCGGGTGATGAGAAGAAGAGAAGACAGAAACAGACAAGAGCCATGGTCCTTCGGGAAACCCAGATCTGGGAGCTCCCCAAGCCAGAGCCGTGACACACTCTTTGGAGTTCTGCAGTTTCTTGCGTCTCCAAGATTCAGGGCACCACCACGTTCCCCAGCGTCTGCAGTGAAAGCCACTTGCAGTACGCCTGGTCCAGCTGCGGCCTAGCAGGGAGTAAATGCCCATGCTAGTGCCGGTAGCTGCCCACCCCGCTGCAGCTGGTGTGCCTGGCTGTACACAGTGGCCAGACCCTGTGGTTGCTCATACAGCCTTCATCGTTCCCTGCCTGGCTTACTCTTGACAGGTATGAGATCCAGGCCAGTAGCGCAAGTTGAGCGCAGCCTAACAGGCCGAGTGGGCAAAACAAACCCAATGGACCTGAGCAAAACTTGGGCAAAGATGCCACCCAAGGGCCTTGCAACACTTTTTATATGAATTTTTTACAACTTGACACTCGACATCAATAAGATATTTCTTTCTCTCTCTCTCTCTCTCTCTCTCTCTCTCTCTCTCTCTCTCTCTCTCTCTCTTTCTCTCCCCCTCTCCCTCTCTCTCTCTCTCTTTCTTTCTTGAGTCTCGTTCTGTCACCCAGGCTGGAGTGCGGTGGCGCCATCTCGGCTCACTGCAACCTCCGCCTCCCAGGTTAAGAGATTCTCGTGCCTCAGCCGCCGGTGTAGCTGGGATTACAGGTGTGCCCCGGGCTAATTTTTGTATTTTTAGTAGAGGCGGGGTTTCACCATGCTGGCCAGGCTGGTCACAAACATCCCTCAGCCTCCCAAAGTGTGGGATTATAGGCATAAGCCATCGCACTCGACCAAGATTTATTTTATCAGTTGTGTGTCCCTATTTTTCAAAAGGTTTTCATTTCAGATTCTAGGCTAGAAAACTTAAAATTATTTTTGACCCTGCCCTATACTTACATCAAGGCATACACGTTCTTAACTTTAAAAACTCCAAAGTTAGTTATTAAATTATGGAAGCATATGTTTAGTCCACTCTCCACTACCACTCAAGTTTCTCTAGTGACATAAACAAGCTCACTCACCTCCCAACATGCGCTGGCGCAATTAATCCATAAGCTTGTGATTAATCAGTTATTAACTGCAACTGAAGTCACAGGGTGCAGTTACAAGTTAAAAAATCAGTTAATCGCAAAAATAATCACAGCAGAAGCATGTTTTCCACAGGGGTTTATTCCACCATTTGGTCCAATTTTTCTGTCTTTAATCTTTGAATTAAACCAAATTAATCTGAAAACCCAGATGGAAAGACACACTAAAAACTATATTGGATGTCATCTTTTTTTCTCTGGAAAGTTCCAGAAATCTTAAAAACCTATACAGAAGATATGTAAATGTGGTTCCTTAAGGAAAATAACTGCTCAATATACTTGGGGCACTAAAGCTAGAAAAGTGTATTATTTTTTCACTTTATGAATAAGAATTTATATTACTAATATAACTATAGTATGAATGCACTATATGAGTGATAGCTCATAATAATAGATAATGCTAATTAGATACATATGACTGTCAATGACCACAACCTGAATGAAATGGTTACTGTGAAGCTATACAAAAGAGAAATTAAATCATTGTTAGACATTAATAATTAAGAACAAAGCATCAATATCAATGATTTGTAGTTCTGCAGATATCAATTCAAAAGCACTGTTTTCTTTGATAAATCAATGGGAAATTTTGTGCAAATAATGACAGGAAATGTTTCATATCTTTCCTACATAGCAATTTTTGAACAATGGGTAATCTTATTTGATCATCCATAATAAAAGACAAAATGAATACTTACAGCCAACTTCCCCAAATTGGACATTTCTAAGAATGAGGCTATGTATAAAACTTAGATTCATTCATTCTAGTGTGAAATTTTGTTTTTACGCATTTACTCACACAAATTAGAATCCATTGCATCTTCAATAAGTTTTTAAAAATATATGCAGCTACATGTTTTGCATATCTTTGCTAATATTATCCTGATGGTTTTATGTATCATTCTAGAGAAATAGTTTTTGAACCTTGATATCCTGGAAAAACTGTCCCAGGATTTTTCTTTTACCTCTTCCTCACTCATTTTCTATCAAACTCCTGAAAAATGAAAATAACAAAGGATATAAATTTTTACACTATGTGTGTGTGTGTGTGTGTGTATCTGATATGGTTTGGTTGTGTCCCCACCAAATCTCATCCTGAATCGTAGTTCGCATAATCCCCACATGTGGTGGGAGGGACCCGGTGGGATACAATGGAACCATGGGGACAGTGTCCCCCATGCTATTCTCGTGATAGTAAGTTCTCACAAGATCTCGTGGTTTTATAAGGGCTCCCCACCTCACTCAGCTCTCATTTTTCTCTCTCCTACTGCGCTGTGAAGAAGTGCTTTTAACCATGATTTTAAATTTCTGGAGGCCTCCCTATCCATGCAGAACTGTGAGTCAATTAAACATCTTTTTTCATAAATGATTGTCTCTGCTATTTCTTCACAGCAGTGTGGAACAGGCTAATACAGTATCTATACTCACACACAAACACACACACATACAGTATACATACAGTCATGTGCTGCATAACCGTGTTTCGGTCAACAACAGACTACATATAAAATTGTGGTTCCACAAAGTATAATACCACATTTTTATTGTTGTTTTTCTATGTTTAGATACACAAATATATATCACTGTGTTACAATCGCCTACAGTATTCAGTATAGTAACATGCTGTAGAGGTTTGTGGTCTAGGGGCAACAGGCTATACCATATCACCTAGGTGTGTATTAGGCTATACTATCTCGGTTTGCGTAAGTATGCTCTACAATGTTCATACAATGATGAAATCATTTAAGGGCACATTTCTCAGAACATATCCCTGGTGTGCGTGTGTGTGTGTGTGGGTGTGTGTGTGTGCACGCGCGCATATAATATATACAGATTTTTGTCTTTTTGTAAAAATTAAATCATATAACACTTTTTTGATATTTATAGAAGCTTTCTTTCTTTCTTTTTCTGTTTTTTTTTTTTTTTTTTTTTTTTTTGAGACAGAGTCTCACTCTGTCACTCAGGCTGGAGAGCAGTGGCACAATCTCGGCTCACTGCAATCTCCACCTCCTGGGTTCAAGCGATTCTCCTGCCTCAACCTTCCGAGCAGCT
Source organism: Rhinopithecus roxellana (assembly GCF_007565055.1). Lineage (NCBI taxonomy): Eukaryota > Metazoa > Chordata > Mammalia > Primates > Cercopithecidae > Rhinopithecus > Rhinopithecus roxellana. Next base: position 3,480,427 of record NC_044553.1, read on the forward strand.
GCCCGGCTAATTTTTGCTATTTTCAGTAGAGACACAGTTTCACCATGTTGGCCAGGCCTGTCTCAAACTACTATCCTCAGGTGATCAGCCTGCCTTGGCCTCTCAAATTGCTGGGATTACAGGCGTGAGCCACAATGCCGAGCCAGCAGCTTTATTTCTAATTGCCAAAACTTGGAGGCAACTAAGATGTCCTTCAGTGGGTGAACTGATAAATAAAAGGTATTACATACAGACGGTGGAATATTATTCAGTACTGAAAAGAAGTGAGCTCTCAAGCCATGAATACACTTGGAGGAATCTTAAATGCATATCAGTAAGTGAAAGAAGCCAATCTGTAAAGGCAACACGATATGATTCCAAATATATGACATTCTGGAAAAGGCAAGCAATGGAGACAGTAAAAAGGCCAGTGGCTGCCAAAAGTTTGTAGGGATGGAGGGATAAATAGGCAGAGCACAGAGGATTTTTAGGGCAATGGAACTACTCTGTGTGATACTAAAATGGTGGATATGTGTCATGATACATTGTCCAAACCCATAGAATTTACAACAGTAAGAGTGAAGCCTAATGTAAACTATGGACTAGGGTAATAATGATACGTCAATGCAGTTTCATCAACTGTAATCAGCCACTCTGGTACTGGAAGTAGACAGTGGGAGGGGTTGTGCATGCATGGAGGAGGAAGTACATGGGAATTTTAAAATAACACTTAAAAAAAAAAAAACTTACTTTTCTCACACAAACTACTTCATTGAAATTCCTCCAAGGTAGAGCTCTAATCCTCCCCAACCTTTTAAAAATAGTTGTATAATATTCCTGGTCATGAATGTTTTCTAATTTAGTCAATCATTCCCATTAATTGACTCTAAACTCATACCTTCAAACTGGTGGCTTTATTTTGTTAGGAGAAATTCTTGTAAGGAACCTGGTTTGTAACTAGTTGTATCGAATTTTGCCTAATAGCTTTCCAAAAGGAATGTACCCTTCACCACAAGCATATGAGTATTCTTCTTCCTGAATTTCAGCCATAACAGGCTTTTTTGCTCTTCTAAATTTTTGTGCACTCTGATTGTGTGAAGTGATAGCTCATTGTTACTTTCTATTTGCACTTCCTTGATGACTGTTGAACTTGATTGGGTTTTCATTTGATGATTTTCTAGACTTTTGCTTCCTTGAACTGTCTACTTAGATCCTTTGTCTATTTTTATCTTGGATTAGTTATCTTTTTCTTTAAAAATTTTAAAAACAAATCTTTGTATATATGGATAATCTTTTGGTTATTATTTTTCTATTAATTCTGTTCAGCAAGTCTCATTTCATAGACATATAACTTAATTTTTATATAGTAAAATATGACTGTCTTTTCTTGCATAGCTTTGAATGGCAAAGTATAATAAAGTATGACTAGTTTTCCTCTAGATTGCAGATAAAGTCTTTACTCCATCCAGAACCGAATTTTGAATGTTGTGTCACTTCGAGGTCTAATTTTATTTTCTTTTGATGGAGATATAGTAGCCACACCACCACTGAATACTCATTCTACCACAATGAGTTGAACCCAAATTTACCATACATTAAAGTTTCACATGTTGGGATCTACTTCTGGCTTATCTTCTCTGTTACAAGAATTTATTTTTCTTTTCTTGTGCAAAACCATATTAGTGTGACATAGAGGTTTTTAGCTTCTGAACTCTACTAATAAAACTTCACCCTGTCCCGGTCCCTTGCTGCTTTCTATTTTGTGCTTTTTTGGTGATTCTCAAGCATCTATGCTACAGTTAATGCCCAGATTATTTTCTTTTACAAACAAACAAAAAAGCAGCTGAGAAGTGGCTCATGCCTGTAATCCCAGCACTTTGGCTACGATTTCAACACCAGCCTGAGCAACATAGCGAAACCCTGCCTCTATAAAAACTAAAAGTTAGCTGGGCATGGTGCATCCTGTAATTATTGCTGAGGTTGAGGTAAGAGAATTGCTTAAGCCCAGGAAGTCGAGGCTGCAGTTGTGAGTCACAATTGCACGCCACTCCACTCCATTCTGGACCACAGAGCGAGACCCTGTCTCTAAAATAAATGAATAAATAAATAAACACACACAGGGAGAAACAAAACTATGCTGGGATTGTTCATTGGGAATCAATTAAATTCACATATAAATTTTAATTTTCAGTAAGTGAAAACTCAGATATCCATCTGACATGGTGCCATCACCAAATACAGATACTTAATCACATTTCTAACACTAACTTTTTTTTTTTTTTTTTTTTTTTTTTGAGACGGAGTCTCGCTATCACCCAGGCTGGAGTGCAGTGGCCGGATCTCAGCTCACCGCAAGCTCCGCCTCCCAGGTTCACGCCATTCTCCTGCCTCAGCCTCCCGAGTAGCTGGGACTACAGGCGCCCACCACGTCGCCCGGCTAGTTTTTTTGTATTTTTTAGTAGAGACGGGGTTTCACCGTGTTAGCCAGGATGGTCTCGATCTCCTGACCTCGTGATCCGCCCGTCTCGGCCTCCCAAAGTGCTGGGATTACAGGCTTGAGCCACCTCGCCCGGCCTTCTAACACTAACTTTAAAGGCATATTTTTTTTTTTTTTTACTGCGGCACCGCTCTTTGGACAATATTTAACTATTTAAATTTTGCTAGAAAATAATCAATTTCCTTAAGAACTGCATGAAGCATCTCTTAATTTTGTGATCTCTCCTTTATCTAAGGTTATGTCTCTTTCCTCATTCTGAATCAGGAATATTTTTACTTCCTTTCTTCCCTCTTTTATTAGAATGACAAGAGGTTTGTCATTTTTATTTTCCTTTTAAAATAACCAGATTTGCATTTTAAAAAATGTCTAGCTGTATTTCCTTGCTGTTATGCTATCTTCAACTTTTACTTTACTAATGCTGTATTAATTTACTTAATTTAATTACACGTTTGTGATTCATTAGGATGAGAATTTTCGGTGTTTCATTACTTTCTTTTTAATAACTATGGCATTTTGAGCTGATTTTCCATTGAATTTAGCATTTGTTTTGTTCAAAGATTTTACTATCAATTATCTGTTTAAGTGCCTCCTAAATGGTATATAATTTGCCTATTGATTTTCCTTTGGTACAGAGATTATCAAGGTATGTTTAAAATGTCCAAGAAGAAATAATTTAACAATCACCTTTTTATTACTTATTTCTATTATGGTTAGAACTTATGCCATCCAAATATTTACATATTGGAATTTGTCCTTTTTTGCTTTGTGATTTCCTCTTTCTCTTAGGAGTTCATATTTTTTTGTATTAGCTCAGGCAGTTATCTTTTCTCCCCATTCAGTATGGGTTCAGGATTTTCAGTAAGCACAGCTACAAATTCAAGCCTTTTCAAGTTAATGTAATTATTTTCTAAAATTTCTGGTATTTGTATATTACTTCCATAGGCTATATCCTCCAAGTCTTTCTCCCTCTTCCCCCTCCTCATGATTTATATATCTTCATACTTCGTGCTTTGTATTTTGAGATATTTCTAGCACTTCCTGTCCTAGGCCACTAATTTGATCCCCATTTTCAGTTTATTTACTGAACTATTTAGTTAAGAAATTATGATTTTCAGTATCACCAAATCTAGCATGCATATGTATATATATGTGCACATGCACTCAAAGGTATGTACCTGGCAAATAAATCTCTTTAAATATTAGCCTTCTTTTTATTTATTTGTATTTATTAACACTTAAGCTGTTCTGTGTTTCACTGGGTATATATTCCATTTAATTTTTACTAACCTTTGCTTCTGACACAGGATACTGTTGATAGGTTACTCTTCTTTGTCAGATTTTTGGGGCTCTAATCTGGTTGTTGAAGAATCCTAATGGTAGGCGATATCAAAAGCGGGGGAAGACAAAGTCATCCCTGCTCCACAGACCAGTGGTGAAGAGGCAGGCTAGCCTCTTCTGAAGCACTGGAGACAATCTCCCTGCCTTCTTTGTCGCTTCTTTCAGCCTCAGGACAGAGAACACTTTCCCAGCCTATCTCTTCTATGTGCATGATATGGTTTGGCTCTGCAACCCCACCCAAATTTGATCTTGTAACTCACATAATTCCTACTTGTTATGGGAGGGACCTGGTGGGAATCATGACTGAATCATGGTGGCGGGTTGTTGGGGTGGGGGGCCTTTCCCATGCTGTTCTGGTGATAGTGAATGGGTCTTGTGAGATCTGGTGGTTTTAAAACTGGAAGTTTCTTTGCACAGACTGTCTTTGTGCCTGCTGCCATCCATGTAAGATATGACATGCTCCTCCTTGCCTTCTACCATGATTGTGAGGCCTCCCAAGCCATATGGAACCGTAAGTGCAATAAACCTTCTTTTGTAAATTGCCCTGTCGCGGGTATGTCTTTATCAGCAACATGAAAATGAACTAATACAATGCACTTTTGTGTTTCAGCATGAGGAGGAAAACACATTTAGCCAATCTTGAACTCAGACAAATCTAGTCCCCTAATATTCTGTTGGTGAAGAACTGGAAGGACCCATTTCAGCGGCATAGGGTCATAGTGGTGACAACAATGTTGTTTCCCGGGAAGCAGAAGCAACTGTGCTAATTACAGCACCCTGAATTTAATATGAGCAACAACAGCACACATTGAGAAACTCAGCACACACTGGCTGCAAAAGAGGCAGCCATGTCCTCCCTGGCTTGTGGAGGGATTGAGGGCTGTGCTTCTCCATGTCATCTAGCTCACAGACTGTTTTCCAAATTTCATTCTATGACCATAAAGCAATTCTATAAAGTTCACTTTTACTCATTTATTTGTTTAGTTAGGAGGTGAGTCACTAAGTTAGTTGATTAATTTAAATCAGCCAATTTTGTAATCTGCGGCTTGTATGGAACAGTTTATTAAAAAAGCATTAATAAATAAATAGAGCTATAGATTAACTCCATTCCCCCTCCCACTGGCCCAGAAAGCCTATGTGATGGGCTATTTCTTATCCCACTATTGGATGAAATTTTAGGCACATTCCACAGCTTTCCCAGTCCCCTGAGTCAATCACAAGAACAGTCCCATTTCTGTAATTAAAATGTCCAGTTCAATAATTTTGAAAAAGACCTGTGAAGTTTCTGATTTAAAATTTCTCTATTCCTCCCAGCTGTCTTCTAGTTCAGGCTTGATATCCTGAAAGTTTGAGGGGAAAGAGTGGAAGTGGTGTTACTTATCCTTTCTCCTCTCTTCACCTACTTTGTTCTTTGACCCTTCCATTTTCACTAGCCATAGGGTGTAACTTTTCAGGGCTGTAGAAGTGATGATGGAAGGAGGGGAGGTAAGGGATAAAAGTATCTCATCCTTTGTAGAGGAAACAGTCTACAAATCTTAGGGTGGAACTCTTGAAGGACCCCCTCAATTGCTTCCATTTCTAGGTTCCACTGTCAGCTGCTTATATAAACCAAAGTGGAAGGATCTCCCATGCTGGTATGGATGGTCTTTTAAAATGGTTTCACCTTTAGGCCGGGCGTGGTGGCTCAAGCCTGTAATCCCAGCACTTTGGGAGGCTGAGACGGGCGGAACACAAGGTCAGGAGATCGAGACCATCCTGGCTAACACGGTGAAACCCCGTCTCTACTAAAAAATACAAAAAAACTAGCCGGGCGAGGTGGCGGGCGCCTGTAGTCCCAGCTACTTGGGAGGCTGAGGCAGGAGAATGGCGTAAACCCAGGAGGCGGAGCTTGCAGTGAGCTGAGATCCGGCCACTGCACTCCAGCCTGGGCGACAGAGGGAGACTCCGTCTCAAAGAAAAAAAAAAAAGAAACAAAAATTGATTTCACCTTTTAGGCCTTTGCCAAAACTGTTATACAAAGAGACTCGGTTAAAAATAATATTTTCAGAACAAATTAGTAGTAATAATGGAACTATAAGCCCTCATACATAGATATTTTTGGCTCTTGTAATAAACCCTTGTCCCAAACTAATCTCTACATACTGATAGGCAGAATAAAAACACACATTTGTGTTCTACCTTGATTTGCATAAATAAAAAAAGAATTGGTGGCTAAATATGAGATAATTCCATTTTTTGGAGGCCCGTATACACCTTTTTCTCTGTTTTGATTTATCCCATTTTATGCGTGGCACTGTTAACTCTTTTTTTTTTTTTTTTTTTTTTTTTTTTCAGACAGAGTCTTGCTCTGCTACCCAGGCTGGACTGTAATGGGGTGATCTCAACTCACTGCAACCTCCATCTTCTGGGTTCAAATGATTCTCCTGCCTCAGCCTCCCGAGTAGCTGGGACTACGGGTGCACGACACCACGCCCGGCTAATTTTTGTATTTTTAGTAAAGATAGGGTTTTACTGTGTTAGTCAGGATGGTATTGATCTCTTGACCTTGTGATCTGCCTGCCTCAGCCTCCCAAAGTGCTGGGATTACAGGTGTGGGCCATGGCGCCCCACCACTGTTTACTATTTTAACCTTTAATTCACTCGTAAAAACTTTCAAAAGATTTAATACCAATAATAACATATATAGAATTTATTTCATCGGTTCAAAAAATAGTTATAGATATATAATTTCCTATATTTGCTATCTATTCCAAGGAAACACAACTGCATTTCTTTCTTTTAACAACACTGGCTCTTTCATCCACAATGCAGTCATCAGCATTGTCTGGTCTTAGACCTATTCTAAGAATAGGTCTTTAGAATTGTCCTCAAAAGAGATACAACCAAGAGAGAACTTTATCTCCAGTTCTAGACTTCTAGTCTACAAAGCTTGAAGGAATAGAAGGAATAAAACTTGAAACAAATGATTATCACAATGAAAAACAACAGCCAAAACAAGAATATGAACCACCACAACAAAAACTTAACCTGAAATAAGAGCATATTATACACATGACTCCAGTTGTAGCCTGATACTACTAAGAGCATAACCAACTTTGTACCTTCCACTGATTACCAAATGCTCCTCATTCTAATTATTACTTTTAAAACTGATAAACAGGGCATCCAGGCTGACAAGACAGTTTGTGTCAGCTAGAATAATCAGACAAGCCAGCCAAGTATCCAGCACATAGGATTCTGCTCTCAGTTGCCATCTCTGGTCTGGGCTGAGCTCTCAGAAAATCGGGAAAAATTAACAATACTCTCTAATGTAGACTCTGACCAGTCACCACCGGTATGCCTAACTTAGGAAAATCCACTGACTCTCTCTATATATACTTTCAGTGCTGCTCTTTCCAAATGCAGATGTGACCATTCATCTTTTTTTTCTTTGTCCAGACTATTATTGCTGAAGTTGATACATTTATATATTTTTTTAATAACTGGATAAAACAGATTCTCATTTAAGTTGAATAAGAATTAGTTTATATGGCCGGGCGCGGTGGCTCAAGCCTGTAATCTCAGCAGTTTGGGAGGCCAAGACGGGCGGATCACGAGGTCAGGAGATTGAGACCATCCTGGCTAACACAGTGAAATCCCGTCTCTGCTAAAAAAATACAAAAAACTAGCCGGGCGAGGTGGCAGGCCCCTGTAGTCACAGCTACTCGGGAGGCTGAAGCAGGAGAATGGTGTAAACCCGGGAGGCGGAGCTTGCAGTGAGCTGAGATCCGGCCACTGCACTCCAGCCTGGGCGACAGAGCGAGACTCCGTCTCAAAATAATAATAATAATAATAATAATAATAATAATAATAATTAGTTTATCATACTGGTTACATACTGGTTAGCCGGGCGTGGAGGCGAGCACCTGTAATCCCACCTACTCCGGAGGCTGAGGCAGGAGAATCGCTTGAACCCAGGGGGCAGAGATTGCAGTGAGCCAAGATCATGCCATTGCACTCCAGCTTAACATCTTGACCTCAATTAAATGCCAGTTTAATTTTGTTTTCAGTAATGTTTATACTCTATATAATTTTTCATCATAATTTCATCATATAATTTCATTACCATAATTTGAGTAAAATACTGCTAAATTAATACACAACTCTTCAGATTATTTTAAGTTGGGTATTCTTAACTGATATAAGCTATTGTATTTCTTTTGCTCAAGTTCTTTTCCCCTAACTACCTGTCTCTCATTGGACAATTGATGAAAAGTTATTACTAAAGAGAGTGTTAAAACTAATAATATATTACATAATTTAGATCTAGAGCTGTTAAATGGCATGTACTGAGTTCTAGAAACAAAGATAACTTGAAAAAATGTGTGCTAAGTTTTATATTCTTGATACTGAGCTATCAACTAAGTTCATTTTAAGAAACTGCCTCAAACTCAAATTAATTCACCTTAAATTACATTTATATGTTACATTAAAGAAGTTGAAATTTCACAGCAAAGTAATAAAATGCTAATAAGGCTAATGGAAGAAATTTTGCCTTCAAGACACTGATTCAATGATTTTCCTTTTGACTGAAAACTGAATCACCTAAAATATTTCAATCTTTTAAACCTTAGCAACATTTAGACCTGATATTTCTGGTTATAACTAAAATAACATGAGACTTTAAATAGTACTCTTTTGTGTCGCATTATTGATAAAATTAAGTGGCTAATTCAGATATCTATATAGTTAGAAATTTAATTAATTAGTTTTATTTACTTAGTTGGTCTTTCTTAGGCATTAAGGAGTTCCATATGAACTTGCCTAAATTCCCCTTCCCAATGGGCATGGTAAGATGACAGGAAACAAAAGCCACTTTGCTTTATTTACATACATCCTTCAACACAGGCATGCTGAGTATATTGAATCTCAGCTTACTTATGAGTTCGATATGACCAAATATAACATTTGACAATTTTAACAACTAATTTCCTTTCAGAATATTTTCTTCCATTTCTTGTTCTTGAAGTATTCATAGATATTTCTATAATTAATTAATTATACAAGGAGTTGTGAGCCAATGGCTTATATGATGTTACTTTTTCATATATATATATATATATATTTGAATTAAGTTGTATGCATGAAGCCAATATCTAGTGTGTCAATCAGATATAATTGTACCTATAACTTTTCAAAATATATCATGTTGCCTTCACTTATCTATAAATACTACTAAAAAGATTCATATTTATTGGTAACGAGTAATTTTGCTAAGAATTTCCAAAAATTGTCAACATGGAAATAAACTACTACTTACATATGACAAAAAAGTTTAATACTAAGGCATAAATTTATGGATCTAATTAGAACAAAAGTAAGCCTAGTATTAACTTAAAAACTGAGATTTTTATATTTGCTAATAATACATAATCAGTTTTTCTACTTGACAGTTATGATAAAGTAACAATGGTATAATAGACAAACTTTTCTATAGTTTACTAAAACTGAAAATTTCTGTAGTTTCTCAGCTTATTAACTAGATACTACTTGATTAAAAGTTTTTAAATGATAATTTCCTCTAAAATATGACTATAAATCAAATATATTTAAATGAGAAAACATCCAGAAATTTTAAAATATTACATATATTGTTAAAAAATCACTCCACTCTCCTTCCACATTCACAACATTCCAGTCAGGCCAAGACAATACAATGAATTACTAAGTAAATACAGAATGTTAAATATAATATTGCAACAATCCTGAGTTAATCTGCCTATACTGTCAATCACCAGAATAAATCCTAGAGTTCATACATGAACACAGAGCTCTTCTGACTAGAAAAAAACAAGTTTGTCCCCTTTAATCACAGGGATTGGCACCTTGTCTTTGGCTTCTAGTCTCACTCCAAGATTTTAAATACATTAATAAATTGCTTCTTGATTTAACTACTCAACTCTCAGTTAACCAGAGGCAAATGAGAAGAGGGAAAGTAAGAAACAGCAATAAGAAATTGTTTGAAATTTTGAAATGCTTATTTGAAACAATTGACAAGGAGGAAATAAATAATAATAACAAATAATACTAAATTATTTGTTACCATTTGTGAGAGCCAACTATGTGTCTGAAACTGTACAGGAATTTGACATTTCATACAACTTTTACAAGAATGCTTTGACAAAGGTGGTATCATTGTCATTTTATAGGTGAGAAACTACTCACCTGCTAGTTTCTCAGAGATGTTGAGTGACTTAAGAAGTCAAGCAAAGATTCAAGAACTAGTCTATTGAACCTCAAAGCTCTTTCTCCATAAATTAAAAAGTTGAGCCACTGTGAACATTTTGTTTAGGGGGAAACAGCTCTATATATTTCATTAGAACTTTAATGCATTATTACAAGTTTACACAAAACAATTAGATACAGAGTTATCATATTAAAATGACAAAGGTATAAAACATTCTAGAAAGTTTCCTATAAAAACTTCTGATAAGTCTACATAAGAAACACATTTCTATAGACTAATTTCAAAACCAATTTTGATTCAGTTGTATTTTCATTTTCCTAGATGAAAGGTGGCTAACCTAAAGAAGAGTATTTTTTAAGTTAACGACTTGAACAAAAGGATGTGGTTTTTTAATTGTCATAAACTTAAAATGTTTTACTCTGTGGTTTATTGAGCATCTTCACATATACTTAAATTGAAATATCTAAAGACAGGATGTCCGACACATTAGATATTGGCTTAATAAATACAAGTTAATTCAAATATACATTTGAAAAAATAAAGTCATATACTTACAAGCCATTGGCTCACAACCCCAAGTATAATTAAGGCAATTTTTTAAAAATCATAACGTTTTAAAATTTTGCTTATTTTTATTAGAAATATTATGTGTTTTTTTTTTTTTTTTTTTTTTTTTTTTTTTTTTTTTTGAGACGGAGTCTCCCTCTGTCCCCCGGGCTGGAGTGCAGTGGCCGGATCTCAGCTCACTGCAAGCTCCGCCTCCCGGGTTTACGCCATTCTCCTGCCTCAGCCTCCCGAGTAGCTGGGACTATAGGCGCCTGCCACCTCGCCCGGCTAGTTTTTTGTATTTTTTAGTAGAGACGGGGTTTCACCGTGTTAGCCAGGATGGTCTCGATCTCCTGACCTCGTGATCCGCCCGTCTCGGCCTCCCAAAGTGCTGGGATTACAGGCTTGAGCCACCGCGCCCGGCCTATTATGTGTTTTATACTCCAGAAAGCCATAATCTCTGAAGAGATAGTGGGAAAAGTACTGAAGCTAAATATGGAATGTACAATGAGAGAATTCTAAGTGTACATAATATAAAGTTTTCTTGTTTTAATAATACTAAGGCCCAAACATAATGAATATTTTATAAATTCTTAATTTAATACACTATGAAAACAAGTAAAAATAATTAAAAAAATCAAACAGTTTCATATTGCTACCATTGAGAGAATTGAGAAGCTCCTTCGGATTAACTGGAAGAAAAACTAAGCAAAGAAGAGGCAATTTATATGAAAAGTGTAACTACTTTTCTAGGATTCTCCTCAATTATTCATTACTGACAAATGACACAGATCAACATAGGTGATTTCTTATTGTTCAAAGGGAAGTAATTTCTTTACTGAAAATGCACATTTCGAAACCATGCTGCTAATCATTTCAGAAGCTAGTCTACTTTATAAATTTTGTGTCAATTTATTATATGTATGTGGTGTGTGTGTGTGTGTATATATATACATTAAACTTGCTGTACTAGTTTTGCATTTGTGAATTGTTGAGGAATAAAGGTTAATAGAACCGCTTAGCAGATTAACTGCAAATATATATAGTAATATTTCATCATAATCAATTCTGTTCCATGGCTATTAGTGTCACATAGTAGATTCCCCTTGGAATAATGTCACAAAGAAGATTCCCCTTGGAGTGCATCCCAGGGATATATTACTTAATATACACATTGAAGGGGTTGGGTGTTGTGGATTCATAATCCAAAAATATAGTCAAGGACAGCTCCATTTTGATCGGAAAACAATGCTAAAGGCATTAAGTAATGTTAAAATTCATTTGAAAAGTACCATGGTGTTTTAAAGTAACTGACATGGCACTGTCATTTTCTGGTTTAAAACAAAAAATTCACATTTGGCAACTCATTAAATTCCCAGGCCTTTTCTAGGGCCATTGTTTCTTTCCATACCTAAAAAGCATTCAAAAGCATCTCTACTTGGTCGAGAGCCACGAGGCTGACATCAATCTTTTTTCACTATTCATAATAGATATTTAAAGCTGGGACTATGCCTGGAAACCTTTGACTATATTGCCTTTTATTGGTTTCTAACTTTGGGCTCTTGGAGATACAAAATACCTTTTTCCCAGTCTATTTTCTTTCAGAGCTTTACAAAATGCATCGTTCAGTTAATTCACTTATTATATAAAAGTGTTTCATGTTTACCATTTATGTACCAGGCACTGACCTAGGTATAATAAATAAATAAATAAAAGAACACTTCTACTTTGGAAGAAGTCACAATTCAATGAGGCAGAAAGAAACAGAAATATAAACCATCATCATCTTGTGTCGTGGTGCCATGGGAACTATCAGAAACAATTATGTTATAGAAATGTGATTAACTACACAACCTGTCCAAATATGTATAGAGACTCAGTCAGAAATAACAAAAAATTCTACCTGAAGGAATGTAGAGAAGGATACTTTACCTGAGTTTAGAAAGTGAGTACTGTTCCAGGTAGAGGGAACAGCAAATACTTGTAGGTGTAAGAGAACAAAGTATATTTAGGAAACTGCAAAGAGCTATCTATTAGAGCGACATATGGGAGTATTGGTCTTAAAAGCAATGAAGATCCACCAGGGACTTTGGTAGATAACAGGTCTATATATTATGAGAATGTTAACTTGTTTGGTAAACAATTTTAGTTGACAACCTACTGTGCCCAGCCTTTTGTTAGAAGACAAACAATTGATTGTGACCAAAACACAGAGATTGTCCTCATGGGGAAGACAAATATTCAACAAATAATAATAATTAAATAATAATTACATGTGTACAATATTAGATGGTGAACCGAATCAACAGAACTCAGTTTTCATATGTAATAAAAATATTTATATTTATGTTTTCTAATTTTGATAGAATCATTACTTGAAACTTTTACTATTTTTCTTCTATTTATATCTACACTACATAATTCTTTCTACTGTAGTTTAATAATATTTGAGGTCAAATATCCTCACTTTTTTCATAACTCTTTGACTTTTAAATATTTATATTATTGCAAGTAAACCATTACGTATTTGTGAAGACCTACATATCCATACTATTCAACTCCTAAAATCATGTTCACAACACATCCCTGTATTAATTCAAGTCCTATTTATACATAATTAAAGGTTTGGGGTTTTCTTTGTAAAATCATTTTTTGTTATATTTTAATAGGCTACTGTGATATTGGAGATTTAATTATATACACATCACATAAAACTATTTAAAGCACATAATTATAAGGTCCTGTGGTTCACAGAGGTAGGTGAAGAATGTTAAACTAACAATTGTAAAAATTTAATTATCAAATTGAAATATTTCAAACTCAAATATTTCTTCTTACTAAAATATTATATTGGAGTAGTTACTCACAGATTCATGATACTAAGTTATTCTATTTTTTATTCTATCTTAACCAGATTATCTTTTTTAGAACTAAATTTGGATATTTCCTTAATTTGCCAATATCTTCTTAGTGACTACTTTGGGATTGTTAGACATACTTTTATTAGTTATGTTAATATATTTTAATGTGTTCTAATAAACTTGACTTCTTTATTCATTATTTTATTCTTATTCTATTCTTTTTTTAACTTTTATTTTAAACTTTTATTTTGAGTTCAGGAGTACAGGTGCAGGTTTGTTACATAGGCAAAATTGTGTCATGGGAGTTTGTTGTACAGATTATTGCATCACCCAGGTATATTGAGCCCAGGACCCATTAGTTATTTCTCCTGATCTTCTCCTTCCTCCCACCCTCTGGCCTCTGACAGGCCCCAGTGTATGTTGTTCCCCTCTATGCATACAATGTATTCTCATCATTTAGCTCCCACTTATAAGGAAAAGGACATAGGCACAAGCAAAGATTTCATGACAGAGACACCAAAAGCAATTGCAACAAAAGTAAAAATTGACAAATGGGATTTCATTAAACTTAGGAGCTTCTGAACAGCAAAAGGAACTATCAACAGAGGAATCAACCTACAAAATGAGAGAAATTTTTTGCAAACTATGTATCTGACAAAGGTGTACTATCTAGCATCTATAAGGAACCTAAACAAATTTACAAGAGAAAAACAACCCCATAAAAAGTGGGCAAAGGACATGAACAGAAAATTTTCAAAAGAAGAAAAAAGCACACGAAATAAAGCTCAACATCACTGATCACTAGAGAAATGCAAATCAAAATTACAATGAAATACCCTCTCATAGCAGTCAGAATGGCTATTACTAAACTCATGCCTGTAATCCAGCCCTTTGGGAGACTGAGGTGGGTGGTGGATCATGAGGTCAGGAATTCGAGACCAGCCTGGCCAATATAGTGAAACCCCGTCTCTACTAAAAATACAAAAATTAGCCGGACATGATGGCACGCACCTGTAGTCCCAGAAACTAGGGAGGATGAGGTAGGAGAATCGCTTGAACCCAGGATGCTAAGGTTGCAGTGAGCTGAGATCACGCCACTGTACTCCACTTGGGCAACAAAGCGAGACTTCCTCACAAAACACACACACACACACACACACACACACACACACACACACACACACACAGATGCTGGAGAGGTTGCAGAGGAAAAGGATCGTTTATATACTTGGTTGTAGTTTATATACTTGGTAGTAGTGTAAATTAGTTCAACCACTGTGGAAGACAATGTAGTGATTCCTCTTATTCTATTTCTTTAAAATCTTTTTTTACTTTAAATTCCAGGATGCATGTGCAGAATGTGCATGTTTGTTACATAGGTAAACATGAATCATGGTGGTTCACTGCACCTAGTCATATAGGCTTTAAGCCCTGCATGCATTAGGTATTTGTCCTAATACTCTCCCTCTCCTTGTCCCCCACCCCTGATAGGCTCTGGTGTGTGAAGTTTCCCTCCCTGTGCCCATGTTTTCTTATTGTTCAACTCCCACTTATGAGTGAGAATATGTGGTTTTCTGTTGTGTTTTGTTGCAGCATTGTTTACAATAGCAAAGCCATGGGAGCAACCTAAAGGCTCATCAATGACAGACTGGATAAAGAAAACGTGGTACATACACACCATGGAATACTATGCAGCCATAACAAGAAATGAGATCATGTTCTTTGCAGGGACATGGATGAGGCTAGAAACCATCATCCTCAGCAAATTATTCTATTATTGAATCCTTTCATTTATATCACTATGCTTTTACTTAAACATAAATAGATTAATACAACCTTAGCTTGTGATTTTTTAGAAACCAGGGTTTACTACTTCTCCCTTCAGATTCATAGATGACAGTCCATTTTAGTTGAAATTTAGTTTTATCTTTTCAATTATTTACTTTTTTCCTATTAAATAAGTGAACATCACTTCTCTTGATCTTTTTTCTCTCCTGATTTCTATTTTCATATTTTGCTTTGCAAGTCACATTATACTGTTGTTCCTGTAAACCACTATACATCATGAACTAGTGTGGATGAAACAAAAATTAAAAATACTATGTCCTAAACACAATTTTTCCATTAAATAACTGTGTGACATTTGAAAAGCATTTCGACTGATCTTTAATTTTATTCGTATTCATATTAAAAAAGTGAAACTGAATTATTTCTTACTTCCAAAATTAAAGACACTTTAATCTTGAACTTTCCATCTCTAGAACTGGGAGATAACAAATTTCTATTGTTTACACCCAGTCTGCAGTATTGTATATCAGACTGAGCAGACTAAGACAGTAACCAAAGATGCATACTTTAAGGCAAAATTGGTCTTCGTAGTTGACTTTTTGAATTAGTTGAAAATAACACCAACATATTATAAGAGCTATAGCTCATACAGTTTTATATTTTCCGCTTTCCTAATGAAATTCACATACAAATCTGCTCTCAAACAAATGACACTGCTTTTGTGGATTTTTTTTGGTGAACTTTCTTTATTCCATTTGATATTTAAATATGGCTCGGTGTTTCTCAGGTGTGTTCTCACTCTTCACAGAACCTCAATTCAATTTAATTCACTTCATGATTTTAGCTTTAATCTACATGTTGATAATGTCTAATTCTTTATTGTTAGTTGACATATCTCCTAAACTGAAATCCAGCTCAAAAAACTGCTTGCTTAGACGCACATTTGGTTGTTTTCTGAACATTTATATGTGTACATGTTCAAAATTAGGCTCATTATCTTCCTCTGCATATGGGCTCATCCCTCTGTTTGTTTTTCCAGGGAACTGTATCATCATCTATCTAATTTACTATGTTTGAGACATCTTCATCAGCCTTGATTTATTCTGGTTCAACTGCTGGATCTAATAACTAAGCCCAGCACAGTTGAACCCGTAAGCATCTCTCCAATTTTATCACTCTCTACTGCATCTACCACAATTTAGTCCCATCATCTCTTATGTTACAAGCATTTCTACTTTCTGTTTCATTCCACCTGCCCCTACATTAATTCATCACAGTATAGCAAGAAAGAGCTTTCTATATTCCAATTTTGACATTTCAATACATCCCTACTGCCACAAAGTAATGTTCATATGCTTTAATGAGGTTGATAAGATGGTTCATGATCTTCCTTAGTTTATCTTTTTCTCCTATTTTAATTCTTACTACTCTTTCATTTTAGGTGTGCTCAAATTATGTTGAAATAATTCTAGTATCTTAAATAAGCAACAGTAATAATGACAGCAAACACTGCAACAATAATTATAATAGCATATTTATTGGTCACTTACTTTGGGCTAGGAATTGCACAAAACATACACACATACATATATATGCATAGCAAATCTCTAAAACAAATTTGAGATAGATATTATTATTAGAGATTATACAAGTATTTGAAATAAAATGACTTTTACAAAATAGTTCAGCACCAGAATTCAAATCCAGGTCTACCTGACACGAAAATCCCGTGGGTACTTTTGCCTCTGTGCCTTATATATTATACTTTCCTCTATATAGAAATGTCCAACTCCCTTTTTACGTCCTTAACTCTTACATAGTTCTTAAGGCCTCAACTTAGACATCAATTCCAGGAATATGCCTTCCATGGTAATTCCTCCTGTTAACAAATACTGACTTAAATCCTCTTTCCATGCAATTTAGAGGAAAGACTTTATTTCCTCTATTATACATTCATTATATATAATAAATAAATTTTAAAATCTATGTGTATGTGTGTATGTATGAATGTGGAACAAAAACATTTATTTTAATACATTTTATAATTGTTTACTGTTTAAATTTCACCCTGTTTTAATACTGTTTTATTGATTTAAACTCTTTTGCTTCGATATTCCTTAATTAAAATGTATTAGTGGTCAATATTTCCTTGAAAGCTAGTCTAAGATGTATTTATTCATGAATAATTGCTTTGTAGATAATAGTAAGGTAAAACAATCAACCAGCTGCAAATTAGAACTCTATTGGGATATTTTAGAACATTTTTTTTTTGTCCATATAGTCAATTGGAAATCAACCCAGATAATGACAAATTTTATAAATTGATACTGATATAACTTTGGGTTATTTTATTAAATGCCCATGTAGCCCAGATTCATTTCTATATTCTCTTTTTCTCTTCCCAAGTTCTTACACTGTTTCATAACCTATAAGACTAGCAACATTTGCATTTTTCAAAGGAAGTTTTGCTCTTTGATACCAATATGGCTATATACAACAAATATTCTATGACACTTCTTTAAAAATACCACTAATTAGATGACACTTAAGGTGAAATAATTGTTTTATAAAAGCAGAGCATAATATTATCTCTTTAATTTTCAGTAGTAACAATACTATATTAAAAATTTTTAATTATACTAATAGACTTGTAGCACATAGAAGACTGAGTTGAATAAATATATCTAAAGCATATATATCATGAAGGGAACTGAGACACTGATTAGTGTTTAACATAGAAGGTTGAATATGCATGCTAAAATTTTAGTTGTTAACATGTAAAAATAGAATGTGTGAATTTAAAACCCGTTAAAAGAATAAATAAAACTAAAAAAAAAAGGTATGAAAGAAAGAAAGTGAAGCAAATAAACCATACAAAGTAGAAATTAATGAGTAATATGCTAGAAATATATCAAATATATATTTAACTTGATAATAAAAGAAAAAAATAATAATTTGCTTTTCAAAAAGTCTAATGATCTTTTACAGGAGATATACATAAAATATAATGTTAACATAATTTTATAAAGTTTTTGAATAAAAAAGATGAAAAGGAAAAAGAAAATATTAACCAGAATAATATTATGGCAGCACAACTAATGTAGAAAATAAGGCAATAGTGATAAAGTGTGTCATTACTTTATAATACAGAATAATTATTCTGGAAAAAATGAAAAACTATATGCTAGGTCATGTTCTTTAATCACTTGACGTGTATTATCTTAATTAATCCTAAAAGCACCCCTACGCTTTAGGTACCATTAATATTCCCATTTTGTAGTTAATGTAGCTAAAGGTCAGAAAGTTTAAGCAATTTGCCTATTATTACACATTATTATATGATGGCTATATATATACTATAAACATTAGTACACAGTATCAAAATTGGCTCAAGAGGAAATAGTAGACATGAATAGAATAATAATTCAATAAAATTAAATGAGAGTCAAAACTGTAAAAAGAAACATGTAGACAGTTTACAGAGAACGTTTACCAAATTACCTAGGAAAGAAAAAATCTGTTTCATGTGGCTAACATAATCTTAACCGTAAAACTGGTTAACACCATAGGAGAAAGGACATTTAGCTAATCTCATTTATGATTAAAAATCTTATTTATAAACATATTCAAAAATCTTAAATATTAGCAAGATCATTCTTAATTGTATTTATCACAGAAATATCGGTAAAATTTGATGTTTGGAAATTGAGTACTATATTTAGCCACATTAAGATAAAAGATACAAAAAACCACAAATACAGATGACAAATCAACGCAGACAGAAAATAACATTCACACATTTCAATACCTGTTTATAATTAAGATGGAAGGCTTGCTATATGCGAGCTTAATACATAAAAATCAATAATATGTGTACATATGTTCATACCATCAATATTCATTTAGACAGAAAAGAAGAAAAAAATCGTTCATAAAACAAGATTCCATAAAAAATTCAGGGCCAAATTAAACAAAATAAATTCAAAACTATTAGAAAAAAATAGAATTATTTTATTGAAGTTCTTAAGAAAAATACCTAAATAATTGAAACAATTTCTGTGGTCACAGATAAAGATATTCATTATTGTAAAGCAGAAACTCCCACCCCATATCAATTTATAAATGTAATGCAATGATTACATAAAGATTATGTTATGGAATTCAGCTTATTAATTTTAATTTATTAATTTTATAATTCATATAAAAGAATAAATTGCCAAAATAATAAGACCAACTTGAAAAAAGAGGAGTAGAAGGACTTGCCCTATTAAATATCAAATTTCTTATAAACGTATAATACTAAATTATTTTCAAATAATCGGAAATCCACACATACATGAATCACTTGTAAAAGCTAACATTTATAGGGTGCTTACCATAGCCTAGTTACTTTTCTTCATGCTTTGTGAAAATTAACTCCAATATTCAGAGAAATCCTATGAAGCATATGAGGATTACAAGCAAGGAAACAGAACTGGAGTATTTAGGAAACTGTCAAGATTCCTTAGCTATTAAGTAATTGAGCTGATTTTCAAATCCAGACAGTCTAGCTCATGGTATTAACCAATGTGCCTTAAATACCAGTTGACTTAACTGTCATTGAAACCTCCAGTAATCTAATTCTTCTCAAATTACTCGATATTTGTAAATCAACAGATGGAATCTAATCCTCTCTGAAGAAATATATCTGCTAGATTTCTTCGATTTTCTAGGATTATTATGTATTGTTGATTATCG
Source organism: Rhinopithecus roxellana (assembly GCF_007565055.1). Taxonomy (NCBI): domain Eukaryota; kingdom Metazoa; phylum Chordata; class Mammalia; order Primates; family Cercopithecidae; genus Rhinopithecus; species Rhinopithecus roxellana. Next base: position 3,500,399 of record NC_044553.1, read on the forward strand.
TTATTACCACCCTTCTTTTGACAATCTGTTCTCTTGTTTTGCTATGAGTTTATAATCATTTGTTTTATCTCATTCTGAATATGGCTCTGTTTCTACAGTGAGCCGGGCCAATATTCCCATTTATTTCTGCTGCCAATAATGAAGAGTTAGAAAGATGCTATTTACACATGTTATTATTTAAAATGTAAATAGTTAGCCACAGCTGCTGCAATTTTCCCAATTGTAAGAAAGCGAAATGAGGTGGGGAAATGGGGGCACAACTACATCTATCAATTCTCTAGGCATTCAGAATAAAATATGAAAGAAAAAAAAAAAACGAGAAATAATAATTTGCTTCCAGGACACTAAACTTTGAATTGAATAAGCCCATGTAAATCCCAGCTACACTTAATATATACAATAAGCATAATCATAAGATAGGCTTGGAATTAGTAATTTAAAAGTTTACACTTTCATAAGAGTTTTCAGAAATATTCTGTTTAATTTCCCCATATAAACAGTTGGCAAACTGAAGAAACAAAGTGTAAGATATAATTTCTTCAGTTTCAGGAAAGGTGACTCATATGCATTTTTAGCAAGTAACTTTGAACCACTTAAAAATTAGGTGAGTAAAAATATGTATTAAACATATTTTCTTCAATTTAATGCTTATGAGATGAATCCATGTTAATATGTGACTCTAGTTCATTCATTTTCACTGTGCATTATATTCAACTTTATGAATACACCAAAATTTATATATCCATTGTGCTATTAATAGATATGTTGATTGTTTCCTCTTTAAAAGTTTTAGATTTTTTGGCTGTTATGAACAACGCACTTTCCAACAATCTTTAAAGTTTATTCATGGGAACACATAAAGATACCATTAAAGTTTTAAAACAACAAAATAATACATTGTTAATAGTGCATAGATCTAGCAAAATTACAAGTAAATATATTGGGAGGAAAATCATCAAAGTCAGGATGTCAGTCATCCCTAGGAAAGGAAGGGTACATCGGGGATTTTAACTACATTGTTCATGTTTTATAATTAAAAAGTAGGTTTTGTGTGTGTGTGTGTGTGTGTGTGTCTTATTGCTGTACATTTTTTATGTTTCAAATACTCCATCAAATTACAAAAAGTGTAGTAAAAACATGAATGTAACAATAGTCTAAAGGAAAAAATATTTTCCCATTAGAGATTCTGTAAAAACGACTCAGGAAACTGTCTTTTTTTTGTTAGATTATTTGGTAACATCGTTGGTTGCATGTCACTATTTGTGATAAATAGCCCCTAAAACAAAAACCCAATGATTGCCTCTATCTGATAGTCATGTCTTGGTATAAGTTTTTCCCTTTGAATGTGGGCTGGACCTACTGACTCACTTCTAACAAACAGAATACAGCAGAAGTGATAGAATTTCATCTCAAAAATTATGTTACAAAGGCAGTGTGGCTTCCTTCTTGGGTGTCCACTATTGCTCTCTTGCTTGCTTGCTCTAAGAGAAGGTACTTACTATGTTGGGCGCTGCCACATGGCAAGGAATGGATATTTCTGGCAAACAGGCTGTGAGGGAACAGCACTTGAAGCCCACCAACAATCATGTGAGTAAGCTTGAAAGTGAATCTGCCCTGAGTCAAACTTCTCCTAGATGACAGATTTATGACAGCCTCACGTGAGACTCTAAACAGGAGACCTAGCTAAGCCATGAAGGGATTCTGTACGCACATAAGCTGTGAGATAATAAATGTTGGTTATTTGAAGTCATAAAACTTTGGGGTAATTTATTCCACAGTAATAAATAAGATTCTCTTCTTAGGAAAATACTATAAACTGGGCTATGAAATGTAAAAAATGTTTCTAGCAGTAAAATTACAAAGAACAAAAATGAAATAGTCTTGATATATTCAAAAAGATGATTACAGGAGATTCATTTCTAGCATGTCAGAGCAAGGAAATCAAAAAAAAAATTCTCAAATATTCTCCCCAAAAGAAAACCAACATTCCAATATCCTGGAGAAGGACCGTAAACATACAACAAGCTGTTGTGTGAACATTTATTCACAAAATTTACTGAACTTCAAGTAAAAGCAGAAAAAAAATGTGTAGTGTTTATGCTTGTGGCTACTCCTCTACCCCAATCAGATTTTGTCTGTATAGTAGTCTAAGCAGTCCTTAGAAACAAGAAGCTTTGCTGTTGTTGTTGGAGACAGCTTACTTAATTTGAGATATTTTTCAGTTAACAACAAGCAGACAAGAGAGCCAACAGCTCTGGTATCCTGAGATTGCAACTCCGATCTCACTCTATCCTGTGGCACATATTCTCTCTCTTCCCCCTACCCCTTTTTCACCCCAGTGTCCCCTCCCAAACCCCTCCTCTGGCTTATATAGAAATACCCATACATGCTCAGCCACAAACACACACTAAAGTATATGAACAATTTTATCAGTGCTGCCACTGCAATCCCTCACACTTCAGGGACAATTTAGAGCCATCATGTTGCTCTTTTGTGAAAAGATTCCTCCCAGAGTGACTTGACAAGAAACCATAGCGATTACTGCCCCACAGCCATGGAACATAGTAGGTTTAAGTACCTCTGCTTAAGAATCATAAGATAAAGGTGAAAAATACTACTTATGGCAACCACAGCTGCTGATACCGAGTCAGCTGTCATTTCTATTCCTCATAAAAAAAATTGAGATATTCTGAATCCATTTACTTTTCCTCCTCCCCATCACCTTTTAAACAAAAATGCTGTCATTGATTTGCAGGTTTCATGATGACTGAAAGCATGCTTTTGCTGTTAGACAAACAATCATCATTTAAAAGTTTAATCCCATAATTGTTTCCTAAATCATAAAAACAAATCGTAAATTTCAATGTATATTTAAATTATTAATGTGACAGACAGAACTTAGATACATGATTTTTGAAGAGTACGGACTTAAAGAGGTATTTAATCACTTTGTCAGGTAGGAGATGGACTTAATACATCTAAAATCATTTTTGGTGTTCTTTCTCACTGAGGTGGTGATAATTAACACCTAAAAGATACCTTCATGTAGCAATAAAAAGAAGTAATGAGGCTGTGTTACAATGCCCTAGTAAAAAGTCACTCTTTTGATTACTTCTCCAGAATTTGTCTGCCAAATCCCATCATTTCTCTCATTTATCTGTCACTTTAGCTGTAGGACAGTGGTAGCATCTTACAGAAGTGCTCAGGTTCCTGGCTGTTTACTAAACAGTCCATGATAAATTCAAATCAAATCTGTCACTACACCCAAAATGAGGCTAGAGTTAATTTAGTTGTGTAAATTGAAACATGCCAGATCTTCCTTTTGTTTCCATATAGTTCCTGGACATGGCCACTTTGCTGATCTAGGAGTTGAAACCTAATTACCCTTTGCAATGCTGCTGTGGTAAAACAGCATGAATGTGTAACCAGTCTCAGTGACAGCAATACACACAGCCTCCCAGGACAGAAAGCCAGATTAAAATCAATGACTTGGGTCGAAGGGCCTTCTTGTCCTTTGGGCTGAAATATTAGAAGGTCAGGACATGTTGTATTATATAAACAGATCGACCTTCAAGGTATGTGTCCTTTGGAATTTTTCTTATAATCTCCAGAAGAAATATAAAAACAGCAAATTCAATTAAGTTACTTCACAGATTGTCTTGAATGGTCAAAGTTCCCAGATACAGACCTTAAAACATTATCTTTGGCTATGTAAAAATAACAACAACAACAAGAAAATAAAAGCAAAAGTGTATCTCTGCAAGGTTGCCATACCTGTACAACATTATGCAACATTTAGTTTCATAATGTTCAGAAAATCATGATCCCATATAAACTATTGGGTCTTTTTCTTTCCTCTCTTAATAAAATAAGTTTTATCAACAGAAATATTTCCAGGGGTGGGGATACAAAAGAGAAAGTAGCTCACTATGGAACTAAATCAATTTGCATTTCACATCCATAGTTGAATACAACTATAACTGGCAGGGGTAATATAGTGGAAAAACCAATATGGAGACTTGTATGTGCACTGGATTTTCAATCTTATTACACTACCTTGTTTGAAACAATATAGTTAGAGGTCAGCTAGTGCAGTTTTTTTCTCCGCATAAGCTCAGGTTTTCAAGAGACATTCATTCATTCAACTGTTTGAAAATGCATCAAGTTGAGACTTGCCCTATGGTTGTTACATTAGATTTAGGGAAGGATAGTTTTTCAACTGAATGTTAAATTTTTTTAAGATCAAAAAAGACTTGTAGCATCATGAATTTAGCCACTCCAACATACATACCTATATATACATATCTCTGTGTGTGTGTGTGTGTGTGTGTGTGTGTGTGTGTGTGTGTGTGTGAGAGAGAGAGAGAGAGAGAGAGAGAGAGAGAGAGAGAGCGCTCAAGTACGTGTCTATTTTTCCCCCTCAGGACTACAATCTCATGCATATTAGCACTTCAAAAATTTGAAAACAATGTGGAGACCCTAGAAACCTACCATAATGTTCTTAAATATGCTTCTTTTATACATCTATATTTTTAAAGACTCAATAAAATTAACTAGTATCATTTATTTCATTTTAAGAAAGCAAAAATTTCTTCCTACAAAATACATTAACTTCTGAATATATGCATTTAGGACATATATCTCATATATATTCACACACACACACACACACACACATATATATATGAAAATTCTAGAAGTATTATCACCAATTCTTATAGTATCCATTATTAGAAAAGGCTATCTTAGGGCTATCTTTATATTCTCAAAAAGTTTTAGTTATCACATCTGTTGTTTTAACATCTTGATTTGATTAGGTATTGATTAACTACTTTTTCAAATGAAATTATTTACTAGAAGAATGACACTAAGTCCATGAAAACAAAAAGATTATCAAAATAAGAATAATATAAACTTTCCCACTAATAATGACTTGCTACTTTTCCACCCATTTTTTCATCGACTGGCCAATCTTTGCAATTAATGGACATATCATAGTTAAATAATAAATCTCCTGATGTACCACAGTCTGAAAAGAGTAATACTGCATATCCATTTTTTAGCTTTTCTTCTTAGAGTTAGAACAGAGTAAATGAACCCACCCATGGTGAGAACATAGGGAGGGAATTTCGAGGCAGAAAAAGCTGGATGCTAATCAAGTGCAGAATACTACAGCTCATGTAAATGAGAAAAACCATCCCAGATAATGAGTAACTGAATGCTTGCACCTTAGTGAGCATATTGGAGAAAACAACCACCCTAGCCAGGCAACTAATGAAGCCTCTACATTTAAAATCTAAACTGTGCTCAAGTACAGACATTAAGAACTTTCTGCAATTAGTACTTGATAATAAGGGCAAGAAAATGACAATTGCAGTGGAGATAAGTGTGAGATGGACTGAGAGAAATTTGTGACAGACAAGAAGAGCAACAATTGCTTTTCTAATTCTTTGAAAAGATGTGTGGGGCCGAATGAGGTGGCTCATACCTGTAAGCTCAGAAAGTGTGAGATGGACTAAGAGAAATTTGGGACAGACAGGAAGAAAAACAATTGCTTTTCTAATTCTTTGAAAAGAGGTATGGGGCCGAAAGAGGTGACTCATGCCTGTAAGCCCAGAAGTTTGGGAGGCTAATGTGGGTGGATTGCTTGAGCTCAGGAGTTGGAGACCAGCCTGGGCAACATGGCAAAACCCCATCTCTACAAAATATACAAAAATTAGCCTGGTCTGGTGGCACGCAGTTGTGGTCCCAGCTACTTGGGAGGCTGAGGCATGGAAATTGCTTGAACCTAGGGGCAGAGGCTGTAGTGAAGTGAGATCACCCCATTGCAGTCCATCCTGGGTGACAGAAGGAGACCCTGTCTCAAAAATAAAATAAATAAATAAAAATAAACAAGATATGGGAACAATAGTATATCTTCAGAATATATTTAGACTTTATTGTACAAAACTCTCTTGAATTTAGCTATAAAACAAGTTATACAGAATTATTATTTTATAGAATGCGTTCAATCATTCTCAGAGTTATTAAATGTGTTAGTTAAATAGGCCAACAATGTATGCTTGTTAACTTCAGCAAGGGTGTCTTCTAACCAGTCATGTGTAAAAACAGATTGATATTCACTGTTACAGACCTCCTTCCCAAAAACTCACTGGTGGTGCAGGCCTGTGTTCAAAGGCAAGTGCTAGCAATACAGTTTTCATGTAAACCTCCCGTGAGAGCTATCTGAATCCCATTGGAAACCTATCATTGTATTGTTTAAAAATCCCAAGTTCAGGAAACCTTTTTATTCTTAAGTTATTTGGTAAAATTCCTAAGCATACTTTAAGTATTATCTTTCTTGGAAAACTGTCTCAGTCCTCTTCAAAAGAGTAAGATTTCAGTAATCGAATGCAACCTTATTTATCCTGTGTAATAACTAGATTCCAGGCAGGATCTGTCATAATAGCAACAGCAACAGCAGAAACAGCAACTAAAATTGTTTGGCATTGAATGTAGCATTTTACCATATTATATTGTTTAATACCTGTCATCACATTGTATGGTAGCTACCATACCACTATTAACTACTTTAATATCTGGAACCTTACCTGTTGTCTCATAGATGGAGTAGATTAGGAATCAGACCCATCTGTCCCAGAGTCTGGGATCTTAACCATGTGACTATATAATACTTCCTCATTATTCCAAATTTTTTGGCAGTAGCCTAAGAACTTTCTGAAGATGTTGAATATGTCATCCTGTTTATCTTTTATCTCTCAATGTATAAGATGGGGAAGTGGTGGTTTTCACGATACCTATCATGGGGAAATGCTTTAAATAGAAAAATGCACATAAAGGACTTAGCACACTAGCGTTCTCATATTAGCCGACAGAAAGCTACTAATTAGTGTCTGCAAAGTCAGTGAATTATGGCATTATTTAAGGTGTCCTAGCCTGGATTCACAGCCTACCTAGAGCTCAGAGAACGATAAAATTGTACCCCTTTCTTAGGGTGCTTTTCAGTGGCTTCCTTCAGACAGCTACTGAAAATGCCATTTGTCACTTCTTGTTTATTATAAAATTACATTAAACATGCTATAACTATAAAAGACAGTAGGAAAAAGATTTCCTATAGTGGTCTTCAATTAATTTAGTCTTACGGTATAGTTATTAAATGGTCAGACTTACCTCTTTAGCCACTAAGATCAAAAGCAAAATAAATTTTCTGAAGTCTCTTTAGCACAAGTAACTGAAAAATCAGTTCCCCAGCATTATATCTCAAAGAGGTGTATAAGAAATATTTTCACATATTTCCCATAATTATATTTCTATTTTACTACAATGTATCCTAAATAGCAAAATGGCATTCTGGTAATAGTGTTGAAGTTTAACTGAAAGGGATTTTCTAGACACAGCAACAATGCTCTTAAATATTTTGAGACACAAGACTGATTTAATTAAATAACAACAGATTCAGAAGGTTCAGGCTTAAGTTCATCCAGAAGAATGTGGGTCATTCATTTTCCATTTTTCTTCTGCTGACTCACCAATAATAAAGGCTTTTATCAAAAAGTACTTTCAAAGCAGCTTCATTTTAGATGTATATATAACATAGACACATTTAATCATCAGTAGGTTTTCAATGAAGAATTGCAGTTAACTCACCCAATTTGAGAGAGATAGGTAACTCACCCAGTTTGAGAGAGATAGGTATTATCCCTTTGCACAAGAGGAATAGTAAATTCTCATTCAACTAGGTTAACTGGACCCTTGGGCCCTCTCTAGGAAGCACAGTTTCAAGATAAGCACTTAGATCTGACAAAATAAAGCAATCAGCTAATAATAAACCAGGAAACAATAATAAAACTATAGTATTGAACTGAAGATTCAGATAAAGGAATGCCACAGAGATATGATGCTTTAAGTTATCCTAGAATTACAATTAGGAAGTTAAGTGAATCTCAATCTCTCTCTTTCTCTCTCACTCTCTCTTTCCCTGTCATAACTTTGCAAGATTATTACTATTATACTCGTTTATAAAAATAGGAAATCTGATTTTAAGGATACTTCATGCCTTTCTCACAGCCATTTAGCCAAAAAATGTAGACAGGACCAAATGCATTGTTTGTGTTCTCCATTACAATGTATCATTTTCTTACTTATTTTATATATTCTGGAATAATTGTATTATTAATGTATTTGATATAAATGCAAGTTCTCACTTTTTCTCTCCTCTGCATTAAGGTACAATTGTCATATTTAGGCATAAAATTCAGTGTATCTGTTAAATAATGATAGTACGTATTCTATTTAAAACCAGTGGCATAAAAATTTTTCTTCATTCAACTTCAAATTATATTCTTTTCATGCACACTTTACTTATATTTCAAGTTTCAATGATTGTATTTTGTTCTTTTAGTTTCCATCAAGGTTGGCAATACTTTTTAGATTTATTTAACTACCATGAAAAGCATCCTCTTTCAACAAAATTATTAATAATATTGCTATTCTACTAGAAAATAGAGAAAATATTCTTAAAACTCCAAGGAGCACTCTTAAGCCCTTAAATTATTTAAAATTTGCAAATACCTTTTATTAAAATATGAAGACATTAAGGCCCATCAGCTACTACATCTCAATGCAGGGAGTGTTGGATGTGTTTGATGAACTGGTTTTATTGGGCCATGGGAAAATGATAAAGAATTAATACAGGCTTACATCTACAAAGTTTAATCATCTTCCTATTAAGGTTTCTTTTGATATTCAAATCAAGAAATAACCTGGTGATGTGAAAAAAATGAAAGTCATATAAAAAGAGGTAAGTTCAAACAGTTCATTGACTTTTGTTGTGTATCTTAAATAGAAATTCAAAATGCTATTGCAACAGAGATTTAAAATTTGCTTAAGTTGGTAACTGACAATTGAAAGTCAGAAAGGCAGCTGAGGAATTTATAGATTACATATTCCCTTCAATCTGTGGATAACATCTTCAGTGCCTGAGAAGTGCATTTAGAGAAAGTCATCCAAAAACCATGCCTAATAAAGAAAAATAATTAAAAGCCACATTTGAAATAAAGTTAAAACTGACACAAAGAGAAAATGCAGCAAATTATGATTTTTGAGCATTCTAGTATCGACTAATTTTAATTTCATTTACATTTTAAATATATCCTATTTTGGCACTTACTCCAGGCATTTAGTCATATATACATATATATCACTACTTAAATAGTAAGCTTATAAGGAAGAATTTTCAAAACAAAGAGACATTTATATAACGACCTGGTAATCTACTTAATTTGTAAGAATATTGCAGTCATTTTAAAAAAGTGTTTTCTGCTTTTAGTTACTTGTTTTCAGGGAAAATGGAACTAGAATACCTTAAAATAAGCTAAATAATTTTCCCTTGAGTTGTAAAATTTATGTAAAGCACCAAACACATTGTATGAAGCAACTGGTACTCATTAAACGTATTATAGGAGAGCATAAGTAGCTGTAGTAGTAATAGTATACAGGTTCTCAGTGATAAGAACCCTGGGATGAAGAAATCGTTATTTCCATTTATTATTTAAGAGAATGATGAAGAGGTTTTAAATACTTTAAGATTAAACAACTTCTAAGCATTGGAGCCAGAATTTTAAGTACTAGCTGCTTCCTAAGCTTATACTTTTTGCAGTGATTTAACACTACCCACTAACTTTATATAACATCGGGTCCCACAACCTACATTATAATATAAACAGATGAATAGTGGCATAACCCTAAAAAGTTAATGTATAAGAACTTCACATTTTAAGAAGTTAAAAATTATTTCATTATTTAAAAGTATCTTCTGAATTTAGGATTCATGCAGCATCATTTACAACATAGGCATTATTTTTCTTAATTTTAGGTTCAAAGAGTATGTGTAGGTTTGTTACACAGGTAAACTGTGTGTTGCTGAGGCTTGGTATACGAATGAACCTATCACCAAGGTAGTGAGCCTAATACCCAATAGGTAGCCTTCCAATGCACACCCTCCTCCCCACTCTCTACCCTCAAGCAGTCCCCAGTCTATCGTTCCCTTCTTTGTGTCCATGTATATTCAGTGTTTAGCTGCCACTTATAAGTGAAAATATGCAGTATTTGGTTTTCTGTTCCTGTGTTAGTTCACTTCAGATAATGGTCTCCAGTTGCATTGATGTTGAGGCAAAGGACACGATTTCATTATTTTGTATGACTGCATAGTATTCCATGCTGTGTATGTACCACATTTTCCTTATCCAATCCACCATTGATGGACATCTAGGTTGATTCCACGTCTTTGATACTGTGAATAGTTCTGTGATGAACACAAGAGTGCATGTGTCTATTTTTATAATACATAAAACATATTTCTAAGGGTTAATTGCTGCTATTGACTGAATTTTTATGTTCCCTCAAAATTTATATGTTGAAATCTTTTTTTTTTTTTTTTTTTTTTGAGACAGAGTCTCACTCTGTCGCCCAGGCTGGAGTGCAGTTGCCGGATCTCGGCTTACTGAAAGCTCCGCCTCCCGGGTTTACGCCATTCTCCTGCCTCAGCCTCCCGAGTAGCTGGGACTACAGGCGCCCGCCACCTCGCCCGGCTAGTTTTTTGTATTTTGTAGTAGAGACGGGGGTTTCACCGGGTTAGCCAGGATGGTCTCGATCTCCTGACCTTGTGATCCACCCGTCTCGGCCTCCCAAAGTGCTGGGATTAAAGGCTTGAGCCACCGCGCCCGGCCCTGTATGTTGAAATCTTAACCCCAAATGATATGGTATCTGGAGGTGGAGCCCTTGGTCAACAATTAGGTAATGAGTGTGGAAGCCTTACGAATCGGATTAGTATCCTTTTAAGAGATAGATCCTTGCTGTCACTCTCTGTTCTCCACCATGTGAAGACAAAGCAAGAAGACAGCCATCTGCAAAGCAGAAAGTGCTCCGTGGCTCACCAGATACCATATCTTCCAGCACCTTCATCTTGGACTTCCCAGGCTCCAGAACTGCAAGAAATAAATGTTTGATATTTATGCCGCCCAGTCATCTATGGTATTACAATAGTAGCTTGATTGACTAAGACAACTGCCCCTCAAGAATTATCATATATTCTATACTACTTGATTCTTGAATAAAGAATATTATTATCAGGGTCTTTATTTTTAAAGTAGATATGAGTCCTTTGAATTTAAGTACTTTTTAGTATTTGCAACCTCAAGCAATATTTAGCACGACAATTGCCATGACTTAATAATGAATGATTTCTAGAATTCTTTTTAAGTAATACGTGAGATATAGTGGAGTCAGCCAAGAAATTTCAGTGAGGTGAAGTGGTGAGGAAATGATTAAAAAAAAAAAAAAAAAAAAAAAAAAAATCTTGGGAAACTATTGTTCTGCATTTACAAATAGGAAAAAGAATTGTATAGGCGAGAAAATAACTGTGAAAAGTGCTAGTAAGAATAATTCCTAGCCAGGCACGGTGGCTCAAGCCTGTAATCCCAGCACTTTGGGAGGCTGAGATGGGCGGATCACGAGGTCAGGAGATCGAGACCATCCTGACTAACCCGGTGAAACTCCATCTCTACTAAAAAAATACAAAAAAAAAAAAAAAAGAAAAATACCCGGGCGTGGTGGCGGGTGCCTGTAGTCCCAGCTACTCGGGAGGCTGAGGCAGGAGAATGGCGTAAACCTGGGAGGCGGAGCTTGCAGTGAGCTGAGATCCGGCCACTGCACTCCAGCCTGGGGGACAGAGCGAGACTCCGTCTCAAAAAAAAAAAAAAAAAGAATAATTCCTGTTTAGAATCAATTCTGCCATACTGGCCAAGCTAGACACACCCAGTAAAATACATATATAATAAATAATATATAATATATTATTAATTATAATTATTTTATAATTAATTATAATAATTATTAATTACAATAGTATAAATATTATAATATATATGTTGAGAAGTTGATATCATATAGCGAAATCATACTAATCACTTGAGATCATTTTTAGCCTAAAATAAAAACAATCATATATTAATGTGTTGTCAATGATATGCTTTAAAGCAACAAGAATTATTTTTTTTAACTCAGACATGTTTGTCAGAAATGTTCTTGTTGATGAATTTGAAACAACAAGATTAGAAAAAAGTACCATAGGCTGGGCACGGTGGCTCACACCTGTAATCCCAGAACTTTGGGAGGCCGAGGCGGGCAGATTACAAGGTCAGGGGTTCCAGACCAGCTTGACAAACAAGGTGAAACCCCATCTCTGCTAAAAATACAAAAATTAGCCGGCGTGGTGGCGCGTGCCTGCAATCCTAGCTTCTCAGGAGGCCGAGGTAGGAGAATCGCGTGAACTTGGGAGGCAGAGGTTGCAGCGAGCCAAGACTGTGCCACTGAACTCCAGCCTGGGCAACAGAGCTAGACTTCACCTCAAAAAAAAAAAAAAAAAAAAGATCTATTCATAGCCATACAATTATATCTCTAGCTACAGATAGGTGCATATGTGCAATGTATGTATTGTCTTCATATATATGCATTGAATTACTTTTATGTGACCTAGTCCAAAACAAACTGGTCAAAACAATAATTTGTTTAAAATAGATCAAATGGTTAGTTTTTACTTTTTAAAATTCAGCTAGTGATATCCACTTTAACTTGCTTAAAAAAATGATTGAGGGCTGGACGCAGTGGCTCACGCCTGTAATCCCAGCACTTTGGGAGGCCAAGGCAGGTGGATCACGGGGTCAGGAGATCGAGACCATCCTGGCTAACACAGTGAAACCCCGTCTCTACTAAAAATACAAAAAATTAACTGGGCGTAGTGGCAGGCGCCTGTACTCCCAGCTACTCAGGATGCTGAGGAAGGAGAATGGTATGAACCCGGGAGGCAGAGTTTGCAGTGAGCCGAAATCGTGCCACTGCACTCCAGCCTGGGTGACAGAACGAGACTCCGTTTCAAAAAAAAAAAAATTGATAAAATGATAGGATGAGTACTAGCTATAAATGAATAAAATTATGATGAAAAGATTGCAATGATGCTATGAATATTCTGTTAAAGCTTTCAACCAGATTCATTTATTTTATTTAGCAATGTTTTAAAATTTTTATTTTATATGTCTTTTATTTTTAAAGAGAATTAATTAGACATTTGGATGAAGAACAAACTCTCAAAATGATTGAAAGAGATGTGATGAATAATTTTATGTGTCAATTTGCCTAGGTTATGGTGCCCATTTGCCTGGTCAAACATTAATACTTGGAAGTTATTGTTTAGATGTGACTATATCTTAATCAATAAATGTTGAATAAAACATATTATTTTTAACAATGTGAACAAGCTTCAAGTTGAAAACTTTAAGAACAGAGACTGAGGTTTCCAGAAAAGAAGAAATTCTCTCCAAGACTGCACTATAAAAACTCTGCCTAAGTTTCCATCCTGCTGCTTTGTGAAATTAGGATTCAAGACTGAAACATTAATTCTTACCTAAATTTCCATCCTACTGACCTGCCTTACAAATTTCAGACTTGTCAGCTCCCACAATTGTGGGAGCCAATTTCTTAAAATAAATCTCCTCTCTCCCTCTCCTTCTCTCTCTCTATACATGTATATGTCATATATATAATTTGAAATAGTATTTTTACATCTGATTTTTTAAATAAAGACACATAAAACTTGATGTCTAGGTAACTTCCCATCTTCCAATTCAACATTCCAAAATTTTAGCTATTTATCCTAGGAACACTATTTCTTTAATTCAACAAAACATTATGACAAAGTTAAAGTGAGCATCTCTGAAAGAATAATAATAAAATGAGTTTTTAAAATATTCACTTTCTACTAATTTTTTGGTTTCACTAATTTGTCGCTTTGAAATCATAAACTCATCAGAAATGAAGATTGTAGTAAAATGTCAGTGCTAGAGTGGACCTGAGAAAAACGTCTTCCAACTCCCTCATTTCAAAGTGATTGTTGCTCTGAGGTCATACAAATAACATAACAGGATGAAGTCTACCAATAAGGTACTACATTGATATCATACTCAAAGAAAAACAATCATACATTATGTGGAATAAATATTAACAATAAGCAGACAGGTATTTATTACATAATTGACAAAAGATAAGGACAGTTTCTTCCTCCCCCTTTTTTTCAGCTTACAGAATAGTAATTCAGATCAATTTGTAAAGAATGTAAATATGAATTTGATTCTCAGAAGTTTTAGAACAACATAATGTATGACATTTCTACTTCATTGCAAGTTTTGGCTTAAATGGCTGACCAGTGGTAAAAAGCATCCTTAAGTAAATTTAAAAATATAAAACCATAATACGGATCTCAGTAATACAAAACACAGATAATATTTATAAGAACCCAGAAATAATACATAAACCAAATGCAATGAATAAGGGTAAATGAAAGAAAAAATTAGGAGACTGAAACAAAAAGACAGCTGATAATAGAGAAGAAATGGAAAAAGAAAACAGAATACATGCTTCATATATATATTTTTTTACTTATGTTTTATATGTTTATATATGTTTATTCTATATAGTAATAAGGATGACCAAAGAATGAAAAAGGAAGAAAGAACATAATAGTAGAGAAGCCTTAGCAAAAAAAAATCAATTGTTACCACCATATATAGCATTTTAAATTTATTTTTTGCTAAAGTAAAATGTAATCAAATGCAATAATAGAGCTAAAATAATTAGAAATATTTATTGAAGACAGAACAGAATGAACAAAACAATTTAAAAGAATATCATATTTCTAAAACTATTCTCTTTTTATAGAATAAATCTGTTTCATTGGAGGCAATCAAGAGTTTAATGCCATAATCAATATATCACATTAGTTTTTCATTACGCATATATGCAACCACTTTCCTTTTTCTATTTTTATTGCATTATCTGCTAGTTTACCTACTCCATCAACTTCGTGAGGAACACTTTTCACCTGGTTTATAACCCCTCTCTCTTACATGATTCCTGCTATGGAATGCTGTGATTTCAATATCCGCATCAATACTATATCCATCCTCACTAGCTCCATATTCCCTAATACCCTCTACTGAAAGGACAGTCACTTCCATTTCACTTTGGCAACACTCTCACAAAATTATTACCTAGACCTTAAGATCACACAAAGACATCCTAGCTCTGAAATTATAAATCCAGATGGTTCTCCCTTCTACCTTGGCCTACAATCTCCTGTTCTTTCTCTGTCTTGCCTGGTGCACCTACTCATCAACCTGACTGAAGCCTTAGTGCTGTTTCACAAACCTCTTTCCTCCAAATAAATGGCATGTCCTCTGTTTCACAATAATTGTTTCAAATATGTAGAATTCTCTTCAGACTTCTAACCCAGCTGTTCCTCACATTCTCACCAAAATAACTTACTTTCTATTTTGGTGTCTCAAAATGGACAACAGACACAAACTCCTTCAACTTCCTAGCCACTGCCAGCCTACTTTATCTGTTTTTCTATTTCCTTCTTATCTACCTTTGTATTACAAAGTAAGATAATTTTTCCTAAAGTTATCTGAGTTTTCATTCCAGTCCCTCCGGATTCTCAATTCCATCAAATATCCTCTCTGCTTTACATCAATTATCTTTCTTCCCACTCATCATCTGTAAAATGGGACTTGTATATATTTAATGAATTATGTGATATATGTAAAGCACTTGACACACGTACAGTACATATTAAACACTATGAAATGTTATCTTTTATTGTTAGTAGAGTACCAGTAGTGATATAATTTTAACATACATGAAGTCTTTTACACCTACATATAAACAAATTAAATATGACATATCCCACTCCCTCTTCCTTTCACTCCTACTCTTTCTTCTTAACATCCTTTCATTGAGTTCTTACCATGTCATTCACCATTTTAAACCTTTCTATAGTTGTAAAACTTAAAATCCTTATAATGGCCTTAACACTTTTGGGGGCAAATAGCAAGTACTTGATTAATGTTAGTAAAAGTAGTTGTGATGATTAGATAATAAAAACAACTGTATAGATAGATATCATCATTGTCCTTTGATAAGGAGCTAAGTAAACTGCCCAAGGCTAAAGGTGGAGATGTATGCTTCCAATTAGATTAACTCATTGACACATTGGCTTAACAATCCCTACCCTTGGAAGATTTCCACTAACTTCCTGATTTATTTTTTTTTTAAAGGGCCTCTTATCAGGCACCAACCCATGTGAAGGTCACAATGCTGTCAATGACAACAATCCTTCTTAGAGCTTTTGTCTCCTATAACCCTAGCATGCCATTTGTCAATAGGAATTAAGAGCTGACCTTCCTGAGTTCTGACTTTGTGTCAGCCATTGAACCAATAACTATACAGGCCCTGACTAATTTTATCCTTACAGCAATTCTATAAGAGACAAATTGTTATTATTGTCTCCATTTTACAATGAGCAGCATTTAGTTGCATGAGCTTCCAACAGTGAAAATATCTGGATCATATGGTGATAAAAAAAAAGTGACAAAGTGTAAATCCAGGATGAGAAGCCAGCAACTTGGCTCATGTTTGTACTCACAATGGTGCTCTAATGACCTCAGTGCCCAAGTTAGTAGCACATAATACTGAATACATGCTTGTGGGACAAATGTTTATGCTATAGAATTAATATAACACATAGCTAAATACAATGTTAAGGAAGCTCTTTGAAATATTGGAAAATAACTTTTCTCTCCAGTTTTGGTGTTTTAAATGCCTAAAAAGAGCTTCCAATCCTCATGTTCAATTTGAAGCTAAAGGATTTGTGTTCACAGTGTTAACATATACCGAGACATTAAAAAAGGAGAAGAGTAAAAGCAATTACAGATCCTATCACGAACACTACCTGGGCACTCTGCAGTTACAGGAATCTAGGTATTTCTTATGTGGATATAACAAGGTAGAGGCATTTCATTAATCTAATATTTGGCCCTAGTTTCCCCAAAGAGATCACTCTTTTAAAAATACATTTATAGGTGTTCAGGGTGAAGGTAAAGCTGGGAGGTCGGGAGGGAAGGCCTATCAGGGCTTAAAGAAGCGGAATGCTATTTGTCATGACATGGGAGTTGATGACAGATGGGGAAAGAGATTTGTTGAAAGGAAGAAGGAAGGAGAAGCATGCAGGGATGAACGGTGCCAGGAAGACAGAGAATGTTTGAATACACTGAGGGAACACAAGAAACTAGGATCAATGATTCCATCAGGTCCAGGTAAAGCTTTTAGTATGGCTAGGAGCCTCAATCGTATGTGGACAATTTTCAGTTAAGTCTGCTGGGCTCATGGAAGCTTGGTGGTAGTGGAATTTTGGTGTGAAAACAAATGGCACCATGCTTTATGGTTGGCCCAAGCAAGACTGCACAGTGATAGAGAAAGAGAAATAGAAGCCCAGGAGGCAGAGGGCTTTGTGAACCAGGGTAATTTTCAGAAACCCTGGGGGAAGACTTTCGACAGTGTTAAAATGACACACCCAGTTTTGATTCAAGAGATTTGGGCTTAGACCAAAAGTCTCCAAATGTCTTAAATCACAAGAGATTAGGATACACAACCAGAGTTAAAACCCACAATGTGGTTTCAGAGCTAGGAGAAGGAAACTTCTCCGAAAATACTTCCTGAGGATACACTCTAATTGCAACAGAGCAGATAAATGTCTTTGGGGCCTTTAGGCAAGTTAAGAGAGGTGGTGAGATCTGACAGGTGTCAATAAGAAAAATTAGAGTTGGCACACAATAATATTTAGAAAAGTACAAAGACGAAAAATTCAAACAGAATTAGAAATGAGCACATACATAGTGGGCATTTTGAAAGGGCTATACAATCTTAATTGAAAGGCTTGTTAATTAATTTTTTATGCCCACTAACACTGGAGTCATTCCACCTTGTTTTATCCAGCAGTTACAGTCAATATTACCAGTATTACCATTCTTGTCTTAGAACAACACCACATGTTTAACTTACAAGAAAAGATATATGGTAGACAAAGCTGAATGGAAATGAACTTATTGTGGAGAGAAAATAAAGCAGCAACAATTTAGTAAAATTATTTTATTATAAAGTTATGCAGAAAATGTGTAATTTATGCATATATGTCTTTCAAGTAAAATAAAACACAAATTCAATGGGAAAGGAAATCCTGAAATAGAAGTGAAAACTGAAATCTTCTCTGTCAAAAGGTTAATGCACTTACTGAAAAAGTATATAATAATCAGTTACTTCATTTTAGGTATATTTCGCATTCTCTTCTAAACTAGAGTACAGAAACTATATTCATGGGTTTTTAAAAAATATTATCTCATTCCTCTAATTCCCATTGGGTGCGACACCCTTCTTCATACCTAGTATTATTCTATTAACAGTAGAACTTCAAAAAGTTGTGCTCACTGAATGAATTAGCTTGTTGACAACAGTTTAGAACAGTTCAGACTCATAGCGAACTTGTTATTCATTATGTTATTAATAAAACATGTTATTTGCTAAATAATATGCTGAAAAGGAAAATGTGCTAGTTTTCTATTTCTAATGTTGAGTTCTTCTACTACCAACATTATATATTTCAAGACAATTTTACTATATACCAATTGTGGGTATATAGTTACAAGATTTAATTTCTAATTCCTACTTTTTGCCAACAACATGCTGTGAAGATTTAAAATTGGAGTGGCCTAAGTCACAAATGTAGAAAACAGGGCTTCTATTGATTGCTTTCTCTCTCTCAGCTCCTTCATCATTCACACATATACTAGCAAATCTTTTTCAAATGACAAATGATATATATAGATAGATACATAACATACATATATAGTTTGTTTGTCTGTAAGTGCATACATGTGTTTGTGTGTGTGTATATATATGTGCATATGTATGTGTGTGTGTATATATATGTGCATATGTATGCATATATATGTAGCCCCATTCTCCCTGTTGGAAAAATACCTCCCTCTCATCTAGACTTGCTAAGTCAACTCTTTCTTGACAACTTCAACACTTCCTTTGATCATGATGGTCTTTAGTGACTATTTATTCCCCTCAACTTCTGTAATACCTCTTCCTTGTGCTTATGATCTTATGTCTATTCTTACTTCTCAAAGAGTCTACAATTTATTATTGGGTAGATAATATGCTTTATACATTTTAATATCTCCAAGCCTAGTGGGTATTCAGAAAATGTTTATCGGTATATTAAAATTATTCAGAACTGTTCTTAGAAAAAGAAAGTAAATATATGTTAATTAGAGGTATATTTTTCCTTCCATACTACAAAACACCCTCAAAAATCTTCATTCTAGATGATTTCTGCTTAATGTGAAATATCCTTTCAACAGAAAAAAAAAGTTCATAAAGAATCTAAAACTTTTGCAAATGATTAAGGATGTTTCATCCAATTTCTTCATTTAGAAAGGAAAAAACAAGCTTAGACCTAGAAAAGTTAAGTAAGTCTCTTTGTTAAATTCACAATTTTGCAAGTCTGAGAGCTAACACAAGAAGAAATGGAACCATGATCTTCTAATTTTAGCTTAGCATTTCAGCTACTACAAGAAGTATCTTAACTCTGCTATGCTGGATTCTACTCTCTCTGATGATATAACCATGCTGGTTCTGTTTACCACTGTGTTCTCAGCACTGAGTCACACAAAATCTGCCACACAGAAGTCATTTGATAATTGTTTGTTGAATGAATACTGAATGCTTCACTATATACTCTACCATATGAAGTAGAATTTTACTCCCACAAAAGGCACTATTCAAAAGCATTGTTTTGCGGATCTCAGTCTCACATTGAAAATACTGCTGTTCATAGAAAAAAGAAAGGACATGGTTAAATTCTAACTCTGGGTTTTCCAACCAAAACATACTGCCCCCTCAGAGAACTGCCATTAAGATTATTAGTCACTTGCTCTCTTTTCCATAATATACATATGGACACATGCCATCATGTCTTTGCCTGGATGCTTGCTTTGAGGAAATTTATAAGAACACAGTTTTTAAGCAGTAAGTTATTGTAATCACTGGGAATGAGTGATCACAGACTTTAATTTAAAACATATAGAGAAGCCAGGCCTGGTGGCTCATGCCTGTAATCCCAGCACTTTGGGAAGCAGAGGCAGCAGAATCTCTTGAGACCAGGAGTTTGAGATTAGCCTGATTAATAGAGTGAGACCTCGTCTGCACAAAAAGAAAAAAAAAATTAAAAAATTAAAAAATAGCCAGGCATGTTGGCACCTGCCTGTAGTCCCAGCTACTCAAGAGGCTGTGGTGGAAAGATTGCTTGAGCCCAAGATTTAAAGGTTGCAGTAAGCTAGGATCACTCCACTGCATGTTGGCTCTGTCTCAAAAATAAATATAAAATAAAATAAAATAAGTATATAGGTAGGGCTTGGTGCGGTGGCTCACACCTGTAATCCCAGCACTTTAGGAGATTGAGGCGGGAGGATTGCTTGAGGCCAGGAGTTCAAGACCAAACTGGGCAATATGGCAAGAATCAGTCTCTACAAAAAACTAGTAAATTAGCCAGCCATGGCAGTGTGCACCTGGAGTCCTAGCTACTCAGGAGGCTGAGGTGAGAGGATCACTTGAGCCCAGAAGTTCGAGGATGCAGTGAGCTGTTATCGCACCACCGCACTCCAGCCTTGGCAACAGAGTGAGATCTTGTCCTAAAAAATGGAGAGAGGATAGATAGATGGATGGATAGATAGATGACTGATAGACTATTTCTTAGAATTCAGAAATCAGAAAAGAAAGCCCACAAGTCTAAGGAAGGATGAAGATAAAAATTCAAATGCACATTTTAAAAGAGGTAACATCTAGCAGTTTGATTTTATCTCCAATGCCCTTTAGTCATTAAGCAACACATGTTTCTCATACCCTATTATAAGTCTGTCACTGAGTTGTTCATTTGGACATAGTTAGGGTAAATAATGACATAAGGTGACCTCCACTCTGTAGGAGTTTACAAGACCTTTGGGAGAACAGAATATATAGCTATGAAAATGGGGTCAAGAAGCATGATATAGGTAAGGCCAAAGGATGTTGCTTTAGGAGGATGAGGAATTAAATTTCAATACAACAGGAGAAAAAATAAGCAGAGGGGCTTGGATTTTTTAAAATCAAAAACATAGAAAGAATGTAAATTTCTAGCAGCAAGTAGTGTGATGAGCATTGAATTTAAGGAAGATTGATCTGGCAATAATATGTAGAATAAATTTAAGGAGTGAACTATTATTGAGGGAGAGGTCTGCTGGGAGGTCTTTTGTAGGAACCAGGTGTGAAGTGATGAGAGACCGGAATAAGATAGTGGAAGTGGGAATAGAAAATGGAATTTGTTCCCTTTTCTCTATTTTAGCTCATTCTGAAAACTGGAAAATATTTCTAAAAGCTGTTTTTCACATGTTCCCTTCTACATTTAGAATACAGCGCTTAGGGATGGACACCTGAAAACGTTTGAAACAAACCCTTTCATTTATTTCATTCATAGCCATCTGGATGTCTTGATTGCATATCTGCCTCAGCGTTACCTCATGAAACAGGGATTTTTATATTCTAAGCCTGGTGACAAACTCAAGAGATCATGAATAAAAACACTGCAGTGCCCTCTAGTAGGGTGCAGAAATTTGCACTTCACTTTCAGTTTAAGAGATTGAAAGTAGGCTGCTTTTCAGATATTTCAGTATTTCATGGATCAATCACACCAGTATGTTTCAGAAGCTAAGACATATTAAATTTTTCCCTCTATCAAGAGAGAACAGAGCTAAGTTTTTGAAAATATCAAGTATCGAAGCAAGGTCAGATGTATTCTCTGATACCCTTCTCAAGAATCATTTCCTTCAATTGTCAAAGGGAAAAAATAAAATAAACTCTTGCCTTAAAGTTGGAGGTAGAAATAATTTTAAGTTTAAAGAGCTTCTTATTTTGTATGAATCTCATGGCTTTTTTACTCTCTAGGAGAATCCTTCCACCTTATCCTATAACACCAGTCAACAATGGGTATTTCAAATTACTTGACCTGACTTGGTATAGACCAAATAGCAAAAGCAAAGGTGGCCAGGTTTTCTTGAAACTGTTATAAATTTAAATTTGATAATACAGTGTATTCTGAATACATTCAGAGAAAGTATGGCCTCAAGTGCTAAATAATTAAGTAAGCAATAATTTACCTTTCAAACTTTTACTTTATCTTCTGTGTGACTCAGAATTTGGACTTTAAAATACATGGGGAAAAAAACACATTAAACATCCTCTCTTTTTTATATTCAAACCATTTTATTAGCTCACTTTACTGGTACAAATTATATTCCTTCTCCAAACATTTTATTTTTATTTTTATTTTTAATGAAATGTGTATGCAATACAGAGTTGACGATAGCAGACTTTGCCCTTAGGAAGAAAGCTAGATTCAGAGGGCTCCATGGACTGCCTGGAAATCAGAACACTGGATGCCAATCTCCATTCTCTGGCTGACTCAGCAGGAGCATCTGCCTGCCGCTTAACCTTTGGCTAGGGAATCCCACCCAGACCATGGTCTGTGTTCTTAAGGGCCTTTTATTCAGTTTAACCATAGATTTACCTCTTTTAAATGACAAAATGTATAAATAATTTTTAGATGAAAGAGAACCTTTATGAAATTTAGATGTGAACATTTTAAAAGATATCTTGGTAACAATAAGAGCAAAAGTATAAACACAGTCACACATTCAAATAGCCTTCTATCTTTATGAAAAACACTACGAGCTTTCACTACAAACGTATTCCTGAGAATATGTTTGCTCAGGAATGGATAGTTTTTACCAGGGTAACAACCTAGAAATTAAATGCAGACTGATATAATGATTATATCCATTTATTTAATTCCTTAACATATTTAGTAAGAGTGTTTTCTAAGGAATGTCACACATCACTTTTCCCTTAGTACTTTTGATATGTAAATAAATTTTGTAGACTTACCTAATTTTTAACCAAAATACTTTTAAGTCCAGTTTTCATGTCTCCAACTGATCATAAGATTCTACAGGGCAAAAGCCCCGTATTTTTGTTTTATCTCTCACCAGTAGTACAAGTAGAGGGTTTTTCATATTGTAGGTCATCAGTTAATATTGCAAACTGAGACTAACTGAAGTGGCCTTCCCAGCTCTCCAGCTCAGAGGGCTAATAGAATGCCTGAGATTTTCAGAATCAGGTTGAATGAGGGACCTAAAGGCAGTAGGAACAGGTGCAGAGCAACTGAGGGAAAGCTACCGATTGCCATTCTGATTGTGTATTTGTAAGATTCAGGAATATTCAGTAGGTGCTCTTTGAATGCATCTTAAGAGGGTGCATTTGACCAGTACTGAATGGATAATAATTGAGATAGGACTAAACTGATTTAAAAGTAATTCTTCTCTAACGTCCTCTGAATAAGAATCAGTAAACAGGTATGTAATAGGATTTTTGACAAAGCTCTTTTATTAGGAACTCTAACACTATTTGGAAATTAGACTGATTGTTTGTCCCACTTGTAAATAACACTGATAAGCAAGCACTCCATCAGTATAATTCAGAAAATTGTGAAATCCTGTCTCAAGTTTTATTAATAGGGCAATTTGTATGACAGCAACTCATTTTAATAAGCATTTTAATTGCCACATCAAACATTATTAAGACCTTCCAAACCCAAGACTGATGTTTTGGGAGGATGGGTGGTGGGTAAGAAAATTATGCTTAATAGGATTTACATAAAGGATTGTTTTTTTTTTTTTTTCTCCAGGGTTTGTCATGTTTCCAGAATTCCCATTAGTCATTCTAGCAGTTTCCCTAAACTTTTCTGTCCAAAAATCATGTTGATGGTTCCACTAAAAATAAACTCATTGTCAATAATATTTTGCTGCTTGCTTTATAATTCTTTCTAACACAGGTAAATTGTACTTGTAGAATAAACTGATAATGTTATACTAATCTCCCAGGTGAAAACATAATAAATCTATCAGACAAGGACCAAAAATATCACTGCTTGTTCTGAACATAATGAAATGCAGGCATCTACCTAAGTGACACTAAAGTAGGGGATATGCTCCAGAAATAAGAATGCTTACAACATGTTTAATGGATATTGGAAAAGATTTGTCTCATGTGTGAACAGTGTCTGCACACATAAAAACTTATTAAGCTAATGCCTCTCAGTCTAATTTCTTTTTGAATTAAAAATAAGTTGTAATCAAACCCTAACCTTTAAAGTCATATGACCTCTATTACACTATGAACCACACAGTCATGGCTAAGAATAAGTGAAAAGATTAGATGAACACACTCTTAGAAAATTGTTTAAATGTCCTCAAAAATCTAAAGGTAACAAATATATTTGGGAATAAGCACATCAAATTCTATGACACCATTTTTTTTTCTACCTAAGATATACTCTTTCTTCCTCCAAAGATAGATTTTAGGGTTCTCAATAAGTGGCCATTGCTTCTTAGAGAGGACAAATGAAGCAGTATCAGTATTCGGATAATGCTGATTCTCATCAGTAGTTCTACAGTTATGAAATTACAGTTGCAGGGGCTGGGCACAAGTGGCTCATGCCTGTAATCCCAACACTTTGGACTGCTTGAGGCCAGGCATTTGAGACCAGCGTGAGCAACACAGCAAGACCCCACCATGCATGCCTGTAGTCCTAGCTACTCAGGAGCCTGAGGCAGGAGGATCCCTTGAGCCCAGGAGTCCAAGGTTACAGTGAGCTATGATTGCACTGCTGCACTGGAGCCTAGGGAACAGAGCAAACCCTGTCTCTAAAAAAAAAATAAAAATAAAAAGTTACAGTTTATTTATTTTGCATCTTACATAAATGGCAGATCATCATTCATATGGTAAAACACATTGGCAGTAAAAGTTCAACATAATTATGACATAACTAACAGTCTTTCAATTTAAGCTCTCATTTCTCCTCCGAACCCACCATCTTAACCATTAGTCCCTAAACTCTGTGGGATTATTCTCCCTTATTTTGTGCCTTTAATCAAATTTCTCACCCATTAAAAGATATCTTTGGCCTTCCCCACTACTCTGTTAAGAATGGTGAGGGGTCTGACATTTTCCCTATTTGCTGGCTAATATGTTAGCCTGCCACAGTTTCATGGATGCTAACTGAAAACACAAGACTCCTGAGTCTGAGAGAAATGACCTCATTACTGAAGCCTCAAAAGTACGTGCTTCCTGTTTTCATAGGTTTTCCCGCCTTAATTTTCATAGGGACAATGTGTTGGGCAGCCCAGGTGAATGCCATACACACCACTGGTTTTTGACACAGCTAAGGGACCCTGAGCTCAGGAAGCTCCCCATCTTATAAAGGTCCTGTAAGAAAGCCTGATAATAAAGATATTATCTTTACTATCCTGGTCAGGAAACAAATCTGCCCTCTTCCCTAATGGCAGACACAATCTCTATTGCTCAAGGCTGTTTGTTACACAAGCACTCTTGAAAAAGAGAGTACCGGACACAAGCTGTCAAAAGATGTGTAGAAATGTCAGGGAGAATTCTTTCAAAACCCATCCTTAAAACTGCAATGTAAATCCTACTTCTTTCATAAGAGGCCACAGTAACCTTTTACTTCCAGCACTATATTTTCAGGGTCATTAGCATATCATTCACTGTTGTGTGGCATAATTTATGTTACTAACCTTATTATTTAACATTTGTAAACCATTTAAATAAATTAAATTTTCACTTTGTCTTCTTAAGTAGTTTAGACTCACTGAAGGTACAAATTATTTAATAAGTTCCTTTTTAGCCCCACAAAATTCAGTGGAGCTATATTTTGAATACCTACTCATGTAATGTAAAAGTCAAAGTTATTTTTAAAAATATTTTATTCTAAACAACATGTAAGAAAATTGTAGTGGAAATTCACCTAAAGAGTTTTATTCTAAAAAGTTTAGAAGAAAAATTAGTTATCAGAATGTAGCACCAACATTCCCTGTGCTATTTGCCTATCTTTTATATAGGAGATAATATGCTTTTAGTCAACTTTATTTGGTGTCAAATATCAAAGAATACCAATTCTTATGAATAAATAAAGTGTGAATATAAATCTAGTTTTAAGTTTTTGAATTAATAATGATCTGCTAAAAATTTGGAATGAAATCGGTTTTGACTTCAGGGAGCTCAATAACAAGAATCTCCAAGGTAAAAATCTTCAAATCTATATTTTATTAATTTTTAAAAAAATCAAACTATGCAAGTGCAGTTTTAAAAGCCAAATAATGATACATCAAACAACCTTAGGCATTTCCAGTACCCAGAGGCAACCTTTTCTAATGTATCTCTTAACTACTTATGAATGGTTTTGCCTTCATATTTTTAAGTGTTGAACTATTTATAGACTTATTTTTCATTTTCATATTGTCTTGCTGATTTCTTCATATAGAAAGGAAGCATTTAACTCTTATACTAACCTTCCCTCATCCGCTATATATTTATAGCATGCTTGTGGTTAAATCAAGTGTTGTTATTATGACTACGCAAGCAATGTTTACAGCTGAACCTTGTAGTATATTTGGATTACATTTCATTTCATAAAGTTTCTTACATTCCCTTAATAACTCACATTTTGTATACTCAATTTTGTTTCCAACTATCATTACCATATTATTAAGCTTTCCATGATAATTCATCTCTAAAATATCAGGTAAGCATCATTATTCCAGCTTCAATCTGTCCTGGTTGCTTCTGAAGCTCAATGTATGACAAGCTTCTATTGTCATGCCATCCTGCTTCCTTATCATTCTGAGATTAAATTCAGTATTTTCCTATCCATAGCCTCCTATTTTGGGGATGATATTTCTTTCTTTTTTGTTTACTTCTTAGTTTTGGAGGAAAATAGATAAAAGTAGTATCCTCAGCAAGGGTACATTAGCAAAAAAAATTGAAATCTTATAGGTCTAAAAATGTCTTTCTTCTTCTTTGATATTCGAAAAAAAATAGCCTGGCTGTACAGAAGATTCTAGTTGAAATAATTTTTCTTCAGAATTTCAAAAGCTTTA
The DNA here is from genome assembly GCF_007565055.1 of Rhinopithecus roxellana. Taxonomy (NCBI): domain Eukaryota; kingdom Metazoa; phylum Chordata; class Mammalia; order Primates; family Cercopithecidae; genus Rhinopithecus; species Rhinopithecus roxellana. The sequence continues at coordinate 3,527,395 of NC_044553.1, forward strand.
CTCAGTTGCCTTCTAGCCCCAGATTTCCATTGTGCAGACCTGTGCCATTTTGATTCCTAATTTTGTATATGTGAGCATTTTGGAAAAAATAAAAACTCTTTGGACATTTTTAAGATCTTCGGTTTTTTCCCAATGTTTTGAAGTTGTATGCTGATAAGTGCACTGGTGAAGATTTTATTTATTCCATTGTGTTGAGGATCCAGCGATAGCTTTATAATTAAAAACATATGTTCAACTATGATAGGAAATTCTTAATTAAAAAAAAAAACTTCACTTTGACTCTGTTTGGAACTCTTATTATTAAAATGTTAGATCTGCTAGATTAACACGAATTTTCTTATCTTCTTTCTTATGTAGTATCCACTTGATTGTAAAATTTTGTTTTACTGTTTTATTTTCCAGCCCTTCCACTGTTTTATGTTATCACTTTTAATATTGTAAGAGCTATTTTATATTCTCTGAAAGTCCCTTGTTTGTGTTTTCCTGTTCTTGTTACATGAATGCAGTATTTTCCTTTTTTTTCTGAGACTACTAATTGTATTAGTCCGTTTTCATACCGCTATAAAAAACTGCCCAAGACTGGGTAATTCATGAAAGAAAGAAGTTTAATTGATTCACAGTTCAGCATGATTGAGGAGACCTCAGTAAACTTACAATCACGGCGGAAGGCAAAGTGGAAGCAAGGCACCTTCTTCGCAAGGCGGTAGTGCTGAGCACAGAAGGGAAAGAGCCCCTCTTTAGCTAGTAGTCACCTTCTTCACAAAGAAAGGTGCCGAGCGAAGTGAGGAAGAATCCCTCATAAAACCATCAGATCTCATGAGAACTCATTCACTATCGGGAGACACCCGCATGAGTCAATTACTTCCACCTGGTCTCTCCTTTGACACGTGGAGATTATGGGGCTTACAATTCAAGATGAGATTTGTGTGAGTATGGAGGAAACTATGTTCAGACACTCAGAAGACACTCAGAAGCAATTTCCCCCAACCAAAAACAATTGTAATTTTGATCTGAAATATTTTGATTTGTAATTTTGATCTGAAATAACAAGCTTTTGATCTGAAATATTTGCATAAATAACCAAATCAGATTTGGGAAAGAAATTTAAGTCACTGTGTGGTTATAAAATCTAACAGCCTATATATTTTACCAATAAATTATATTTCCTAAAACTCTTGGAATGCTTTTACAATTCTTAAATGATAAAATTATAGGTCCTATAAATTGAGGAACATGATTATAATAATTTTTCAAACTGTATTCTTGATTAACATAGTAAAAAAATGCATGTGGTAGTTCTTTTATAAAATCTATATAGCTTAATATTTTATCCTAAATGAAATTTTAGAAAATTATGTGGGAAAAAGTCTCCAATAAAGATACATAAACTTTCTCAAAGTGATAAAAATGTTAATATAGCTATTACAAAGATTTCCAAATATCGATCTAAAGAAAGTCATCTCATTTTATATTATTCACCATTGTGTTAAATTCCTTTCCTGAAACTACATTTCCTCATCAAAATAATGACTGGTTAGCACGTAATTTTATTTTAGGAAGGTTTTTGCTCTAAAGGTAGAAAGTTGTATCAGAACATGGGATTTAATGAGAGATACCCATTTTCACTATTATAAAAACTCTCTAAGACTACTGATGCATTACATCAATATCTACATTATGTGTTATTTTTTTTATTTTTTTTTTTTATTTTTTTTTTTTTTCGGAGTCTCGCTCTGTCGCCCGGGCTGGAGTGCAGTGGCCGGATCTCAGCTCACTGCAAGCTCCGCCTCCCGGGTTTACGCCATTCTCCTGCCTCAGCCTCCCGAGTAGCTGGGACTACAGGCGCCCGCCACCTCGCCCGGCTAGATTTTTGTATTTTTTTAGTAGAGACGGGGTTTCACCATGTTAGCCAGGATGGTCTCGATCTCCTGACCTCGTGATCCGCCCGTCTCGGCCTCCCAAAGTGCTGGGATTACAGGCTTGAGCCACCGCGCCCGGCCTACATTATGTGTTATTATACATCAACAGATTATGGGGCACAGATAATATTAGAGATAATATTTTACAAGGGATTCAAGAATAAATTCTAACATTATTAATTATTATTTTTGGTAAATCCAAGTCATAGTCTGCCTCAGCTTGGTGTTGTAAAAATATTTTTTACTGCTGATTTTGCATGAGTGTATTTTGTTTTTATGCATATCCTGTTTCCAAGTTCTACTGATGGTGATGAAAGTGCCACATGTGAAATCAGTTTAGAAAAAGAAACAGAAACCTACAATGCAGTGGATGATTTTAAAGGTAAGATTCCAAACAGAAAAAAAAGTCCTATTTTTTTTTTTAGCATTTCCTAAAATAGTTAAAGCGAAAGTACCTGAAATAAATTAAGTCATCCACCTGCTTGTAGTTTATATAAATGAGTATCTATTCGACTAAGCTGTCCAACATCCAATCAAAATTAGAGCACAAATAAATCTTAAGGATTACAATTCAAATTTAGACACCAACATTGCCAAATTTAAACATAACATGAATACACTAGTCATGTCTTTATCAGCAATGATAAAGTTTTAAATTATAGAAATTCAGGTAGAGAAAATGTACTTGAACCGAGAAACTCTGGTCTTCAGTCAAGGTTGTATTTGGAGCACATGAACTCCTTAGATAGGTCTAGAGATCTCTGTTGTTAAGTGTTCTTATCACTCAAAGCATGTTTGAAAATTTACTATCTAAAGGAATTCATTTATTCAAGCCCTCAAAAATAGGCACAACTACTTTAAATGTATGTTTACATCCACAGAGTAGAAAGAGCTCTGGCGCTAAAGGTAAGGCATTCTCTGGGAAATTGATATTAGAAAGATGTCATGTTTATTTATAGAGTATGGAACTTAACATCATGTTATTTTCTCAAATGGTACAATTTTAGACAGCTTGTTAATAAATCCTAGCCACCAAACATGTACTGAAAATAGAACTTCAACATGATATGCATCACAGTGATATTTCACTGAAATAACATAAAACGAGATGCTTGTCAAGTCGAGGTTGCATGAGAAAACCCCAAAGGAATTCAAAGAAGAGGAAGGTAACAAAACAAATGTCTTCAGGCATGGTTGAATGGAAGAGGAGTCAGACTTTAAAAGGCTAGCAGGGTTTGGGAAACCTGGAGAGAACAGTGCTATTATTTCCAGTAAGGTGTGCAATATGAATAAGATACTCAGGCACAACCCAGTCTGCAGAGCAAGAGATATGAGCAGGTAGAAAGGAGAAGGGATAATGGAGACTAGCAATGAAAAAGGCTTTCTAGTAAAACGAAAAAGAGAAAAATATTTTTTAAGTCTCTAAAAATGTGAATTTCCCCCTTTATATTTAACTTGTTAACCCAGCAATACGATTTTTAAACTATCAGACCTATCGTAGAAACGCAAGCCAAAATTCCATATTCAAAATCTTTGGAGTATGTGTTTCAGAAATTTTCAGATTTTAGAAAGGTAATATAGTATACATGCCATCTATTATATAATACATTCAGCTGGATCTTTGGTTATATTGTGTAATCAAACACATTTCCTGGGCAAAACGTGATTATTCGAAGTCTGGTAAATAAAGAGTGTAAAGCTTTTTTCTACTTTTCTATTCAAGTCACTTCAGGTCAAATTTTGACACCACACTAGCTAACATCAAGTTTTGCTTACAAAAGTTACAAATAAAACATACCCACTGGTTTTCAGAATTTTTTAGATTTTAGAATTGTGTTTAAGGTATTGAAGAGGTGTATTTTAAAATTTAATGACCTAAACTACAATAACTAAAAGAGCAGAAGTATGTACTCTACACTATTATATTACAAAAAGTATTCAATTCTGTAAATTAAACTTAATCTAATTTAAAATTGCATATGAACAAAAACACTGAAAATATTTGGTCAGGAAAATGGAAGCCAGGGGCTATATTATTTTGGGTAGTATACAGGTATGGTCAACCTGTGCACCCACAATAAGGAAAGGGTGGTACAGGGGATGAAGGTTTCCAAATTATGCTGAGGGATGAGGGGGAAGGTGCCTTAGGAAATAGAAGATACCAGAGAGGATGAAACAAGGATTTCTCGCCCATCCTTTCCAAAAGGAAAGCAGGTATCTGAATGTGGAAAGTAAATTCCAAGTGCTGCTTTATCACCCACTTCTCAGTCATCTGAATAACTAAATGAGATTCAGCAGAGCATCTCACAAATAGACCATGTATAATTTCAAGCCCCTTCCTAACTATGTAACATCCTATCCTGCACTGAAAGAAAGGAAAGGGAAAAGAAAGGAAGATAAGCAGAAAAACAACATCCTCTCACTTGTTACTTATGTCTAAATTACTTTAAGAAAAGAAAAATAATTACCTTACACTAGAGACTTAAAAATTAAAATGCAAATTCTTGTAAAAACATAATGAAGTGATAGAAAAACCTGGGCAAAAGACCAAATTAAATGTAGGCCTTTGCTTTGTTTCAGTGGGGAAATAAGTTAGGAGACCAAAAAGATTTAAAATATTATCATCAAGAGCAAAATGTAGGAAAATGAGACTAAGAACAAAAATAAATCAACAAACACTTTTCAGGTGGCACAGCACTGTCCAGGGTTGGTGCTGATTACTTTTAACAGAGTTGACCAAAAGCAGACTATACGTAGAGATTTTTGGTCATTTACAGGCCAATTCATAATGCTCTGTTTGTATGATGTATATTTAAAAAAAAAAAAAAAAGAATAGCTGTATTCACATGTAGGTAAAATTCACAAACATAAGTTAAAGAATATACAGCATGATCCTATTTTAATAAAAATATAAAAATGCATGTATATATGTATATATAAAGATAAAAAACGTATACATTAAAACACTAGTTATTGGTGGGATTACCCATGGTTATTGTCTTCTTGTTAATGTTGTTCCTAAGTGTTCTACAATGAATATATATTATATCATAGAAGTTATGAAAGTTTCTAGTGAAGATTCCTTTCTTCAGGGATGTTTTAAGGGAGCTATCATTATTTTACAGTTTTCATTCTCAACTAAACAGAACTCTACGTTTTTTGATAAAACCATAGACTTGTAGGACAAAAGAAATCCATACTAGGCTTAATTATAGTTTTCTGGAAAATTTACTTACAGTATACATCCACTCTGATTGACTTTATCGCTGGGGACCCCAAGCCATTCTCTGCTTTACAGTAATACCGGCCTCCTTGGTGTCGCTGAATATTTGTAATCCTCAAAGTCTCATTGAAGACACTTGAGTCTTGGAATCTGTCAGAGGCACTTCCTGCTGTTTTGGTCCACCTGATCTGAGCAAGCATCAACAAAGATTGTTACTTTAGGTTGGTTTCCCCACAGATAAATCAAATAGCAATCACTCATTTGAAGAGTTTGCATTGAACTGCTACATTGCCTCTCCCATCAAATTATTGAAAAAAAATTAAGGTTTACAGACACGATAGAATTTTTAAAAATTTAATGTAATGTCATCATTGTACAGTGTATGTAATTTGAATTCAATTGCATAGAATTCATCAATTGCCTAATCAGTGTGGAGGGCAATATAAATTATAACATAAAGGGAGTTAAATATCAGTAGTACATTGAAACTACAGATTAACTTTTCTTTTTGTTGGACATTTAAATTTGTTTTTCATATTTTCCAAACCTTGTAAGATTATTTTACTTATTTAGTCCAAGTAGGTTCTCATTTTATTTTTGGATTTGCCTCATTCTTTTATTTGAAATTTCCTATTTGATTTGAATAGTTTAGACATAATACCATAATGGTCTATTGAAATTATGTATAATTTTAAACACCTGGTTGTTTAAGAGTTTTTTTTTTTCTTTGATGGCTTTGCTGTAATAAGCTCACAAATAATTTGTCTATTTTGATCATTAGTATTCACTTTACATCAATAATTATTTTTAAAAAAATATGTAAACTTTTCAAGGAGAACATTTCAGTAAACTGCCAAAACATTTTGAATATCTAAAACATTTCATTATAAACAATACCATTCTTTTAAACACAGCTGTGTACAACAGACTTCATTTTTGCTAGCAATAATGACTAGTATTCAACTCAACTTTTGTGTATTTTAGTGTATAAAACCTGAATAAAAGCCACGTGCTCATATTGTAAAGTGATACAAAATAGAAAGTAAAAATAATTTGATTTTATTTCCCTTCATGCCCCGCTATATATTTCAGTTTGTTTTTATGTTAAGGTTGAGAAATAGCTGATAGAAATCCTCTGTTCAAACACATATGCTGTGACATGGAAAATGAAACTAAATACTGAAACATCAAAACACAAATCCTATACTATTGCCATTATATATACCTATTTTCATATGAAGTTAATTACAATGTATGATCTAATGGCATAAAAAGTATCTTTAAAAAGTTATCCACATAATTAAAATATCTGTATAAATATAACCATGTTTGCCCTTAATTGTGAATGGAATAAAAATGTTATTAAGAGATGAATTTTTTAAAAATCTGTAAATCACAAAAAGAAATACCAAATATTTATTCAAAATCTTCTGTATATCTGGAATACACAAAGATGCAAATGGCATAATTTCTGATTTCCAGTAGTTTATAAATGTATTACTAATATACCCATAAGAAGAAAAGGAGAATTGTGTAAATTATGTCAAAAATGGAAGCATACTCACACTTTCACTTAGCAATTATCTGGTTAAAATTTACCTTACTAACATATTTGCAAAATATTGCATAGAAATTAGCCTACTGTATGTGTGTAAAACTGTAACACTGGAAATGATATAAATGCTAAATGATAGAGAGGTGGTTATAAACTGACTCTAAAATTGAACTGAATACATTCATTAGAAAAAATAAAATACAAAATGTATTATTAAGTTAAAAAAGACAAAAAGCAAGAAACAGAAGAGAATATTCTCATCTGTGTAAAAATAGCATATGTGTATATTTGTGTGTGTACATATTACTAAATGTTTATTAAAATTACACAAGGAAACATACAAAGCTCTGTAAATGAGACTGGGAGTAAAAAGAGGATAGTGAAATGTGTTCTTTTCTCAAGTTTTATTTTAAATTCTTATTTATACTTAATTTACTTTACCAGAAGCAAATATTGTGTTTATTATAAAGAAGTTTAAAAAAGTGAAACAATTCTCAAATGAAACATAGGAAAGAGAAAAGTAAACAATAGAGGTAGAAAGGAATGCAAATAATCACTTAGAAAATTTTTCCTCCCTTTTTATTCTCTACTTTTAAGAAATATGAAATAAAATATTCCTGAGTAGTAGAAAGACATAAATTTACACATTGGGAGAGTTTACCAAGTCATATGCCTAACTGATGAGAAAAGAAACCTCCATATATACTCTGATAAAAACTGTGACCTCTAAGTCTACAAAGAAAATTGTTCAGCCTTCCAGGAAAAAGGGACTAACTTGTAATGTCATAGGGCCTGGTCACTCCCTAATGTTAAGTATTTCCTTCTTCTTAAACCCCAAATTATTAATTGCCACATGGCTGCCCGGGTCATCCCGGGATGACATTTCCCAGTCATCCATTTAGCCACATTCTTGCTGTTTCAAGCAGAAATGTCCTTATAGGGAAGCAGCACTTCATGTTTTGCACATATTTTGGTAGCTTCCATTTGAACAGTGAGCCGATTTGAAACGAAAATCAAGCACAGAGAAGTAGTAAAATAGAAGAAACCTGAAATCCTGACACCATGGAGTTATACCTACCTAACCTAAACTACTGATAGCCCTGGACTTCTATATGGGGAAAAATAAAATTCTTGTTTACTTCTTCTTCAGGTTTTTCTGTGACTGATAGCCAAACTCAATTCTAATTGATTTTCCTGGAGTGGTATGGAGGTCAGTTTGTCTTCAGGATTCTCATTTCCAGCACCGAAAGCTCAAAAACAGTGAAATAACATCCACATTTACTGAAAAAGGTGAGGGAAAGGGAAATCTCCCAATAGTCCATACCCATTCAAGAGCTCATTTGTCTGAGGGTGAAATAAAAATATTCAGTGCTATGCAAACATGTTAACCTCAGGGTTCAAATAGCCCCGCATGATGAAAATCTTTGAAACACTCTAACTCCCAACACATGAATTGTATCTGAGGTCTGGGATTTTGAGAAGATATAGAAAAGCACATTGTAGTGGGCAGTTAATAGATACTCATTTAATGAATAAGGAGGATTTCCTTGGGTTAGTATACAATTTAAATACTAAGTAAAGTTTCTTAAAACCAAAAGGACATAGAATAAGAAGATCTGTAATAACCTAGCAAAACCTAGAAGTTTGGGGTGGGAATGTAATGCAAAGCAGAGGTAACATTGTAGGGATGGAAGGAAAGGAAAGGAGAGAAAAAAGTTACTCCGGAATCTTAAACTTTGGGATAATTGAAAGGGGAAAATGTATCCCTGTGGGAGAAACAGTTAGGTATCTTGTTTATACATTTTAAAAAGCATAAATGTCAATTAAAGTAACAGAAAAAAAATCAGTTTCATTAATGGAAGGAAACATGAGATAAAGTTGGCCAGGCGCGGTGGTTTACGCCTGTAATCCCAGCACTTTGGGAGGCTGAGGCAGGTAGATCACGTGGTCAGGAGATCAAGACCATCCTGGCTAACACGGTGAAACCCCATATCTACTAAAAATACAAAAAATTAGCCGGGAGTGGTGGCAAGCACCTGTAGTCCCAGCTACTCAGGAGGCTGAGGCAGGAGAATGGCATGAACCCAGGAGGCGGAGCTTGCAGTGAGCAGAGATCACACGACTGCACTCCAGCCTGGGCGATAGAGCCAGACTCAGTCTCAAAAAAAAAAAAGAGATAAAGCGAAGAGAGTGGAAAAAATATAAACTTGATAAAATGGGCAGAAAAAATAGGGCAAAGGTAAAAGAAAAATGTATAATTTAAAATGAATACATATTTAATTTTTATTTTATTTTTAATTGGCAAATATATACGTGTATATATATACTTGGGGTACGATGTGATGTTTTAATATAAGTTTACATTGTGGAATGATAAATCAAGCACATTGATAAATTCATCTCCTCGAATACTTTTTTGTGGTGAAACATTTGAAATCTACTCTTTTATTAATTTTGAAACTGGTTAACAGTATATTATTATTAACTAGAGTCACCATTCTATGCAACAGACCACTATAGAGTAAGATACAACATTTATATCAGTCATAGACTAGATGTGAATAGACTGAATTTGCCCACTGAAAGAGCCTACTAGACTGAATTTAAAAGTTAAAACAAGCTTGCGTGCAGTTAACATCTAACAACAATAAATGATTGGAACAATAGAAAACTGGAAGCCAAGATGGGAAAAGAAGGCATGGATAAAGTTGTAATGGAATTATGTAAACTAAAATCAATCAACCAATTAGGAGTGATATATATATATAATATTATGTGATATATATATAATATGTGTATATATATAATACACATATATATAATACGTGTATATATAATCTTGTAATGTGTAATCTTAATATGTATATTAAGATTAAATTAATAATAAATTTGCAGTTAAAAATTAACAGGAAGAGAAAGGCATCACTTTTTGTAATATTAAAAGTCAAAAGCATAAATATATTACTTGTAATTGGTATTCAGTAAAGTACAGAGCCACTAAAGACAAAAAGCAAACAAAATTAAAAAGGGAAGAATTTGACAAACATGCAATTGCAGTAGAAAGTTCCAATACAGCTCTCTGAGATTCAGGCAGTTCTTGATAGTGCAACTTTTTTAGTTAAGAGGAAAGACAGGACAAACTAAAAAACTACAATCAACATGTAAGACTAATAAATATACAGAAAGTCGTCTATCTACAGGATTAGTAATTTTTTTCTTACGTGCATTAAATATTTACAAAAATTGATCATGTAGTTGATAGCAAAGTAAAACTTCACTAATAAAAAATTAGAGGTAGGACAGGCATGCTATCGAAACTTAGTTCAATATGTTATAAATAACATCAAAAGATGACTAATACATGGAAACCTTTATTCACATTGTTATTGTTCAAAGAGAAAATCAAAAAGAAAATTGCTAAGTATCCAGAAGCCAACGAATAGAAAACCATTTCATATTAAAATCTATCAATACAGTTGTACTAGTCTGTTTTCATGCTGCCCATAAAGACATACCTGAGACTGAGAAGAAAAAGAGTTTTAATTGGACTTACAGTTCCAAATGGCTGGCAAGGCCTCAGAATCACGGCAAGAGGCAAAAGGCACTTCTTACATGGTGGTGGCAAGAGAAAATGAGAAGGAAGCAAAAGCGGAAACCCCTGATAAACCCGTCAGATCTTGTGAGACTTATTCACTATCACAAGAATAGCACGGGAAAGATTGGCTCCCATGATTAAGTTACCTCCTCCTGGGTCCCTCCTAGAACATGTGGAAATTCCGGTAGATAAAATTCAAGTTGAGATTTGGGTGGGGACACAACCAAACCATATCAACAGTGAAAAGAATACATATAGGAAAATATAAACCTTACATACTCCCTACATATTAAGGAATGAATGAATGAATAAATAACTCATCTGAATTTATTTTAACTTAATTCAGTACTCATCGGAATTTATTTTAATTTAATTTTGGCTTGAGCTATATCCTAAACTACTGCTTGAGATTGTTTAGGAGAGAGGAACAGGCAAAAGCATCTGCTAGTTGTTTTTTACAGAAGGTTCTAGAAGCTGCCTCATGACATTGCTTGTATGATATGGTTATTCTTCCTTAGTTACAAGAAATGCTGGGAAATATACTCTCTACTCTGAATAGCATCTTCTTCCTCTCCCCCAGCTAAAATTTGATAGTTTCTTAATTCTGGAAAAACAGAAGAGTGGATGTTTGGGACAACTCCTAGTTTCACAATGTGAATAAAATACATCCAAATTTCAGATATGCTATTGCATTCGTGCATTCTCATGCTGCTATGAAGAAATACCCAAGACTAGGTAATTTATAAAGGAAACAGGTTTAATTGACTCACAGTTCTACATGACTGGGGAAGCCTCAAGAAACTTACAATAATGGGGGAAGGGGAAGCAAAAACATCCTTTTTCAAATGGTGGCAGGAGAGAGAAGTGCTGAGCAAAGTTGGAAAAGGCCCTTAAACCATGAGATCTTATGAGGACTTACTCACTATCACGAGAACAGCATGGGGGGAACCACCCCCATGATTCAATTATCTCTCACTGGATCCCTTCTACCACACATGGGGATTGTGGGAACTATAATTCAAGATGAGATCTGAGTGGGGACATAGCCAAACCATATGAGCTATATTATCACATTTGTGTTTAAATCCTCTTACAATATAGCATTAAACTCATTTCTGTAAAAATAACATTAACAGAAAAAGAATGATACGAGAGTTTAGGAAATACTTTTCTTGGTAACTCTTCCTAATCTGAAGAAACAACATGGAGATTCTCTTATTTTAGGCCTATTCAATTCCCAATAGTCTTATAGATATAGATATAGACATAGATACAGATATAGATATAGATATAGATATTTCCTGAAACATCATTGCTTTTACGTAGCCTTAAATAAAATCAGTATTGACTGAGATATTCTTAGGAAAATATTAAAAACCTGAAGCATAGATAGACTTGGCTGAATCCAAAAAGTATATTGTGTAGATGCAACAAACTCAATAAAAACTTTGACCTGAGACTTCTAGGTTGCCCCATTTAATTAATGTCTAGTGAATGAGGATTTGTACACTGAAGCTCCTTTCTATTGTTTGCCAAGGAGTTCAGCCAGATGTACTCACATCAATGTGAGCATTGTCCCAGCATTATTTATACTCTGAATGAAGATCCTTTAGCAGTGAGAGAATCCTTGAGAAAAAATCAGATAAACATCACCTGACCTGCTATAATTATTGGGATGATCTGCCACCAGAACCTTGGGAACTAAACCTAAAAAGATTACAGAGTGCCAGCTTGCAAGAGTATTAAGAACTATTAATGGTATGTAATTATTAATAGGCAGTGTTTATTAGAGTTTTCAAAATAAAAGTTATTCCTTTCTCCTGCACTGATATCAGGGAAAATTACAGAAGAAATAGGTTCTCTTTGAATTACTTAATAGAATAAGTGGAATTCTGAATGGCACAGGACTGTAGAGCATACAGGTACAATTTTTAATAAATTGTATCAGTCTACAATAATTATAGCAATATGTCTCACTTATTTCTAAATCTATTGTTATAAAAAAAAGAACCACAATTTTCTAACAAAGCAAAAAAAAAAAAAAAAATTAACCTTAACAATTCTCTATGCATAAAAAACCATTTTTCTAGTATATCCAGAATATTAGGGACCATGATTACTATTACTATTACCACCACCACTACTACTACCAAGATGCAATTTGAAATATTTCTACAAGATATATGCAGATAAGAAGCTCATGACAGTAATAGAAAAAGGGAGACTGGCCGGCTCTTGGGGAGGCCAAGGCAGAAGGATGGATTGAAGCCAGGAGTTTGAGACCAGTCTGGGCAACATAGAGAGATCCCTCTCTCTACAAAAACTAAAAATAAAAAAATTTCCTGGCTGCAGTGAGTTATGATGGCACTCCAGCCCAGGCAGCAAAGTGAGACACTGTCTCACCATAAATAAACAAATAGGAGGAGTCTGAAGAACAAGGGATTCACAAAGCAGGTCTACTCACTATGCAGAAAACAGAATGATGAAGAGGGACTCACCACGGTAGACAAGAAACAGAGGTAAAATACCGGGGTGAGGACATGGTATTTCTGAACACTAGACTGGCCTTAAAGCAGATAGCAATAGGTTTTCTGATCCTTTTTTGCATTTGTCTTTTCTTTGAATTTAACCTTTGAGGAATTTATTCACCTCTCGTGTGAATAAACAGAGAAAAGAGATAAACTCAGTACTTTTGTTTTTGTTGTTGTTGTTGTTGTTTGAGACGGAGTCTCGCTCTGTCACCCAGGCTGGAGTGTAGTGGTCGGATCTCGACTCACTGCAAGCTCCGCCTCCTGGGTTTACGCCATTCTCCTGCCTCAGCCTCCCAAGTAGCTGGGACTACAGGTGCCCGCCACCTCGCCCGGCTAGTTTTTTTTAATATTTTTTAGTAGAGACGGGATTTCACCATGTTAGCCAGGATGGCCTTGATCTCCTGACCTTGTGATCCGCCCCTCTCAGCCTCCCAAAGCGCTGGGATTACAGGCTTGAGCCACCGCGCCCGGCCAAATGACACAGTACTTTTCTTAAACAGCATCAGACTTCCTGTATGCATCTGAAGCACTACGATAGGGCCTGCTGGCACTATTTCACACCAGAGGTGACAGAGGAGGGTACATCTTGGTGCAAATGCTTATAAATATAAAATGCTGGAAATTAATGCAATCATCATAGAGAGGTTTGATTTTGTAGCACGGCCAAGACATTACTCCTGGGCCCCAAACCACCACCATCGAATTATCAGAATTCGATTTCTTTAAAAGTTTACAAAATGTTATTGTTCCATCCTCTGATTTTAATGCCACGACATGCTTAGAAGGTAAGAAAACTTTTTCTCCCCATTTTACAGCTCCAGTCCTTCCATGACCATGAGACTATGTGCTATTATATACTGGGATCCTTTCTGACTTGAAAGTTCTCCCTTTTTCCTTCATTTAGTATCTAGTTAATACCCTCTGGTCCTCCAGATATCACTTGATTAGAAAGCTTTCCCTCTCTCATAGAGCTTTATTATGTCCTGCCCCCTTTGTTGCCATGACACTCTGAGATTCCCTCTGTGAGAGTGCTTATCACATGCTTTAGAAATCAGCTGTTTAGATGTTGTAGGAGACAACTGGTGTTCTGTCTGATTCCCTTAGAGCCCTTTACCTTTCCTATATGTTACCTCACTAGGACATTTTGTTTTTCATGAAATAAGGTACTAGGGATTCAGAGTTACCTGCAGTCAGAGGGAAATCCTGGGAAATCTTGGGAGTTTATTCCCTACCCCTGTGACTCTTAGCCGATGAATGATTATTGTGGGATATGAAAGCCCTGCTCCCGTGCCTCTAGATGGGATAGATTCTGCAGCATAATTTACACCCCAATTTCTTTGCAGTGTCAGGCTGATGCCAACCTCGTGAAACGACATCCTGGCCCAGCTTCCTCCCTTTCCTCTCCTGTTTTCTTGCTCCATTATCAGTTTCTCCTAAGGGCATTTCCTTAATAAATCACTTGCACATGAATCCTCATCTCAAGCTCCATTTGTAAAGAATCAGACCAAAAACAATGATTTTGCCTTAACCAATGGTAAGTTCATTAAGGCAAGGACTATTCTTAAACTTGGTATCTCCAGCCCAAATAACTGAGCCTGAGACATAGTAATGATTAAAAAAATATATCATTGTTGCTTGAATTGATTCCTGGCACTATAATTCTGCTAAGAATACAATTATGAATTAGACAAAATCCTACTCCACAATGCATCCAAAATAGAATGAGTTTAGTCTATTTTGGTGGTGTTTACTTATCTCCCTGACTTCTGAACAACTGACTACCTTAAAGCCTCATCATTTTCTTTGTACATTCACTTCCTCAGTCACTTTATGGAGTACTTTAAATACCATTTATGTAGTGATGGTTCCTAAATTAGTATTTGTAGTTCAGGCCTCTCCTTTGAATCCCAGACTTTTAGCCACCAAGTGCCTGCTCTCCATTGCCAACATAACATATCCAAAATGAACTCTTGATCTCCCCTCCAAACCAACTCTCCCAGTCTTTCCCATCTCGATTAATGGTAACTCCATCCTTCCAGTTATTCAGACCAAAACTTTACAGTCCACCTTGATGAAAAGAGAATGCTAATAAAAACACAAAATACTAGTATTTATCTTAGTTATAAAAAAAAAACTATACTGCATCTGTGATAGACTTTAAAACGTGTTTTATAACTTGAAAAGTAGTAAAATAGTCATTTACTAAATTTTCTTGTTTGTCAGGGATCCCCAAGACCCCATCAAGGTTCAACGATTCACAGAGGACTTTGTGGAACTCATTATACAGTCTCATTATACAGACTGATGGTTTCACTTACAATTTTTTTGACTTAGTGATTTTTCTACTTGACTTTTGACTTTACAATGGTGTGAAAAAATACACATTCAGTAGAAACTGTACTTCAAATTTTGATCTTTTCAATAAATTACAGGAGGTATTCAACACTTTATTACAAAATAGGCTTTTTGTTAGATGATTTTGCCCAGTTGTATGATAATGTAACCGTTCTGAGCATGTTTAACTAGCATGTTAAGGTAGGCTAAGCGAAGCTATGACGTTCAGTAGGTTAGGTAAATTAAAGCATTTTTTTCTACTTACAGTGGGTTTATTGGAATGTAACCTCATTGTAAGTCAACAAGCATATGTATAGTTATATTCATGACTATGATATATTATAGTGAAAGAAGACAAAGCACAATTAATAAAAGGAAAAGGTATATTGGGCAACGTTTGGTGAAAAAAGGATACAAGCTCCTGAGTCCTCTCCCTATGGAGTCACACAGGACATGTTTAATGTTGAATTATGACAGCTCTTGGGAAATGCTGTCTACCAGGGAAGTTCATTAGAAACTCAGTGCCCAATATTTTTGCCAGGGACTGGCCACTTAGGCACCCTCTGCCCAGTATATCAAAATTCCAGTCTCCCAAAACTAAAGCAAATTTCCAGCATAAGCTATATTGTATGCAAAAAAAAAAAAAAAAAAAAGAAAAGAAAAAAAAGAAGAGGAAGAAATAAACACAGTGTGCCACTCTTATCAGCTGGAGAATGGTGGGACCTCTCTTGAAATCCAAATTCACAGATGCCAGCCAAAGGCCAACCTTGCAAGCAGGCATGGCATTTTCAAGCTTGGCAGATTAACTATTTTCTTTTTTTACACACATATATTATACCGTGTAAGCAGAAGTGTCACGTGGGAATTCTGAAGAAGCTCCTTAAAAGGAGCTTATCTTTCTAGCTTTTCTTCCTTATTCCTGAAATTCAAATGTGATAGCTGGGAATTCAGGATCCAATTTAAATTGTGGGCATACCTCAAGATAGGAGTCACGTGCTAAGAATGGGTCCCTGGTGACACCATGAAGCCACTATACCATCTCAATAATATCTATCACTAAACTTTCTTTTCTGTGAGCAGAATTGATGCCTATCTTGTTTTAACTATTATTTCTAAATTCAGAATTAGAAGCCAAACAATTTATAATGAAAAATTAATTAATAAAAATAAAGCAAATACATTTTTAAAATGTGAAGGCCCTGTAAATAAAAGATCTTCTCTGTTAATCAAATGCAAAATAATAAAAGTAATGCCCTTGAAGAAACAACTAAAAGTAACTAAAGAAATATAGGAAACTGCATTCATTAGAAATGCTATATTTTAAAAATCTAAAAAAAAAATATTGAGTAGCAGCTCATGAGGGAAAGAATAAACTATTCATTTAAAAAATGTAAACTGGGCCTTTAATAGCCTAAAACAGGAAATCATAGCTTAATTATCAATATGTCATTTTTATGTAGGTAAAGATGCTGTAATGACATACAGTATATTCCAAGCCCTTTTCTGTAATGAGAGTTAATAAACACAGGACGATATTCCAGTTGGCTGTAATGTTTCTCCCATAACTTCAAAAGATTTTCCTGATCTAAATTTGGCACTTTTATACTTAAGAATCAATATTGATTTATCAGACGTTTTACAAATAGAAGATTTTTTTACGTGTTGCACAGCATTTCCATCTTTTCCTTAGGAGTTTCTTATGGGAATTTTTTTTCACCATTACTCTTAATCTTGTTGAAAATGAAGCAGAAATTCCTTTAATGATTTTTTATAATAGAATATAATCTAAATTAACAATATTACAAACACTGACGAGTATTAGAAATGTAATAAAAAATAAATTTCTCTGTTCCACCATGCTCTATTACAGTCATATTTACATCTATTCATAAAGTAACCAAATAAACTCCTGCTATTCAAGGGATAAAACACCAGCACTATTATACAACAGCATAATTATAGAAAAATGGGATGCTTCCAAGGCATATAGGTTTGACATAGATATTTGTAATTACACCATTCAAATGTTCTCCTGGCAGGTAAATTTAGCCAGATTACACCAAATACATAATACAGTGCAATTCTAACAGTGTTTTCTAATAATTCATCTAAAATCCCCCCCCCAAAACAAGTTACATTAAAATGGCTTAAGGAATATTATAGAGTGAATCATCTGCCCCTCTGCATTTTTCCAGGCACCTAGAACTGGAAAGAGAAAATTAACATCTCCAATTCCTATGGGTATATTTTCAAGCTTATGGACACATTTTTACCTCACATTTTGCCACTATGATATCTGAACTACTTTTAGAAAACTAAGAACAAGAAAAACATATTTTATGGGTATCTTGCAACATTTGGAGATGTCAATGACCTTTACATCTAACTGTCAGTTTACAATTCAAACTCCATTCAACATCCAGATGATTGGAAAATATCAATAAGATATGCAAAACTAAACAGAGGCATAAGAAATAATATACATTGGCCGGGCGCGGTGGCGCAAGCCTGTAATCCCAGCACTTTGGGAGGCCGAGACGGGCGGATCACGAGGTCAGGAGATCGAGACCATCCTGGCTAACACGGTGAAACCCCGTCTCTACTAAAAATACAAAATAACTACCCGGGCGTGGTGGCAGGCGCCTGTAGTCCCAGCTACTGCGAGGCTGAGGCAGGAGAATGGCGTGAACCTGGGAGGCGGAGCTTGCAGTGAGCCGAGATCCGGCCACTGCACTCCAGCTTGGGCCACAGAGCAAGACTCCGTCTCAAAAAAAAAAAAAAAAAAAAAATAATAATAATAATAATAATATACATTAAAGAGGACCATTTTAAATGTTCATATAAATAGTCCAATTTTATATAAACTGATCCAATAGGACCAATGAATCAGATAGCATTAACAGTACACTATTCCTACACACATTTGCAATATTTCAACCCACTAGATTAATGTCAGGGTTAAATATTGCAACAATTTATATTTAACCTCTTTGGATTTTGAATAAAGCTTAAAAAGATAAGAAATGTGAACTAATTTTTTGCTGGATTTTCTATTGGGAACTTTTCAATAATTGTTTTCATGTAAACTCCACTAGTAAATATATTGTAGTCTTCAATTTGTGATGACTAAATTGAGATTCAGAAATATTAACTAAGTTTCCTAGTACTGCATAGTAAATAGTGGTTCCAGGATTCCAAAAAGTATCTGTATGACTGTTTTTTTTTACTGAAAGTCACACATACTTATTAAGGACTTATGTGTGCAAATTATTTATTAATGTATCTCATTTAATCCTCCTAAGAATCACATCAACTAAGTACTATATCCTCACTTTACAGATGAGGAAACTGATGCTGCAGACAGGAAAACGATTTTCCCAGATTTCATAGTAGTATATGAGCAAGCCAAGATGGAAGTCCCATGCCGTCTGAGTCCAGAGCCTATGCTCAATCTCACTTTGATATTAAGAGACATTGACTCCAGTAGCTTTAATTTAGGTAGACCAGAAAACCTTACTTCAAGAACAAGTGAAAATGGAAGGTTGCTGTAACTCTTGGTAAAGTGAGCACACATTATTGAATTTTATTCACCATTGTAAAGTTTCCTATACATATTCACATATCTACCAGATGTTTTTTCCTAATTGAAATGGCAATGAAGAATAAAACACAAAGTTATCCTATAATAACAATACCTGGGTTTCTTGGAACTGAATGTTCCTGGGACGAAAAATAAGAAGAAAAAAAATTGAACCTGCATGTTTGAAAAAAAGAGAGAAGATGGAGAATTCAAAAGTTAAAATAAAAAAGGTCTATCTGAGAACCTTCTTAAAACAGTGTTTTTTTTCCACAAATAGCAGGGAAATGACAGGATATAATCATCAACATACTGGCAGCTTCCAGACATATGTCTTGGGTAGCAAGTTAGATATTTTGACTTTTGTTCAAAGATGGTAAGAACAAATGGGTTATGGGAGTAGATGGATAGGAAAGTTCTCAACATGATTGCCCCATATGACCAAAGGATAAAGTTTATTGTACACTCATCATCTCTTTCAATTTTTGACTAGAAGGCCTTCTTGCAATTCAGGTGCCAGAAAGCCAAAATCTGCATTTACCAGACTCCCTTGCTCTAAGCTTGCAGACAGAGTTTGGGTATACCATCAAGAATTCAGAACCAGATTAAGTGGGAAGAGACGTGCTTTGTAAAGAATCAGTTTTTGTTGGTGCAAATCACATTATACATGGTTAAGAAACAGATCCAACAGTTTTAGGGCAGGCTTCTTAATCCTTCGATTATAACTAAGGTATATTTTTCTTGGACCTTGGTAGGGAGAGTTACTTTGTTTTTCTAATAGAAGAAGCAGTTCTCTTGGTGGGCAAGTGCTGTGATATTATTCTGTATGTTATTCTTGCAGGCATAGCCTTAGGACATTTCTCTGCAGACTTTACTTTATGTTTTGTAAGGAATTAATTACCTAGAGTAATCCACTTGTGTTTAAACAAGCTAAATGAATTCTGTTATCTGTAGTTGAACCCTGACTGATAAACCTTTTCTCCCTTCACTCTCCACTGTCCTCAATGAGTTTCACCTTTAAAGCCAGGCCAAGGAAAGTGAAGTGTAAAGTGAGTACTACTATGCCACCTCTACAGCCTCCACTCCCCAACACTATGCTCCCTCCAGGGAATTACCTGTGGCACCTATAGATGAGAACTGCAGCTTTGTTCCAAAATTATAAATCAACACCAAGAATCTAACTGCCCAGTGAAATTTATATGTTCACAGATACTCTTAGCTGCCTAAGCATTATCTGTAATTCCATGAGTTTAAATAATGGTTTTCAATTCTATAATTTTAATGAGAGAAAGAGGAATGATGGAAAATAGGAGGGCGTTGGTAACTGAAGAGAGAAGTGGCACCATCAACAGAGTGTGAACAATCAGAAGTTACATTCTGCTGAATAAAAACATTACTTGGTACTACTTGAAACATGCAGAAGCTACTCTGAATCATTCATAAAGACTTTAATGTATTTTTATGAAAGTAACTGAAAGTACTGAAAGTAACTGCTATTATAAAAGAGTTTCACACTCAGTATTTAAATTATCAGTGTACTTACATTTTAATAAATAACTTTATAAAGTTTAAAACTAAAAGTTGGCCAGGCGTGGTGGCTCACGCCTGTAATCCCAGCACTTTGGAGGCAGGCGGATCACGAGGTCAGGAGATCGAGACTATCCTGGATAACACAGTGAAACCCCGTCTCTACTAAAAATACAAAAAATTAGCCGGGCGTCATGGCGGGCGCCTGTAGTCCCAGCTACTTAGGAGGCTAAGGCAGGAGAATGGCATAAATCCAGGAGGCGGAGCTCTTACAGTAAGCCGAGATAGCGCCACTGCAGTCTCGCCTGGGCAAAAGGGCGAGACTCCGTCTCAAAAACAAACAAAAGAAACCTAAAAGTTTGCCGTTTGACAGTAAATTATGTTACAAGTTCACCTATCCACGTAAAGATAAAACCAAAATCTGCAAAAACCCATGAATACTTAGTCTCATCCTGACATAAATGAAGCTATATTTCACAATACTTACAATCCATTAGACCTTATAACTGTGAGAGAACTGCATATAAAACACTAAACTATATGTTAGGCAAAATATAAATAAAATTCTTATTACAAAACCGGTATATTAAAATCTACGTCAAAATTACAATGTGTATGATAAAGATTTGTTCATCTCTCCTTACACACTTAGTTTTCAAGCTAGAAATTATGTGAATATATATTCAATTTGCATCAGTGTATTGTCCTTAATTTCTTAAAAAGTCCAACTTTGTACTTTAGCCTTGGTTGTCAGTTTCTTAAGGATATCTCATTGCTTTGAGTACTCTTAATGTGATACGCAGTATGAGTAAGATGGGTAAAAAACAGCAAGATGGCAGAGGGAGAAAAAAAAATGAGGAATTACATGTCCTAAAATTCAAAGAAAAAGATGTTACTGTAGAAAATGTTAGGCAAAGGGCGGGAAAACAACATTTTGTTACAGTTTATAAAAGAAACTATGCTATGTGGTTAACCAGAAGGAAGAGTATTGACCTAATAGCATATTAGACTGTTTTAATTCAAACCTACATTTAGACACTTCTGGGAACATTTCACCCCCACCACAAGGATTGGGGAGAGAGAACTCAAACCTTTAAAACTTATGAATTAGAACCCCTACTAATGGATCTCTCTATTAGCCCCACAACTTGCACTCAGATACTCTAAGAAAATAGGTGATACAATTGAAACTATTCAGTCTATTTGTTGCCTCCTGAACTATTGAGGGTAACCCTTAAAAGGTTTTTGTCTACCTGGCTAGCTCAAATTAAAACCAGCAAAATATCTTTTTAAAATATTTATTTTTCTTGTCACTGAACTTACTTTTTACATTCAGATAATAAAACCCAAAATCACATAGCAATAAAAATAAAATAGCCAGACACAGTAACTTAATATTATCTCAATAATATATGCATGTGCATATGATATAAATACTTATATCATTAAATTATAAATATTAAATATAAATATTCATATTATATATCATATAAATGCATATATGTAGATACATGTGAAACTATAATCATGAGTCATCTAGTATAATAACAAACCCGCTAGTATACAAAATACCATGAGGTAAATTATAGACACCGTTTATCAATTATCAATTAAGGTTTGGACATACCTGAAATTTTGGTTTATCATACCAATTTTCACATATTGTATTCCTTAAGTAAAGGAAACGATAAAAACCTAGGATCTCAGTATTCCAATGCACATCTACCACTGCAACTTCTATACCTGATTCCCAAGAAGCCCCGGGATATTAAATATGTTCAAATATCAATTCCTCTGGCAAGAGTACATGTTAAAGATACAACGCCAAGAGGAAATAAATGTATATTGAACTTATCAGGCCACAGGAAATGACATACATTCCAAGATGCTACTGTGGCACTTCATGATAAGGATTTTTGCCTCACCTCATACATTTATACATTCATTATTTTAGGTAAGAGTCTCATTGCAACTCTCATTGCAAAATGAATACAATGCACATAAGACTTCTAACAAAGAGCAAATGCTAGAGTTCATAGAAAGGCACTGTATCATAGAAATGTATTTTTATTGTTCTCTAATATTCTTTGATGGAACTATTGACTTAATTTTGTCATTTCAGTCAATTACGGTATATTTACAAAGTTGGCTTAATTGTCTTTAATTAAGAAATTTGTGTTCATATGTGTAACAATTTGAACATGTAATTATGATATCTAATTATATAATTACAGTATGTTGAAATGATCAAAATCTTCATTATCTTATTGATTTTAAAAGAGTGCAAGATATTTATTAAGCATCTCAGGCATCACTTACAATATTGTCTTCCAAATTGCTTACTTTCCAAAGTTAACAAGACTTGAAAGACAAATAAAGAGAAGCTAATGACAGAAGTCATGTATGCTACTGGGTCATAAAACAATTTTTGCTTATCACATCCTATGACATATCAAAATGCCTATTAGTAATAGCTCATGTTTCTTCGGTTCAATCATTCAATTTATTAATTTACAATATATTCATTACTTAAAAGTTTTGACTGGGAAGAAATTTTTCTTAGTCCTGGAATTATGATACAAAAAAGTTTCAGTGTCTTTTGAAGGAGAAGGTTTCATTGTTTTTGCTTTTTTAGAAACTCATCCTCGAAAGAATAATGTGAACAAACTAATAGCAATTCAGACAGTGTAGGCAGAGGGGTCTTATAAACCTTTCTGTTCCTCATAATGTTTGCTAAATGAGTAGATTAATAACAGTTATCTTAGACTGAATCCTTTAAAAAGACCAGAGACCGAAGCAAGGATTAGAGTATTGACATTTTCTTTGAGAGGTGCAAGCTCTGGAAATGAAGATGTGGGAAGAAAAGGGGATGCACAGTCTTGTGGCAAGGAAAAATGTGAGGAAATGCAACAGGTGTGTTGTTCATGATATGCCTTTCTTCTGCATACCAGATTATCTGGAAGGTTTGCAAAGGGAAAACATACTTCCATTGCCATTCCCTGAGGGGAGAAATAATAATAAAAAATTGTCTGTCTTACCCATTCCTGTTTCCCATACGTCTAGACTCATGCCAAGAGGAACTAACTTTTCCATATGGCTGAGCTCCATTAGCTGACCCCAGTGGCTGCTCAGGAAGCCATACCTGAAGGCTAAAATTGGCCTTGGGAATTAAACACTTTACCAATGCCAGTGAGTGCCTGGGTCCAAGGGTCAAGAAGTGGAGAGTCAAAAGTATGGTTAGAGAAAATGGGTTACAAGCAAAAAAACTGTGGGGAGGCAAGAGTGTTATTACAAGATACTTTTCCAAGACCAAAGCTGAAGGATACACTTAAGCCTAGTAGGAAATGTGTAGGAGCAGTTGGTGTTTGAGGAAAGTCATGAGACATAACAGTGATGAAGGAGACTGAGATTCACATGCTATTTCTGGGATAGAGAAATGCTAAATAGGTAGTATGCTTTCTTCCAATGGCCTTTTAAAACAAAACAAAACAAAAACAAAAAAACCTGATTTTGCTAGTGATGTCTTCTCAAATGCCTCCCTAGTTTCTGGGCAAAGATAGATGAAGCAATGATAACACCCCATAAGTGATTGCTAAATGAATAAAGAGCCATTTCAGTGCCTTCTGGAAGCAGATAAAAGGATATTGTGTCTTTATACATTAACAAAGTATTAAAATGCCCAATAATCAACTAGTTTGAAAATATCCCAAATAAGTTAACACAAAATACCAGCTTTTGGATTTTGGAAAAGTTTATTTTCAAGAAGCTTTTTCCTGAACTGGGCCATAAAATATAAAGAAAAGTCTCCATGAAAATGCACTCTAACTTTGCTTGCAAAATAAGCCAACCTGTTAGAAACCTTGTAAGGCACCAATTTAATATCTCCCTCTGACCCAGTTCTTAGAAATTTGTTATCAAGTTACCTATTAATATAACTTACTAGTGCAAATACCCTGAATGTGGAGTGCTTATAATATTCAGGTTCCTATAAAAATAGCTATTGCCTCCCCTAAAGTAGAGCAAGTCTTCCCTTTTCCACAACCTAAATCTAATTTAGACAGACTTATTATTAATTCAGAATGCCAGAGAATCTAGTGCATTAAAAAAGAAAGCCTTGCAAAGGAAAAGCCATTCATTTATTGGGCATGAACCAAGAAGGTAAGATCCTAAAATCTAAAACACCTTAGTTCCCTGATTAAAAAAAAATAAAATAAAATTACATTAAGCAAATTGGAGAACTCTAACTTCTAATATAATCACATGATTTGTAACACTTATGAGCAACATTTCACACCCAGGTCTCCCAGGCCTTGCCCTTAATGCAAGCTTTCCTTTATACTTCTGAATTCACCTGAGACAATGTAGTAGAAATGATTCTAAATAATGAGTAGGACTTGTAAACATAGTTTTACAGGTAAAAATGATGGCATATTTCTTCTCAGTCACTGAAATGGGGCAAAATGGAAATAAGAATCAAGATATTCTTTTTGGAATGATCACAGATTATCACTTAGCTGCACAAAAACATTATAAATAAAATCTTTGTTACACAAATATATCTGTTCGTAATGGAAGTCGAAGTGTACTGTCAAAAAGTAGCAAATTAAAACTCCATATCCATGTATACGGCATGCACCATTCACCCAGTTCCTTACATCAAAATTCTTGAATCACCTCCATATGCAGCCCCTCAACAAAATTATCCACTCAAAATATATTTGATCTACTTTCTTCTATTACTCTAAATATTCATCTGCTTGCCCCGTCACCATCATCTCTCCCTGGACACAAGGTCCAGCTTCCAATCCTGACCCTTCTAATCTATGTCCCAAATTGCATCCAGAGTGATCCTATTAAAACACAAGTCACATTCTAACTGCTTAAATCCTCTTTTGGCTTCCCATTGCCCAGAAAATGGAACTCACTCCTGTTCACCAAGCCCTGTATCCTTCTTCACATCTTGTCACCCAACCCCAGGCGCTGAACTCAAGGCAAACCTACTTTCCTGAAAGACACCAAGAGTCCTCATGCTTCAGAGCCTGCACCCTTTGCTATCCCTCTTCTTTTAACTTCCTGCAAGCCTCTGCCTAAATGTTATTTCATCAGAGTAGGCTGCCGTGAACACTCTATTAAAAATAGCAGTTCCTATTATTCCCAATCACCACATCTACTCTAATTTTCTTCAGCACTCTTACCAATATCAGAAATCAGGATATATATGAATTTGTGTATTACCTGTTTTTCCCTAAAAAATTTAACCTTCATGTGGGCTGAGATTGTGTAGGTCTTGTTGATTGCTTTATCCCAGCACAGTGCCTCACACTTAGTAGGTGCTTAATACTCACCTCCCTTCTATGACATGATGCTGTCTTTCTTTAGAATATTCTGGGTAAGCACTGACAAGCAGAAATTATCTCAGTAATGCCCCCATGTAATTCTAAGTGAAATCTGTACTCTAAGAAATTCAAGGTCTTATATGCTTACAAAAACAAAAACAAAACAACAACAACAACAACAAAATTATCCATTTAGGAATAGTAAAAACATCAACACTATTAATTAAAATGTTTGTGTTATAAATTACCCTATGGACTTCTCCAAAAAAATGTGGAAATGCTGTGTTCCCAGACAGGCATTTATTCAGAGAAGAGGATTTATGAAAAGACTTTAAAGCTTAGTGGTGTTAGGAAGAATAGAAAGTAAAAGTTCAGGAACAAAAAGGAGATATATTCATTAATTTATCCTCATATAATGATGTAAAAACAAAATAAAACAACCCAAAATATACTGTTTTTAGTAGAACTATGACTAATGCAGAGGACCCCAAATAATACAAAATGATTTATAATAATTTTTTTTAAATTTATAGAAAGAATGAGCTAAGAGGTAGAAACTTTAAAATGGGAAGAAATATCTAAATTTTTGTTGTAAATAAATTATGATCGGCTCTGCAAGGATCTGTTTATTCTTTACCAAAAACTCCATTATTGGTATTTATGTAGCTGGGTTTAGTTATTCTTGGACAACTATCAAACATAAACTATCTTCCACAAATTTGAGTGCTACTATTGCCATCATAAAGTTTTATTGAGGGCCTAACATGAACCTCATGCTAGCTTGGGGGAAACAAAACATATTATGTGACCCTGATGACCATAACCTTTACAAAAGTCAAAATTTATTAAAAAAAAAAAAATGGCTCGATAAGTGCTAAATTAAATTATGGACAAATTCTGTCACATTGCATTAGTTTCCTGGATTAGTATCACTGAGTTGAAACATATTATTTTAATCATAAATATTTCACTATAGGATTCTACTGTAACATGTCTAATATAAATTACTGTACATTGTGTAAAATAATTTATAAACTTTCTAAGGGATGAGAAAATCAGCCTTCTCAAAAAGATATGTTTGCATTGCAAACAAAAAGCAAGTAATATGCTTTGATCAATTTGATGTGAAACATAAAAAGTGTCTTTCATATAAAACAGATACCAGGCATACAGTTTTAATTGAAGAGAATTTTTGTTACTTCTTAATATTTCAAGGGAACACATACCAAAAGGAGCTGTAAGTCAGTTATTTTGTTATTACCTTTGGCTATTTTACTATTACCTTGCAATAAGATAATGAATTTTCCTTTGGGGGAAAAAAGTCTTCAATGCTTAACAAATGAGATCATTCTAAATTAAATTATTTGCTTGAATAGACACTATTTTATTAAATATTTGATTGACTACAAGTTATTTTCCTCCATATATACAAATGTTATTGCATCCTTGCTTTTTGAAACAACAGGCTTTATATCAAAATTGCATATCATTTTTTAAGGCATACCTTTTTTTTTCCCCAGAGTTTAGTAGCAATCTTTTTCTCTATATATTTCAGTCCCTGAAACATATTGTGCACATTCAGTGTTATAACCTTGTCACTCAAATATCTGATACAACACAAAGTGATTTCACCAAAAATAATGGAAGGATAGACACTATTCTTGGTTAGAAACAGTTTTTGTTGTATTTTTTGGGACAGAGTCTTGCTCTGTCACCCAGGCTGGTGTGCAGTGGCGCGATCTTGGCTCACTGCAACCTCTGCCTCCTCTGTTCAAGCAATTCTCCTGCCTCAGCCTCCTCGGTAGCTGGGATTACAAGCATGCACCACCACTCCCGGCTAATTTTTGTATTTTTAGTAGAGATGGGGGTTTCACCATGTGTCTCAGACTGGTCTTGAACACCTGACCACCTGATCCACTCACCTCAGCCTCCCAAAGTGCTGGGATCACAGGCATGAGCCACCACACCCGGCCAGAAACATTTATTAAGAAGAATATCGTGCTTGTCATGTTCAGTTTCTTGAACCGGGTTATCATAATAATAAATAATAATAAAGAGTAACTAGATAATTAAAAGGTTCAAGAAGCATTGTATTTTGTCAGTCTGGGAAAATAACACCCAATGTGCCTTTCTCTGTGGATGCTCCACTTAGGAAACGGTACAAATTGGAAATGAAAAGGAACGTGGTATGGGAGTGGAGAGAAAAAGAAGTATTTGAAAAGAAGTCTCCGAAATCATGGATAGAAAACAATTAATGATTATGACTATGGAAGTAGTGCATGTTTTAGAGTATTGCACCCATAACTGAGAGGTTTTAGAAAAAAATACATTCCCAGAAAGGAAAATGTAAAGAGGAAGCAGTGTGCTAAATTGCTTTTGCTGTCTCCTGATCTCCCAATTAGTGAGCCCTTAGCCAACTCTCTTGAAAGCAAATACCTCTAAGGAGGGTGGTGTCACTTAATTATTCATATTTTATTGCCAATTACTTTAATCATATGGTTTCTTCATAACATTCGGCTAAATCAGCTAAATTTGGAAATGTTATGCATACCATCCAACAGTATAAAGAGGCACATGTGTAATTTTAGAAAATGGGTTATTTGAAGGAAACGCTTCAGATATATTTGTTGAAATAACTGAGGATTTTCAAGTTCTACTTGAAAACTTAACCTTTAGGAGAGGATGACCAACCCAGGAGATGGGCTTTCAGAGTTACCCGATGTTGCAAAGTTGATCATTTAAAAGGTTACTTTAATGCTTCCTTAAAATAGGTGTAATTAATTCAACTCTTAGAAACCTTAAGATGGCCTGGGGGAAGGGAAATACCTTAAGTAATCATAACAAAAGCTAAGTCTGTGCTTTAAGGTTGGAGGCACATTCAGGCAAAATGGTGAAACCATTGCTCTCCTGCAGGCTCCATTTACTTTTAGATAAACATCCAAACATCCTCATATTGCCTCAGGCTATTTTCACAAGGCCAACTCCCTGGGACTTAGAAAAATCCTATATATTGCATTAAAATATCAATTCCTTCACAGGATAGAAGAAATTTGAAAATTATTGTCTTTTTGTCTTTGTGTTTCTTTCCATTGTCAAAATTTGTTAATGTTAGAAAGGTTTTAGTTGTTTGCTTTAGCAAAGGTGTTTTCTTTAATTAAAGGTCACTCCTTGAACCAAAAGTTTAAGTCATCAGTGAATTATTTGTGACCCAAATTATTTGTATGAATAATTATGTGAAAAGAGTAGAAATGTTGCCCCAAACACTTTCATCTTCCTACTCTTTTCCTCTGACTGACTGTCCTGCATTCCAGAATGTTTCATTGTATCATAAAACCCTAGCACATATTTTATGATTTTTCCACTGAGGTAAAAATAATGTTTAATACTGAATTGCGAAAGTGATGTTTACCTACCAAGAACATTTTTATGTAGGGGAACAAAAACAAAATAGCTAAATTGAAATCCCTTCTTTACCATGAAATCGCTTTGTGATCCTGAAGAAGGTACTCTTTTTTCTAAAACTTCATTTCCACATCAGTAAAATAGAGACCATTATATCCAACATAGAAGGCCATTGTGAAGAAAAAATGAGATGGTGCAAAGAAAATGAGAATAGGTTTTGTTTTTATTTTCCATAGTCTCTTTTCTGCTTCCCTGGCACTTAATAAAACAGTCTACTAAGTGTCTTATCCTAATAACCTATTAAGATTGCTACTATTTCATTTAGAATAATTGTTCATACAGATTGTAACACCTTCCCCCACACATATAGGCTTGCAGTTCTGCTTTTCAATAATTATATAGTTATTCAATGGTTTGATAAAACATTGCCTTGCATGGAGGATATTAAACTCATGAAACCAAACACTCCAACAATTTCAAGTGGCGACTGGAGACCAATGGTAATAGGACATACATGTGATTGTTTCGTCTCTGCCTATAGCTATACCATTGTTCTCTCTGAGTCTTACTTTATGGCTCTGTAAAAAATTAGATGACCACTGCAATTCTTTCTGGCTTAGTAATTCTAAAATTTATGATCTATAAATAATCTAATCCTACCCTTGATGATTTTCCCTTGATGGCATTTAGCAGGCTTGATAATAGTTTCTTTATTTAGCTCTCTCTTGTGAGAGATTCTGCTTTTGAGGGGACAAACTTACCTGTTTTGTTAATTATTTTATCTCCAACAGTTAGTGCAGTGCCTGACACATTGTAGTGAGAGACAGGACTAGCTGGATTTCCTAGGCCGACTAAGAATCCCTAAGTCTAGCTGGAAAGGTGACCACATCCACCTTTAAACACGGGGCTTGCAACTTAGCTCACACCCGACCAATCAGAGAGCTCACTAAAATGCTAATTAGGCAAAAACAGGAGGTAAAGAAATAGTCAATCATCTATGGCCTGAGAGCACAGTGGGAGGGGCAATGATTGGGATATAAACCCAGGCATTCCAGCTGGCAATTGCTACTCTCTTTGTATCCCCTCCCTTTGCATGGGAGCTCTGTCTTCACTCTATTAAATCTTGCAACTGCCCTCTCTTTTGGTCCGTGTTTGTTATGGCTCCAGCTGAGCTTTGGCTAGCTGTCCACCACTGCTGTTTGCCACTGTCACAGACCCGCTGCTGACTTTCATCCCTCTGGATCCGGCAGGGTGCCCACTGTGCTCCTGATCCAGCAAGGCACTCATTGCCGCTCCTGATCAGGCTAAAGGCTTGCCATTGTTCCTGCACAGCTAAGTGCCCGGGTTCGTCCTAATCGAGCTGAACACTAGTCACTGGGATCCACAGTTCTCTTCCATGACCCACAGCTTCTAACAGAGCTATAACACTCACCGCATGGCCCAAGATTCCATTCCTTGGAATCCCTGAGGCCAAGAACCTTAGGTCAGAGAACACAAGGCTTGTCATCATCTTGGAAGCAGCCCGCCGCCATCTTGGGAGCTCTGGAAGCAAGGACACTGCCCCCACAACCCCGTAACAGTAGGCAGAAGCTAACTGCAGAACTATAATGTATTGGCTTAACAAATGAATAATGCCCAATGTATTATTATAGAGAAGATAATACAAGTCAATTAATTTTAATGTATTTAAGTAAAATTCTATTTGCCCTAAAGCAATGTATTTTCTGTATAAGTTATGCACCCTCTGGAATTAAGTGAATAAGCCCTTATGTATCCAATTTTACGGTCTTGCAATTTTTATTTATATATCTGTCTTTTCTACTAGAACGTCTTAGCTATTTGAAGGCTTATCTCTGGCCTCTGGTGTCTAACATATATTTTTGGCCACATATACTAGAATACTCTATAATTTTCCATTGAAAGAATCTCATTTACATACTTACAAATATAATTGTCTTAATTATTTAAAATTAATTTTGCTTATATCCTTTTCATTTGACTCTTGTATCTGTGTCAATACTGATTTCCAAAGCTTCAGAAAATAGAGTCAGCCTTTATGGCAAACATATTGTTGTCTAGGTTATAGCACACAGACCAGCTGGTATTTTTCAATGACATGTCATCATGATTAAAGGTGTAGAAGATGCTATCCTGTGAAAAGGTTTTGAAAATGTGGGTTCTGTGTCTGTATATTTTTATATACACATCCCAAAACAGTATTTTGTTCCCATGTTCTCTTAGAACAAGACCATTTAGATGTGAATTTTCTTCTACCTCTTCCATCCCTAAGACAGCAAGACCAAGTCCTCCTCTTCTCTTCCTCCTCAGCCTATTCAATGAGAAGACAAAGATAAAGACCATTATGATGATTCACTTCCACTTAATAAATAGTAAACATATTTTCTCTTCCACATGACTTTTTTTCTTTTCTTTTTTGATTTGTTTTTGAGACAAAGTCTCATTCTGTCACCCAGGCTGGAGTGCAGTGGCGCAAACATGGCTCACCACAGCCTCGACCTCCCAGGCTTAAGCAATCCTCCCAATTCAAGTCTCCTGAGTAGCTGGGACTACAGGCACATGTCATCATGCCTCGCTAATTTTTAAATTGTCTTTTGTAGAGATGAGGTGTCCCTGTGATGAGCCCAGGCTGGTCTCGAACTCCTGAGCTGAAGCGATCCTACCCCCTTGGCCTTATGAATTTCTTCATAACAGTTTCTTTTCTTTATCTTACTTTATTAGGTATAATACATACAACATACAGAATACGTGTTAACTGACAATTTATGTTGCTGGTAAGGCTTCTGGTCAACAGTAAGC
This sequence comes from Rhinopithecus roxellana, assembly GCF_007565055.1. NCBI lineage: Eukaryota > Metazoa > Chordata > Mammalia > Primates > Cercopithecidae > Rhinopithecus > Rhinopithecus roxellana. The sequence continues at coordinate 3,559,211 of NC_044553.1, forward strand.
TATTAGTAGTGAAGCTTTGGTGAAGTCAGAAATTATACATGGGTTCTCGACTGTGTAGGGTCCATGGCCCCTACCCACTGGGTTCTTCACGGGTCAACTGCACAATTAATTCATGATATGGAGGGAGAAGTATAGAATAAAGGACTTCAAAATTCCTTCCTAACTCTAAACAACTATGAAATAAGAAAATTTTTTATGTCCTGACACAGAAAATTGTTCAAGACATATTTTAAGTGAATAAATGTAAGTTGTAAAACTGTAGGTACACAGTGGTAGTATTTTTTGTAAAGGTATAGGATTTTAAATTTATTCTTATCTCTAACATTAAAAAAAAAAACACACACACACACACACACAAAATGTTAAAATCGTTCATTACCTAGTTGGAAATTCACTCAAATATGGCAACATCCTATTTGTAATTGCGACCATTTGCTTAAGAATATAATGGTAATCACTTACAGAGGTCTCCATTCAAGCATTTTAAAAAATAGTTTTATGAACATTAACTCATTTAATACTCACGACAACCCTACAAAGTGATTGTCATTATCACCTCTTTTTGCAGATGAAGAAATTGAGGCAAGAAAAGCAAGTTTCTTGCTCAAAGCCACATAGAGCTAATGATTAGTGGAGCTGAGCTTCACAGAGAGATTCTTTGGCTCAGAGGCCAGTTTTCTCCGAGGCCAGTTTTCTCCAAGTCCACTTCCTACACTATGCTGCCCTACACTCTTCACTCAACAGCCCACTCCAAACAGTAACCTGATGTTTGTGCTAATCAACAATTTGATTTTATATTTACTTTCTATCCATTTATTTTACAAATATGCTTTGAGCACCAATTATGTGCAAAACATAGCTTTATCTCCAGTAATTGATAAGTCCAGCTTTTCAGTTTGTTCCCATTAATAGCTAGCCCAAAATTTATCAGTCCTTCTCAGGATCCTGATCTCGTCATTTCACACCCATTTCTAACATCAATATTGGTAGAAAATAAGAGGCATTTGTAGGCTGCTAGTAGAGATATAAGGACACCTACTTCAATACCCTCCAGAAGGCTGCAATTTCCCAAACTCCTTTCTTACAACTCAGAATGCTCATGTATTAGAACAGGTACTGTATGCATACCTACAGTGAATTGTTAGAAGAAACTACTGACGGGTATAGGAGATTGAGCTAGATGACTCCTGAGGTTCGTCCAGATAAGTGTGGGAAGAGCCAGTTACTTACTATCTCTTGCCATGAAAAGAATAGCACTTTCCCCGGGAATGAAGACTAGTAATAAGGTCAAACTGCAAAAACCAAATGACTCCTCCCTTCATTTTTTAAATAAAAGGTGTATTTAAAGATGTATTAAGGTTTCCAAAGGAAAGAAGAAGAAAAGTTAACAGGAAAGAATAAAAATCCTTTAATTCTGAAGCAGGTAATGAAACACACACACACACATACACACACACACACATACACACACGGACATATCAACAAAAAGCCAGATGATCCCTAGGAGTATAATAGGTAGCACAGGGTGAGACTGCAGTCCTGGGTTTGGAGAATAGGAAGATTCCCCATAATCTACCCAATGCCTATGGCCAAAGCAAGAAGTTACTGCTATATTGTGCCAGTTACCAGATGGGCATTGCACACATTTTTCTGTTGTTGGTGTGTTTTTCTGTGAATAAAAATTACTTTCTACCATGTAATGTTAAGGTTCTACTTCAGGCTGTATCTTAACCAGTGTCTTTTGGTTTCAGGACCATTTTGGACACAAGGAAAATTTAAACCTTGCAGGACAAGATGTGCCGCGTCTGCTGAACCTGCATCTTTGGGATAAGGATAGTATTTAAACCAAGGAGTCATCTGTGGAACTCCTCCAGGTGTGGGGACAGAAATAAATAGGTGTATATATCCCATAGTGCTGATATAGTTTCAGATTTTTTTTTTTTTTTTTTTTTGAGACAGGGTCTCACTGTGTCACCCAGGCTGGAGTGCAGTGGTGCGATCTCAGCTCACTGTAACCTCTCCCTCTCAGGTTCAAGCAATTCTCTGGCCTCAGCCTCCTCAGTAGCTGGAAGTACAGGCACCTGCCACCATGCCCGCTAATTTTGTAATTTTAGTAGAGCTGGAGTTTCACCATGTTGGCCAGGCTGGTCTCGAACTCCTGACCTCAAATGATCTGCCCACTTTGGCTTCCCAAAGTGTTGGGATTACAGGCATAAGCCACCATGTCCAGACTAGTTTCAGAATTTTAATACCAGTACATGTTATTATTATTATTATTACTTTAAGTTCTGGGACACATGTGGAGAATGTGCAGGTTTGTTACATAGGTATACACGTGCCATGTGGTACACCCATCAACTCATCATCTACATTAGGTATTTCTCCTAATGCTATCCCTCCCCTAACCTCCTACTACCTGATAGGCCCTGGTGTGTGATGTTCTCCTCCCTGTGTCCATGTGTTCTCATTGTTCGACTCTCACTTATGAGTGAGAACATGTGGTATTTGGTTTTCTGTTCCTGTGTTAGTTTGCTGAGAATGATGGTTTCCAGCTTCATCCATGTCCCTGCAAAGTACATGAACTCATCCATTTGTATGGCTGCATAGTATTCCATGGTGTATATGTGCCACATTTTCTTTATCCATTCTATCACTGATGGGCATTTGGATTGGTTCTAAGTCTTTGCTATTGTGAACAGCGCTGCAATAAATATACGTGTGCATATGTCTTTATAGTAGAATGATTTATAATCCTTTGAGTATATACCCAGTAATGGGATTGCTGGGTCAAATGGTATTGTTAAATAAGTAAAAAAATCAAGACTAAAAATAAATATAACATATATTATACAAGGAGTAGGAGAGTAAAGACGAAGAATTGATCTTATAAAAAATGAGAAACATCAGGTGGAATAATAGGAATGGAAAATTATAATGTAAAAAGCATGCCTCTTTCCACATGTTATATAAGCCTCACAGAACAGAGAATATCATGTTAGAAGGTTTTGGAAAATAGATTAAATGAAAGAAGTTTTTTTTTTTTAATGTGAATTTGCAGAAAATCATAGCTAGATAGTAGCCACAAGGTAATAATTTAGACAGGGCAAAGCTAAATATAAAATTATACTTTTAAAAAGTTATATGACAAATCTTTAACATCTAATTGAAGTTATACAGTTTTATAGTAATAAAATAAGTCTTAAAATTGGTAGATGACTGGCATCATGCAAACTATATTCTCTGGGTTTTGAAGGAAGGAAGGAAGGAAGGAAGGAAGGAAGGAAGGAAGGAAGGAAGGAAGGAAGAAAGAAAGAAAGAAGAAAAAAAGAGAAAAGAGGGGACGAGATGAAAAAGGAAGGGGATAGGAATGGGGAAAGAAGAGGATCTATATAGGAACAGTTAGGTTAAGAGAGCCCAAGATGGAGTTAGCTTAGTTGTGAATAACAACACTGCTTGATTGCGGCTTGCAGTGTGTGTACTCCTCTGTTCAAAGCACTCCAAATAGCTTCCTGGCTTAGAATAAAACCCAAGGTCATTTCAATAGACAACATGGCTCTGTGTTTATGCGCCCTTTGCTTCTCAGATCTTATCTCTTACATTCTCATAGCCCACACCAGTCCCCTCACAATGACACTTTACTCAGTAATATTTGTGTGATCTCACCTCAGAGACCTTTCCCTTGCTGTTTTTTCTTCCAGCATCACTCCTTTGCCTCCTTTAGATTTTTGCTCAAATATCAGCTTCTTACAAAGGTTTTCCTAAACATTTAATTGGATCTTATTTACCCCTTGACAACCTCTTCCAGCTCTCCCCACCTACTGTTCTTATATTTTATTAAATATGTTTATTGTCTGCACCCCCTCATTAGAATGTTCATGAGGACAGGAATTGGCATTATTTTGTTCATGAGTGGTTTGCCTAGAACTGTGCCTGGCCTATAGAGTTACTTTAACACAATTTTTGTCTGAAAAGACAGGAAGAACAGAGGAGTCTGGGCATCAGAAATAGAACCTGAAGCCATAGGTCAGTTCTTTCCAGAGCGTTTGGTAGCACTGGTCTCCACATACTTTTTGTCCATATCTCTCCTAGATGACTTTTGAAAAAACAGGAACTTCTCATATATTTTTATTGATATCTAATATCATTTTCCTAAGTTTAACTAGTTGCTAAGATGCATTTTAGCTACTGAAATCAGAAAGTAAAATGGTTACATCACCTCTTTAAATAGGTCCATGGAATATACAATCTGATACTCAATATCTTTCACTGAAAAATATGCCTTCTTTAATAGAAATGTTACGTTATTTCTTTTTCTCCTTGGATCATTTTCCATGGCACTTTTCTCCACAGAATTTTATCTTCGTGTAATATGTCTATATGCTGGAAAATCACTTACTAATTATGATTTCATATTACATGGTGTATTAGTCTGTCCTCACATTGCTATAAAGAACTACCTGAGATTGGGTAATTTATAAAGAAAAGAGGTTTATTTAGCTAACAGTTCTGCAGGCTGTATAAGAAGCATGGCTGCAGAGGCTCAGGAAACTTACAATCATGGTGGAAAGTGGAGAGGAAGGAGGCATATTTTACATAGCCAGAGCAAGAGGAAGAGAGTGAAGGGAGAGACACTACACACTTTTAAACAACCAGATCTGAGAACTCACTCACTATCACAAGAACAGCAAGGAAGAAACTCGCCCCATGATCCAATCACTTCCCACCAGGCCTCTCTTCCAACACTGGAGATTATAATTCAACAGGAGATTTGGATGGGGACACAAATCCAAACCATAATCACATGGAAAGTGGGAAAATGTAGGTTTTTTGAGACTGAAAATCTTATCACGAAAATTATATTAGTACAGACTTGATTTAAACAACATAAATGTATTATATAATGTGAAAAGTATTTATTGGAAATGCATCAGTTAATCAGATGGATGAGGCTATTTTTTTTCCAATTAATTCTTGTACTTGGAAGATCATCACTTGTTGCTGGAATGGAACAGAGGGTTCACTATGCTGCTTATTTTTTTTTTCATTTTTCTAATTAAGAACTGAGAAATTTGCTCACATAATAATAATATGGAAATTTTAATTCCTGGAAATTCTTCCAAGCTACAAAAAGAATATACAGCGCCATACTAAATAATCAAACATTGTTTCCCATAACCTGTCAGCTGAAACTCTATTAGGTATATCTTCAATTATGTTGAAAACAAAAAGAATTGAAAACCACCTTAGTTGCAGAAGAATCTGTTACTCAAACCTAAAAGCTATTTACTGGTTTCTGCACCAAGACCAATTTCCATTTGTTTAGTGCCCTGGAGCGTTTTGTTGTTGTTGTTCTTGTTGTTCTTGTTGTTGTTATTGTTGTTGTTTTCCATGGAGTAATGTATCAATAATATGATTAAGGTTGCTCAGTATGTGGATTTTTTTTCTCTTTTATGAAGAGATAAGAGTGATTATAATGGGTGGGGGAGGAGAACTTAAATCTCACCAACTCTTTGTGAAGCAGATCAATTTTAGGAAACTATACACATACAAGTTGTAGATATTTAGGTTGATTCCTTAAAAATATCCTTCTACTTGCATACCCTTGTTTGAAGCTTGTACTTTAAAACAAGCAAATCAAAATAACCAATCCTATAAATAAGTGTCCTAAAATGTGTACCAAAAAGATATGTTTGATTTGAGAAATGCTACTTTTGCTTTTCCCCTTAAAAAACTCACAATGTTCATTGTTGGCATATAATGAACATATGGGTGTTCTTTGGTAAAGAAACCTGTTTGGCTTGTTTAACACAGGCTTTCTAAATCAAATTTGAACACAGGACACTTTTCTCTTGTGACATTATTTGACAACCCCCAGTACTAATATTCCATTGGTACACATTTTGCACTATACTAGATGTGGCTTCTGAAAAGAATGGCTATATATAAAACAGGAACTCAGAAGAAGTGGCTTTAGAAAATAAGGGCTCAACGACACTGGTTGCTGAAGTCATAGGAAAGTGAATGTTGATAACTATGGAATCTGAGAGAGTAGAGAGGGACCCAGGGGCTGAGCAGGATGTTGCGTATTTAGAACAGAAAGAGGTCTAGTTGAAGAAATATGGGGGAAGGGAGAAGACTCAATGTTGTCACCAAGCTATTATATAAGAGACTTTGACAAGACGATCTAACATCTAGGATATTTCATACATATTCAACAGATAAGCTGCTGCTGAGAATATTCTTTCATTTTGAAGCTGGGGGCGGATGGGGAGCCTAGACAAAAAATAACTCTGCATCTCCAGAGATCAAGGGAGTTAAGAAAATTCATTCAGTCTCAAATGGTGCTAGATGGAAAAATGGTAATTTAGAGGACGAGAAAAAAGATAGCATGGCCCAAAATATAAGAATAAGTGAAAAACTGACCTGCCTGGAGAAAATGAGTACAAAGTCCAGATGAGAGCAATGAATCTTTAAATTGATGCAAGATGAATTAATATGTGAGATGAGGGAAATTTAACTTGTTTTGTTTTTTGTATATAGACAGCTTTCTCTCTGAGATTCCCTAGCACTATAATCAAATTTTGTGTGCTCAATGCAGTGCATATATTTTGGGGAAAAAAAGTGACATAAGAGAAGTAAAAGATGACAGTCAAGCTTTAAGCAGGAGGTGGAATCTTTACTGAGCCTCTAAAGGACACAGAAGTCACCTAAGATACAGAGCTGATAATAGGATGTACTCAGAAGGTGTCTCTCTTGAAAGACTTTCTATAATGTACCTGTTCTCCTCTCAGTACCCAGAGTGTAATTTTTAAAGGTTTAGAAACATTACAGAAAAAATTACAAAGATAAGTAAAGGAGAAAAACTGAACAGCATAGACAACACCCATAGTGAAAAAATACAATTTTTGTCTATATAGTACCTGTAACATTTAGATCAGCATCCTTCTTAGAGTTCTCTGAACATATATTTGACAGGAAAGGATTGGATCTGAACACATTGTGTTCAGAGAGCTGATACACAATTGAGAGCTGATACTGGATGTCACTGCATTGACTCCTCAAACAAACCTACATTTTCAGGGTAGCTTTGTAATATGTATCCCCTTTGTACATAGTACTTTGTACTATGGTCAGTCCATAGCATTCCTAAAGAATGAAACTACCAGCAAAGATTTAAATGTGGAATCCAAGAGACAGATTTCATTTGGCTTTAATATCAGTTACTATGACAACAAATGGGCTATTTAAAGTTGTTAGCATTCTAGCCCACTGAGTTAATAATATGGACAAGAATGGCATAAAAGTTGAGCAAAAGCAAATTACCTCAATGTCGTATCACATAGCAATGACAATGAAAGCTGTGTAGGCTTAAGAGGGTTCAGAGGGTTTGGAAAAACATCATTAGGAAGGACAAATCCATCGAAAATAATGAATAGTCTTATTTATAACTAGCAGTACATTTTTGATGTCTCCTCAATATCATGTTCTTCAGGCTGTTCAAAATGTTTCTATAATGTACCTGTTCTCCTCTCAGTACCCAGAGTGTAATTTTAAAGGTTTAGAAACAGTATAGAAAAAATTACAAAGATAAGTAAAGGAAAAAACTGAACAGCATAGACAACACCCACACTGAAAAAAATACAATTTTTGTCTATATCATACCTGTAACATTTAGATCAGCATCTTTCTTCTTAGAGTTCTGAACATACATTTGACGGGAATGGACTGGGTCTGAACACATTGTAAACTGAGAGCTGATACTGGATGTCACTGAATTGACTCCCCAAGCAAACCTACATTTTCAGGGTACCTTTGGCTTCAGATTTAAAACAAAACAAAACAAAAAGTCAAATTGGAACAGAAATTGGCATTTAGCTAGAATCTTACGACTGCATGATCTCTGTTTACTAATTATCCCCTTTCCATCTCAAGCACATGGTCAAGAGTGAAATGTGCAATTAGATCTTGGATATCCAGAAGATTTTAACAAGGAAAAAGGTGATGCAATCAGTAAGGATCAAGTTTTATAAGCTGTTGTTTGAAAGATTCATCTGCTAAAAGCAGCAAAGAATGGCATATCATAAGATATTAAAGCAGATGGCCTAAGTCACAGTGCTACATTACACAAGTATGAAGACTAGAACTGAAATAGCCTAAGTAATATTTTTATTAACAAGATGCCAAGTACAGCAGCAAAAATACCTTTAGGAAGAAATCTCACTTCAAAATAGGTTTTTCCTCTTTACACTTGGTGCTATTTTCTGAATTACTCTTGGTCTGTTGCATATGTTTAAGTGTCTGGGTGCTCACCATGCCCAGATGAAAGAAACTAACCTCTTTCCTTAAATGAAGGCCTCCTTGTCTTATGATCCCACCAGTGTGATGGAGATAAATGAGAGTAAACTAAACCAGCAACCTAGGAAAGAGTGCACTATACTGTATAATCTGCAGATAATTTTTGGCACAGTAAACAGGGAGAGTGGGGAACTCAATGGTCTTTGAATTAGTTATAAAGAAAGCAACACTCATTAAGTCTGTAGTGACACTAAACGTTGCTGGAGTGATCTTAAGATTATAAAGGTGGCCGGGCGCGGTGGCTCAAGCCTGTAATCCCAGCACTTTGGGAGGCCGAGACGGGCGGATCACGAGGTCAGGAGATCGAGACCATCCTGGCTAACCCGGTGAAACCCCGTCTCTACTAAAAATACAAAAAAACTAGCCGGGCGAGGTCGCGGGTGCCTGTAGTCCCAGCTACTCAGGAGGCTGAGGCAGGAGAATGGCGTAAACCCGGGAGGCGGAGCTTGCAGTGAGCTGAGATCCGGCCACTGCACTCCAGTCCGGGCGACAGAGTGAGGCTCCGCCTCAAAAAAAAAAAAAAAAAGATTATAAAGGTGATGCCAGGTGGTCACTTCCAGAATCCAGACACACAGTAGTGGCTGTAAACAGAGAGCTGTGATTACCCACAGACATTTCAACTACAAAAGCAGGCTACCACAACCAGATCAGAGAGCTGACACTCAGACATGCAAAAGAGTTTTTCAAATCAGAAAGAACAGGCTAAGGCTGACAAATGTATTCACCTATATAGTCCTATCAATACATATCGTTCACTAATATGTGTGTATTCATTCATCTATGGATTATACTTAGGGACCATTGTGGGAATGGTGTAGCGGTTAAAAGCACGGAATTTCAAGTCAGACAAGCTGGTTTTGAATTTTCAGCTCCTCCACTCTCGATGAGTTAACATGACTTAATCTTGGCTTTATTTGTATTTTTCTGGCAAGGCTATCCCAAATATCGAATGTGTTTAAAGCCCTTAGATCAATGACTGACACAAAATTTACACCATACACTGTTTGATGTTATTATTAAATAGTATGTGCGTTGTAAAATATATATAAAATAGAAAAATGATGCAAATAGGCACCAATGGAAATTCTGATGTTTTTCTCTCTTGCTCCATGAATTTGCTTGGGCAGCACCACCTAGACCATCAATCTGAAGAACAGAAGTTCAATAGGGAAAGTTTTGAGCAAAGTACAGTCAAAGGACAAAGATGGCAGACCTTATTCAAATACAGAACAGGAAAGTTAAGAACAAAAGTTCATAATATTTGGCCCGACAGGCCCTGGTGTCTTGGACTTCACTTTCTTTTTTTTTTTTTTTTTTTTTTTTTTTTTTTGAGGCGGAGTCTCGCTCTGTCGCCCGGGCTGGAGTGCAGTGGCCGGATCTCAGCTCACTGCAAGCTCCGCCTCCCGGGTTTACGCCATTCTGCCGCCTCAGCCTCCCAAGTAGCTGGGACTACAGGCGCCCGCCACCTCGCCTGGCTAGTTTTTTTTTTTTTTTTTGTATTTTTTAGTAGAGACGGGGTTTCACCGTGTTAGCCAGGATGGTCTCGAACTCCTGACCTCGTGATCCACCCGTCTCGGCCTCCCAAAGTGCTGGGATTACAGGCTTGAGCCACCGCGCCCGGCCGGACTTCACTTTCATGGAGATGAAGAGAATAGATTTCAAAGCTTAATATCATTATATGTGAATCCTATATCTATCTCTCTTTATTAAAATTTGGTTTTCCTTACAGCTTTCTAGCAAGGAAAAAAAGTCATAGCCAAATAATGATACTACCTCTTCGGCAGGTAAATGGATAATAATACATAAATTAATCATCATTCTGCTTATAAACTTAAAATTATCGTGAGTTTTTTCAGCACGAATCAGCCTCCCTAGTTCATTGCAAAGTTTGGGTTTTAGGGCCCATCAGGCTGTGGGGTAGATCCCGGACAAAGGCAAATTTAGCCAGGTAATTCTTGCCTTTGCCTGCCTGCCAGTCTGCCTGTATTGTCCTGGTGACATCCAGTTTCTAAGATGCTATAACTTTAAGTTTTCTAAGTTCAATCTGGCACTGCATATTTGGGTCAATAAATTGGAAATTCCTCCTTTATGTTTCATGTCTCACAATCTTAAGAACTTAGATTTACTTAGGTATGTGGATTCAAATTATAAAGTGTTACTTTGTTTCCACCGCCCCCACCACCACCACCATCCCCTACCCCCAAAAGCCTTATGATCTCATCACCTAAGAAAAGTATTCAGGACACAACTGCATAGTAATATGAAGCAATATTTTTCAAGCTTCTCTTAGAAAATGTGTGATTTATATTTTCTGGCTGAAGGATAATCTTTTGAATCAGAAAAGTCTTTGATCTACTACCAGTTTTTTAGTGTTTCAGTGGAGTCCTCATTAAAAAAACTGTTATAGGGTAGGACAACTGATGATATTCTTTATTTTATGACCATTACTGTGATTGTCATACATGCAAAGAGCTAGAAAGTTCCAATAGATTAATCTGCATTGGATTTTCTTAGGCCAACTCTCAGGCTTCATTTCATGGTGGTGATCACATCTGAATAGCAAAAGCATCACATTTGCCTTGCAGTTGTCAGAAGATGATTTGCCTTGACAAATACTCACTTGTAAGTCAACATTTTTAGCCATTCTTTATATCAAAATGCAAAGTTAATTTATTAATTTTACCCTAATTTTTACCATTTGTCATTTACAATTTTTACCATTTTCATAAAGAAAAATAACAATTCAACTCTAAGTTCGAAAACCCCAACAAGCACCAACCTGTGACCACGATTCCATCTGTGAAGCAGTACAAGCTTTCAAAGTCATGTTCCATTATGTAACAGGTTTCACTAAAATGATGATATTCAAACCACTTTTTATATCACAGAATTTACTCCATTACCATTTATCGAACCCATGAAGAAAATTAAGGCTATTTAAGTCAACGTGTCCTTGTGTAATAATTTAATAACTGCCGTTGTTTTCAAGAAGCAGAGAGGCATTAGTTTTGAAATCTGTCCTATATTTGTACTTCTGAAACCCATCTATAATGAACTCATTAATAAATCACATACTACTGAAAATTTCTTCATGAGTTTTTCTGCTCTAAAATCTTTGGCAAATGGATCATATCACTATAGACATCATCAGTAAAAGATAAGAAACAAAAAATAATAAAAGAGCAAAACTACTAAAATTCATAATTATTTCCTCCAGGTAGGCTAAAAATATTGGGTTGACTTTAATTTTTCAACCATTTCTTAAAGCATAATTTTGCAACACAGTAAATTTGGTCTTCTATGGCATTACCCAAAGAGGATACTTTTAAAGAAGACTTTCGACATCCAATGTACTCTAAGCCTTATCACAGTCTAAGGCTGAACTAAGTTTTCTACTTCCAAGTCTTACCTTCTGAGGAAGTGTCAAATAATTTAAAATATTTTCTTAGTAATTAGGGCTTTTCATTGCATTGACTCTAGTCAATATCTTTCACTTTAACTTTAAAAAATATTTGTGATTTTGTTTTTCTCTAACAATTTTATGATTTTATTTTTATTGTGGAATACATATGCAGAATGTGCAGGTTTGCTACACTGGTATACATGTGCCATAGTGGCTTGCTGCACCCATCAACTTGTCATCTACATTAGATATTTCTCCTAATGCTATTCTACCCCTAGCCTCCCATCCCCCAGACAGGCCCCAGCATGTGATGTTCCCCTCCCTGTGTCGATGTGTTTTCATTGTTCAACTCCCACTTATGAGTGAGAACATGATTTTATTTTTTAATGTTGCTGTAAGAAGGTACCTATGTTCAGTGTTATGCTGGTAAATTTTTAACAACTAGTTCTGTAAACAAATTACACCAAGCAAAACAAAAAGCTTTGATTTGTAGCATTTGCCAATTTCTATGATGAAATATTCTCAACAGGGCAGTTTTCAAGTTACCACTATAATGACATTGAATGCAGAGTTAGGAAGAGATGCATAGTACATCATTACAGAGCATTTCCATCATATGGATTCAGTAGACATAAATAATTTCAAGAGCATTGGTAATAGAGAATAATTATGAAGTGATTAGTTTTGAATATGTATTACATTTGGTTTTAATATATTTAATTGTAACACCATGTAATTTAATTTGTAATAGTCATTGTGTTTAAGAATAATCTTTCACAGGCCATTAAGAGATGGCTGTAGCACATCACTCCCTGTGTTATAAAGTTAATCACGATTTAATATCATATGTCTCTCCATGATAGCAAAGTTCATATTTTAAATATCCATATAAAAAACATTCTAGAGAGTTTTCATTGGTTGGTCTATTTTCTATTGATGGTAGTTTGAGTATGCTACTATCTTACTTGCTTTTAAGTTCATGGAGAAGACCCTAAATGTAATGTCATAAACCTGACATTATTGTGGAAGCCAGTGTTTAACTTTGTTTTGGGAGTTGCATTTTTTTTTAACTGATTAGCTTATCATAGGATAAAATTATTTTATTTAAAAACTGACCAGCCAAATCTGAAAACTCCTAGAGAAATCACAACTACACAGTGAGGAGTGGTGACATTACTATAATCTTATCTCATGTTAGAGGTCTTCCATGTTAATACCAACTAAACTAATGTGCCCAAGTTCCAATAACACAGAAGTTTAAAATTTTCCAATCAAGCACTCTTCAGACATTTAAAAACCAAATCACAAATCACAATGCCTACAATGTAAGATATACGGAAATCATAATCTCCAGCCTCCACAAATCTTTACAACTATTATTACAACTAATGCTATTAATTGCAAACACTATGAGCAAGGCATGGGTCTAGGATTAAATGAGGTCATATAATCTTTATATGTTACCTCATTTAATCCTCACAGCCAAATAGGGAGGTACTTCTTATCTTCAATGTATAGGTGGACAAACAGATGTAGTTTAAATAGACGAAGTAGCCCAAATTATTGCAGGGATAAAACTGGAACCCAAAACCAGGTCTGCCTAACTCCCAAGCCCATTCTTTACTCCAGAACATTTATTATCATATTATCTCTACTCACCTGTCCTCCGTCTACCCAGTGTTCAAACTGGAAACTCCAGATTTACTTAATTTTGTCTAGTCCTTCACTCCCTACATATACTCAATCACTAAATACCATAGGCTATACTTCCAAAACAAGTCTCAGACGAGTTCATCTCCACTGCCGCTACCCTGGTCAGGCCACCATTATATCTGACCAAAGTAACTATGAGTCTTCTACTTGGTCTCCTTCCCTTTCATCCTGCCACTATTCCCTGCTTCCTCATGCTCATTCATTCTTTAGTATGTAGCTAGAATAATCTTTCTGAAATTAAAATCTGATTCTGTCAATATCTTAATTAAAGTATTTCAGAGAGGACTCAACTCCAAAGTCCTTATGTAGATTTTCCTTAGCTCTTCAGGATCTGTTCCCTGTAATCTCTTCAGTCTCTGGAATTACATTTTCCCCTCTTATAGTGACCAATTTCTGGTTCTCTGAAGGTGTCAAGCTCTTACCACCTAGCTTCTGAACAAGTAATTTTCTCTGCCTGAGGTGCTAATCTTCTGCTCCTACTCTTCTCTAACACTTCCACTGTAATTTGATTAATTACTCACCTTTCAACTTCACTCTCTATGGATAGCCTTTTTGGAATCTCAAAGTCTAGGAGAGGTGCTCTGCCTTCATGTTATCCAGAACAACCCCATTCAAAACACTCAGAACACTACCTCCTAATTTTCCTGTTCTCTGAAGTCAGAAACCATGTCTGTCTTATTTTTGTCTATATATCTAACTTTGGATATAGTGGCTTACATAGTAATGGTATTCAAAAAACATTTGTTGAATGAATTGATGAGTTTATTCTGAGGATTAAAAAGGGATGATTACATGATGTACCTGGTAACACTGTCCTTGTTAAGAATCTAACCATGTCTATAGACACAAACGTGGGGTAGGGAAATGACACAGTAAAAGCTATTTTGACCTCTCCACTTTGATCTCAAAATATGATCCTTTTTTTGGTAAATACACAGCTTTTAATCATAATTGTATGAATGTGGAAATATTTTAAGTGAAAAAAAAGTCCTTAAAATTAAGATCACAAAGCCAATTTAATTACTTGGGAAGGAAATTAAATGACTTTAAATTCCATTAAAATTCATTTTGTTGAATATTTTCATTTGTACCCATCATAACTAATGTTAACGATATAAAAAATTTGACTCATTGATTTAATTTTGTCTATATCCAATTTTTAATTGTTATTTATGTCTTTTTTTTTTTTTCTTTTCCGGTCACTGCGACTATTGATTTCTAATTTCTCATGTCACAAATGGCAAATAGAAAATTTGTCACAATAATTTAATTTTTCAATTATTTTCTGGAAATAATGTTTTAAGTGTATGCATATCTGAATAATATCTGTTTTTAAAGGTTACTTCTAATGAACACACACATGCCATTTTGAAAATCCCACAGAAAACACAATCTTCTCTGAATTGTTTTTTTCTTCTACAAATTTTGAACTTAAATTTTGTCCACGGTTGGCTTCGTGTTATTTTTACTGGTATTATTCATTATGAATTATATAAATTATTAATAATTTGATTAATTTTTCTGAACAAAATGTAAAACATTTAAAATAATTTCAAGTTCTTTAGTACATCAAAGATATACTTTCTAGGTGCTCAACATTAGGGTCAAAATGTTATGGTTTGATTAACAAACATTTATTGGTAGTATTGAGCAACGTTCTTTCTGCCCTTCCCTTGAGTTCTAAACATTATTTTGCTTATGAGCTTAAGTACCTAACATAATAGGACAAAGGCTACAACCTACTCATGCAACCTCAAAACATCTAACTTCCTTTTCTTCTTCTTTTTTTCTTTTTTTGAGACGGAGTTTCGCTTTTGTTGCCCAGGCTGGGGTGCAATGGCGCCATCTTGGCTCACTGCAACCTCCGCCTCCCGGGTTCAAGCGATTCTCCTGCCTCAGTCTCCTGAGTAGCTGGGATTACAGCCATGCGCCCCCTCGCCTGGCTAATTTTTTTTGTATTTTTAGTAGAGATGGGGTTTCACCATGTTGGCCAGGATGGTCTTGAACTCCTGACCTCAGGTGATCCACCCGCCCCAGCCTCCCCAAATGCTAGTATTACAGGTGTGAGCCACTGCGCCTGGCCCGTATTTCCTTTTTATATACAGGCAACTTCATTATAAAAATAATTTTGAAAAATTTATTTTAAAAAGAATGATACTAAAAGAACAAATGGCTGGACTCTATGAAATATTTAAAAAAACAGAAAAGACAGGAATACAAACAATAGTCAGGACTAGAATTCAGACACATTCCTCTTGAAATCCTATAATAATGAGAAAGCAAGGTGGCAAATGCTTCTAAACCCTCCATTTCTGAAAACTTGAAGTGTTTTACTGTCATATGTCTAGATGTAATTTTGACCTCTTTGGTGCCAAAACCTTATAATTATGTATCCTTTAGAAACACAGATGCAGCTTGGGTTGCACAGTTATGTCTACCCTGTGATGATCTGATGATACTATGATAACTCAACTCCAAACAATGTCCAAAACACTCTCGGCACTCATGAAGCATGAACTCTGTGAGCAGATAAACTATTTTCTTGGCATTAATGAAGCATGAGTTCTAGGAGTAGATAAATTATTGGCAATGTTAATGGAAATCAGTGTTAAAGGATACGTGCTGCCATATGCAATAGAGTCATAGCAAAATATGATTTAAATAAATATGCTTTAATTTTTCTGTAAACATATTAACACTTTTGGGATTATAAAGTTTTCACAGAGTACTGTGAAGTAAGGCTAACTGTGAGCAAGTCCTACTTGTTAATACCTGGGTAAAACTGAGGAGGAGAAAAAAAATCTCTGTAGATTGAGGAAACCTCCAATGGTAGGACTTGGCAATTAAGTACAGTATTTAGGGTTAGCTGAGGGATATAGTTTAGGAAAATATTCTGTCATCCTTAAGATCATTGCCTAGTACTATATGTAGTAGGACTTTATGGGCCCTTCCCTAAGTATTTTCTTTGGTGAAGCTATGTCATATATGTGTTCTTATAAAAGGGAAGCTATAGGCCCTTCGAAATGATCCATTATCATCATTAACTATACTCATTTATACCATTCTGTATGTGAAGAACATAAAGTCAGTTACTTTCTCAGGTACCGGATTCCTTATCCAAAAGTAAAAATACTAGACAAGATAGTTTTCATAGAATGAGTGTATAATTTGTATTTCTAAATCAGAGGACTTTGTGTTTTCATTGAAAATTTAGGAGATCGGCCGGGCGCGGTGGCTCAAGCCTGTAATCCCAGCACTTTGGGAGGCCGAGACAGGCGGATCACGAGGTCAGGAGATCGAGACCATCCTGGCTAAAATGGTGAAACCCTGTCTCTACTAAAAAATACAAAAAACTAGCCGGGCGAGGTGGCGGGCGCCTGTAGTCCCAGCTACTCCGGAGGCTGAGGCAGGAGAATGGCGTGAACCCAGGAGGCGGAGCTTGCAGTGAGCTGAGATCCGGCCACTGCACTCCAGCCCGGGAGATAGAGCGAGACTCCGTCTCAAAAAAAAAACAAAAAACAAAAAGCAAAAAACTAGCCGGGCGAGGTGGTGGCACCTGTAGTCCCAGCTACTCGGGAGGCTGAGGCAGGAGAATGGCGGGAACCCGGGAGGCGGAGCTTGCAGTGAGCTGAGATCCGGCCACTGCACTCCAGCCTGGGTGACAGAGCAAGACTCCGTCTCAAAAAAAAAAAAAAAAAAAAAGAAAAGAAAATTTAGGAGACCATCATTAATCAAAGAAGCAGTAGTAATAACTCATTCTAACCAGCAAGCAGCATTTTTTATGAAAATTCCTGAAACATCATAAATAATCAGATTTTGAAAAAATTCAAGTAATTGCAAGCTATACAACATAAATATGCTTTGTTGATCCTTGCTTCATTAAAGCATCAGTAAAGTATATGACAGACTCTAGAATTAGGAAAGTTCTAGGCTCTTACTCAGAGCATAATGTTTTTTTCAGATTTTAACATAAAAATTTCAAGTTTGTGATATCTTTGTGAGTACTGAGATGAGAAAAATTCAGTAGAAATAAGCAAGTGATATAGCATCATCTGTGTAAGGCACCTTTGAGAGGCTGTTTTCATCTATACACTTAGATTCTTTCGACATATGACAAAAAAGACTGATGAAATAAAGTCTGGAAAAACACCAATATTTTTCCCCTTGCAACCCATTACATCAGCCAGCATTTCCCTGTAGTTGTGATTATTACATTATGACTTGATTACTAACTATTACTGCCACAGTTGGAAAAGTGAAAGCACAGCGTGGAGCCATTTCCATTAAAGGGATATGAAATTCCGTAACAAGCTCTGAGGCTGCATGGCTGCTGTGGGGTTGAACTCAGAAGTACATAACTATCAACTTAAGATGCTGTTTGAAGGAGCACCCTAACTTACATCATTATTTCATTTAGTTTGAACTGTACCATGGATTTTTCCATTAAGCAATATCAGACACTTAAACACTGTTATTTGTGCTCCAAAAAAGGTAATGTGATTTTTTTTCTACTTACTTTCCAGAGTACCAGAATTTTCTACTGCATGTATGTGCAATCCTGATTGTGCCTAATAGAACAGGATCAAGTGGTTCCATAAACTAGAGACTGTCAGTCATCTTGAAGTGGCATAACTGAGAAGAGAAGCATTAATATTCATGTGGGTAATATTTGTATATGCCATGTGAGAACTCGGAAAGTAGTTTCAGTTGCTATGATTTAACAGAAGAACATACAATAAAAAACCCAAATATATTCAAAACATATAGATTAATGTTAATGGGGAAAAGGAATGGTAATACCACTTTACACCTCTTCTTGGTTTATGTGTGGCTCAATTGACAAGGTGGCATGAGATGAGGAGGGTGACGGGAAGAAGCTCTTTTACAGTGTTTTTAGGACAAAATATCGTGATGGAAAAATACAAAAACTTCTTAAATATTTTATAGGAGAGTGATCATCACTGTAAGAAAACTACGAATACATTTTAATTTATGCTTGGAATAGGCTGCATGTAAGCGTGCACTGTTGTGTGTGTGGGGGGGGGCACGTGAGCACACGTGTGAATATGCTCTCAAAATAATAGAAAGACCTAGAAATATATGTCTTGATTTGACTTTCAAAACAAAAGAGGCTTGTTTACTCACGTGATTTCCTCTAACCGCAATCCTGCAGGGAAAATCTATACTTAGCAGGATTGAAGCTGTCCCTAGAAGCTTTCCAGGGAAAGTTAAAAGGAAGTTACTCCTCCTCTTCTGTCTGTTTGCCATTTTCTTTCCTGTGTGGGATTACTAACTTTAGTCTTGAATGCATATGCTCTGACAGTAGCCAATGCAAGGTTTCAGCGTCTTATTATCAGAGAGAGGAACTTAAAAACTCTTCCAAACCTCCGTATCTGCACCCCAATCCTTTCCTGCCCCCAAAGTCTTAGCTCTGCCTGCCTTTGCATTAGTGCTGCTCCAATACTAGCAACAGCTTCACCTTCAAATTCCTTCTCTTTATTTTTAATATTTTAAACACAATTAGTTGAAAATCTCTAATGCAATTCTGTCCTATTTCCCCACAACTAATTTTGAACAGAAAAAACCTACAAAAGTACAGTGCGAGCAAGTCTGTTGGCCAACTAAAAGTTTGTGTGTGTTTTTTCTTTTTGAGAAAGATAAAAATAAAGTTGAAATGTAAAAGTCTAAAATGTGGTTCCAGGCTCTTTTGCAAATGTTCACTCTGCAGCAGAGAATGAGAAATGCATATAAGTAGAACCCTGGGAAAAACAGACTGAATTGAAAGACGCTGGGAGTGCTCATTGCCGTGGAAGGAGTCATCAAACAGCAGCAGGAATGATAAAAGTCAGAGTTCCAGTCCCATTCCTGTGACTGGCTCTGCACCTCCTGATCTTGAACAAGTTACTTAAGTTACAGAGACTATTCTTTTCTCCCTTTAGACATACAACATCAATAATGTTAGAAAATAGATTAAAAAACTTTAAAATTTTATAAACGATTTTATCAGTAAAATTTTGTTTATAAACAATTTCTCAAATGTCAAATATTCATTCCTTATTTTCTTCTGGATTTCTAAAATAATTTTCTTTCTCAATTGTGGTGACCAACTTCCAGAAAAACTGTTTTAATCTAGGACTTCACTCCACTCTTGGTAAGTCGCAGTATGCTGAAAATCACTTTTAAGTAGATAGTTTATTATTGTGTACACCCCAGTTTTGACACTCTAGATATGCATAAACAATGTTTTGCTTTTCCTTTACATACTATTATTTCATGAAAGTATCCTCAAACCAAAACCTTGAAAAAGTCAAATGAAAATGCTTAGCATTTTTTTCTTTAGTTAAGTATAAATAAGAAATACAACACATTAAGTATTAAAATGAAATTTAAGGGAAGACAGAGGGAAAGGAAACAACTAATGAAAGAGTAATTGTTAATTTCACTGGGACCTAACTACATGCAAGGTACTTTGCTAGGTGTTTTCGACGGGCTGCCTCACTTATCATCACACAACCCCATGAGGGAGGCATCATGATTATCTCTATTGCACAGATGAAGAAACTGAAGTCAAAGCTAAAGGTGTTACTGAAGGTTTCATTGTGGGTGAATGGCCAAGCTATCTCTGATACCAGGTATGTCACACCAGAAGAAAGGAGAGAGAACAAGATAGAAATAGAGATTAAAATCATGGTCAAGAGAAGAAGAAGGAGATGGGAGGGGGAGTTGAAAGAGGAAGGGAAGGAAAGGTTCTCACCTATCCTCTGCCCTTCCAGGATGGATCTGTTCACTCCCTTCACCCACTCTGAAACTCATATCCAGGGTTAGAAGCAATCCCCATATCAGCTGTTACTCCACTCTTTTCCCGTACTCCATTTGGGCTTTTAATGAAGAACAAAAGGGAATACCAATAATTCAACTATAGAAATATCTTCAGGTTTTTTTTCCCAAGGAAACCATTTGCAAAAATTGACACTTTAAATATTACCGGTAACAAATTTCATGCAACTCATTCCATAGCTATTTTCATCACACCAGTGTGTTTTCACGCGGTTGACCTATTAACACCTTTCTATTTTTAAAAAAATCTATAGAACAATATACATATGATGTAGGTGTTTGCTAATCAGTTAGCGAAATGCCATTAAATTAGCTTAGCTGAAAGTAATTGGTTACTATAAAAAAATACAACTCCTCAGATGCAGGGAAATGCATAGGCCTACTTTCTACTCAACCAAGGCAGTGATTTTTTACTCTAAAGAGCCTGAAGCAATCTTTGGAGGTATCCCAGGGGATGATGGTGGCCACGGGTTGGGTCTCTTGAACCCCTTTTTAGTCCCTGATAAGCAGAACATCTCTGTTCTTCTGACTTATATACTGGATTTTGAATAAGATTTTGGTTGAAGAAAGAGTTCAGTTTAAAAAAATCTTGCAAATCATTGAGGTAAGGGACTTTCTATTTTTCTCAAGCATAATTTTGAACACAAAATCAACTCATAATTGTTACTTAAAGCCATCTTCAAAATTCATGTCAAATTATATTCTGATATTATTAATGAAACCAGGATGACAGTGGAATATTTCAGTACAACCATATGATAATATTTGAATAACAGGATTTTAGTGGTTCAATCCAGCTCTTTTGCTCAAGTATACTGAGGCAAGGAAAAGTCAGAGCAAACTCACAATGTTTGAAAAGCTTAATGGTGCTTTAACGAAATATAAAATAGTCATAAGGGTTTTTTTTTTTTTTTTTTTTTTTTGAATTATAAGATCCTTATAAGAAGAAAGTAAAATGAGGCTAATCTGATTTGTGCTTCATAAAATCATATGAATGGCCTGGTACATTTTGTCCCTTTCTGTATGTAAATATTGATTGTCTTCTCTTATAATTCATTGTTATCATTCACACTTTCAAGGTGGAACCTTTGCCTTATTAAAATTTATATTTATTTTCAAACATTTAGGGAGAGATTTTTCCGTCCATCACCACTTTTAATATTAAATATTTTTTGAAATAATACCAAAAGCCTGTTTGAATGTAGAGGATAATACAGTGAAGTTCATTGTATTCTTCCTATACATGAAGACCTATGCCAGACCCTGGCAAAGATTTTTAAACAACAATAGTAATAATAAAGAAGAATTTGTCTCTGATCATGAGGAACTTTATGAGTTTAGTTGAAAAGATTGACATATGAGGAATTTATATGCCAACATAAATATAAGCACAAGCAACCAAAAGAAAGGAAAATGAGCTCAAATTGAGTTTCAGAGAAATTATTCTAGAGGCTATACTAAGAGTAAGGCTTTTATTTTATTTTATTTTATTTTATTTTATTTTAAGATGAAGTCTCACTCTGTCACCCAGGTTAGAGTGCAGTGGCGCGATCTCAGCTCACTGCAACCTCCACCTCCCAGGTTCAAGCGATTCTCTGCCTCAGCCTCCCGAGTAGCTGGGATTACAAGCACCCACCACCATGCCCAGCTACTTTTTTTGATATTTTTAGTAGAGACGGGGTTTCACCATCTTGGCCAGGCTGGTCCTGAACTCCTGACCTTGTGATCCACCCACCTCAGCCTCCCAAAGTGCTAGGATTACAGGCGTGAGCCACCACACCCGGCCAGGCTTTTATTTTTTTTAATGGCTTCACTGCAATCACTACTGAGATTTCATTCATAGCATCCAACCTACCTATCTAGAGTTTTACAATTCGGTGTTCAATATATTCACATGGTTGTGCAACCATCACCAAAATCAGATTTTAGAACATTTTGGTACCCTCTAAAAGAAACCCTGCAGCCATTAGTTTTCACTCATCATCTCTTGCCATTGACTCTTTCCCCAACCCCACCAGCCCCTAAACAACCACTATTTACTTTATGTATGTATGAATTTGCCGATTCTGGACATTCCATATAAACAGAAGTATGCACAATGTTTTCTTTTATGACTACTTTCTTTACATAGAATAATGTTTTCAAGGTTCATCCTTCTTGCAGCATGTATTATTAGTCAATTTATTTTTATTGCTGATAACATTTCATTGTATAGATGGGCCACATTTTATTTATCCATTCATCAACTGATGGATATTTGGGTTGTTTCCACTTTTTGGTACTATGAGCACTGTTGTGTGAACATTTATGTGTACAAGTTTTTATCTGAAGGTATGTTTTTATTTCTAAAGTGTACACTAAGGAGTAAAACTGCTGGGTTATATTGTAACTCTATATTTAGCTTTTTGAGGAATTCTCAAACAATTTTTCAAAGTGGCTGCATCATTTTATATTACTACCGGCAATGTATAAGGGTTCCAATTCCTCAACACTTGTTATTGACCTTATTTTTGTTAATAGGCATCTTAGTGAATATAAAGTGGTATCTCCTTGTAGTTTTTTTTTTTTTTTTTTTTTTTTTTTTGAGACGGAGTCTCGCTCTGTCGCCCAGGCTGGAGTGCAGTGGCCAGATCTCAGCTCACTGCAAGCTCCACCTCCCGGGTTTACACCATTCTCCTGCCTCAGCCTCCCAAGTAGCTGGGACTACAGGCGCCCGCCACCTCGCCAGGCTAGCTTTGTATTTTTTTAGTAGAGACGGGGTTTCACCGTGTTAGCCAGGATGGTCTCGATCTCCTGACCTCGTAATCTGCCCGTCTCGGCCTCCCAAAGTGCTGGGATTGCAGGCTTGAGCCACCGTGCCCGGCCATCTCCTTGTAGTTTTAATTTGCATTTCCCTAATGATTAAAGATGTCGAACATGTATTTTACGCACTTATTGAATATTTGCATGTTTTCTTTGTGGAACTGTCTATTCAGATCCTTTGCCCATTCTTAAATTGCATTACTTTTCTACTATTGAGTTATAAGAGTTCTTTATGAACTCTGTATACAAGTTCCTGATCAGATATACGATTTGCAAATATTTTCTCCTATTCTGTGAGGTGTTGCTTCATTTTCCTGATGGTCCCATTTGCAGCACAAACATTTCTAATTTTGATTTAGTACAATTCATCTACTTCTGTTGTGATTATTGTTTGTACTTTTGGTGCCATATTAAGAAATCACCTCAGCTTAGGTTTGAATGATGAGTAAGAAGGAACAAATTTAGAATAGTGGAACCTTATTCCAGACAGAGGTTAGCGAACAAGCAATGTCACACAACCATGATACACTGTGAATTCCTCTTTTGTTTGCTTAGAACAGGGTAGAGTCCCACAGAGCCACACCTAACAGACCAGACTAGACAGGATCAAACCAGATGAAACCAGACCAGACCAGATCAAAACAGACCAGACCAAACCAGACGAAACCAGACCAGACCAGATCAAACCAGACCAGACCAGACTAGACCAGATCAAACCAGACGAGACCAGACCAGACCACAACAGACCATACTAGACATGATCAAACCAGACGAAACCAGACCAGACCAGATCAAACCAGACAAGACCAGAGCAAACCAGACCGGACCAGATCAAACCAGAAAAAACCAGACCAAACCAGATCAAAACAGACCAGGTCAGACTAGACCAGATCAAACCAGACGAGACCAGACCAGAACAGACCAGACTAGACAGGATCAAATCAGACGAAACCAGACCAGACCAGATCAAACCAGACCAGTTCAACCCAGACAAAACCAGACCAGACCAGATCAAACCAGACAAGACCAGACTAGACCAGATCAAACCAGACGAGAACAGACCAGACCAGAAGAGACCAGACTAGACAGGGTCAAACCAGACGAAACCAGACCAGACCAGATCAAACCAGACCAGACCAGATCAAACCAGACAAAACCAGACCAGACCAGATCAAACCAGACCAGACCAGACTAGACCAGATCAAACCAGACGAGACCAGACCAGACCAGACCGGATCAAACGAGATCAGACCGGATCAAACCAGAACCGAGCAGATCAAACCGGATCAAACCAGAACAGAGCGGATCGAACCAGACCAGACCAGATCAAACTAGATCATACCAGACCAGACCAAACCGGATCAAACCAGACAAGACCAGATCAAACCAGAACAAACCAGACCAGACCAGATCAAACCAGACCAGATCAGATCAAACTAGATCAAACCAGACCAGACGAAACCAGATCAAACCAGACAAGACCAAATCAAACCAGACCAAACCAGAACAGACCAGATCAAATCAGACCAGAGCAGATCAAACAAGATCAAACCAGACCAGACTAGATCACACCAGATCAGACCAGATCAAATCGGACCCGACCAGATCAAATCGGATCAAACCAGACCAGACCGGATCAAACCAGAACAGACCGGATCAAACCAGATCAATCCAGACCAGACCAGTTCAAACCGGATCAAACCAGACCAGACCAGATCAAACCAGACCAGACCAGATCAGACAGGATCAAACCAGACCAGACCGGATCAAACTAGACCAGACAGGATCAAACCGGATCAAACCAGAACAGACCAGATCAAACCGGATCAGATCAGACCAGATCAAACCATACCAGAAGACCAGACCGGATCAAACCAGACCAGACCGGATCAAACCAGATCAAACCAGAGCAGACCAGACCAGACGACTTCAAACCAGACCAGAACAGGTCAAACCGGATCAAACCAGACCAGACTAGATCAGACCGGATCAAACCAGACCAGACCGGATCAAACCAGACCAGATCAGATCAAACCAGATCAAACCAAACCAGACCACACCAGATCAAACCAGACCAGACCAGACCAGATCAAACCGAATCAAACCAGATCAGACCGGATCAAACCAGACCCGACCGGATCAAACCGGATCAAACCAGACCAGACCAGATCAAACCAGACCAGACCGGATCAAACCAGAGCACACCAGACCAAACCAGATCAGACCAGATCAAACCAGACCCGACCGGATCAAACCGGATCAAACCAGAACAGACTGGATCAAACCAGAACAGACCGGATCAAACCAGACCACACCAGACCAAACCAGATCAGACCAGATCAAACAAGACCCGACCAGAACAAACTGGATCAAACCAGTACAGACAGGATCAAACCAGATCAGACCGGATCAAACCAGAACAGACCGGATCAAACCAGAACAGAGCAGATCAAACCAGAACAGACTAGATCAAACCAGACCAGACCGGATCAAACCAGACCAAACCAGAGCAGACCAGATCAAACCAGAACAGACCAGATCAAACCAGACCCGACCAGATCAAATCGGATCAAACCAGACCAGACCAGATAAAACTAGAACAGACTGGCTCAAACCAGAATATTCCGGATCAAAACAGACATGACCAGATCAAACCAGACCAAACCAGAACAAACCGGATCAAACCAGACAAGACCAGATCAAACCAGAACAAACCAGACCAGACAAGATCAAACCAGATGAAACCAGATCAGACCAGAGCACACCAGATCAGACCAGTTCAAACCAGACCCGACCAGATCAAACCGGATCAAACCAGAACAGACTGGAACAAACCAGAACAGACCGGATCGAACCAGACCAGACTAGATCAAACCAGACCAAACAGATCAGACCAGATCAAACCAGACCCGACCAGATCAAACCAGACCAGACCGGATCAAACCAGAACAGACTGGATCAAACCAGACCAGACTGCACCAAACCGGATCAAACCAGACAAGACCACATCAAACAAGATCTAACCAGACCAGACCACATCAAACCGAATCAAACCAGACCAGACGAGATCAAATCGGATCAAACCAGACCACACCAGATCAGATCAAACAAGATCTAACCAGACCAGACCACATCAAACCGGATCAAACCAGACCACACCAGATCTAACCAGACCAGACCACATCAAACCGGATCAAACCAGACCACACCAGATCAAACCAGACCAGACCGGATCAAACCGGATCACACCAGACCCGACCGGATCAAACCATACCCGACCGGATCAAACCGGATCAAACCAGACCAGACCGGATCAAACCAGAACAGACCGGATCAAACCAGACCCAACCGGATGAAACCGGATCAAACCAGACCAGACCGGATCAAACCAGAACAGACCGGATCAAACCAGACCAGACCGGATCAAACCAGATCAATCCAGACCAGATTAGTTCAAACCAGATCAAACCAGACCAGATCAGATCAAACCAGAGCAGACCAGTTCAGACCGGATCAAACCAGAACAGACCGGATCAAACCAGACCAGACTAGATCAAACCAGACCAAACCAGATCAGACCAGATCAAACCAGACCCGACCAGATCAAACCGGATCAAACCAGAACAGACCGGATCAAACCAGAACAGACCGGATCAAACCAGACCAGACTGCACCAAACCGGATCAAACCAGACAAGACCAGATCAAACAAGATCTAACTAGACCAGACCACATCAAACCGGATCAAACCAGACCAGACCAGATCAAACCAGACCAGACCAGATCAAACCGGATCAAACCAGACCCGACCGGATCAAACTAGACCCGACTGGATCAAACCGGATCAAACCAGACCAGACCGGAACAAACCAGAACAGGCCGGATCAAACCAGACCAGACTGGATCAAGCCAGACCAGACTGGATCAAACCAGAACAAACCAGACCAGACCGGATCAAACCAGACCAGACCGGATCAAGCCAGACCAGACTGGATCAAACCAGAACAAACCAGACCAGACCGGATCAAACCAGACAAAACCAGATCAAACCGGATCAAACCAGACCAGAACAGATAAAACCAGACCAGACCAGATCAAAGCAGACCCGACCAGATCAAACCGGATCAAACCAGACCAGACCGGATCAAACCAGACCAGACCGGATCAAACCAGAACAGAGCGGATCAAACCAGACCCGACCAGATCAAACTAGACCCGACTGGATCAAACCGGATCAAACCAGACCAGACCGGATCAAACCAGAACAGACCGGATCAAACCAGACCAGACCGGATCAAATCAGAACAGACCCGACCAGATCGGATCAAACCAGAACAGACCGGATCAAAACAGACCAGACCGGATCAAACCAGATAAAACCAGATCAAACCGGCTCAAACCAGACCAGAACAGATAAAACCAGACCAGACCAGATCAAAGCAGACAAAACCAGATCAAACCAGAACAAACCAGACCAGACCGGATCAAACCAGAACAGACTGCATCAAACCAGACCAGACCGGATCAAACCAGACAAAACCAGATCAAACCGGATCTAACCAGACCAGAACAGATAATACCAGACCAGACCAGATCAAGGCAGACAAAACCAGATCAAACCGGATCAAACCAGACCAGACCGGATCAAACCAGAACAGACCGGATCAAACCAGACCAGACCAGATGAAACCAGAACAGAGCGGATCAAACCGGACCAGACCGGATCAAACCAGATCAATCCAGACCAGACCAGTTAAAACCAGATCAAACCAGACCAGACCAGATCAAACCAGAACAGACCAGATCAGACCGGATCAAACCAGAACAGACTGGATCAAACCAGACCCGACGAGATCAAACCGGATCAAACCACAACAGACCAGATCAAACAAGATCTAACCACACCAGATCACATCAAACCGAATCAAAACAGACCACACCAGATCAAACCAGATCAGACCACATCAAACCGGATCAAACCAGAACACAACAGATCAGATCAAACAAGATCTAACCAGACCAGACCACATCAAACCAGAACAAACCAGACCACACCAGATCAAACCAGACCAGACCGGATCAAACCGGATCAAACCAGAACATACCGGATCAAACCAGACCCGAATGGATCAAACCGGATCAAACCAGACCAGACCGGATCAATCCAGAACAGACGGGATCATACCAGACCCAACCGGATCAAACCGGATGAAACCAGACCAGACCGGATCAAACCAGAGCAGACCGGATCAAACAAGAAAAGACCGGATGAAACCGGATCAAACCAGAACAGACCGGATCAAACCAGAACAGACTGGATCAAACCAGACCAGACTGCACCAAACCGGATCAAACCAGACAAGACCAGATCAAACAAGATCTAACTAGACCAGACCACATCAAACCGGATCAAACCAGACCAGACCAGATCAAACCAGACCAGACCAGATCAAACCGGATCAAACCAGACCCGACCGGATCAAACTAGACCCGACTGGATCAAACCGGATCAAACCAGACCAGACCGGAACAAACCAGAACAGAACGGATCAAACCAGACCAGACCGGATAAAACCAGACCAGACCGGATCAAACCAGAACAGACCGGACCAGACCGGATCAAACCAGAACAGACCGGATCAAACCAGACCAGACTGGATCAAACCAGACAATACCAGATCAAACCGGATCGAACCAGACCTGAACAGATAAAACCAGACCAGACCAGATCAAAGCAGACAAAACCAGATCAGACCGGATCAAACCAGACCAGACCGGATCAAACCAGACCAGACCGGATCAAACCAGAACAGACCGGACCAGACCGGATCAAACCAGAACAGACCGGATCAAACCAGACCAGACTGGATCAAACCAGACAATACCAGATCAAACCGGATCGAATCAGACCTGAACAGATAAAACCAGACCAGACCAGATCAAAGCAGACAAAACCAGATCAAACCGGATCAAACCAGACCAGACCGGATCAAACCAGAACAGACCGGATCAAACCAGACCAGACCGGATCGAACCAGACCAGACTAGATCAAACCAGACCAAACCAGATCAGACCGGATCAAACCAGAACAGACCGGATCAAACCAGACCAGACTGGATCAAACCAGACAAAACCAGATCAAACCGGATCGAACCAGACAAGACCAGATCAAACCAGAACAAACCAGACCAGACAAGATCAAACCAGATGAAACCAGATCAGACCAGAGCACACCAGATCAGACCAGTTCAAACCAGACCCGACCAGATCAAACCGGATCAAACCAGAACAGACTGGAACAAACCAGAACAGACCGGATCGAACCAGACCAGACTAGATCAAACCAGACCAAACCAGATCAGACCAGATCAAACCAGAACAGACCGGTCAAACCAGACCAGACCGGATCAAACCAGAACAGACCGGATCAAACGAGACCAGACCGGATCAAACCACAACAGTCCGGATCAAACCAGACAAGACCAGATCAAAACAGACCATACCAGAACAAACCGGATCAAACCAGACAAGACCAGATAAAACCAGACCAAACCAGACCAGACAAGATCAAACCAGATGAAACCAGATCAGACCAGAGCACACCAGATCAGACCAGATCAGACCAGATCAAAGCAGACCAGAGCAGAGTAGACGGGATCAAACCAGACCAGACCGGATCAAACCAGACCAGACTAGATCAAACCAGACCAAACCAGATCAGACCAGATAAAAACCAGACCTGAGCAGATCAAACTGGATCAAACCAGACCAGACCGGATCAAACCAGAACAGACTTGATCAAACCAGACCAGACTGCACCAAACCGGATCAAACCAGACAAGACCAGATCAAACAAGATTTAACCAGACCAGACCACATCAAACCGGATCAAACCAGACCAGACCACATCAAACCGGATCAAACCAGACCAGACCACATCAAACCGGATCAAACCAGACCAGACCACATCAAACCGGATCAGAACAGACCCGACCGGATCAAACCAGACCCGACCAGATCAAACCAGACCAGACCGGATCAAACCAGAACAGACCGGATCAAACCAGACCCGACCGGATCAAACCAGAACAGACCGGATCAAACCAGACCAGACTAGATCAAACCAGACCAAACCAGATCAGACCAGATCAAACCAGACCCGACCAGATCAAACCAGATCAAACCAGAACAGACCGGATCAAACCAGAACAGACTGGATCAAACCAGAACAGACTGCACCAAACCGGATAAAACCAGACAAGACCAGATCAAACAAGATCTAACCAGACCAGACCACATCAAACCGGATCAAACCAGACCACACCAGATCAAACCAGACCAGACCAGATCAAACCGGATCAATCCAGACCTGACCTGATCAAACCAGACCCGACTGGATCAAACCGGATCAAACCAGAACAGACCGGATCAAACCAGACCCAACCGGATCAATCCGGATGAAACCAGACCAGACCGGATCAAACCAGACCAGACCGGATCAAACCGGATCAAACCAGAACAGACCGGATCAAACCAGATCAATCCAGACCAGATTAGTTCAAACCAGATCAAACCAGACCAGATCAGATCAAACCAGAGCAGACCAGTTCAGACCGGATCAAACCAGACCAGAGCAAATCAAACCAGACCAGACCGGATAAACCAGATCAGACCTCATCAACCCGGATCAAACCAGACCAGACCAGATCAGACCGGATCAAACCAGACCAGACCAGATCAAACCAGACCCGACCAGATCAGACCAGATCAAACCAGACCAGATCAAACCAGACCCGACCAGATCAAACCGGATCAAACCAGAACAGACCTGATCAAACCAGATCAGACTGGATCAAAACAGATCAATCTAGACCAGATCAGATCAAACCAGATCAAACCAGACCAGATCAGATCAAACCAGACCAGACCAGATCAGACCGGATCAAACCAGACCAAACCGAATCAAACCAGACCAGACCGGATAAACCAGATCAGATCGGATCAAGCCAGAACAGACCGGATCAAACCACAACAGACCGGATCAAACCAGATCAAACCAGACCAGATCGGATGAAACCAGACCCCACCAGATCAAACTGGATCAAACCAGAACAGACCCGATCAAACCAGAACAGACCGGATCAAACCAGACCAGATCGGATCAAGCCAGAACAGACCGGATCAAAACACAACAGACCAGATCAAACCAGATCAATCCAGACCAGACCAGTTCAAACCGGATCAAACCAGACCAGACCAGATCAAACCAGACCAGACCAGATCAGACCAGATCAAACCAGATCAGACCGGATCAAACCAGACCAGACCGGATCAAACCAGACCCGACCAGATCAAACTGGATCAAACCAGACCAGACCGGATCAAACCAGAACAGACCAGATCAAACCAGACCAGACCAGATCAAACCAAATCAATCCAGACCAGACTAGTTCAAACCGGATCAAACCAGACCACACACCGGATCAAACCAGACCAGAGCAGATCAAACCAGATGAATCCAGACCAGATTAGTTCAAACCGGATCAAACCAGACCAGACCAGATCAAACCAGACCAGACCAGATCAGACGGGATCAAACCAGACCAGACCGGATCAAACCAGAACAGACCGGATCAAACCAGATGAGACCGGATTAAACCAGACCAGACCAGATCAAATCGGATCAAACCAGACCAGACCGGATCACACCATATCAGACCAGATCAAACCAGACCAGACCAGACCAGACCGGATCAAACCAGAACAGACCGGATCAAACCAGATCAGACCGGATCAAACCAGAACAGACCAGATTACACCAGATAAAACCAGACCAGACTAGACTAGACCAGATCAAACTAGACGAGACCAGACCAGACCAGAACAGACCAGACTAGACAGGATCAAACCAGACCAGACCAGATCAAACCAGACCAGACCAGACTAGACCAGATCAAACTAGACGACACCAGACCAGACCAGAACAGACAAGACTAGACAGGATCAAACAAGACGAAACCCGACCAGACCAGATCAAACCAGACCAGACCAGATCAAATCAGACGGAACCAGACCAGACCAGATCAAACCAGACCGGACCAGATCAAACCAGATCAAACCAGACGAGACCAAACCAGACCATATCAAACCAGACTAGACCAGATCAAACCAGAGGAAACCAGACCAGACCAGATCAAACCAGACTGGACCAGATCAAACCAGACCGGACCAGATCAAACCAGACAAAACCAGACCAGACCAGATCAAACCAGACTAGACCAGAGTGGACCAGATCAAACCAGATGAGACCAGACCAGACCAGAACAGACCAGACTAGACAGGATCAAACCGGATGAAACCAGAGCAGACCAGATCAAACCAGACCAGACCAGATCAAACCAGACCAGACCAAATCAAACCAGACGAGACCAGACCAGAACAGACCAGACTAGACAGGATCAAACCAGATGAAACCAGACCAGACCAGATCAAACCAGACCAGATCAAACCAGACAAAACCAGACCAGACCAGATCAAACCAGACTGGACCAGATGAAACTAGATCAAACCAGACGAGACCAGACCAGACCAAACCAGACCAGACCAGATCAAACCAGACCAGACCAGATCAAACTAGACCAGACCAGATCAAACCAGACGAAACCAGACCAGACCAGATCAAACCAGACCAGACCAGATCAAACCAGACCAGACCAGACTAGACCAGATCAAACCAGACAAAACCAGACCAGACCAGATCAAACCAGACCAGACCAGACTAGACCAGGTCAAACCAGATGAAACCAGATCAGACCAGATCAAACCAGACCAGACCAGACTAGACCAGGTCAAACCAGATGAAACCAGACCAGACCAGATCAAACCAGACCAGACCAGATCAAACCAGACGAAACCAGACCAGACCAGACGAATCCAAACCAGACCAGATCAAACCAGACCAGACCAGACTAGACCAGATCAAACCAGATGAGACCAGACCATTATATAGATTTTCTAATGTGACTAACGATGTGGTTCCCAGATGGATATTATTCACATTATGCTATTGCTAGTTACAGGTTAAGCTCAGTTGAAAGAGTGTATGTGCAGAAAGAAGGCCAATATAATGTAAACATTTCAAAAATATGTATATTCCTTTAAATTAAAATAACAATTACACAATTAAAATATTTATGCCCTCTTATGTGGAGGCCCTAAGGCAAAGTCCAGTTTATATATTTTAGTTACTATCCTGGATTTAAACTAGATCTAGATAACTGTCAAATATACCTAAAGAGCTGTAATACTATAATTCTATAAAGGGGGAAGCATTTAATAATATTGCTAACTATAGCACGCATTAATATTTTTTGCTTTAGACAAATCTGTATTTCTAGTCTCATTTTTAAACATGCAGTATTTTGCTAGTTTTTTTTTTTTAAAGTTTAGTACATTGAACTGAAGCAGACAAGCTCCTGACCATCTTATCTTACAGGAGAGAAATATTTCACTTCTGCATGAGAGCAGCCTGTGTAAGGTAATGAGCCAAGGTCTAAGAGTTGACACACAATTCCTGTTCTTCCCTGCATTAACTTTGTGTCCTCTGACACATAACTTGTCATCTCTACACTCCCATTGTCTCAAGCAAAAAATTCAAGGGTCTGACTAGACAATCTTTTCAACTGTGACTTTCTTGGATGAAGTGGCCAAACAGAAACTACCGGTGAAGCCAGTGATAGATACCTCTATCAAGGCAGTGTAGACATGCAGTCTGTTCAGTCTGTCAGAAGTATCTTCCATCTATTCATCTCTTAATTAAACATAATCAGGCATTGGTTTAAAAATGTGTAACACTATCGGAGTCCAAATTATAAGTTCTAATCCAGTCTGTGAGGTAAAAGGGAATCACCTTAGATGAATGAGGAAACTAAGTCTTGGAAATGATAAATTGATTAAACAACATGCTACTATTTAGTTGCAGGCCCTGGTATCTCTCCAGATTACTTATCAGAAAGGAAATAAATACTTGCACAATTACCTTATTCTTAAATCTAAAATCCAGAAAATTGTGTATCAGGCAATAACAGATTAATATCTTAAGGTAGTCAGATAAACCACCAAATGTTGATGGAGGTGTTTTGGTTAATGGAGTAAACTACCTTTATA
Organism: Rhinopithecus roxellana; assembly: GCF_007565055.1. Lineage (NCBI taxonomy): Eukaryota > Metazoa > Chordata > Mammalia > Primates > Cercopithecidae > Rhinopithecus > Rhinopithecus roxellana. The sequence continues at coordinate 3,593,487 of NC_044553.1, forward strand.
AAAATGGGTCATTTTTATTTATTCTAAGTAAAAAGAAATAATGGGTCATACTATAATTCCATTTTGTCTCCAATAGAAGTATCTCTGATTTTAAAAAATCTCTTTAAAAAAGACACTAGCAAAAAGACAAATTGTAATTCTGCAGTTGCCAATGTCTCTGTCAATTAATATGTGATGACTATTCTGTGCCCCAGCAATGTGTTATTTGGAGTGGTCAATGAGTTTGGTCAACTTGGTCTGAAGTACACATCTTTAGTTCTTTCTGTGAATTACAGCAGCAATTTATTTTTTCTGCTTTCATCACGCTCCTCATTATCTTCTTCTGACTAGAGTCTAAGTTCCTTGATATTCCCTACTAACTTACTTTCCATTCATTTCTCTTACAAATATATATTTAGCAGTCCTAGGTCACTGTGTGGAGTACAAGGTCAGAAATCCAAGACTAAAATACCATACCATGCCACTATCAGTCTGGGAATTATCTTTTCTAGGGACAGGGCTTGACCATGTCTGACAGTGCAGTGGACTCAAAGCTACAAGGGATAGGGAAGCTCTGAGGCATAAAGCTCTTATGAAGGATCAGGCTGAAGCCACCCTCTCAGTGCCTTTGCCCTCTCAGTGCCTTTGCCCGAGCTCACACCCTTGTTCTGCTTCCTTCCCTGCTCTGTCCTGCTTCCCTTAGTCCGTGCCAGTCTCCTATGAGCACTTCCCTTAACAAATCTCTTGCATGTCAATCCTCATCTCATGAACTGTTTCCAGGAAACCTGACCTAAGACACACTTACAGAAGATAAACAGTTTAAAAAACTATGCAATATGGATAAACAATGAACAAGACATACTTCTATTTTTCAAAGGAGTCAGGCTTAAATAATTAATTGCATATTTAGATCATTTTTATCACCTTGATTTAACTAGCAATGCTCTAGCAGATATTTGCTAAATACATGTTGAGTGAAAAATTATAAATAATAAGTTAACTAACAAATATAAATACATATATTCATTGTCTAATTCCTATGCATTTGATTGGACAATATTGACCAGATAAGGACTTTAGAGAAGAAATTTGTTTAATTCAAGATAGAAAGTAAAACAGGAATAATAATTAACTATGAGAAACTGAAAGCATCAACTGGGGAAAAGTATATAGGTCACTTGGACCTAATCTACCAAAACTATGAAATGTTTCTCCAACGAAAATGATAGGGCTAAGAAACACAGTGGGAGTTGGATTGAGATGAATTAAAATCTCAGGAAGGCTAAATTGTTCATGCACTTCTCTTGAATGTCTTGGTAACAGGACTGAGTCTTGAGCATACTTACTGACAATTGCCCCACCCCGCCAGTTTCCTGGAAATGTTGATGGCTAGGAACCTAACCCTAAGTAAGAATTTATTTACCATCATTCTGCTCTGTGACAAAGTGAGCCCAGAGATGAAGACGAAGTAAAAAATAGGCAAGGGATTACAGGCATCAGCCAGCAGAGGGGAAAAAGAGTTAGGGAGGGAAAGTCCAACTAGCTATAGAGGGGACTAAAGGATGGAAAAGAGAAAGAAAAACCTCTGAGGTTTAAAACTTCCATGGCTGCAAGAATGGACACAAAATTCAAATTGAATGATGAAGAGTCAAGATAAATTAATTAATTAAATAAAAATAAGTGAATGAACACAAAAAAAACCCAGAAAAGTTACTGTAATAACAGGGATCAAATTCAAAACATAAAGTAATAGTATAAAAAGGTTACTCTTGGAGAATATTTTTAATTGTTTTCAATTTTATTTTTAAATTAACAAATAATAATTTTACATAGTCAGGGGGTACACAATGATATTCTGATACATATAATGTATAGTGATCAGATCAGGGTAATGAAGCCAGAACTGAGACTGTAAAGCTGGCCATAGCTCTAGGAAACACTGCCCCCTAGAGGTCATCTGTGTTTTCAGAGAGACCAGCTTTCATCGCAAATTCAGGAGCCAAAAGCCACAGACTCAGGCACCCGGGAGACCAGCTTTCATCGCAAACTCAGGAGCCAAAAGCCACAGACTCAGGCACCCGGGATTCCCAGGCAGAGATCTCAAACCAGGTCCAAAATTATGGTGCAGTCATCTAAAGACCTGTGTTAAGTATCAGGGCTTGGTGAAGAATGCCAGATTAGAATGAGATTGTTTTTCTTTTTCTAGTTAGTCCTCACCAACCTCTCAGTAATACTATTCAGTTTTTAAATTTAAGGTATGGAATAGAGAATATACGCATATGACACACAATTAAAAAGAAACAAGAAATGTATATCATAAAAAAGTGAGTATCTTTCCTCCCAAAACCCTGTCCCCTACATTATTATTAGCTTTTTATATGTTCTTTCAGGAATATTACATGAATTTTTCATAGACATGCCAGCACTGTGTTTCCACTTGCCTTGTCATTTTTCCCTTCTAATTTAATAATATGTCTCGGGGAAAGTTTGACATCAGAATATATAGAAAGGCCTTATTATTTTTAATAACTGCATAGTATCAGTTTTTTTATTGATTTATGTATCTAATTCCCTAAAGTCTGACAATTAGGTTGCTAGTATATAATGTTGCAGTGAAAACCCTTGTTATACATGCACATAGTATAAATGACAGTATACACATATATACATATGCAAGTATGAATACACTGAAATGAAATTGTGGTCAAAATCTAGGTGCATTAGTTTTAATCGATATTTCCAAACTGATTAAAAATGTGTGCTTCCATCAGCACTCAGAGAGAGTGATCCGCCCACCTTGGCCTCCCAAAAGTGCTCGGATGGGATTACAGGCCTGAGCCATGTGCCCGGCCTAACAATATCTTATTAAAAAAAAAAAAAAAAAAAAAAAAAAACTAGGAGGCTGAGGCACCATCTCCTGAGTCCAGGAATTGGAGGTGGTAGAGAGCTATGCTTTTGCCACTGCACTCCAGCCTGGAGCCTGGAAAATAAAATGAGATCTCATCTCTATTCCTTTTAATTGTGAGCAGTTGAATAACAGGATCAGTTGTAATAAAGCCATATTTAGGGGTGGGGGGAGGAACATGTCATTTGAATTTTTTTAAAAAGAAAAAGTGTGTGTGTAGGGGAATGGGTGGGTGTGTGGGTGTGTTTGTCTATTTGGAAGAAATCTAGAGTTAAACATAAAAAAGGAATGTATAAAATACTAGAGGAAAACATGATTTTTAAAAAAATCACAGGGGAGGGAAAACTTTTTAAGGATGGCAGGAAACTCTGAAGCCATAAATAACTAGTATGTTTGAATACATTAAGTAACAACAATAATAATAATAATAATGCAAAATAAGTCTAGGGAAAATCCTGAATTACGTTAAAGGCAAATATCAAACTGGAAAATAATATATAAAATATTTACAGCTTATATCCAAGAAAAAGAGATAATGTTTTCAACAAAAGAAAAGCACAACATATTATAAGAAAAAGTACAGTACAAGAGAAACATGGTCTAAGAATGTGAATAGGCAGAAATACACACACTCAAATGTCTCTTATATCCAAACTAGCTTAATCTAACACTTATCAATACACCTGATAAAAATGGAAAATAGAGACTTAAAAAATGTTACATTGTAGAGAAAAAAGTAATTGATAGTATACTGTATCAGTATACATAACCTCAAAACTTGCTGATGGAAGCACACATTTTTAATCAGTTTGGAAATATCGATTAAAACTAATGCACCTAGATTTTGACCACAATTTCATTTCAGTGTATTCATACTTGCATATGTATATATGTGTATACTGTCATTTATACTATGTGCATGTATAACAAGGGTTTTCACTGCAACATTATATACTAGCAACCTAATTGTCAGACTTTAGGGAATTAGATACATAAATCAATAAAAAAAACTGAATACTATGCAGTTATTAAAAATAATAAGGCCTTTCTATATATTCTGATGTCAAACTTGCCCCGAGACATATTATTAAATTAGAAGGGAAAAATGACAAGGCAAGTGGAAACACAGTGCTGGCATGTCTATGAAAAATTCATGTAATATTCCTGAAAGAATATATAAAAAGCTAATAATAATGTAGGGGACAGGGTATTGGGAGGAAAGATACTCACTTTTTATTATATACAAATCTTGTATATAATAAAACTCTGAGGTAGAGAGTTTGAGACCAGCCTGACCAACATGGAGAAACCCCGTCTCTACTAAAAATACAAAATTAGCTGGGCGTGGTGGCACATGCCTGTAATCCCAGCTAGTAGGAGGCTGAGGCAGGAGACTTGCTTGCACCCGGGAGGCAGAGGTTGCAGTGCGCGGAGATCACACCATTGCACTTCAGCCCGGGCAATAAGAGTGAAACTCCATCTCAAAAAAAAAAAAAAAAGATATTGTCAGACATCGATCTATCTCATTACCCACACAAAAAAGCAAGTCAATTCTTGTGTACAATTCATTATGTATTGTATAATCCATGGCTGTAGCAGGAAGTTACTACGTTCAAGAGTAAATATATATATATATATATATATATATATATTTTTTTAGACGGATTCTTGCTCTGTCTCCCAGGCTGGAGTCCTGAGGCGCGATCTTGGCTCACTGCAAGTTCTGCCTCCCGGGTTCACGCCATTCTCCTGCCTCAGTCTCCCGAGTAGCTGGGACTACAGGCGCCAGCCACCACGCCTGACGCCTGGCTAATGTTTTGCTTGTTTTTTTTTTTTTTTTTTTTTTTTTTTTTTTTTTTTTTTTTTTTTTTTTTTTTTAGTAGAGACGGCAGTTTCACCATGTCAGACAGGATGGTCTCGATCTCCTGACCTTGTGATCCGGCCACCTCGGTCTCCCAAAGTGCTGGGATTACAGGCGTGAGCCACCGCGTCCGGCAAAGGTTAAACTTTTTATAGGTGTTTTACTATGATTAAAAATAGCATTTTCTAGATATTTAGCTTGCAATGTTTTAAAATGTTTTTCAGACTAAATCTCCAACTGTGGAGATTTGTGGACAGCTCTATGGGACAGGATTCTGGAGGCTCTATCACCTGTTCATCTGCGTGCTACAGCAATCCAATGCTACCTTTTCATGTTCATCATATTATCCTGAAAAATTGTAAATCGACTCAAAAGTAAAAAGAATGGTTTACTAAAGCCATATATACTTATCACACAGCTTCAATAAATGATAATTTGCCATTCATAGTTCCCCTATCCTCCCTCTCACCTTTAAATAATTTATTTTTGTTTTATTGAAGTGTCTTAAATTCCAGATATCGTATCATATTCTCTGTAAATACTTCAGTATGAATCTCTAACAAATAAACACATTTTTTAAAACCACCATAATACCATTTTAAACCTTGTAATATAAACAAAAATAATATACAAGGTATATATGATATAATAAAACATATATAAAGTATATAATATATGATATAATAAATATACAATATATAAAATTATAAAATTACCAAGTTGTGTTCAATTAATATAATATAAAATAAAATATAATTAACTATACTATGAAATATTAATAATTGAATGTAAGATAAAATAACCAATATAATTTAATATAACTAAGCTGTGTTCCTCTATTGTCTCAAAATGTCTTTTTAAGTATTTTTTTTTTCAATTAGAATCTGGAAAAGGTCTATTCATTGCATAAGGATGACATGATCATTAAGTATCTTAATCTATAAAATTCACCCCCTCCCCCCATCCCATGTCAGCTACTAGGTGATTTGTCCTATAGATTTTCCTACATTATGTATTTTAGTGATTGTATTCTGATGCCAATTAATACATTTCTCTATCCAGATATTTTCCAGAATTTGTAATTCATTCTAGAGGCTTAATTGTATTTATTTCCATTTTTAAAATGTATTTGATAACAGAGCATGAATAAATCACGGATAGCACTGTATTGCTTAGTGTTTATCAAGAGGCATGTAGAGGCACATACTAACCGGTTGTACCATTCTTAGGTTAGGACTTACCAGAGTATCTAGGTATTGTCATACTGATCTATCCATCTTTAATTTCCTCAACATATCTCAGCTAATGATTTTAGCAGTCATTGATGATCACTGCATAAATCCATTATTTTTTAGGCGTTGTAAAATGTTGATTTTTGAATTCTATAATTTCTTCAGTATGTATTAATTGAAATTCATCTCTAAAGAAGACACTTTCGGCTGGGCACAGTGACTCATGCCTGTAATCCCAGCACTTTAGGAGACCTAGGCGAACCAATCACCTGAGGTCAGGAGCTCGAGACCAGCCTGGCCAACATAGTGAAACTCCATCTCTACTAAAAACACAAAAATTAGCCGGGAGTGGTGGCGCCCCTGTTGTCCCAGCTACTCAGGAGGCTGAGGCACAAGAATCGCTTGAACCCGGGAGGTGGAGGTTGCAGAGCCGAGATCGCACCACTGAACTCCAGCGTGGGCTACAGAGCGAAACTCTGTGTCGGGGGGTAGAAAAAAAAAAAAAAAAAAAGACACTTTCAACAATTATTTGGATACCTTGAAATGATGTTTGTATAGAAAAGCCAGGAAAATGCTTGACTTTTTATTATCATTTTTCCGAAAAACGAATATATGCATAAGCAAATTCTAAATGTGGCCATTCATTCGTTATGTTGTTGTTGTTTTCATGGGCTGGTATCATTATATACTAATAGACACTGATATATTTGACGTTAATACAGTCACTTGAGGTTCATGCAACTTTCCACGAAATGATACTAAATTAATAGTTGACCTGAAGAGCTAGAAATTCCCAGTTAAATGTTCATGGACGGATGTTTACAGAAATTCAAACCGGGCAGGGTGCGGTGACTCACGCCTGTAATCCCAGCACTTTGGGAGGCCAAGGCGGACGGATCACCAGGTCAGGAGATCAAGACCATCTTGTCTAACACAGTGACACCCCGTCTCTACTAAAAATACAAAAACAAAATTAGTCGGTGTGGTGGCAGGCACCGGTAGTCCCAGCTGCTGGGGAGGCTCACCCAGGAGAATGGAGTGAACCCGGGAGGTGGAGCTTACAGTGAGCCGAGATCAGACCGCTGCACTCCAACCTGGGTGAGAGAGCGAGACTCCATCTCAAAAAAAAAAAAAAAAAAAAGGAAACAGATATTCTGTTCTATACAACCCATTATCTTTTAAAAAATGTAAAATACACGTGAATATTAAGAATGGACTAGCTGATTGTGGCGGCTTGTGCCTGTAATCCCAGCTACTCGGGAGGCTAAGGTAGGAGGATTGCTTGAGCCCAGGAGTTGAGGCTGCAATGAGCTATGATCATGCCACTGCACTCCAGCCTGAGCGACAGATAAAAGACCCTGGCTTTAATAAATAAATAAATAAATATACGTTTTTAAAATGGAAAGGCAGTGAAAATGTCTATTGTTCAAATGTACACTCCAAAAATCTCTTTAGTGATGAAGTCATCACATATCAAAGGTCTTTGTTCCATTATTATGCTTATGGCTATTAATTTTGGGCAAATACTGAATGCTTCTTTTAAATGTATAGATTGTGGTAACAGAGAAAGGGAGGAGAAGCGAGGGTTAGGGAAAGAAACAGAAAGCAAAAGAAAGGAAAATATATTGAGGGGAAGGGCAGTAAGTTGGTAGATGAGGGCAAAAGTTCACAAAGAATGAATGGAATTTCAATCAGTCCTCTATTTTCAAGAAAAGTGAATTAAAACGAGATTTGGAAAGGGATAGCATGAAGACTGGCATGCTCTTCTGAGAAGATGCTTCATTCAACTCTATTTTCTGCTATTTAATGCAATAAAATTTAAATTTTTAATATATTGTGATAGGGTACACTTTGTGTGTGTTTTGCATGTCACCTAGAACATAACCTTATACATATTTATTCTTCATGCATCTGCAGTGAAGTTAGGAATAAACATTACATGAATACCATTTTGTTACATTCGATGCAAGTTACAAAAGCAACCAGGTAGACCGTAAATAAAATTCCAAAGAGAGAAACAATTATGCATATGCCATAAATTTAAATATTTTTGATGCTAAGTGCTTGTCATTGTCAAGCTCTCAAACCCCATTTTCAGGTGAATATACTTTTGTTTTTGCTTGGTTTTTTAAGAAATGATGATAATCCTGTAATGCTATTTAAAAAAAATAACAAAAATTAACCACCAGCTTTCCTTTCTATAGTTGTTTTAATAAATAAATAGCACGGCAGTGGAAAAGTCCTGGAGTTAGTTACATTGGCCATGGTTTTTTTTTTTTTTTTTTTTTTTTTTGAGACGGAGTCTTTCTCTGTCACCCAGGCTGGAGTGCAGTGGCCAGATCTCAGCTCACTGCAAGCTCCTCCTCCCGGGGTCATGCCATTCTCCTGCCTCAGCCTCCCGAGTAGCTGGGACTATAGGCGCCCACCACTACGCCCGGCTAGTTTTTTGTATTTTTTAGTAGAGACGGGGTTTCACTGTGTTAGCCAGGATGGTCTCGATCTCCTGACCTCGTGATCCACCCGTCTCGGCCTCCCAAAGTGCTGGGATTACAGGCTTGAGCCACCGCGCCCGGCCTTGGCTGTGCTTTTGATGGGTGATGATAATAAAATCTAAACAAGTCAAGTAAGATCATTTCAGTCTACAAAGCTGAAAAGTATACAAGTCCTAAAAAGGGGACAGAAAGTGTATAAACGTGTGAAGACATAGAGCAGTCGAGTGGAAGCAATGTGAAGTCAGCACTTTGATAGCTACCTGGTAATCTAGCCTCTGTCCCCAGCAATCTACGTGGCCTTGGTCTTGTTACTTAATTTTTCTAGCCTTAGTCTGCATATTCATGAAATGCAGAGGAACAAATAAGATAAAATCAAAGTTTCATCAAAATTTTGTTTTTCTAATAAAATATAATAAGAAGCACCCATCCTAAAGAATTTAAAAGAGAGTATCCTCAGAGACGGCAGTTATGATTAATTAAGTACAATCTGGAATAGAGACATGCAAAGTCAGCTTAATGAAGCCAAATTGTTAACACATCTCTGTGACTTGAGTGTAATGTGACTGAATGTATTAATATTAATATGGCTAAAGAAAGAATGTGTCAGTCAAAGCAGTAATTGGTCAGCTCTGAGAATGAAAAAACAAGCTTGTGGGAGGACAGCTTGGCAAGTAGTACCTATTTGAGAACTGTCTGAGAGAGAAACTCTTTGCTATTGGACTCAAGCCCATGGTTTCCTACTCCATAGTAGGTAAGACGGCCTTCAGGTACCCCAGTCGAAAGTTTTTGCTTGTCAACCTGATTACTATTTGGTTCCTTGGTTGACTTGCATGCATTCTCATTATTTCTCATACATAGTGAGAAATGTACCTAACCTGATTTTTGGATCGTTTGTACATGTGTCAGCCTTTATGAGTCTGGAAAATGCAAACCCATCTCTAATCTACTGCCATGATACTAACAAAACCATATTTATGAACTTGTAATTAATATTAGAACCTGGAGTGGCCTTATTTTGCCAAGGTTAATGCTCTCCTGTGTATAACTGCCTAAGAAGCAAGCCAGCATTAACCAGATGATATCTCTTTGACTGTCTGCCTGTACCTAGGCAGCTACCGACTTAGCTTATCTGTATGTCTAATAGTATATTAAATGTAGTTTTTAGTTTAATTCATGAACATACCAAATCACTACAGAGGTGGACTAGAATGCTTAGCAATGTTCAAACTACTAAACATAATGCTACAGAGTGTCATCACAATATTGGAACATTTACCTATTCTGTTAACCAGCATATTGGCCAAGTCAGTATGTTGCTCTCCAGAGAGGGTATCAAAAGATGTGTTAGAGAAGTTTATACTTCATAGAATATACAACTTATGGATCACTCATGCATCCTATTTCATGCATCCAAATTCTCTCTGTCTATAGAGGAATTAAATTTACCCTTGGGTTTTCTGTTTTGTGCCAAACAGAAACAATGTCCCCTCAAAGCCTTCTAGCAAAATTAACTATGGCTAGTTGTCAGTATGAAGCTGAATGCTTTAGCATACACTTTTTGTAACTCTGTTTTATTTTCTACTAACTTGATTTTTTTTCCTTTTCTGACAAAAACCAAGCTTTCATCATCTCTGTATTATTAAGACATAGGATTATAACTTTTTAGTTTGGTGTAAGCAATAAATTATAAGCAGTAAATTTAGAGATATTTGTCTAAAAATCTAGTACTTTGTGAATATGTTCCAGGGACTTGAGATCCCAATGTTTCACCATTACATCTGTACTTAAAACTGTGTGCTGTTTTCAAAGTGACGTAGAGGGTTTAAAGCTACAATTTTCTCTGACTGAAGAGCTTTAATAGCTTCATATTATTGAGTCCCATTTCCCAAGTGTCTTTAAGTCCAAGCTGGGTAGCAAAATAAGAAGACAAATTAAGTGTTCTAAGCCATCAATGGAGTATTTAATACATCCCTACAGACATTGAGGTATATGGCTTCCAACAGTACCTCATAGACATAAGTGAATCGGAAGATTTCCTTATTAAATGCTAATTCTTAGAGGTAAATGGCAGAAGCACAGGCAAATACAATTTAGTATTTTCCAAAAGCAGCATAATTCATTAAAATACTAAACCAAATTCACAGGCCTAGAAAGTGGAGACATTAGAATTTAAAACCATGCCATTTGACTCCAAAGTAATAATGCCTGTCATACTCACTCATTAAATAAATATTTGAGACCTTCTACATGTGAAGTTTTTATGTTTAGGGTCCTGTGTGTGTGTGTGTGTGTGTGTTTGCGTGTGTGTGTGTGTTTGTGATATATACATATGACTTTTAATTCTTTTTAATTTTTATGGATACCTAATACTTTTACATATTTGTGGAGTTTTTGTGATGTTTTGTTACAAGCATACAGTGTGTAATAATCAAATCTGGGTAATTGGAAGTACCAATCACCTCATTTATCATTTATTTAAGTTAGGAACACTCCCGATCTACTGTTTGTATTGTTTTGAAATGTACAAAAAATTATTGTGAACCACAGTCACCCTATTGTGCTACCAAACATTAGATCTTATTCCTTCTATCAAACTGTGTGTTTTACACACTAACTGAACCCTCTTTATCCTGCCTTCCCTATTACCCTCCCTGGCCTCTGGTAACCTCCATTCTATTCACTGCTTCCATGAGATTAGTTTATTTTTAGCTCTCACATGCTAATGAGAACATGTGACATCTGTCTTTCTGTGCCTGGTTTATTTCACTTAACATAATGACCTCCAGTTCCATCCATTGTGTAGCAAATGATGTGATTTCATTCTTTTTTTGTGTGGGTGGCATAACATTCCATTGTGTGTTTATACACCACATGTCCATTATCCATTCATTCGCTGGAGGACATATCTGCTGGAGGACATTTTGGTTGATTCTGTATCTTGGCTATTGTGAATGGAGATGCAATAGGTCCCATATATTTTATCCTCCAGAGCAGGATACTTTTTGAACTAGAGAGAGAATGCTTTTGAAAAGTATAATGAAACAACAGCCACAAGCCAGGACACACACACACACATACGCACACACACTTTACTATCATAGAAAACGAGCATGCAACATGAAGTCCTTGTTCTCTAGGAATTTATAGTTCACTGAAAGACAGAAAATTTGAAAATAATTTGATTATTCTCTTTCATAATTCTACCATAATCATTATTATCCAGAGTTCTAAGTCTTTCCAAGTATGACTTTATTTGATCATTAAAGAACTCTATTATATAAGTACTATAACTATTCTCATGTTACACAAGAGGAAGACAAGCGAAAGAGAAGTTAAATAAATTAACCAAATTCACAGAGCTAGAAAGTGGAGACAGTAGAATTTAAAATCACACTGTTTAACTCCAAAGCCTATAATCTCACTCACTCCCCAAAACAGCATCCTGTGATATATGATAGTAGGGAAGTGGCCAGGTATTCCCTGCACATGGAAGAAGCACTTAGCCAAGCCTCTTAAACCAACCAAAACTTTTGGGAAGAGGTGACAAATAAGGTGTTTACTTAGTTAGTCAAGATGAAGGGGTAGGAACAAGTAGAAGGGACCACAAATACAGTCAGTAGGAAAAGCACTGTCACTTCCTTCAATAGTAATGATGCACACTAGTCATACTGATCACATTCTATTTATTAATATTTTATCAACAAATAGTTGAAAAATATGAATTATATATTTATAGTGTACAATGTGATATTTTGATATATGTATACATTGTAAAGTGGTTAAATCAAGTTAATTAATATATCCATTGCTTCACATAGTTTTCATATAAGATCTACCTCCTTAGCAATTTTCAAGTATACAACATATTATTATTAAGTATAGTCACAGTGCTGTACAATAGATCCTGTAAAGGTAGCCCCAGAATTTGTTCAGTAAGTGTATGGATTATCTAATTTCAATGAATAAGTAAGATATGTTACAGGTTGATTATGGGCCCCTAAAACATACACTGAAGTTCTAATTCCTAGTACCTCAGAATGTGATGTTATTTGGAAGTAGCGTGTTGCAGGTATAACTAGTTGAGATGAGGATACTGGAATAGGGTGTGAGCCCTTCATCCAATCCACCGGTGTCATTACAAGAAGAGGAAACCCCACGTGAAGACAGGCATGTGATAACAGAGGCAGATATTGGAGTGATGAAGCTGAAAACTATGGGACACCTAGGCCAGTTACCCCCAGAAGCTAGGAAGAGGCAAGGAAGGATTCCACCCAGAATCTCAGAGGGACGAAGGCCCTCCTGACACCCTAATTTCAGAATTCTAGCCTCCGAACAGTGAGGAAATACATTCCTGTTTTAAGAACTTTCTTTGTGATACTTTCTTATGGCAGCCCAAGGGAAGCAATTCAAGGCACTATCATGGAATTCAGGCACTCGCCCAATTTTGAAATTGGAGAACCATTTAGACTCATATTGGATGTTAGCTGATATAAAATTTACATACATCACGAAATGTGTTTACATTCATTCTGTACAGTAACAGATATCATGCTTTTGTACTATTTCAGAAAATTCTTTTCAAAATGACTTGTAAGTTTGACTGACTACCGTACATCTTCCTGAAGACACCACAAAGAGTTATTCAAAATGGAGAGTTGTTCTGATTACGTATCATATCAACACACAAAAAATCACATAAATTTGATATCATATTGCAGACCCAGATGCACAAAAGTTAATTTTTAAAAATACAGAATTTCTATGAAATCCACCAGAGAAGGCACTAATTAACTAAGGGTTGTGTTCTGCTCAAGCTTATCCAACATCATTTAATGATTTCTGCCAAAGGCAAGTAAGTAAACAAGAAGGGGCCAGGTTGTAGAGGATAATGTTTTCTCATGTACCACAAGAAGCAGAAAAAGGAAGAAATCAATGTTTGCTGATGGAAAAGGATAAAACTGCCAGGAAAATAAATGTTATTTTTAGTTTTTTGTTAAGGCCTTGGCATTAAAAGGAAGTTAAAATAAAAGATTAACAATTCCTTAAAAAAGAATTGATTGAATCATTCTTAATAACTGTTTTCTTATTTTTCAGTTCTGGAAATATATTTTATAAGCACTTTCCTTGTGTAGTATAAGTTAACTTTTTCAGATCACAGAAAGATTGTTATTCCTTATTGATTTTGTTTGAAGTATCTTGCAGCTTTTCAGAAAATGGCTGGGATGAACCTAATTTAGAATAAATGTATCATGTTTACAACCAGCAGTTGTATAGATTATTAATTACCACTGATGGCATATTCCTTTGCATAGAAGCGGATAGGCAGTATTTTCTATATTTGTAAGTTAAATTATTAAACTTAAGTCTGAAACCTCCTTTAAAGTCATTTTAATGAGTGTTTCATTAGATTACAGATATGAAAATGCAAGTAAATTAATTGTCTTAATTGGCATCTTTAATGTGATAACCAAAAGTGAAAAGGATAAATTGTGTCCAATAGGACCACAAGTAGATTGCTACAATATTTATTTCATGCTACCTTTTTAAAATAGTAAGGGCGGATGTAACAAATAACTCATACTTTCTGGACTTTTAAAAAAATACACACACACACATACACACACTCTCTCTCTCTCATATTTAAGTTATATACATAATATAGACTCATAAACTGAATCAATTAATTTGATTATCATTTCATGATTTAAAAACTCTCTTCAGGCTATGGTAAAGTTGGTTAATCTGAGGAAAAAACATATTGTGAAATATTTGCCATTTAGTGATCTTCCCACTTAAATAATACATTTCTGAATGATGTCAATAAGAGTCTTCTAATAATAAAAACACAAAATTTAATTTATTGATGTTCATGTAACTGTTCAGAATTTCCACATTAAAGAAACTGCAACTGTTTTCCTTAAAATGATGTATTTATAACTATAAACAATGCAATCAATAGATTCTCAATTCTATGTTGACAGACAGTATTTCTTTCTTTCTGAAATGCCCGAAAATCTTCACATACTTATTTCATATCAACTCTTGTAGTAAAACAATGGTCCTTATCCTTCTACCTACATAGTATTTTTCATTAAAATATATAGATTTCACAAGAAGACATCTAATTTCAAATTTTCAACTAAGTTGTATACCTAATTATTTTGATTCTGAGGTTTGAGATCCATTTTCTGAGCTCCCACATGATCCAATTTTGACCATCAGACAATGGGAGTGGCAAAGTTGTTAGGATCAAACAAATGCTTACTCTGTGTTTATATCATAAATCTCTATCACACAAAATTCCTTGGGCATGAACTTGCAAACTTAAATTGCTTAGATTTAGTTCAAGTAAAAGACATTATTTTAAGAGATGAGAAGAACAAACAAGGAAAATATAGCCTATACTGCTATGCTCTGAATATCTGTGCCCCTCCCCAGAATTCATTCATATTTTGGAATCTTAATCCCCAGTAGGATGGTATTAGTAGATGGGGCCTTTAGGAGGTGATTAGGTCATGAGGGTAGAGACCTCATGAATGGGATGAGTCCCCTTATAAAGGAGACCCCAAAGAGCTTGTGCACCCTTTCTGCCATATAAGATTAGAATAAAAAGGAGAACAAGTATGAGCAAGTCCTCATCATACATGGGCTCTGCAGGTACCTTAATCTTGGATTGCTCAGCCCCTAAGACTGTGAGAAATAAATTTCTATTGTTTATAAGCTACCCAGTTCATGTTATTTTATATAGCAGTCCAGACAGATGTAGAAATATGTTCATGCTAATTCTGTTACATAAAGGTCTTAAGAAATAAAAACAAAATTTCACTAAACGTTTTACCCTGGCTAATGACTTATGACTTTTCTTTACAAGTCTTTAAGAAAAATAAAAGTACAATAGTTCTAAATCACAGTTAAGCAACACAGGTCAGCAGCAAGGAAGAAGATACTAGGGTCACATATATGGATACACTCCTCACTGAGCTTGGGTCCAGAAGATTTGTAGTGTCTTATTCTTTTGGCTTGGAAAAGGAAATGTGGGATAAAATTCTATAAAAAGGTAGTTTATTTTGGGAAATAATCCCAGGGAAACCAAGTAGGGGGTTTAGAACAGTGATACAAAGAATGAAGAAAAACCAATATAAGAAAGTGTGATTCCTTTGGTCATTGCTGAGAGTAACAGGCTCTATTCTACTGTGAATCTCTGAGAAGGCATGTAGAATGTGCCCCAGAACTCCCTGACCAAAGGACAACAAAGGGAGCATGCATCAACTAAAACCTACTTTTAATTAACCAAACAGATGCTTTTCAAACGGTAATTAGTACTTTGCTGCAGAAAGTTTAGTCTTGCTCCAAAATCTAAAGTTCTGTGCTGTGATTCTCTTCTTAGACTTACTGAAGAATCTACACAGCATCTTTATCCAACATCAAAGCAGCTCGATTGTATTGCCTGAGCAGTAAGGCGATTTTCACTCAAAGCTGGACTTGCTGCCGAACACTTTCTTGCTCTGAGCCCTACTTGAAACTGACAGCCTTCAAAATTAACTGATACAATGACTTGGAGTATATGCAGCCCATAGAATCCAAAGGTCTGTCTTATTGTGCATCCCATTCTTAGTGATAGGACTTGTGAAGAGCAACAACTTTTACCACCTTCTGTTACGCACACAGCTTACTATGGCACCCAGACTACTCACTACTTCCTGTTCACAAAGGTAAAAAATGTCATGGTGTAATCAATACAATGGACTGGTACAGATGCTTCTCAACTTGTAATGGGGTTGTCTCCTGACAGCCTCACTGCAACTTGAAAATATTGTGAGTTGAAAATGCACTTAATACATCTAACCTACCGAATGTCATAGTGTAGCCTAGCCTATCTTAAACATGTTTAGAACACTTACATTAGCCCACAGTTAGGCAAAATCATCTGGCTACACAATATACTGTAGATTATCAGTATTACATGGTTGTCTGAGAGGTGAAGCTCGCTGCCACTGTCCTTCATCACAAGAGAGTATTGTACTGCATATCACTAGCCTGGGAAAAAGTCAAAATTCAAAATTCAAAGTAAGATTTCTGCTGAATGCTTATGACTTTTGCACCATTGTAAAGTTGAACAATCATGTTAGGAGACCATCTGTGTAATCGTCTATAGGTTACCAAGACAATCAAGTTCCTTGTGCACTATAATGTTACAGAGAGTGAGTGTTAGCCCTGATCTAAGGCAGAGATGTACATGTGGATTGCTGTCTATCCCACAGAAGAACAAACTTCTAAATTCTCTTTCATGATAAGAATTAAAAAGCATGCATTTGTTAGATTACTAGCTGCATACCAGCTGGTGCCAGGGGTGTGTTGTTGTTCCAGTGAAGATACCACATCTGATCCAGCAGCTGCTTTGGTTTGGTTGTTAACCATAAGCTATCATATATCATAATCCGCCTGACTTTTTAGTTATTTTACATGTGAAGTGAACAGGTGCATGATGGAGACTATGACTCCTTCACTGTTAAATCTTTGATGGTAGCATATAATCTCTGAAGTTTCTCCTGGGAAGGAGTGTTACTGATGATTTCATACATTGGTTTGGGAAGAATAGTTTTATAGGATTCCACTAGGTCTTTTCTACTAAAATGATTCTGACTTATTCCAAGGGTCATATAACCAGTGTGAGTATCCTGCTTGTTGCTAAGTATGTTGGTCCTGATTATGTACTTGGGAGTCTGGGGAAATAACCATAGATCAATTCATTTACCTAGGCTAGGACTCCATTTAGCTCTGTCTTCCTCAAACCCCCATTCTAACTCTATTAGCATTACAAGACTACTGATGTCAGTGCTAGTTCAGGCTCTGTACCTTTCAGAGCCCTCAAAAGGCTTTGCTAGTTCACTTTTTCCAGTGTAAATTGCTATGTAAAATGGCCATAAGTCCTTTTAAGGAAGGATTGAGACAGCATTTTTTTGTGTAACTTACAGTGATATCGCTAGGTCTTTCTTTAAGAAAACCTGGTTTCCCTTTCAACCAGTAAGAGTTGGCTCCATGAACTAGTTTAAATTTGGAAACTGGATGAATGATTGTGATCTTCTATTATAGCGGAAAATGTCTACTTCCTCAAGGTGTCATTTTAGTCTTTTCAGATACATCAAGTACTACTCTAGTCAGCTATCCTTGTGTCATAAACCCTTGTTGATAAAGAATTCTGGTTGCTATTCTGACCTTGTTGCTCTTTACACTATCGATATCAATATTGAGTCTGCTGGTAAAGTGTTACTACTACTAAACTTCTGCCATTTCTGAAAATGGCAGAATCAGACCATTGAGTTTAGAGATCCTTGTACTATGGTAGCATCTCCTACTACACCCTGGGCTACAGAGGACAGTCACCCTGAGCTTTTCATAGATGCCAGTGTCCATCTGACTACTGCATTTTTCACAGTGAATGCCTTGGAAATTCTCTAAAAACAAGCCTTATATAATAAATATGTGCTAACATTCCCACCTACCTGAGTCTTCTAAGTTTTAATATTCTGTGAAGGTAGCTCCTGTATCTCTAGCTCACTTACCACAAGTCCTCATGATGTTTAAATTTCAAAGAACTAACAGCATATTAGGACTAACTCCAGGTATTCTTACTCATAATTAACCCAAGTCATGGAAGAGTACTTTATCCTTAAATTCTTCCTAGCCCAGTATCATCACACTCTAGACCCACATTACCGCTACCTCAAAGTCCAGTGGCCAAATCCAGGCATAGAGAAGAGACAAATTTCAATGCGACAGGAAAGAATATCCACCACTTTACTGAGTTAAATGTAAGTATATAGTGATAACAGTAAGAGC
Organism: Rhinopithecus roxellana; assembly: GCF_007565055.1. Lineage (NCBI taxonomy): Eukaryota > Metazoa > Chordata > Mammalia > Primates > Cercopithecidae > Rhinopithecus > Rhinopithecus roxellana. Next base: position 3,611,796 of record NC_044553.1, read on the forward strand.
TTATAATTATTAAGTTTGTAAATTATTATTTGGTATCAATGACTCAATCACAAATACGATTATCATTTACTAAGCATTTATGTTATGCTAGGCACTCTGTCAAATGATCTACATGTATTGTCTCATTAATTACACTGACTAATTTTTTTGGAGATAGTATCTAGAATGAATGAGATGTTTTAGATTGTTCATAAAATTAAACAAAAGATGAATTCAGAGAAAATAATAGGTAAATCTTCTGATGAACAAAAATAACTTTTCCTGAGAATTTTAATAAAATTTCTAAAAATATTTGGTTGATGCTGATACATTGAGAGTAAAAAGTATTAGCAATTTAGGAGTATGTTAAAGTGTTGACCCCAAAAAGCCTTTCTTATTCTATATAAAAATAAATGGAAACAAAACTATTTGAAGACTATAAGGAAGACTTTAAGTGTTTCATCCTAAACAAGTTATGCAAAATACATTTACTCATGTAACCATGTACTTAATAAAGATGTATATCAACTGCAGATGGGACTAGGTATATGAGGCAGGGGCAGGGATTGTGAAAGCAGCCATTGATATGGCAATCTTTTTTTATTTTTTTTATTTTTTTGAGACAGGCTTTTGCTCTTTCGCCCAGTCAAGATTAGGGCTCAGTGAAGCCTAGACTTCCCCAGGCTCAAGCAATCCTCCCACCTCAGCATCCTGAGTAGCTGGAACTACAGGCAAATGTCACCAAACCTGGCTAATTTTTTTTTTATTTCTTTGTAAAGATGAGGTTTTGCCATGTTGCCCAGGCTGATCTCGAACTCCTGAGCTCAAGCAATCTGCCTATCTCGGCCTCCCAAGGTCCTGGGATTACATGAGTGAGCCACCACACCCAGCTGATGTGAAATTTTTTTAAAAAACAAATATTTGGATGCTTATCCTAAACACTTTCCACATCTTATCCAAAGATTATTTGAAAAAATATTAGTTGGCCGGGCGCAGTGGCTCAAGCCTGTAATCCCAGCACTTTGGGAGGCCAAGAAGGGTGGATCGCGAGGTCAGGAGATCGAGACCATCCTGGCTAACACGGCGAAACCCCGTCTCTACTAAACTATACAAAAAACTAGCCAGGCGAGGTGGCGGGCGCCTGTAGTCCCAGCTACTTGGGAGGCTGAGGCAGGAGAATGGCGTAAACCCGGGAGGCGGAGCTTGCAGTGAGCTGAGATCCGGCCACTGCACTCCAGCCTGGGCGACAGAGCGAGACTCCGTCTCAAAAAAAAAAAAAAAAAAAAAAGAAAAAATATTAGTTATTTTAGTTGGAAACTCTCTAACATGATGTAGCAGACAGATTCAGTCTAGATATGTTTATCACAGATGAAAAAAAGCAAATTATATTAATTTTATAAAACACAGAAAAGAATTGATATAATATTTGATTATAGCAGAACCGAAACCTGCCCACATTAATTGGAGATAAATCCAAAAATCTAGTATGCTTCTTATTCAAGTGCATGCATTCTCATTTTGTAAAAAAAATTAATAGATTAAATTAGAAAAAAAGTAGAGGAATATGAATCAAGATATATAAAATATCTGCAAAGAACAATACACATAGCACTATTGGTTTCGAACTGAAGAACTGGCTACTAACATTTGCTAAGATTTTTATCATGATAAGATTACCATTTGAGGATCTGCAAAGAAGATTAACAAGGACAAAAGCATCAATAACTCTGCAACTGCCTTGGTAGTTAAAAATGCATTTATACAACAATCAAATGACTGAATACAATTCTACTACAAAATTGAAAAATGGCCCAGCCTAATTTTTTTATGCAAAAAACAAATGCTCACTAAGGTTAAGGTATAATAAACTAGTAGACAGTTTTAATGCTTCCTAGTGTTTTGGATTTACATAATTATTTTTAAAGAGTGGCTTTCAAAAATATTTTAGTGATGAAAAGTATTATTCAAATGAAATCCTACCCAGAAAGTCAGCATATAAAAAGAAGAAAAGCAGGGCTGCTTTGATTGATGCACATTTTTTTCTTTGTTTTGTTTTGAAAGGAGAAGGTCAGTATCTTCCAACCTTGCAAACAGGCATACCTATGTTTGTTATTAAAAGAAATTCAAAGACGCACACATTATACTGGTTACAATTAAACTGTATTGTTATTTGAGAAGTCTGAAATATTAAAAGTTCAAATGTTCAGTATTCCTACTGAGAACTTCCTTTTAAAAGCCGGTCATGCTTTCTACATATGACCTCATTGCAAGAATAATGCAATGTAACTAAAATCTCAACATTTATTTGGGTGGAGAACATGAAAATCATATTTTCTAATTCATAGGGTAGATAAAAAGTGTTTGAGGTCAACGGAGGAAATATTTTAAAACAACTATAAAGGAATGACCTGCTTGTTTATATATCAAAAGAGATTATAGGCCAGGCGCAGTAGCTCACAACTGTAATCCTAGCACTTTGGGAGGCTGAGGCGTGGATCACCTGAGATCAGGAGTTTTGAGACCAACCTGGCCAACATGGGGAAACCCCGTGTCTATTAAAAACACAAAAATTAGCCAGGGGTAGTGGTGTGTGCCTGTAATCCCAACTACTCAGTACACTGAGACAGGAGAACCGCTTGAACCCGAGAGGCGGAGGTTGCAGTTAGCCGAGATTGTGCCACTGCACTCCAGCCTGAGCGACAGAGTGAGCCGCTGTCTAAATACACACACACACACACACACACACACACACACACGTATATATGTATATATTTTATTAATTATATTAATTTTATTATATAAATTATATCTATTTTATCATGTAGTATACATAAAATTATATATTATATAATATATTAAATATTATGTTATATTTTATATATTATATAATATGCATTGAATATTATGTTATATTTTATATATTATTTAATATATTATATATTAAATAATATATTTTATATATAACATATATTTATATATTATTTATATTTTTTACATATATAGTAAAGCTGTAGAAGGTAAAATGGAATGGAATTGGTACAGAAAAGTGTAACAGAAAGGTGTAGACTAATTTAATTTTGTTAATGCTAAAAAGAGCATTTTGAAGCTGTCCAGTGGAATATTGACCATCCTATTTGTATAAGGGCAAGAGGGAAAAAGAGAGAAGAAGGAGACAGAGAGCACACTAAACTAACATTTCATACTAAGGACAAAATGATTTCCTGATGATTAAATTGTCAAATACATAAACGACTATAAGCTGTCAGAAAAACAAATCTTAAATGGATATAAGGAGATCTTGCTAAAGTAGCTACAAAACTCATAAGCCAAAATGATTCCTCTTTTCAAAACAAAAACCTGAGCACAAAAGTATCATAAACAATCTTAAAACACAAGTAACACCCTGGGAGGTGCAATTGGCAACATGTTTATCAGCAATTAAATTTATTTATGTAGTATATTTGTCTTCACAAGTCTACAAGAAAGAGAAAACTAGCAAGAAAAGAGAAGATAACAGCAACCAGTAAACAGAGATGTACAAATGACTGATAAACATGTGGGAAAATGTTCAAATTGGCTAGTGATTTAAAATGCAAATTTAAATTGCAATTAAGTGTGATTTACTTTCTTGCATCAAATTGACAAAAAAAAAAAAAAAAAAAAAAAAAAAAACACTCCCATTGAGAAAGCAAGTAAGGGTCCCTTTCAACTTTGGTTAAATAATTCCATTTTGAGGAGGGAATCTAAGATACAGCAATGCTACCATACATTTCACAAAGATGTACATACAGGCAACACAAACGTATACCCTACAAGTATTCATTGGATTGTTTATAACAGTGACCATCTGTAAGTAATTCCATGATGAACAACACAGCAGCAATTATACACATTTGAGAGTACTCACAGCAAAATTCAGTGCACCCATACAAAGAACTATTCAGCCTGAGCAAAGACAGTGACCCAAGTCACTGGTTCAAATTTTAGCGTACATCAGATTCACTTGGGGAGGGCTTGCTAAAACATGAATTGCTGGCCCCAAAGCAGGGATTTCTAATGTGAAGGGATCTGGAATTTTCATTTTTAATCAATTATCTCCAGAAACCACACATTAAGAACTACCAGGCTAGACCCATACTTGGTGTTTTGGACACATGGCCAAGTGAAAAATTCTAGTCATATGATAATACTTTTCATTATCTTATTTATTAAAAATTGAAAATGGAACATGAACATAAGTAATTATTTTTAAGGAAATGCATTGAACAAGAACTGAAAGGTGATATGCTAAACTATTACTTCTGGGAAGCAGGTCAGGTGGGAAGAAGAGAAACATTTATGTTAAATATCCTACTGTTTAAGTCATTTACAAGAAGACTATATTTATAATGTATTTCAATTATTGATGTGATAATTTTGAGAAAGGAGAAAGGAAGGGAAAGGAGGGGAGGGGAGGGCAGGGCAGGCAAGGGAAGGGAAGGGAAGGGAAGGAAAAGGATGCAGAGAGGGGAAGAAAGGGTAGCTGAATTCTGAAGCTGCAGACATCTAGAGTTTGTACTAGATTATTAGATTTACTGTTAAACTCTTTCTTTCTTTCTTACTTCTTCATGTATCTTCATAATAAACCCTCATTAAACGAGGTAGTCTGAACATAGTTCTATTCCTTGCAAGCTAAAAAGGCTAATTAACAGAGATGTATAGGCTGTGCAGAGCAATAACACACAAAAAAAATACTGAAATGGATTTAAATGCATCTAATTTAAAGCAGGATATAGGAATGCTAAAACCATTTTTAAAACCTACTTATTTTCATACCTACATATCCAAATATAGATCTTAGAGTTGATGCTCCTAAATTACTGAAAAATAATAAAGCTAACATATGTTTCCATTACATGCTGACACAATGCTTATGTACCAAGAAAGTATAGTTGTATTTGTATGTATGTGTGTGTGTGTGTGTGTATATGTATATGTGTATATATACACACACAGAATATATGTGTGTATATATATCCATAATATAAATTTAACTCTGGAAAGGATTCTATGATACAAGATAGTTATTATCATCCCCGAAATATAAAAAAGAAAACTGAGGCAAAGAAAGCTGGGAGATTACGGAACTTTTCCAAGGTCACACTGTTAGTCCTGGTGGAGCCAGAGTTACATCCACACAGTCTGGTTCCAGCATCATGCTCTCAAGTATTGCATCGTACTGACCTCTCCTTCACTTGTTTTATTTTCTCTGGATACATCAATACCTTCAGGCCACTACCTATCACGAAACAACATACCATAAAAAACTAAAGAGGCTAGAAAAAATGCTCTGTACAATACTTTTGGAAATAAACAATCTTTATGACTCTTACTGCTACAAGAATAGGTAGCAGATTAAGAAATCTGCTGATGAGTGAATGAGGAACCTCTCTCTTTCACTGCATTTCCAACTATCATACTCAGATTAGACAAGCAAGAAAGTCATTCCAGCTTTCCGATATCAGCCAACAAAAATCATCCTCAGAACCAGCTGCCAACAGCATGCCCTTTAGACTTTGGCCGGAATGCCAAGCCCCAGCTGTTCTGTCAGCCTTCCTTATACAGTTTGTTGACAATGAAGAGGCCCAGTTAATTTTTCGACTGGCAATATAAGCTGAAACTGATTCACCTGCAAACACCTTAATTAATTCTAGGAATAAAAAAGTACTGATACCAAAACAATACATTTTTCTTAGGATCAAAACACATTGAAATGCTTCCAAAAAATGGAACTGCTTAGGGGGAAAAAAAAAAAATGAATGATCTACTTCTTTGTTTCAGAACTTAATCTGGTTTGTCTTGAGGTCAAAGATTGTACTCCTGATTGTGAATGATAAAAGGGGAAAATGTATGGAGAAAATGGGAAATTTCCAATATTAAAGGGACAGGAGGATGGAGAGAGAGGCAGCAGAGCAACACCTAGGGTGTGTTAGAAACAGAGATAAGAAGTTGTTTTTTTAAATATAATTTGGAGTTCAGAAGGTGTAAATTTAGTACACTCAGTGAGGGACCAATGGGAGCCTCAATGAATCTTCTATTGCCATAAATCGCTTCTCATAAAGCTGTTCACGGCTTCTTTTAAATATGCTTGGACCCTCCTGTTTAGATCCCAACTTTTGACTCTGAAATTTCTATTCCATGTCTACAAAACAAAACATATAATCAAATTATAACAACACCTTATTTTCTTTGAGTTAATATTATCTTGAGTTAAGTCTATCATTGTTTAAATTTTTGGTAGCATTATTTTAACTGGACATTGTTTTCTGTATAAATTTTAAAATGAAAATGCTTCACATATCCATTTCCTTGTTTCAAATTTGAACAATTATCAGTCATCAGTCTGTCCTTGTATGTTGTCTTTTGGAATCATGTTTTTTCTATCAAGCGTAATTATCCTGGCTCAAATTGTGTTTATCTAAATTTCATTAAGACAATTGTATTCTTTAATCCATTTTCATTTAATAGCAAATGTTGTAATTTGAAATTTTAGTTATCATGAGTTTTCCTTTTTTAACATTTTTAATAATTATTCTTTCTAGACTACTTTTGATCTTTTTCATTTCACCAACAGCATGAGTTTTATTAAGCATATTTTACCATTTCTGTTTTAGCCATGGTCTTATCTATTTAATGCTTCATTCTGTGATGCTTTATATGCCTATTTTTAACATTTCAGAGTCAAAATGGTAAATACAAAGATCCTTGAGTTAAGAATCTGTCAGTAAGAGTCAAGAATGGCAGAAGTTAAAAACAGGGTTAAAATGGTGAGCTCATAAAATTTCCACATTACTCTTCACTTTTCCCTCTGTAGCTTTGTTAGCTGGATTTTTTTTTTCCTGTAACACAAATACTTAAAACAATGTAACTTTGTCTTCTAAATGAGACTACTTTTCCTACCATAGTGCTTGTGTTGATTACAAACGTGAATTTTGAGTTAGTAAGGTTATTGACAATAAGAATGATCAATACTTGAGTAAAATATCCTCAATATTCTGCATCTAAATTATATGCCTGCATCATATATGTGTGTGTGTGTGTGTATATATATATCCTATCCTAAACGTATTATCTTCTATCTAACTATTTTGTTCTTACAAATCTTTTGTTCTCTCTCTCTTTTTTTTTTTTTTTTTTTTTTTTTGATTGTTGTTTGAGACAGTGTTTCTCTCTGTTGCCCAGACAAGAGTGTGGTGGTACTGTCATGACAACCTACAGCCTTGACCTCCTGGGCTTAAGTGATCCTTCCACGTCAGCCTCTAGAGTAGCTGAGACTACGGGTGTGCACCACCAGGTCCAGCTAATTTTTTTTTTTTTTTTTTTTTTTTTTTTTTTATAGAGATACATTCTCCCTATGTTGCCCAGGCTGGTCACCAGCTTCTGGCCTCAAGTGATCCTCTTGCCTCAGCCTCACAAAGTGCTGAGGTTGTAAGCATGAGCCACCACGCCTGAGCTTTGCCTTTAGATATTGTTGTAATTATAGTGCCCTTTAAAAGTCTCCATTTTTATTGCTTCTATAAAAGTAGCTTAAGAAAGGTGTAGCTGATGATTCTGAAGGCCTGAGTGCATCCAGTATCTGCAACTGTTTGTTTTTCAAGGTTTTCTATGAATAAAATGACTAGGAGTAAGAAAAGTACATGTGACCTCATGCTTCACATTCTTCAGAACAAATACCTCTTGGTTGCAATTATGTCATCATGAAATCATGTTCCACGTTTTAAAATAAACTCATTGCCATATGAATTGTTATCCTACTGAGATATTTTTGTAGTTGTCTGTTTAACAGCTTCCTTAGAAGTGTCTTCTACATTTCCCATAATACCAAAACAAAAATTTCTTTTTTCATCTTATACACAAAAATAGCTCAAGTTTGAATGTTCTGAAATCTACACTCTTGTCCTGCATTGCACATATACTTGCACTTGAGTTACAAACACACACTCCCACACACACAGTTTTAGCTAAATATTCTAAAATATACACTTTTTGATTTCCAAGAAAAGTCAGAGAGTGTTTTCTCCAGTGTCACAGTTCGGGACTCACCTGTGGACGTGGATGTCCTGTGACTAGACAAGTCAATTCTAGGGTTTCTCCTTCACGGATAGTGTAGACCCTTTCAGAGTAGCGCTCCTCTTCAATGTTACAGGCCAAGCCTGAGTGCACAATACGAACCGTGGGAGGAGCTGTCAAGTCAGGAAGAAGAGAGACAAGATACATGAAAAGGTAAGTAAGTGATCTGCTCATGAACCATCTTGACTATAAAAGCAATTCTTATTAGACTTCACCATAGTCAGATTAGTCAGATTTATCAGTCTTAACACCTCCCCAAGGCATTAAAGATTTTACTGGAAGAAATTTTCAAATATATCTAACAGTGACCAACACATTTCCAGGGGAACAAGGTGGTGGAAGAACACTGGTGCCTCAGGAAATCACCATCAATACAAGACAACATGATAAAACTTGATTGTTAAAATGTGAGAAGGTCCCTTCCTTTCTGAGTTCAATCAAACTTTAATATAATAAGGAATATTGCACCAAAAATATGTAGTGCAAAAGAAAGAAGACAATTGGAAGAGAAAAGGGAATTTGAATTGAAGACATTGACATTTGTCTATTAATTATTTAAGCCATGTAGCGCGCAAGTTAAGAAGCTCACGAATAAGATGATTTGGTTTTCAGGAAGTGAAAACCAACTTAATTTACCATACTTATAGACATCTGTATTGATGTAAACAAAGTATGATTCTTGATTAAGCCATGGAAGAAGACAATATACCATTGTTGCCTGAGTCTAAAATTCTGATTCAAAAGAAATTTCATTAGCATAAAGCTGCCCAAATTTCTTTCTTTTTTTTTTTTTTTTTGTGAAGGAGTCTCGCTCTGTCGCCCAGGCTGGAGTGCAGTGGCCGGATCTCAGCTCACTGCAAGCTCCGCCTCCCAGGTTTACGCCATTCATCTGCCTCAGCCTCCCGAGTGGCTGGGACTACAGGCGCCCGCCACCTCGCCCGCCACCTCGCCCGGCTAGATTTTTGTATTTTTTAGTAGAGACGGGGTTTCACCGTGTTAGCCAGGATGGTCTCGATCTCCTGACCTCGTGATCCGCCCGTCTCGGCCTCCCAAAGTGCTGGGATTACAGGCTTGAGCCACCGCGCCCGGCCAAAATATAATTTTCTCCTACTTCAGTGCCAAGGGGCCAATAAAATTTAACTAACACTCCTTGACTTACATATCATTGGGAACAACTACATGGAAACTTTCTATGGGTCATGAGAAGTACTTAGCTAATAAGATATGGTGCTTGCCATCAAGTAAATTATTGACAGCTACTAGCTTCAAATTGGAGATCATCTCCTTTTGTGAACTCAGCATTTTTGTTTGTAATACATTTTGGAGTGAAAGAGAATGATTATTTCAGTTAAAGGGAAGTGGAAAGGTTATATCTACATATAAATGACAGTGATCTCAAGAATTTCCTGATAGATATTTCGACCTAAACAGTAGTATTACTAGCAGAGGTTGTGATTACTTAAAAATTAATGCCAGTACCAGCATATTAGGAATGTTTTGTCTAACATTAAAGACGATGAATCTTATAGAATTTGAAAATAAATTTGGTGATTCTATGGAAGAAAAACAGATTATAAGGCCAACTCATGAAAAACTGCATTCTGGGAAAATCTGTGTTCTGAAAGTAAAATAGAATAGTTTTCAATATGTACTATTTTGTTTTATATAACGTAAATGCACAGTCTACCCACAGAGCTTAATAACTGACAATGGGCGTATTTCATTATCTTTTTCAATTTCAGGCAGAAACTGGAAGATGGAAAAGCCCACTTATGATTAATAAAACAACTGGCTATGTCCAGCTCTTTATAGATACCAAAGCATAATCCTGTTACTCAACCTTGAAACTCAGAACCCTGTTTCCAATATGCATAATCAAAATGACAGGTAAATGTTTTCAATAATAGGATAAGAACAAAAGAGTACTTCTAGAAAAGTGGCCTTGACATTAAATATGCATAATAAACGCCCCTCAAGAACTTGTTAAAAATACAAATTTCAAAGGTGTTCAGAGACCCGATATATCTGCAAGAAACCCCAGGAATCTGCATTTTTACCAAACACCCAGACAGCTACAATGACAGAGCTACATAGACTAGGTTCTGGGTATTATATTTGTTAGCTAAAGAAAAATACCCCAAGGAATAAAATATCCTTTTCCTTTGTCTTTTTAAAGTAACTAAACTTTCTGCTATGCATCATTTCACTGATTTGAAAAATTAAACAATGCTTAAGTCAAATGTCCAGTTTGGTCTATGAAACCAATTTATTAAAAATTTTCCATCATGTCTCTGGACTCTGTCTAGACATTGTAATAATTTCTTTGGTTTTATGACATTAGAAATCCTTATCTTTGGTGTTTCTCTTAGTGCTCTGATATGTTTCACACCACATTTCCCACAAATCATTTCAGACAGTGATCAAATTTGGACTTCAATTTAGATAAGTAATACTAGTGAGGTACTTATATTTAGACATCTGTCTAATATGGTCATATCCATATTATAGAGGTTAACAAACTGATGAAAATCTATAAATGTTTGCAAAACAAAATAAAATAAATTTTCAATAGAAAATACAGATCCATTATTTTAAAATATATTTTCATGCTAAATTTAGCTTCATATGTTATAGCCCACATGTTTATTAATATACCTAATTATATAGTGACATGACATCTTTTCCAGCCTAATTTATACTTGTTATTTTTGTTTTAATTTCAAATCAATGCTTAGTATTGTTATTTTAAGGTATATCTTTCAAAAACATCATTATGCAAATAAGTAGCTTTATTTAAACCACTTAAATTATACAGTAAGCACACTGTGGCATTTATAAGGGTTAATTTTCTGCTATTTTCTTCTATATTATAACACATTCTTGGAAAAGGTAATTGCCTGCATACTGCAGTCATCATGAACCTACCTCCTCTCCTGTAGGAGGGTGGAATATTTCACCAAATTTTAAGTGTGGAAGTTGTCTTCCTCTTAGTATTCATTGAAATATTCATAAAAAATATAAAATAAAATATTTTAGCTGCTCAATGATAAGGAGAGTATTTTAGAAGCTTCCCTTAGTTCTTTTGTTTGCACAAAGCTCACTTGAAAGGACCTTAGAGTTCATATAGGTCAGTGCTCTTATTTCCCGATTAGGAAAGAAAAGTCTGAGGACATCAAATGATGTCACAATCCTGTGGCTAGTTGTGGCTAAATGAGACCAAAGCCACTGGCCTATTGTTCTTTTCACTATTTGATGCTCTCTATTTAAACTATGTCTGTCATAGTTAAATTCGTGTTCTAAATAACTCCCAAACTAGACCCAGACCTAGACCAGGCTAGGGGTATAAAAAACAACTGAGAAATTATTAATAAAGCAGTTAGAGCACCATAAACTAGATTAAGAATATAAGTAGCAGAACTGCTCCAAACTTAACCAAACTTAACAATAGACTGTTGCCCCAGTTCATCATCCTACCTCCAGTACCCGCCAAATCCATGACATCTCACAATGATCAAAGTAGTATTGTGAAATTTCTATTTACATTATGTTGTTTCTCTGCTTAAAATCCTACAGTATCTCCCTATGACATTTCATAGAGTCCTAATCACTGCACATGGGTGCATTTAGGCCCTCTGTCAAGGGTCCTCATGCTTACCATCCAACTAGAAGTCCCATTTCTCTGTAATATCAGGCTATCCTCAGGGAGAACGCAAAGAACCCTGATTTTAAGAGTCTTTTCTTATAATGTTCTCCCATTTAAGATTCCCACACCAATAATTGGACCCATGTTCCTGATACCTTCTTGGATTACTTATCAATGACTATCTTCTCTTTTATTCCAGTAGGTATGTGCTTATTGCTTTGTGATTTTCCTTTCTCTTAACACTCAAACACGATAGTAAGCATCTCAGTGCCAGACTGAGCATCATTTTTGGCATCATCCCCATATCATGTAATTCACAGCACAGAGGAGGTATTTATTAACTAATTGAGTTTTAGTTTCTATTTTAGCAACTATCACTATAATGACATCAACTTCTTACTTTAGCAAAATATCAACTATTATGGCAATGCATTTGCTACTTTAAATATAGATGCAATTTGCAGTTTTATACCTGAAGCAAGACATTTCTGATCCTCTGCCTTGTTGGTAAAAAACCTCAATTCATCATCCTTAAATTGGACTAAAGGTTATGATCTCCTTTGCCCTGTAGAGTCAGCAATGAATTACAATGTTAAAATATTGCATGAGACTCATATTCATCCAAATTTTCTTGAAGTAAACCAAATCTCATTATGTAAAATCTTTCCTAACACTAATCATATCAAGTGTCTTAATCTGAGGACATTTTGGCTTTGGGTTGAAGAGGTCGCCTAAAAGGGCAAAAGAGAGACATTCTTTTATCTTGTTAGAATATACTTTTGAAAGTTAAACCAAATTCACTCTGGAGAAAGAGTACAAATAAATTATTCTACAATGGCAACAACCAGGGGCATTTTAATCCTTTCATCTCATATATAGACTTTCAAGCATATATTTATTGAGCAACTGCTATGGTAGGCATGAGACTATGTGCTGGGGATATGATGATTAATGCCATGAGCTGCACCTGCTAAAGGCTTACAGCCTACTGGGTTTGTCTAAATTATTTAAAATTATATGATAGTTGAACAGGATAGATACTCTAACAGAAGAAAATGAAAAGTACTAAACAAAGACAAAGCAGAGGATAGCTAAATCTGCCTAGGGAAGTCTAACAAGTTTCGCAAAGTCAGTGATATTTAACCTAAGTTTGGAGAGATGCTCTTGGGAGCAAAAGAGGAAGGAGATTTCAGAGACAGAAAACAGTGTATTCAAAGGCAAATCTGAAATATGCCTTTGTAATATGCCAGTGTCTACTGTGTTTCTGAAATAACCATGTAAAAAATGTGTTCCCTGTAGTTTACCATTTACTTCATACCTTGACACTGTACAGCCTTATCAGCTTGCCATTATGTCTCAGACACAAGAGAGACACTGGAGAGGCCTGGGAATGGATATCAGAGGAGAGACACATTTTAGAGGTCTTGCTAGATAGGACATGACAATTAACTGAATCTGCAGGTAAGGGAAGAAGTTTATACCCTGACTAGGTGAAAGATGACATTTTTTTTTTATTTTAATAAGATATTAAATAGGATATTTAATAAAATAAATTTTATTATTTATTTAATTATTTTTATTTTTATTTTATTTTGATCGCCATGGAACTCACATTACCTACAGTTGAGGGAAGCTTGAGATGAGGGGCTCTGAGCCCAATTCATGGGGGGTGGAGGGTTGTTGGCATGAGGGCTTAGATGAGAAACATTTTTGATGAAGAAACTTTTTTCAGTAATGAGGATGGTTCCTGAAAAACGTGCTGCTATCAGACATTTATGGTTTTGGTACTAGGAGCTTTCTCTCCTCTAAGAGCTTCAAGTAACAGCCTGGTTCTTTAGTTAAATCCCTCAAATCCCTCATGCAGCTATTCTGTGGGAATTCAAGTTGCCACCAGCATGTTGCTACTCTTCTACACTAGATCAGTGTAACGTATGTTCTTGGTTAAGGTCACAGATCTGTTTATTTAAGCAGTGTGGGGAGAAAGATGGTCACTGGTCCCTATCCTAGAAGCTCTAGTGAACAGCTCAGTAAACCATGCTGTGCCAGCATTACTCATGTACTATAGATTTTCTGAAGACAGACACATAGAGATAGAGAGACAGAGACAGAGAAAGAGGGAGAGAGAGAGAGGCAGATAGACAGAGTCAGAGAGACAGCCTATACCTTACTGTTGCCACATGGCCAAAGAGTCACTATGTATTACTTACACCATTCTCGTAACTGTCATTCAGTTTTGTTTGTAAAGAAAACATAACAATAATCAAACTTTCCTCCCAGCTTTCTATTGGCTTAAGTGATCATATGCTTTCATAAAACACTTCTCAGTTTTATACAACATGTTACATTTAGCTAATCAGCATGGTCAATGGTTGGTTTCTTCTGTTTATTTCAAAATGTTCAATGTAGCACATGTATAGTACTTCCAGGATATGGTGGCTTCCATTCTTCTTTTCTTTCCTAACCTGAGTTTCTGGTTTAAGATATTACATGAGATCTTCCCCACCTCCCTTTTTCACAATGGTATTCTAAACTGATTTTTATATATTTTTTGTACATACAGTCCTAGTCCATAATTACTCCTGTTGTTGACAACTCCATTGCCTAACATCTTCCTCATTAGCCTAGTTACATGTTTTATCATCAAAAAATTCAACAGGGCCAGCTGCGGTGGCTCATGCCTGTAATCCCAGGACTTTAGGAGGCTGAGGTAGGCAGATCACCTGAGGTCAGGAGATTGAGACCAGCCTGGCCAACACGGTGAAACCCAGTCTCTACTGGAAATACAAAAATTAGCCAGGCATGGTGGTGGGCGCCTGTAGTCCCAGCTACTTTGGAAGCAGAGGCAGGAGAATCACGTGAACCCAGGAGGCAGAGGTTGCAGTGACATAAGATCTGAGATCGTGTCACTGCACTCCAGCCTAGGTGACAGAGAGAGACTCTGTCTCAAAAAAAAACAAAAACAAAAACAAACAAAAAAAAAAAAAAAACAGGAAAAAAATACAAAGATTTGAAGAAGAAGGTGAATAATTCAGTTTTGGATGCTGTGGTGAGTTCACCAATAGTTGACAAGTTGTTGCTGGACATTAAGTTTGAGAGCTTTCAATCAATGGTAGTTGATGGCTACATAGAATACAGGAGAGTTCTACAGGAGAGCATGTAGAGTGAGAATAAGTCATGATAGAACCATGATAAATGTGTATTCTTAACTAGAGAAGCTAAAGAAAGAGACTTAGTGTGATTATAAAGTCAGAGAGGTAGAAGGAGAACAAAGAAAATGAGGTGCTTTTTAAGTTACATGAGTAGACAGCCGATCACAGTGGACTGTCCAAAAATATTACTTACCACGGAGTTGTCAGTTAAGAGCAGCACAGACAAAAGGTCATTGCCTTTGGGAATTAAGGCAGCATTAGTGAATTTTGACTGAGCTATGGCTGCAGAGAATTGAAGTCAAAGGATGAATGATGTGTGGTTTGACTGAGGAAAAAGATCTTAGTAGGTCAAATCAAGCTCGAAGCAAATAGTAAAACTGCTATTTAGGCTTACTCATATGTAAAAAGGAGTGAGAAGTGAAAAATTGAATATTTCAACAATATTGTACCAGCATTTTAGGATTGCAAAGAATCATTACTTTCATCATAAGAAACAACAACTCATCATGTTTATACTTCTAGCACAACTGCAACTTTTTGCCACTACAATATTATTTTCTAGTATCCTTCCACATTCTTCAAAAATAAATTGCTCTAAAAGCCCACTTTCTTTCTTTTCTTTTTTCCCTCTCTTTCTGGTAGTTTATTTTTTTACAAATTCAACTCTGTCAACTTCAGGACCACATATGAAGGAATCTCTCAAAGCTGTTTAATCTCTTCTGTAAAACAATCAAGGCTAATCCTCACAGCATTTAAATATGCCACAACATATAAATAAGCTTAATGTGTCCCATTAAAAAAAAAAAAAAAAAAAAAAAACAGAGACAAAACAGCAACATTTATCCTCCTATCATCCTATCAACAGGACTCCTCTTGTCTTTCCTTTACTGTCTAGTGATTAGAAATAATGACACATGTTCACAGCCATCCTCGGCATGTGCTTTGCCCTCCTCAGTCCACTGCAGTCTGACTCTGCCCTATCATTTGTATTTCTAAAAGAACAGGGCAGGAAAATAGAAGACTACTTTGGTAAATCACTGTTTCTTTTTTTGGTCATTATTATGATCATTGGCCTCTCCTTCAGCCTTAGCTTACTTGCTTTTACTTCGATACAAAGATCTTTGAAATTACATACTTGCCCTATACTACAACACAATAAAGACTGTTGTTTCATCCCACTGCCATATTTCCTGCACCCATGAACATAAACACATATCCAAACATGCACATAAGCTAATGTTCAACTTGTATATTTATTCAATAATTTCTTCAAAAAATAGTTAAAATCTTTCTGTAATTGTCATTTATGTAATCCCAAATAGAAAAATATTCTGATACATAAACAACATATAGATTATTTTAAGTCAGCCTACAGATCATTTTATTTGTTTGATTCCATTGGTTATTTTAAACTAACTACAATGTCCACATCAGTGTGAACTTATTTCTCCACTCCCTCTACCAACCTCCCACCGCCATGTTTGGTTAACATTGTATTCCTGTCCACTAGAGGTAAATATTTTTTTGTCCTTAATTTGATGAGTTGTAAAGTGAAAGTAATAAGATCCTCTTGATATACTGGATTCAATAAAGAGAAGATCATATGTTTCTCATATGACTTTAGTTGAAAGGCCTTGATTATGAAAGGGTTTTAATATTTTGTATTATTTCCTTAGTACATTGTTGGGTAGCATTGTTATAAAGTAACTGAACCACTCTAAGAGACTGTACGAAGCCCAAAGTAAGGTAATTAAATTAAATTTAGAAGCCTCTGGTTTTAGATGGCAATTATTAATGTTTGCTAAATAATAAAAGTTGACATAATCTTTTAGGTTGATGTTAACCAAGAATTTAAAGAAAAAACTTTAAACTTTTAATTTAAGTTAAATTTTAATTTAATTTGTAAATTTAAAGTTAAATTACTTGTTTATGTGCAGTATATGGTACACTATTTTGAAAGAGAGATGAAAGTTTGTCATCAAAAGAGAGCAATGACATTCAATAACAATTTAATTTTAAACTTACAGTAAATGTACACTAAATTTTAATGGTAAACAAAAAAGCAATTATGTAATTCAAATTCTAATGGTAAAACAATGATAAAAAGCAATCATATTTTCTGTGTAAAAACTATCCTGTTTGACAAGTATTAACTTCATAAGAATTGAATACAAAATTGCAAAATATTATTCTGAATTATCTTCCACAAAACAACATGTGTCCTATTTTTTAAAACAAAGCACTATCAATTATAAAAATGTTATTTCATGAAGATTTTCACATTTACAGCTTCAGATTTCATCAGGATTACCTTTATTTGTATTCATCTAGAAGAGTCGCCTATTAGCATCTAAGCCTAAAACTTCAAAAACCCTTGCATGTTTTAGAGATGAAAAAATAAAGTTTCACTGAATCTAAGGTTCATAACATTCTTTTCAAATACAGCATTTGACAACTTCTGACAAGTGTGCCAGAGAAGAACCATGGGCCATCAAGTCTAGGCAGTCACACAGTCACACATAGCCATCGGTCATCCATGTTTCCTGTCTCTACCTGGCTATTCCCGCCCTAAGTCCCTCACTATGTTCTTCCCAGTAGATTTGAGCTGAACCTGGAAGACATCTGAAAGTCCATCAAATATTTAACTAATCTCATATGTTGCTCAAAAGACTTGTATAAACTAAGTGGAATACTCCAACTTGAAGGTAAATATTGTAGGGAACTAAGCTTTCCTCTTCTTTGGTATGAATGCAATATTATATATATATATATAATATAAATGTGTGTATACATAATAAATGTATATATATAATATATGTATATATGTGTATATAATATATATATATGTATCTATAATATATATGTATCTATAATATATGTATATATATATAATATATGTGTGTATATATATGTTCTTTTTAATATTGGATCCTATGCTACATCCTGAATTGTCTCCAACTAAAGGTTAAATTAGACATTTACCAAATCAGTAAATTTTAGACCAAAAACCCCATAACTATTCCAGAAATCTTGGCAACTAGGTCATAGACTATAAAACAAACAAACAAAAAAGCCGAAATAAAAACAAGGGAACTTACCTCTTGCTTTTATGGTACTATTTCTTAAAAGTTTTGAAATTTGTACAAGAACATAGCAAAGGAGGGAGAGAAGCTATTATAACACTGCAGGAAAGGATGGCATTTAATCCTTAAAATCTTTGATCAGGTCTTTCCCTTTAAATCAAACTTGTGAAATGGCATCCTGTTAATAGTGTCAGAAGCCATATATCATGTGGTCAATGAACTCATCAAGGTTCTTTGAACCAAATCTTCCTTGCCTCTTATAAATTATCACAGCACCTGAAGAGATCACGACTCCTAAAGGCAGAGGTACTAATGACATCATTTTTTAATCTCTCTGGACTGATATGTATACTTAAATCCTTCTCTAAAATTAAGGGCTCTTCAGTTTTCTTGGAAACATCCATAAAGCCCCAGAAAATACTAACCAAAATGAAATTAGTCTTAGCATTGTGCTCCAACCTTAAGCATAAATTGGGTATTTAGAGACAGCCGTTATTTCTTCCAGCCTAACTCATCAAGAAAACAAAAGAAATTTACTATGAAATATGACAAAAATGAAAACTTCAAATTGCTTTTCCACGAGTAGCAACAGTAAGCAGAGAATTGTCAGGATCTGGCCTGCCAACGTCCCCACTGTTTCTCTCCACTGAGAAATGACTGCCACTGCCTGTGACTAGCCCCAAGGACAAGTTTCTTAGCTTGTCAGAAAAACATCTTGGATCCCAGGAGAGAGGGATCAGTGAGATAATGGCACATACCCCAAGTCTGGCTCTTTTCTCCTCCTACAAAAGGCAGAAGAACAGTTACCACAAGGTAGAAATGATTCAGACTCCACTGAGGCAATACCCTCATTGACTGCAAACTTAGTAAATACCAAGCACCTGTGTAATTCATGTTATTTTTTGATGATCTGTAGTACTCTCTCAAACCCTGAAAATCATGTGTTTTTTATTTCCATTTGAACAAAATTAATATCCCCAGTGAAGGTTTGTGAATTGTCAAAGCTTAGTTTTGATGCCAATTCTGCTTTATGCTAGAAATATATTTTGTGTTTTTTAATATATATATTATAATTTCATTTTACTCTGCTGCATTTCCATTTTTAAAAGTCTAGACATTCCTTTGTGTCTTTGGGGATTTGGGGAGGAAGAATAGAATACAGAAAAAGAATTATAAATCATTTATACTCCGATAAAAAAGATACTCTTATTAAGTTAATTGATGCCATGAGAATCTAAAGTAAAAACATTTGTCTAAACCACACAATGTGAAACATAAGCAATTATTAGTACATATTATAATTCAGCTCCTAATTTTTAAAATATTAGGCTTTGACAATCTCATAGATTTATATATAGGAGCTGAATTATCCAAAATTTCTGCTCAAACAATTCAATTTTTATTTATTTGAGGATGGAGTGCCAAAATTGGCTCTATAAGTATGTATCTCAGTGATTCACATATGTGGCAATGTGGCATGGCACTCCCAGGAATCTTCTTATACCTGCCATCTTCCAGATTACCTGTAACCTTAGGCTCCCAGGGCTGAGCCTCATGCTCTGGCCTCTTCACAAGCACTTGTACCATTTTAGCTTGCAACAGAGCAAGACTCTACTCTCGGTGGTAAAGAGAATATACTTCATTCTCCTGAGTAAATTCATAACCACTCTTCTAAGAATTGTCATAATTGTCATTAATAATGTTAGAGTTTGTTAATAAAATAAACAATATAGGAAATTTGCATTGTCATGACAGTCCTTTTTGTTTTATAAGGCAGTGGCACCATCACAAATCACTGTAACCTCTAACCTTCTGAGCTCAAAGGATCTTCCCATCCCAGCCTCCTGAGTAGCTAGGACTACAAGGTCACACCACCATGCCCAGCTAATTTGTAAAGTGTTTTTTTTTTTTTTTTTTTGTAGAGATAGGGTATTTCTATGTTGCCCAGGCTGGTCTTGAACTCCTAGTCTCACAAGATCCTCCCACCTCTGCCTCCTGAAGTGCTAGAATTCCGGGCATGAGCCACCATGCCTGGCCTATCACAGAACCTTAGAATCTTAATAATAGTAGAAAATCAAATGGGTGACTCACAACACTTAAATGCACAAGACTTTAATTTAATTATATATATATATATATATTTTCTCTAATACAAACTGCTAATTAATGATATTTACCTGCATTTTTTAAACTAATGAAGAAATATTAATACATAAAAAGTAACTAAGCATTACTTGCAGTCATACACCCTCATTGCTAAATGTAAAATTATTTTGCCTAGATTCTCACAACAAAATTTGCACAACTTTAATTTTAAATGTTATCTTGGAAATTATTCTATTTTAACCCCAGAGAAGTGATGAGATCATGTTTTTGTTAAGATGTCAAACCAAATAAGCTATTTAGACTTTAACTGATCTAAGTTGTAACATGCACGGATTGGTGCCTTTCAAAATGTACTTTCTTTTTATTTTACTTTTTAAAATAAGATAGGGTCTGGCTCTGTCACCCAGGCTGGAATGGAGTGGCACTATCTTGGCTCACTGCAGACTTAACCTCCCAGGCTCAAGCAATCCTCCTGCCTCAGCCTCCCAAGTAGCTGAGAACATAGGCACAAGCCGCCATGACTGGCTAATGTATTCTTCCTCTCCTTTTTTTTTGCTTTTTTTTTTTTTTTTTTTTGTAGAGATAGGGTTTCATTGTTATTACCCAGGATGGTCTCAGACACTTGGGCTCAAGCAACTCTCCTGCCTCTGCCTCCCCATATACCGGGATTACAGGCATGAGCCACCATGCCCAACTCAAAATGTACTTTCAAAAACAAGTGGTCTATACGTGTTCAATGTTGTTCTATCTAAGCATTTTTAAAGAAATTTACATAATTCAGTAATTTATTTTTGCCTGAGATATTAGTAAATGTAATAAGTAAAATAATTAATTGGTTACTCCTAATGCTGGAGTAAGTGTGAGGAAATATATGCCTCCATACTTACTGGATGAAGTCAGTACAGTTGTGGGGGGAAGCAGTTTGTCAGTGTTGATCCAAATATGAAATATACTTAACTTTTGGCCCATCTCTAAAAAATTACTGTAAGAAGACAAATTGCCAAAAGATACATATACAAGTATGCCTACTGTAATATTTATATTGGGAAAAACTGTCAATAACAGCATATATGGAAAAACATACATTTGTAACTCCAAATATTACAAATGGAATATTTGTAATATTTCCATTTTACAAATGGAAAAAATATTGACATCATTTGATTTTTAAAAACACAGTTTGAGAAGAGTGTGGAGTGTATGGAGATTGAGTAATCACTGTGGTTTTCAGCAAGCGCTCTAAACTCAGATGTCCAGGTTCAAATCCTCACTCTGACATTAACTGTGTCACACTGGGGAAAATGGTTTGACCTTTCTGTGCCTCTGTTTCTGTATCTGTAAAGTTGATTAATAATTTAACCTTCCACAAAAGATTTTATGAGGATGTGATCATTAATGCTTAATGGAACCATGTCCCACCCATAGTGTGCTGGCAGCAGGTGTACACCATTAATATTTTCTAATTTATGTGTAAACTTAGTACATATACAGATAGTTTGTAAACATAGGAGTTCTCTAAAAAGATGTTCTCAATTTTTTTTTCTTAAAATGTAATTGTTCAGGCACAGTGGCTCATGCCTGTAATCTAGTACTTTTGGAAGCTGAGGCAGGAGGATAAGGCCACCCTGCACAACATAGCAGGACCTCATCTCGACAAAAGAAAAAAAAAATAGCTGGGCTTGGTGGCATAAGCCTGTAGCTCTAGCTACTTGGGAGGCTTAGGTGGGAGGGTCCCTTGAGCCTAGGAAGTAGAGGCAGCAGTGAGCTATAATTGCACCATTGCACTCTAACTTGGGTGACAGCAAGATTCTGTCTCAAAAAAAAGTGATAACAGAGATAATCCTACAAAAGAGAAAAGATATGAACAAGTATAATCATTAAAGTGGTTTTATTTTTTAAATGATTGCTAAAATTATAAATATCAAGCAATAAAGCATTGGATTAATAAAATGTGAAAAATCCATAAATAGATTACCATATGACCAATACAAAAATGGTATAGTTTATTGATATGACAAGAAATCCATAATATACTGCTAAGAATAATGTGCATGGTATGACCCCAGGTATGTACTATTGCATACTGTGTACCTAGATACTTGTCTAGAGGGATGTTAACTAGAATGTTAATAATGACGATGTCTTGGAGCAGTTAATTTTCTGATATCTTTGCTTTTTGCTTAATATGGTTCTGTATTTTTCAATTTTGTTTTGTACAATGAACACATTTTTTCCCCCAGAGCTAATATAATGATTCTGTAGTTTATTTCTAAGTTTTGGAGCTAAGTTCTACCTCCCTGACTATAATACTTTTTCGGCTTCTACTTTACAGTTACCCCGATTCTCTTAATCCAGATGGATAAAGGAAACACTTATCTATCTGGATCCACTGTATTTTTCTCTGTGAACTTCTGGTCATTTTTTATGGACTTAGAGTCTTCTGACTTGTCTTAAATTTTGTTTCTGGCCTTCAGAAGCTCACCCTCTTCTTTGCCCTACCAAATCTGCCTGAAGCAAAACCAATACCTCTATTTATAACTTCTAAAAAGTTTGCCTTTTTCACTTATTGTGTCACTGTAAGTGACTTTCTTGGCAGGGTCTCAGTAAGCATCCCGTGGTATAAATCTTGGGTCATCATTGGAGCATAACGAGTATTTGTCATTTTCCAAGATGCCAATGTAGATTTTTGCTTTTCCTTAATGAAACTCAATGGCTTCTTGCACTCTTCCAATCTCATTTGAATTCTTTACAATTCATTTGTATAGCAAATAAGATAATACGTAAAAATCCAAGGAATGGCCAAGCTAATGAAGGTTTAGGTCACCATCTCTGTCAACTTGGCAAGGTCACTTTTAGTGGCTTGGTGTCCTAAGGATTTATCTCCCAAATACCAATATTACAATTTTACAATATCAACACAATTTAGAGCAGTAAGTAAAATAGTCAAAATTTAAAGCAAAGAAAAAAAGCAGTGTCATTCCTTCAATAATAATGTTCTGCCACAGGGTTTTTTTTTTTTTTTTTTTTTTTTTTCACATCTGCTTAATGGTATTGGCAAAAAATTTATTTATATTTGTTCAAATGAATACATATATATTCATATATAAGTATAGATTCTGTATATACCTTCCTCCAGTTATAAAGTCTCCAGTGATAAAATACTTAAATCTTCTCAGTGTTGCTAATTTATTGTGATGTGTGCGAAGTTGGATTTGCTGAGTTGGAAATGCTAGCACAATCTAAGGTAATTGCCTTTTCTTCATTTGTATAATGGGGACGATATGGCTTTCTACCTCATACTGTTGTAGCATTCACGTTATATAATTCATATCTAGGAGTTACTGTATTTTCTGGCTCATGGCATTAATCATTCAAATTTTTACTTTTTGTTGAGAATCTGAAATCTCCATGTATGGAGCAAATGTGAAATGTAATATTATTGCTCATTACTAAAAAACATTACATTTTCTTCTCAACAATTTCTATAAAACCCCCAAAAAACAAAAATAAGGTACATTTGTAAAAATAAACCCCAACTTCATGTATATTGCCCACGTAAAGAAATGATCAAAATTGTCAACAAATCTCAAGCTCTCTTTTTGAGGTCAGTTCATCAAATAAATGAAGGAAAATTATTGCTGAAAATTTCAACTGAAACTGGGCTTTTCAAAAATAAACATGGAAAATAACTGTTTAATTAAGTACTATTTCATTTACTTAATATCACAAACAACTTAAATATATAAAAATAAGGAAATATCTAATAACTAACTAACAGGCTTATGAACAGAGAAGCAATTCTGATGGACTTCTGTCTAATCAATCACTAGAATCAGCATGCTTAGAAATAACATTTTAATACTTAGAATGCAAAGTATGTATTTGATTCTCTATTATAACCTCAAAAGGAGCCAAATACTTGTAGAAAATTAAAAGAAATATCCAAACAAGCTATTATAAAATGGCATTTTCCATACTGAAATTTCAATACCTAAAATGAATAGTCAAAAAGCGACATAAACCAGAAACGTTATTATGCAGATTAAACCTCGATTTTAATTAATAGTTGAGAATGAGAGACCTGAGGGTCTAATTCCAGAGCTATTTTGACATATATCAAACGTTCCTTAATTTACACTGAAAGACCTTTTTGACAAGTTCTCATGTCGATAAGTTCCTGTTAGCTACCAGTACCTTAAAGTGGTGTTTTGTCACTGACCTACATTAGTATATCAAACTGTGACAGCAAATTAATGATTACACATAATCCTAATTCAGATTACAGTCTCTAGCCAAACATTTAGAAGAGCACCTCAATAACAATGAAATACAAATATTTCTGCTTCTACATTACTCATTTGATGAGAGACTCTAAAGAAAAGATAAATACAATAATAAGTAACTGTACAGGTACTCAAACTCTTTTTTTAAACAGGATTTAGTGCAAAGATCGCATAATTCAATTCTGGAAATAGACTTCCTCTTTAAATAAACAGAGAAGTAATCATTAATTTTGAGAAACCTAAGGAATGTCTTGCTCATGATATATGTGTGTATATTTATGAAAACCTCAAGTCAAAAATATTTGTTTACGTCATGATATTTGTTTTGAATTATTTTGTATCATTCTTGAGATGGAGACTGCTGACAATGTGCTGTGAAGCTAAGTGCATTTATACCTTTTTTTATTGGAAGAGTTCACCTAAAGCTCTGATTATATCTTTTCAAGAAAAGCTTCCTGCAGTGTTAGTCAACACTAAATAAGCCTCTCCTAGAAAGATCATGTTCTCCCATTAGTGATTTATATGGGGAGAGGACCTAGGGCTCATCCCAATTTGGATGTATAGGGAAAAGAATCAAAAACCAAAAGACTGTCCCTATGCTACTCTAGCTTTTTCTCATCCATTCTTACCTAGAGAACCCATACATTATGTTTAGAACGGCCCAGTTACCATCTATATGGTCCACAAATTTATATTTTCCACATAGACCTTGCTCTGTATTCTAGGCCCCCATGCCCAGCTGTCTACTTGACAGTTTCTCTTGATGTCTTAAATATATCCCAATATATCCAAACTGAATTCATGTTCAGCACCTCTCTTCTCTCAAAAAAGGTGTCTTTTTTCAGCCTTTCCTACATCATTGAATGGCAATACCATCGGAAATGTTTCATATACCACAAACATAAGAACTCATCCTTTTAATCTGCCCATTTCCTCCATCTTTGCCATTCTCATGCCAGTGCAAGCCAGTATCATCTCTCACTCCAACTACTGCAAAAGCAGTCTGATGGTCCCTATCCCATTGAATCTCCAGGGAGCACACTAGTGATCTTTTCAAAATGACCATATTAATCCCTTACTCAAGAATCTTCAATGCTTCTCTAACACTTTAAAAGTAAAACTGTCATTAACATGACCTTAAAAATCCCAGAAACTCTTCCTCTGGGTATTCAAACTCCTTTCTCTCTCTTCCCAGTCTTTCTTACTTGTTCTGTTTAATCCTGGCCCAAGGCCTTTGCATGTGTGTTGTTCTCCCTAGTTTCGAAGTCCTTTCCAGTAATCTAATTGCTTACTCAAAACTCAGCTCCAGTGTCCCCTCCTCATGGACACATTCCTTGACCCCCGTGAACAAATCCAGTCATTCATTTATGGGTACTCAGAGCTCCATTAACCAGCTCTTCATACTACTTAACGCAGATACAGTTTTACACACACATCTGTGATGGTTAAAGTCAGTCAGTCACCTTCTGTTAAAAATAAACTCCTTACAAGCAAGAACTGTACCTGATTTTACTGGCATTTTATCCCAAGGACCAAGCACTGTGACCAGCACATTGTGTTGTTCATTCAGTGGTTACTGAAAGAATTAATTAATGCAGCAGAAAAAAAATGGCCTATCTAGATCTATAGTAGAATGAAAAGGAGGGAGGAATGGAGAAAGGAAGGGAGGGAGGAAAGGGAGGGAGGAAAGGAAGGGAGGAAGGGAGGGAGGAAGGGAGGAAGGGAGGAAAGGAGGAAGGAAGGAAGGAAGGAAGGAAGGAAGGAAATAGAAAGAGAAGCTAAACATAATTCTTGAATATGTGCAAACCCTAGAACTCTAATTTTACAAATTACTTGCAGTTCTATTTCTAAATTCTATCTTTTCCTAGTTGATTGTCAATTGAGCAAATGAAACTAATTCAGGTCAATATCTCCTATGGTAAGATAAGTTATATCACACTTTCCTTTAACCTGAGGAGTAAAGACTAATTGCCTTTCCCATAGTCTATTTATTATGTGGTAACTTCTACACATAAAAATGTCTGAAAGTGTGCTGCTGAAAATGCATATTATGATTGTGTTACAATATTTTCCTGAGGTGTCATAGTATAATATTCTTACTGGTTGGTGGATCATCAATTACCTCCTATTATTCTGGACTGGAACAAGAGACTATCTGCTTTATGTAGGCAAGTCACAGATACTGACATTTGTAATTAACATCCTTGAGTTTGAACAAATTCAAACAAATCTTCTCTTCTGTGAGTGTACATTTCTGACTTGCGGGCAAGTTGTAAAACATCTATTATAATCTCAAAATTTTATTTGTTTTTCAAATAATGAAATTGTTTTTACCCATTTCTAGGCCTTTATTCACCTTAAAGTATTAAATATATGTTCCTCCTATTACATCAACACCTTGTAAACTAAAAGATTAAAAGCATACCCCATTTTCAGCTAACACATGCTACTAAACTCCAACCTATAGAAAGAAGGTGCTAAGGATACTTCATCTCTTCAGGCTCATCTCCATATTTTCTATAGACCTGATACAAATTATCAAAGCTTTATTTTCCATGGTATACTTCCTAATAGATATTTCACCTACTATTTTTTATGGGAAAAAAAGTACACTATGCTCTACTACCTTGAATCTTTTGTTTGCTTGTCTTATGGCAGCAATAGGAGAAACATACTCTAAAGACTTTAACTTTTTTCTGTAATATTACCAAAAAAAGGACACGTCATTTGCTATAGATGGGATGTGTTCCCCCAAAAGAGAAATGTTGGAGTTTCAACCTCCGTTACTTCAGAATGTGACTTGATTTAGAGTTAGGATCTTGACAAGGGTAATCAAGTTGAATTGAAGTCTTTAGAGTGGGCCCTAATACTATACAGATGTTCTTGTATAAAGGGGAAATTTGGACACAGAGAAGCACACAAGGAGAATGCCATATAAGCATCAAAGCAGAGACTGATGCGTTGCATCTGGCCAAGTCAAGGAACACCAAAAGCTAGGGGAGAGGTTTGAAACAGATTCTTCCTTACAGCCCTCAGAAGAAACCAACCCTGTGGACACCTTGATCTTGGACTTAGAGTCTCTAGAACTGTGAGACAATAAATTTGTTAAAGCCATCCAGTTTGCAGTACTTTGTTGCAGCTGCCCTAGCAGACAAATACACTATTAAACAATTTGCGGCTGGGTGCGATGACTTATGCCTGTAATCTTAACCCATTGGGAAGGCGAGGCAGGAGGATCAGTTGAGCCTAGGAGTTCAAGGCTGCAGTGAGCTATGATCGTGCCACTGCAACTCTAGCCTGGGTGACAGAGATACTGTCTCAAAAACAAAAAATCTGTGAGAAAGACGGGATGCTTACGGTTTGGCATTTCTCCCTGATTATATGAGAATATAGTTACCAAACCTACATGTGAGTAGGAATGAGAGCATCAGATACATCTACCTATCCTTCCTTTCTTCATGCTCCCTTCCATCTTCCCCTCTCTCTACCACTTTCTCTTCCTTCGATATTTTTCTCTCCTCTTTTCCTTCATCCCTCCATCCTTTCTCTCCTCCATTCCTCTCTTCCTTTAAATAGCATGATGAATAATGATGGTCTCAACCTTCCAAATACTAATAAAGAGAAACTTGAGTTTTCCAGTTGAAGAAGTCCAATTTTACTGTATCTTAAACTTAGATATAGTAAAATTAAGTGAGGGATGGTTATAAAATCTGAACTTATATCAATAACCTCCTCTATTTTTTCCCGGAGGGGAAGAGCCTGGGTTAAAGAGATTTAAGAATGCTTTGAGTACTTGTATTTGCCCTAAAGTTAGGGGAAATCTATTGATCTCTGCCATTTACACAGGAAACATTGTACCCCAGATTAAACTGAACCAAACTTTATAAGAGATTATGGGTAAAGAAGACTTGAGCAAGCGCTTCATCAGCAGAGAAGTCTCAAGGACACCCTATGGTATATTACGGCAAGGATGTGACCTTTCTAGGAAACACATGTAAAGCATATAGGTGACTATACAGGACATATCTGAAGGTGAATGAAGGCAGACAGAGTAGATTGTGGTTCCTGAGTGATTAGCTGTCTGCTCTGTCTTAGCTTGAGAGTGGAAACACACACACACACACACACACACAAAAGTGACTCTGTACTCAGTTCTGGGTAACCCTATGCATTTGCTCTTGTGATTATCTTATGTGACAGATCTGACCTTGGTCAATGCAATAACAAAAGAGCTTGGTTGGTATTTTTCCTTGCCTTTCAATTAATAGCTTTTTGACACAGCTAGTATTTAACAGAGCATTATGAACATCATAAAAATAGTTCCTGCAGATTTTCTTTATCAAATGAAATGTCTTGACTAAAAGATGCATTCTATTTCTTGCTATCAAACACTGATTGCCCTAAAGGCTGGTAATTGAAACCCAACCTCTACCTGCTCAGCTTGTCAACATTCAATGCCAATTGTCTCCCACCAGAGAATGAGATTACCATCTGCTATTCTGTGGTTTCTTCTGTGCTACAAACAGATTTAGTAGGAACTATTAAAGCTAATTAACAGTCATAGACTACCCTGTGATGCTCAATTTACTACAATTTTATCTGAGCCAGAGAAAAAAGAAAAACTACAATACTGTTCATAAGTGATTGTTTAGTTATACGAGTTAAAGATGCTTACAAACCAAGAGCAATGAAATGACCGTAATAAGAATGTAGTCACATTGCATTACTAAATTTCCATAAGCTTTTTGTCTGGAAAATTGCTATGCCTTTATTTCCATCTTCTCTCTCCCTAATAACTACTGATTGGTAACATTCAAAAAAATAATGTTTCTTTAATAATTCATTTTTAATAATTTATATTAAGAAAGTCCCTTTCAGTTCTGGAACTTACTATTTTACAACTGTATGAAACATTCCACTTAGAAATAAATAGCTAGTTTATTTGTCATTAAAATCCCAAGAATGGCTCTTCTTTAAAAATACTCAACTTCAAATGTAAGAGGAAACTGAGTGGAGAGAGAGAGAGAGAGAGAGACAGAGAGAGAGAGAGACAGAGAGATTACCAGATATTCCATAGAAAAAGTACTTCCTGTTAACAGTGTTATATTTGGATTTGATTTCCTATCAGTGGAGAAACAGACTGACAGACATGGGCATATGTCACAGAGCATACATTTTTAAACCTTAGTAGAAATAACTTGAACAGCAGAGTAAACAGTTGTAAAGCAGAGAAGCTAAAGATTTCTACATGTAAAATAACATTTTCTCTTCTTTAATAGGTATTCTACTGACAAGCTTTAAAGTGTGAAAATTAGGTTATCCTCTAACAACAGTCTTGGGAAGTAGTTTTGTGCTGTATTTCATTTTGTGCTTTATTATTATTATTTTAATATTAGTGCTTTCTAGCAAGAAAATAAGGAAGCCTGAAAAATAAAAATTACTGCTAAGTTTTTTGAACTCAAACAATCTGATGAGGAGATACAGATCCTGGAGGAACAGAGCTCAATCAGATTTTATCCTTCAGGAGCAGTGCTAGATAGAGCAGACGGGACTTTTAATATGACAGGACTCAGAAAATACAACCTGCATGTAAGTAACTTAACTTCTGTGGTATATCCACCTCTCAGATTCTATTTATCATGTGTGGATACTCAGATTCTCAGTTCGGGTTGATACAGTGTAATAATTCTACCTAATGTGAAGAGTAGCCTGTTGTTATTAATATTCTTTAAAATTTATTTACCTGAAGTCTGAATATTTTTTCAAAATCATAAAGCCAAGATGCAAATACAGGAAATATTTTATCAGCATTGGATTGCATCTGCTAATGTGAACCTCCCTCTCCCTTCCCACCGTAACTGGAATCGCCACTACCATATTCTCTCACACACACATTCATCCTCCTCCTTTGGACAGCTGCATGGTACTAATATAAATTCTGTAGTTGCCATACATAATGAAGGAGAGATGGTGCCTAAGGCTCTTTCAGAGAAGCAGAGGCACGAATTCCGAAGTGGGAGAACTCTTCTCCCCATTTTAAAGACTAACCACCCGTTTTCCTGGAATGAACTTTGTTATGTGTTGAATAAGCCTCAGAGAAAAAAGAGTCATGAATATATATATATATATATATATATGTATATATATATATTTCATTTTGTGTTTTATTATTATTTTAATATTAGTGCCATATATATAAATATATATATATATATAACAAAAATAACAAGAAAGAGAAAATAAAACTGTCTTTAACTATAGAACAGTTACTAAACATTTTCAACTGGAATGACATCTTAAATTAGAATTAGTTTACAATAGAACTTTGAAACTGGAAGCTGGCAAAAGCACAAGAGGGAAAATAAACTTAAACTAGAAAGGAATTTGATAATTATGAAAGCATGAAATAGCATGGAAGAAATCGGTACGAGAAAAAACAAATCCTGAGTAACTCAATTCAATTCAATTTGATGAATATTTAATTGGACAGCTACTCTACACAAAATGTTGTATTAAGATCTCTGAGTGGGCTGGGCGCGGGGGCTCACACCTGTAATACCAGCACTTTGGGAGGCCGAGGCGGGCGAATCATGAGGTCAGGAGATCGAGACCATCCTGGCTAACACAGTGAAACTCCGTCTCCACTAAAAATGTAAACAATTAGTTGGGCGTGGTAGCAGGTGCCTGTAGTCCCAGCTACTCGGGAGGCTGAGGCAGGAGAATGGCCTGAACCCAAGAGGCGGAGCTTGCAGTGAGCAGAGATCAGGCCATTGCATTCCAGCCTGGGTGACAGAGTCAGACTCAATCTCAAAAGAAAAAGAAAGAAAAAGAAAAAGAATAAAAGATCTTTAAGTAATGCAAAGGTATAAAAAACTTTTTTTATTTCTTCCTAAAGTACAAAATATAATTAGGGGAGTCAGATATATTGGTGTTACCCATGAGCCAACTGCACCAGAATCACTGGAAATGTAGATGTCGAAAATGCACATTTGATTAATTAGGCTGAAAATATCAAAGTTACCTTCTATTCAGAGAAACTCAGAACTTTTTTTTCTTTGGTAAAAATTCACCCAGACTCTGGAGTTCTCTGTGTATCTTTCTAGTCACAGAACCATTGAGCCAACTCATTGTTTTATCAATATTATCACAAGAGTGTTCTTTTCATATTTATTTTCCATCTTAGTTTCCTTGAAATCATGTGACGAAAATGCAAAGATCACAAATTCATGCATGTTTCTTTTTGACTATGAACCTTTGTCTATGTATTAATAGTTCAGGTTCTAATGTCAGTTGTTTTATCTTTTATAAATGGTTTTAAAATTTAAACATGCAAGAGGTTTTCTTGATTTCTATTAGTGATTATCTCACCCTCGTTAAAACAGAAAAGAGTGTTGTAAATGTTATGATTCAGTATTGTATACACACAGAGAGAGAGAGAGAGAGAAGGAGATGAGGCAGTTTTCAGAGTAATTAAATCAAAAAGCTGTAGGCTCCATATATGACATAGCAAAATGGGGAAAGATTGATCAAGGGACAATAGGCCCATATATCTGAATAAAAAGTAGAAGAATGGTGCCATAATAAAAGTAAAAAACAGGGCATGATTATTGTGTTGTAACACAACTTTAGGAGTAAAAGTTGATAAGCGTAGGAGAAAGAGAAAAAAAACTAGAACTAGAGTGTAATAGAGAAGTGGGAAATAGCATTGAAGATATGGGTATGAAAGGTGGCATATTCTGATAGTTTTGGTTGGATATTCAATATCTGACTGATCTCTCAACTAAACTATGAAACTGAAATAGAAAATTCAGCAACATTGAAGTCATGCATCAAATGCAACGGGCATGATTGCATCCATCCACTTATCCCATGGGAGATATCACAATTGTGAGGGAATAGTAACTTCATAACAAGATGAGATGCCATAGGCATGTAGACAAGTAGTGTCAATCCTTTTCTCTTTGACTATTGATTGTCAGAAAATAAGCTTCTGCATTAAAACCTGCAGTCCTAATGGATCAGAATCTCTTGGGTTAGGGTACCTAAGGAGCTGCATTAATGACATTCACAATATAATCTGAGGATCTCTTTTTTAATACAAAAATACTTTGAAAAGTACTATAATAGATCATCACTTAACATGACATGAGGACATGAGGGATTGATAGAACACAATTAAGACAGCATGAAGGAGTCAAAAATTGAACTGAGCTTTGCAAGATGATTAGAAGCTTATTAGGCATGTGCAGGAGAGAAGTATATATGTCAGGTATAGGGAATAAGCTTTAACAAGGCTGAGAAATATCTGATAATGGAGTACAGTGAAGAAATAAAGCAATATATAATAGGTGGGCCAAATGAGCAAGAACTTTGAATTGTAGATTATTCTGGAAATACCACAGAGCCACAGATGGTTTTAGATAACATTATAGAGAGGCCACTTTGGGTAGGATGAACTGAAAGAAAGATGCATTGGATCATTATGGAGGACTCTACTAGGGATAATAGGACCAAATTAAGACAGTTATAGTGGAAGATGCCCAGAATTCACTTGAGATTCCAAGCAAGGGGGTTTATTTGAGCATGTTGAGGATGACAATATTAGACATTAATCTAAGATGACAGCAGTGTGAATTTGAGGGAAAAATGTTCATGGAATTCAGAGAAATACGTGAAGATCTGAACTTCCTACTAAATTACCTACTTCAGTAAATGGTATCAAAAAAATCACACACTGTCACATCCTATATCTGCAAGTCATCCTAGATGTGTTCTCTCTGCCCACATCTTTCCACATCCATAAATATACTGCTAATAGGATTTAAAATATGTATTATGTTAAAAATGTGCCAAGAACTATTCTATGCACTTTACTTATACTAATTTAATCCAAACAAACACTCTATGAGATGGGTACTATTCTCCCGACTTTGAAGAGGTGAAGAATGAGACTCAGAAAGGTTAAATAACTTGCCCACCATCACAAAGGGAGTAAGAATCTGAGGATTCTTAAGCATTTTACTATAGTACCCCTCAAATAGCTTTCCAATTATTCCTCTCTAGTATGACTTTCCTCCTACTGATCTAGCTAAAGTTACTTTCACCTCTTATCTAAATTACAAAGGTCTCCAAATGAATGTTTCTGCCTTCAGTTTTATTCCTTCTCAAGTCACTCTCCTTTATGCTGTTGCCCCAGTCATTCTAAAATGCAAGTCACGTCATCACTCTACCCTTAAGCCAGTAAGATAGTACACACACACACACACACACACACACACACGCAATTGTATCATTTTTATAAACTCTTAATCACACACAGAGAGAAATTCAGGCAAATTGGTTACGGCTTGTCTTGGCTTTAGAAATACAGACATTAATTGCTATTGATCCCTGGAGTTAAATAATCTATTGTTCCTTCCTCTCTACAGAGAAATCATTAATTTTATTTCACTGAAGCTTTTTCATCAGTCAAAGTCCTATCAGGTATCAGATAGCACACTCAAAATCGTGATTGAAGAGATATTAACAAAGAGGCTGCTTACCAAGTAGAGGATGGAGTTAAGAGAAACAGTGAGGAGTGTGAAAGACTCTGGAACTAGTGAAGGCTAGAAGCCACTTCCCCACCTGGGCCTGAACAGATAAGAAGTCTGGATCTGGCCAGACCTTTAGCTGATGAGGGTCTCCAGGCAGAAGCCATTATATGGACAGAGGAATACAGCTATTGACAAACTGTGGCTCCCTAAAAGAGGAAGTTAGAGGAATAAACCCCTTAACCTCTTCTCCTCCTAGAAATCAATCTCTTTTCCCTTTGTTCCATTGGCCTAATCCAATGAGAGCTCAGCTGAGTCAGCCTGTCAGGGAACAAAACCAGGTAGACGGGGTTAAAGAGTGAGTATGGAAGCACCAATGGGAAATATCCAGCTCATTTATGTGCCTTTATATATAACAGTCTTGTCTTTGACATTAAATTGTATGAATTCAGGACTTTATAAGTGTAAGAAACAAGGATATCATCTGATTGTCCACAACAAGAAGGCTTGCTGGGCTTCCATTTCCCACTGCCTTATTGCAAGGATTTCGGCAGGTGGAGACATGAATAAATCCTTATTGCCGACTGATAAATCCTAATGGAAAGCAAGACCAGATTATTGCACTTGTCTTCCAGAAATAACAGTTTATTTCCTCTTCCTGGCTCTTAGAATTGTTCCTCATCATGATTTATTCACAATGTATAATATTAATTACTACACAAATTATAAATTTAACATATACACATGTTATGCATATACAGTACAAACATTTATATGTGTGTATTTCCATAATTTTAAATATACCGGGCTCTTTGTTATGTGTTTCGCATAAACTTACTCATTTAAAGTTCAACAAGCTGGGATACTGAGTCTCATCATCATTTACATAGAAGAATCCTAAAGCTTAGAGAAAGTAAGCGAATACCAAGAGTTCACATATTAAGGAAAAGTTGGAAGCTAGAATGCAAATTACAAGAATCTCAAAGTGTCTCACTCTTAATGACAAAGTTTTCCTGCCTACAATCGCTGAATTACATAGAGGAAAGTACCCTTACACATTTTGTTTGTGTAATGTCGAGTAATGTACTATTACACATTGTGTTTGTGAAAAACAAACAAACACTGTTCTTCCCATGATAATCTTAACAAAGTCACTCTCTTTCTGAAGCGCCTTCATGATCAAAAGATTGAGGTGATTTTTTAACCATCACTTGACATCACGTAATTTTATGGTCTGAACACTCCATATTGGGCAGAGGGGGATAAACTAAATCACTGGAAGACAAATGTGGATTTAGACACATATTCCTGAAGAAACAGAAAGGGAAAGATTTTCTCCACACAGTATTTGTCAACTGCTATGAAATCCTGTATTTCCACTAACTCAGGGAAACTTTAAGAAACAGTTGGGGCAAATACAGAAAAGAAGTGTTCAGGAGAAGAAAACTACATATTGAAGAATCTATTGTTCTTCTTTCAGGGCATACAACAAAAATTTAAGCTAATATCGTGCTGCATTTTAAAGATCCTAAGTAATACAAGCCTATTTTTACAATTTGCACATTTTATGCATTCTTGGAAGAAACTTCATTCACACTGCACATGCTCACAGCCTGTACTCTTGGAACTAACTGGCAAGTGTGAATTTGTAAGTCTGTCTGAAAGAACTGTGTCCCTGTGTACATATCCAACTGTTTTGATTTTTTAAAATTTATTTCTGTTTTTACTTTTCCAGGTATCTAATGTGAGAGCTAACCAACAACCTTCAGAGAAAAAGCCTTTCACTGAAGGAAATTCACATTGTAAATATGTGACAACGAAGACAAGCAAGCAAACTGAGTGATTTTAAAATATAAGTTGTGGATTCTTTTTAGGACCTGCTGCCCAATAAGTCAATTAAGATTGTGGAGAATATAAGCGTTTTGGAAGGCACCACATCCCCAAATAAAAAAGATGAGAATCATAGCAACATTTGGCTACTCTCGCATTGTGGATACAGTAAATAGAGCAGGAGTCACAAAAATTTTAATTAGTTCTTGCTTTTAATCTTAATTGCTTAATAAATGCCATATATGTGAAAGCACATAAAGCTAATTCATATTTTTAAAAAATGCATTTGCTATAAACTAGGCGGAAAATTCAAATATATATATATATAATTAGAGATGGGGTTTCACCATGTTGCCCAGGTTGGTCTTGAACTCCTGGCCTCAAGTGATCTTCCTGCCTTGGCCCCTCAAAGTGAGCCACCATGTTCAGCCTGTAGTCTCTATTATGTTGAAGAACTATCTAAAGACAAACAAAGTAGCTTAGTTTGTTAAACTAGACATTTATTTCTTAAACATGTCTTATTTGTAAAAAGAAAGAAAATAAAAAAGGAAGAAAGGGAAGTGAAGAAAATAAAAGAAAGAAAAGAAAAGAATATGAGAGGGTATCACTCTAATAGGGAGGGCCCAAGTGAACCTCAGTAGTTCCTAGCATAGAAAAATAGGTGCTTCTGCCTGAGTTTCTCGAAGTTGATATTCTTCAAAAGCTTCTCACTTCCCACTAATGAGCACACAACTTTTCTGTAAGATTCAAGTGCGGTTTATTTTCTTCCAGAAACAAAAGTAAAGCTGTCTATGATCATTTAATACATTCTTTTTTTCTTTATCTTCTGCTCTCCAAGAAATTTTTTAAAACTATATATCATGAATACTTGGAAAGTCTCAAAATTTTATAATAAAAACGCCAAGTGTTAACTATAGTGAACTAATTATTGCTAGTTAATATATACAATTTGACATGAAGGGATAGTGAAAAATACATATAAAAATCAATAATCACAGAACTCTAGGTAATCTAGCAATCATTTTATAATGAGAAAACTAAAAATAAAGTGATTTACGCAAAGCCACACCTTTAGACTTCAACTTTAAAATTTAGCCCAAATCATAAAGTAGAAAGTGGGGGAAAAATCCTCTATATTTAGAAAGAGAGAAAGAAAGCAAATAATTTCAATGAACCAATCAGATGTTTTAATAATATTCAAACTGATGTTTATTTTCTTGAAATAGCTGCAGGGAAACCACTTGGGCTGGAAATATTAAGGCATAACAATTTAAAAGGAAGAACTGCAGAATCACTTGTATCTACACCTATATGTATATTTCACAAATGTCAATTTTAAAGGTTACATTTCTCTAATTTTTATGAGTGAACTACAGGTTACTTAATATAAGTTTTAAATTATATCAGGTATTTTGTATGTCAATTTTATTTATTTGTACATACCTAGATCTAAAGCTGACACACATTTCAAGAATTATTATTATTCCTTTATATATTTTAGATATATTAATCTATATCAAATTTCTACTTGAGATATCAAATTCCATAGTTTGTGCTATGTGTCTGTGCTTTGAATAACTGGGCTATACAAAGAAATGCAGAGAAAGAAGGACATATGTTTCAAACAGTATTTATATGACGTGGCTCATAATTCAATGTACCATTAGAGGAAATAATCTACAAACATTTGGTACATTTTAAGCCAGGAAAGCAGAACTCTGACAGTGAAATTAAACTGTGTCTTTGAAAAGAAAGGTTTAAATGTACAGAGGATATTTCTTTATCTCTGATGAGCCTAACCAGTATAACTTGTATTCCCAAGTCAATTTCAATCATGACATTAGGTAGTATACTACGTTAAATATTACAGTAAAGCTATATCATAATGATTCTCATCTTCCTGCAGTCACCAAAAAAGGAAATCAAAGATATGAGATACTTAGGCTCAAAAACCTATGCAAATGGTTTCTCAAAGAACCACAGAGGCCATTTCCTTTTTGACAGTTGAAATATATATGAGTAAAATGAAGAATCAATTTAAACAGTTACATTCCATAATATTTTTCAGATCCTTTGTCTATCAATTTAGATACACAAACACAATTTGTGTGTTTCAATAAAGTCAAAAGGTAGTTTCTATGAAAAAAATTAGACATTAATAAACTGTGTTATCTCTGTGTTTCTGTGATGTCTAGAGCTGTAGAACCTGGACACTATTAATGAAATTCAGACTGAGTTGACTGTTTTTATCAGTGTTTAAAAATCCAATTCTTCTTAGATTTACTAAACCAGAAAATTTTTATAATGAAAGTTTTGTAAATTGCTGTACCATTCCATTGAGAATTTTATTAGAGATCAATGAAAAGTTAAGTTTAAAGATAAATACATATATCTACATAAACATACATAAACTCCCCATAAAATATTGAAAAACAACACTACTTCCAACATTAGAGGAAAACATACTTTTATGACAAAATACTTTTTTATAAAATGGTAGGTGACATAATTCTTCAATCAAATGCTGAGATTAGAAAGAAAAATATAATTTCCTGTATTTAGCCTTGAGCACTTTGATGTGAAGCAAGAAAGAAAAACCAACAGTAAAATTACTATACATGTCATTATGCCAATAGGAAGGTACTCAAATAAAATGTATGCTATAGAAACTGGTATTTTAATCTATGTGTAGTTTCGCTTATAAACATAGACATCTGAAAAAGTTCCTTTCACAAAGCTTCTGTTGACACAGATTCTTTACTGACTCTCCCACTGTTTCATACCATATTTCATGCAGACATATTTCCTCTCTTTTTCTCAAATAACTTGATATTCTTCCTGGTTGTTTTAATACTTGTCTGGAAAGCTACTTAGCATTGCTTGGTTTTTGCTTCCAAATTAGCCTATCAGGACTAAAGGAAAGAGAAGCTTATTAGATTATATAATAGGATTAATAAAGACCAATTGCCTTATTTCGCACTCACTTATTAGTTTAACTAGATCAGGGACACCTTTGCTGTCAGTGATTAAATTTTTGTATTAGTGAATTTTCATTTCTAAATCTCAAACATTTCAAAAATAGTCCTTTGTAATAATTGACCACTTGCATGTTTTTCTAAAAGGAAATCAAATAAAACAACTCTCATTTAGCACGTACGAACATTTTGGCATAAAAAAGTCAAACAATTTAACCAAGGATACAGAAAAATGGAAGAATAGGAAATTATATCCAGTTATTCTCATGTCCAGTCATAATAAAAACTTGCAAAGTTATTTAGGATACGTCTATGCACACAAAATAATAATATGGAGTTTTACTACACGAACTGTTAACTTTCATCCCATTAAGTCCTGGATCAAATCTAAACTTCTGTAACTCTCTGTGTAATTCCATAAAAGGTGATCGTATTCATTGTCTCAGCTTTCCCAGCTGGAAAGCTGAAAGACAGCCATTTTTGAAGTTTCCCTCAAGCTCTCAAATTCTGTTAACCAGCGACTGGTTTGCATTTAGAAACTAGCCAAGTGACCACACTGGCCTTACTCCAGTCACTTTTGGCAACAGCATGTCAGCACAACATTGGCAGAATTCAGACATGCTGTTGAATCCAAACAACATTAAAACAATGGCAACCAGAAAAAATTAAACAGCCAATTTGAGTTCATACACAAAACTATAACCCTATCAGAAAAAAAGAACAGCGCATGTCTGCCTATGCAGCTGAGAGGGAACTTTGGTTATCATCAAGTTCTATTGAAATAAAAAGATGTAAAGTCCTTAAAAAAAATTCAAAACTAAACACTAAGTTAGCTCACTGTTAATGTAAAACATCTTTCAGAAAAGAATTCTAGTTTGATATTTTAAAATAAAAATTAAATAACAATTTTTTTAATTTGTAAAATTTAAGGGGTACAAGTGCAGTTTTGTTACATGAGTATATTGCTAATGGTGAAGTCTGGGCTTTTAATGTAACCATCACCAAAATCGTGCACATTGTACTCATTAAGTGATTTCTAAGCCCTCACCCCCCTCCCAACCTCCTCCCATTTGAGTTTCCAATAACTATTATTTTAAGCTCTATGTCCATGTGTACACATTATTTGGCTCCCACTAATAAGTGAGAACATGTGGTACTGTTTCTGAGCTGTTTCACTTAAGGTAATGGCCTATAGCTCCATCCATGTTGCTGCAAAAGACATGATTTGATTATTTTGAAAGGTGAATAGTATTCTATTGTATCTCCACGCCACATTTTCTTTATCCAGCCATCTGTTGATGGGCATTTAGGTTGATTCCATCTTTGCCACTGTGAATAGTGCTGCGATAAACATACCAAATGCAGGTAACTTTTTGATATAATGATTTCCTCTGCATATATAACCACTAGTGGGATTGCTGGGTTAAATGGTAGTTCTATTTTTAGTTATTTGCGAACCCTCCATACTGTTTTTCATAGAGGCTGTACTAATTTACATTTCCCACCAACAATGTAAAAGTGTTTCCTTTTCTTTACAGCCTCACCGATCTCTGTCATTTTTTGTCTTTTTTTTTTTTTTTTTTTTGGAGGCGGGGTCTCGCTCTGTCGCCCAGGCTGGGGTGCAGTGGCCGGATCTCAGCTCATTGCAAGCTCCGCCTCCCGGGTTTATGCCATTCTCCTGTCTCAGCCTCCCGAGTAGCTGGGACTACAGGCACCCACCACCTCGCCCGGCTAGTTTTTTGTATTTCTTAGTAGAGACGGGGTTTCACCGTGTTAGCCAGGATGGTCTCGATCTTCTGACCTCGTGATCCGCCCGTCTAGGCCTCCCAAAGTGCTGGGATTACAGGCTTGAGCCACCGCGCCCGGCCTGTCTTTTTAATAATAGCCAGTCTTACTGGTGTATGATGATTTTTCCACAAACTGTCACAATAGTAGAAAATCAATGTTTCAAATTATTTTGAATGCAGTTACATTCTAATATGTAGTCACAGTAGATTAACAACGTAAGATTAATATTTTACCTCAAATTACCAAAAATATCAAAAATCTTTATTTCGGCTATGAAGTCTTGATCACTATAATCCAAATGATCAGACAATTTTTATTTGTTTCAAAATATTATTTGTTGTTAGGAATATAATACAGAAATATTTTTAAAGTTATAAATTTAATCACAGTTCCACTATCAATAATACGCCACACAACATAAATGAGTCTTTCTCCTTTGTTTCTCCCAATTTCCACCCTCAACCTTCATACTTACACAAATTTAATGTCATCATTTAACAAACAAGGAAGATAATTTCACAGATAAAAATGATTCCAAATCTATTTTAAAAAATAATATGTGTTAATATTAAATTCTATTTTGACTTGACAGATGAGAAACAAAATTACTCTGAGCCTACATTTTAAAATATATATTTGTAGTGTAGTTTTTATTTAAAATGATTTCTCAGTTTTAAGTGATAAATAATAATATTTCTGGATCCCTATATATTATAAATATGGTTCAGATATTTCCTCTAGGAAAATGTTGGCATTCAGAATTTGGAGGAAGTACAGCTCTCAACAGATATGATAACGACAAACTAAAAATAAGTCTATAATAGAATTATGACTCATCACACTCAAAAGGTGGTATCTAGAACTATTTGAAATCTTGAAATGACATATAAAAACAAAGCAAAAAACCTTCTTGGCTTTTTTGTGGTGGTCTACAGCACAGACTTAGTACAGAAAAAGCAAAAATTAAAAAAATATATCTAGAGTTGAGATATATCAGACCTGTTTTCAAACCTTATGTCTTGTGATTTTGACTCACCATAATGAAATACAATTATACATTCATTTTTAAAAATACTTTTTGTAGGAAATTTGCATTTTCAGTGGATCAAGTCTACTTTGTGTGGTGTTATTTCTTTAAAAGTAAGTTTCTGGAGTGAGTTAGCATAGCTTTTAGTTGATATTTTATTTACTACTTGTACAATCACAGGCAAGTCCCTGAATCTCTGGAAGCATCAGTTTTCTCAGTTGTAACAGGGGTTTATAATACATCCAAAGGATTGTTCAGACCATTAGTGGGATAATGTCTTTAAACCACATGCAGTGAATAAATATTGTTTATATCTAAATTTTTATTGAAACACATTGCTCTTAATATCTTTAATTATTTCAAGTTATATACACAAATGAAAATTAGGTTATGTGAGTTGTTCATCTTTTCCGGACAATTCTGTAAGCAAAGTAAAGATGTTATTGGTATCTGTCTGGCCAGATTTTCAATATTGTGAAGATGCAGGCTGTGGCATTACTGATAATTCAAATAGAACAAAATACAAGGAACTGTGACTACTCAGAAAGTTTATCTAATGTGGTGGAAGGATCCCTGAGGTGGAAGTTCAGACCAGATATGTCTTTACACTGAATGGGCAGTATCTATTGAATTAGCACTTAAAATATTTCAGCTTTGGCCTTCCAGATAAAACAATGGGAATGTGAATTGTATAATTGCTGAGATAATCTGGTGTAGCTTTGAAATTGGGTGGTTTGTAAGATAGTAGTAAAATTATTATTTGTTGCAGACTTTCCATGAATCAAACAGCATGCACTTTATGTATATTTCCTTATTTAATTTCATTAATTTAAAGCTATTACTGAATACCTACTAAGTGCTAGCCCCTTACTCTTTAGAATGATGAGGTTCAGCAGTGAAAAAGCAAACAGAATTCCTGCCTTCGTAATTCCTATATTGTAGTAGCCAAGACAGACACAACTTAAATAAAATGTAAGCAACATTATTTGGTGATCAGTACTTCATAGAAAAAAAATGTATATGGTTAAAAAAAAAAAAAAAAAAAAGATTTCCGGAGGTTGAGGGATTGCAATTTTAAATAGATTGGGTCAGGGAATACTTTCCTGAAAAGAAGATATTGGAGCAAAGCCTTGATGTAGACGAGGGAATGAGCCATATGGATATGTAGGCGAAAAGCCTTCCAAGTGGCAGAAGCAATAATGCAAAGATCCTGGGAGGGAGGGATCCTGAGATGGAGCTCCTAGAATCATGGAGCCTGAGGGGACAGTCACGGCAAATAAGGTCAACTGCTACAAGAGATCAGATTGTGTAGGGCTTTTGATCTCTGTGTTTACACTGAGTAAGGTAGAAAGTCATCATGTTTAAAATCATCAGATGATTTTAAACAATGAAATAATGCAATCCTACATAAATACATATAGGTATGCATATATGTATGTATTTGTGTCAGATTACAAGTATATGTTATACATACACATGCACACAGATATATTATATATACATACATACAGGATCACTCTGGCTGTTGTGTTGAAAATACACTAAAGAGAGACAAAATTTGAAGCAGGAAGGCCAGTTAGGATGCTTTCAGTTTAACTCAGGAGAAAGATAGTGGATTTCAGGACTGAAATGTAGGGTATAAGAGAGAGATGAGCAGAAGAGCTACATTTGTGGGTCCTAGTGAAAAAATAAAAATGATGTAGGATCCCTTGTTCAAATTTCAATACAAATTTAGGAATTTCAATACAGTGATAGTGGAGCAATAAACCAAGCACAGAACTTTTCTGAGTGTGAAGCCCTGGAAAGAATTTGACAATGACTTTAAGTTTTTTACCTGAATGGAGTGACAGAGCTGCCACTAACTCATATAAGAAAAAGTGTAGGAGTGGAAGGTTTGAGGCTCAGGAAAAGGTCAGGAATTGCAAATATCAACATTTAGGATATGTCTTGTAGACTTCATGTATCTTTACCTTTAAGAACACACAAGTCATTACCGACCTCTACAGAAAACTTTGGTGGACAGAGTGATAGGAGGCAGGGCACGGGGGAGACTCTCGTAATTTTGAGGAAGAATGGAATGAGAGATTAGCCTCAGCAAGTACATAGCCATCTCAAGAATTTA
Organism: Rhinopithecus roxellana; assembly: GCF_007565055.1. NCBI lineage: Eukaryota > Metazoa > Chordata > Mammalia > Primates > Cercopithecidae > Rhinopithecus > Rhinopithecus roxellana. Next base: position 3,655,420 of record NC_044553.1, read on the forward strand.
GCTGAGAAAGAAAGAAATGGAGATTGGCATTAAGGAGAAAATAGAATAAAGAAGATATGTTTAAGAGGAAGAAATAATTGCATCCTCCTAATAATTATTTGAAGTTGGCATTGTTTTTCTTATTTTATGAAGTATAAGTAACTTGCCCTAGATCACAGAACTAGTAAGTTGCATTAGTATGTAACTACAAATTATTTTGGTTAAAGTACCCACTTTGAGGCACTACATTAGATTAATTACTTAGAGTCTTAGAATCTTAGGGTTTGAGGAAAGAGCTTTTACATTAATAATGCAGTAAGATCTCAGCTTAAATTTCACCTCCCTCAAAGAAAAGTAGGCCCCCTCAAGATCTCCAACATATCACATGGTATGCTTCTTTAATAGTACTCAAAAAATGTAGTTATTACATTTATTTATTTTTTTATTTACTTATTTAGTTTCTCGAGTGTAAATGAGTTCAGGGATCTTTTTTGATCTGTTCATCATTTTTTCCACAGTACCCAACACAGTGCTCATTGTAGTATGTGTTCAATGTATGCTTGATAAATATCTGTTGAATGAATGACTGCCATTCTTCCATTTCTCCTTTTCACATTCATACCAATGTGCAAAACATAAATATGTATCTGTACTTGCCTTCTTGGACATTGTTACATCTTGCCAACAACAAAACTACAAATATTCATTAGTTATCTTTTCAAATCTGATTCCACTTACATTTCAACCCTAATACTAACTATAAATGTAATTTACATTAAATTATAGTGATACTGTTTTTACATAAATTGTATTCTTTACTCAGTTTCTCATAGAAATTACCAATGAGATAAAGTAGTAAATTCAAGGAAGGTAAAATCTGTACGTATGTTAAAAATTCTCTATGTTCAAAATTGTTTGTAGACAATGACAGCTTCAGTAACAGCACAGCTACAAGAGGTGATGTGGGTGTCACTGACAGATCAAAGGCCTAGGATTAAGAGAAAAGTGGGCACCACCTTGCCTTATTGGCTATTCTTCTTTCTGAGAAATGTTGATACAAATCTGTTTATAAATTAAAGCTCCCATCTATCTGACTAATTTGGCAAGAACAAGGCTTTTGTGTCAATTGAATTAAAAGAGAAAAAAATAGAAAAATGCAGATATAAAGTAAAGAATGAGAAAGAGGAGAGGCACTTTAAAATTTCTCAGATATAAATACTACTAGAGACTGACAGCACAGCGATGTTTTTTAGAAATAGAGCTGTAAAAATAAAATCAAAAGAAATCAGACATTTGATAAAGCAGGAGAAAGAGACAATAAAAAGAAAACAGGGGAACAAGTTGCTCAGATAATGGCTATTAATAATTTTTACCCTTAGTTTCATAATGTATGATATGATATTAAGCATTTAGAATTATACAATATTCAATATCACATGATCAGACTGTGTACATTAATGTATGTTTATATTAGAGGAAACATCAAGAAGAAAAACATGTCACACCTGCATTGCCCACTTGGTTTAGTGTAAGCTAGTCTATAAATACCCCTGATTTTGAAAATATCTTGTTTCCCATGATAGGTTGTTTTGAATTACACGCACACCAGAACACCGCACTGTAGTTGCTACTACCTAGTCTGATTTTCCCTTTGAGAGTTTTTAAATAATTGTACAGTTCAGGACAGCGATTTTTTTCTGAAAGTATCTAAAAATAATCTGTATGTTTACTTTATTCTTTCAACTCATCTAGGTGAGACAAGCCTGGTTTTCAATAGCTGTTATACCCTAATTGTGTATTTGTTCTTTTTAATCAGCATGCCATCAAACTAGATCACGAGGATTACAGCGAATGAGATTTCATTGTATTTGCTATGGTCTGCTTTAAACAGCTTGTCATGTTTATGGAAATCATTTTACTGTCTAGATAGGATATATTAAATATGTAGCTTCTGGGGAACTCTATTATGCCATTAGAGAGAAGAAACATGATGCTAAAAACACAAGAGGTCTATCTGGATAGACTACATATCTTGCTAGTATCATGGGCTATAATGACCTCATATATACATAAGAAATATATAGACAGATGTTTATTTTTGAGAGATGTGAATATTAGTCTCTTTTAAAAGGCATATTATCAACCCAGTTGTATGTTCGGATTTATAACCAAAGGCAGAGTCCACATAATACATAAATAAGCACTTCTAGGAAAATAGTTGTTCAAGTAGGTTGGTGAACAGTGGTAGCCATTTTAGTCAATCCATCAAGCTAAGAATTCTGTGAAGATGTAGTCATAGGTCCATGCACACCTCAACATTCTACTCACAACACAACAATTGCTTTCTTTGGAAATAAAAGTTATCTATAGATTCAAATAAGGCTATTTCACAGAAGCACTGTAATTCAAAAGGCATGTTTTTGAGTTATGAGATATTATGATTCATCTCTTCAACTCTGAAATATTTGCAAGTATGTCAAACCCAGTAGTGAATATTTTCACTCCCAAAACTTGGCATTAAGCAACATTAAGGATACATATTGTTGTTCATATGATGTACGGTCCTTTCTAACTGGCTCACAAAATTCTAATTTATCACAGTACAATTAGCCATTACCTTCATTAGGAGATGTTCATTTTGAAATTTTCTATGGGCCTATTAAGTATTTAGAAAGAAAAAAATCTGTCTGTGTTATACTGATTGAAATGAATCACTAATAATAAATTTGTATCTTTTACAGGGAGTCTATTTAAAATGGACTATCATGTGATCATTTATAATCATTTACTCTTCGAAGTCCAAGGGTGTGTGTGTCATATTTAGGGGTATAAAAGAATGAGGGAACTGGCATTAGTATTTAGAAAATGAAACACTATTTTTTGCATAGCTTAGTTTAATATTAATTTTTTGTTTGCAATTACAAATAATACAAAAAAGAGATTTTATGTTTCTCAAGAAAAGAGAATATAATTAATAAAAGTTTAAAAATAGTATTCTGTAAATTATACTGCTATAGTTTGGATATGGTTGGTCCGACCCCTCCAAATCTCAAGTTGGAATTTAATCCCCAGTGTGGTGATATTGGTCAGTGAGATCTAGTGGGATGTGTTTGAGTCATGGGGGCAGATTCCCTCATGAATGACTTGGTGTCTCCCTGGAGGTAATGAGTGAGTTCTTGCTCTGTGTGCTTGTGAAATCTGGTTGTTATAATAAAGAGAACCAGGCATCACCTCCAACTTTCTCTTGCTTCCTCTCTCACCATGTGATCGCTGCACATGCTGGCTCCCCTTCTTCTTTCACCATGAATGGAAACAGCCTGAAGCCCTCACCAGATGCAATTGATGGCACCATGTTTCTTGTACAGCTTGCAGAACAATGAGCCAAATAAACCTCTTTACTTTCTGAATTACAGAGCCTTAGGGATTCCTGTATAGCAACACAAACCGACTAAGACATACAACTTATAAATTTCATAACAGAAAGCATGATTTCTGTGGCTTACATTTACATAAGCATATGTATATATACATTATATAATCACGAGTTTGTATCCACACAGGTGTTTTCCCTAGTAATGCCAGTCCTATTCTGAATTTTCAACAAATTGAGACTTACATAGTCTCAAAAAATAATAATAAAATTTATCAAATATGTATGCTCTAAAGATAGATATATGAGTAAGAAATTGCTTTTGATCTTAGACTCATGTTAGAATTAGAAGAAAAAAGAAAAAATAGTATTGCGGTGCTGTGGGCTGCCTATTCAGAGAGGCCTTCCAGAGACAATCTTGATAATCATAATTTAGGGGTCCTCAGTTTCACAGGTAATCATTTAATTTTATCAGCACAACCAGAAATCACAGCAGGATATACTCAATTGGAATGATTCTGGCTAGCTAAACTCTCAAGACATCCATGCATAAACCAACTTATAAATAGAATTCCTACTTGTCAATTTATAATGAGAAATAGAAGTGCCAAACAAACCAAACATCCTTTATCACTGTGGTCCTTCCCAGTCAGTAAACCAAAATGAAAAATAAAAAATCGCCAAAATACTAATTTTTACTCATGATTTCAGGATCCAGGGTAATTATATAGAAGACATCAATAACGAGTGCCATCTAGTCATCCTACTCTGGAGAATCTATCTCAATCACAGAGATATAATTTCCAGATGGGTCTCTGATACTGGTGGCACTGTCACTTGTTAGTGCCAAAACCCAACCAACAATTCATTTCAAAATTGTCTTATAAAAAATTCTTACTGACCTCTTAGGGTTTGTGAATGTAGCCTTTTATGAGACAGAGTAACAGGAGCATCAGTAAAGAGTTTGCTGCCATTTCTTAATGCAATAGCATGGCAGATGTCAACTAAGGTTCTCTTTTCTCATAAATCTGGACTCAGTTTTCAACTCATTCTCAGACCAGGCAATCACTACACGTTTATTATAATTGACATTTTATTTTTATTTATTTATTTATTTATTATTATTATTATTATTATTTTTTTTTTTTGAGACGGAGTCTCGCTCTGCCGCCCAGGCTGGAGTGCAGTGGCCGGATCTCAGCTCACTGCAAGCTCCGCCTCCCGGGTTTACGCCATTCTCCTGCCTCAGCCTCCCAAGTAGCTGGGACTACAGGCGCCCGCCACGTCGCCTGGCTATATAATTGACATTTTAAATGAAATTTGTTTATCTCAGAGTTAGAATTAAGTTTCAGTCATATTATATATTCAAACACTCAAGATCCAATGTCATAAAATTCATCCCACTTTGTTATGCTGTTTCTGTGATTTTAGACCCAACATTTAGAGAATATTGATTCAGGTGGGTTGCTTGTACTGATAATTAATCCCACCCTCTATATTTAATTTCCTATAATTTCATTCTCAATGGAGGCCTTATCTTCACATTTTAACGGCAGCTTGTTGTTGCTTTCTATGTAAGAAACTGCATTCAGTTTTATCTGCTATCTTGTAATGTGGCTAACTTACATTTCCATAAGCTAACTTACATTTCCCTCCACATTGATCTTACTCTAAACAGTCCTTTCAAGGAACATTGCAGTTAGTAACATGCAAAGAAACAGCTGAATTTCACATAATAGTGTTGGTTGGGAAACTATTTCTTAAGAAAATGCAGGTGAAACAGTATTTGCCATAACAAAATCCAAGGATTCTGGACTTCTTGATGCAATGGCATGTGGCCAAATAAGCCGATTTTACATATGTCATAGAGTGAAGTGACTAAACCTAGATCACTCTTTTCAACACTGATGACAATAAAGTGTAAAATGAAAACTATTTAAAGTGTAAGAAATATCTGCTCTTTGGTACATAATTTCTTAATTTGGAGTAAATTCTAAGTCCAGGTTTTGTTCTTTAATGCAAAAATAAAACAAATACACTCAGCTGTTCAAGAAAATCTGAAAAGAGGAAGTTACTTCAATGCAAATAATATTTTCTTTGATAATACATATTTGACTAAGACAAATCCATCTTAAAGTTTAAAATGATCTCTGTAAGTTCTAATGTTTCTTGGAAGAAAAGTGTTACATGCTTTCCTTTCCCTAAAAGTAATTGAGATATTTTTGTGCAGTTATCTGTGTTATTTTGGGGGCAGCTATTTGCAAAAGACAGAGGGCTAAAGTGGAGAAAACAGCAGCATGGTTCTGCGGGTAAGGGTGTGACTAGAACCGGAACGTGGCTTCTTTCTTCTTTTATTTCAAGACAGAGTCTCTCTCTGTGGCCTAGGTTGGAGTGCAGTGGTCTGATTTTAGCTCACTGCAACCTCTGGCCTCCCAGGTTCAAGCAATTCTCCTGCCTCAGCCTCCCAAGTAGCTGGGATTACAGGCCAGCGCCACCGGGCCTGGCTAATTTTTGTATTTTTAGTAGAGACAGGTGTACCATATTGGCCAGGCTGATCTCAAATTCCTGCCCTGAAGTGATCCGCCTGCCTCAACTTCCCAAATTGTTGCGATTACAGGCATGAGCCACTGTGCCCAGCTTGGCTTATTTCAATTCATAAGCTAGGCCTGTGAGTTCCTACGTCGGGATTTTATTTATTTAGACTTGCTAATAGTTACTGAAAATTTATGCCCAGCACAGACAAAATGTGTGTATGTGTGTGTGTGTGTGTGTGTGTGTAAACATACATGTTTATATAACATATATACGCATGTTTATATAACATATATACAATATGTGTGTATATATATCTTCTTCAATTTCTATATGAAATGAACAATAATTATTCCCATTCTACAGATGAGAAAACAGAGTTTCATAGCTAGTGAATAGTGGAGCTGAGATTCAAACCTTAGTATCTCTTATTTCACAACCCACGTTCTTATATTCTTTACTACCTTCCACCTAAAAACCTAGACCTAGGAAAATGTACTCCTTTCAGAATATTGTTTTCTTATATCTGTGGAAGCAGTAGATAGCTTTCTCTGATAGGAGTAGAAAATGCAGCTATATATTTTACTAAGAAGAATTCCAGCACAGCATAGAAAAAATGTGTAGTCTTGTGAAGATATTGACCCGGGAAAACAGAGAAATGTTTTTCAGGTAGGCCTACAGTCTGGAGAATGGATGCTCAATTGAGGGTATTCTTAGAGGAGATAAATTGTCCTAAATTTAGGCTGACAAGCCACTTAAAAAAGTAGCAGCAAATTCTTCTGCATGTTGTACTTCTATGAAACAAAGAAAGCTTCCTTAAACGCTTAAAGGATAGGTTCTGTGTTGGGCGGGGGGGGGGAAGAGGAAAAGAACCCATTTCGTACTTGGGATAAATTAGGGAAAACCATACCTTCTGAAGTCACAGTAGTGGGAGAAAGGAAAGGCAGCCTTGCCTGGCAGAATGCTACGTCAGGGGAGTCAGCCACAGAGTGGGAGAAGCAGGCAGCACTACCGTGAGTCTGCGGCAGATCCCAAGGGTTTCACACCTAAACATGGAAGCCTCACCTTGAATAACCAGATGCTGGAGGTACACAATAATTAATGAAACAGCTGAGGGTGCTTTGAGGACTCATTTCCACTTATCCTTCTGGTACAGTCTCAAGCTATTAAAAGGAATGGTGATCTCTTTTTTTTTTTTTTTTTTTCAGGAACGATTATCGAATTCTGGGCATTGTATTACATCAGGAAGGCAATGTGAACTAAGTTCTAAGTAGTAATGAGATGCTGTGAGTCTATTATGAACTGAATACTCCCACAGCTCAAAGGAGGACAGAAAGTAGTGTGAAAAGCCTAACTTTGAACCAAACATAAATATATGTCTGTGTTCTTTGTATCATGTCACTACATTTCACTTACCAGTCTTATGTATAGGCAGCCATTCCATTTTTCCATTATTTTTGTCCATTATTTTTCCTTAATGGTTTCCACGATGGCTTCTTTTTAGCTTTATCTTCAGTTGATATAGCATAATTAACTGCCACAGAGTAAAAATAGTTTCTCTAACAAAAAGGAAGACCCAAAGGAACAAAGATGCCATTTTCATTAATTATCTAAATAAAATGGCATGAAGCTACAAAAGGAAAGTTATTTATCTCCTTAAAAAGTTTTCATTTAGTTAGTTATAATTTCATATTGCTTTGTTAATTGATTTCTTAAAGCTTTCCCTAGTGCTCTAGGTGTTTTTTTTTCTTGTGTATTCAAACATACACAATTATATGAGCTCTATCATTTTAAAATGCATTAAAAAAGAAAACAGTTAAGGTAATATGCATTAATTCAGAAAAAAAATAGCCATATGTCCCTGAAAACCAACAAAGCTATTCACTATTCAATTCAACAATGGAATCGACTACTTTAAGGCTCACTGATTTATCTTACCTCTTGGAAAAGAGTGTGCACCTCTGCACATCTAGAAATAACTGAACTGTCATTCTTGCGCCTCTGAGTGAAAACAGCTGATCACTGTTTAACCACACAATCACTCTCAACTACTCAATTGTTTCCCTCATTTTCTTTACAATTTCCTTCTGCCTTCTTTATCCTTGGCATTTACCAAAAACATTTCTTTTGAGGGTGAAGAGATTAATTTATTTCCTAAATAGGAAAGAATCTTTAGTTTTGGCATGTGCGTAAGTCAAATATTTTTAACAATGCCATGTTGTCAGGACAAATGTTTTGCCTCTCATCCTGTTGTTAAAGACTGGCCAGGGTGGGGCCTATTGACGTTCCTTTGTATGAAAACCTGCCTTCCAGAATTCACAAGCAAACAGTTTTGGTGTAATATTTTGCCAGGCAAACCAGAGTCAATTATTAAAATAGTTGATTCTTCCCTTAAACACTAGTTTGCTGTCCCAGAAAGATTATTATTTAAGAATGTGAGCTTCTCAAACTTTTTACAAGATGTATGATGGCCAATAACAATAAGACATAAATAGAGTTTGGTATTTGGGTAGGTTCTAAATAAAGAGAAATATAACAAATCTCTGTTGTTATTTTCTTTTTTTTTTTAATGTGTTTGTTTGCTTGTTTGTTTTGGTTTTGGTATACTGCTCCCTTGGCTCCATGAAAGAAGATATTCATTAATTAATATCTGTGGATAGAATATTAATATTTATTAACCTATATAAAACTGTTTTAATTTTGTTTGTTTCTTTTTTCGCATGTAAATGATGATGAGCTACATGCAAAAAAAAAAAAAAAAATACTTTCCCAAGAGCTGGCGAAATAGTATAATTTAACATTTTTATCATATTATCATAAAATTGCAACTTAATATGAGACTACAGATGGGTGTCTATATGTCAGTGAGAGAATGTGTGTGTGTGTGTGTCTGTGTGCTTATGAAATACACAAAATCAATGAATTGGTAATCATTATTTAATAACAAGTTCTAAAAAAACTTACAGGAGAGACATAGAAATGAAAGTAGAAATGTTTGGGCATATTTGATCTTAATATTCAAACCAAATGTTTTGTGAATGAAAATGAAAAATAAATGTCTACATTTTTTTTCTCACACTTCTCTCCTTAGGGAATATACTACCTCTTCCAGGAGAGTTCAAAACCAACAAAACAAGGAAGCAAACCCCATTTAATATTTATTTTTAGCCAGGACTTGGCAAAACCAGATGCCAGGAGTAGTTCTACAGTTCTGAATACTAAATGTTCAACAGATGGCTCTCCTTCGATTTTATCCAATCTGGAAATGCCCCAACAGGAAACAAAGATGGTCTTCAGCCTGTCCCCCTTTATAATAAAATATACTTCCCACACATGCTATAAATAGGAAGGTAAGAATTACAATCTGGTTCTATAAAATAATGAAAGTTAAAGGACTGTACCAATATTCTTTATGCAAATAAATATCTCCCCAAACAAGTTTTCATATCCATTTGCAAGTGAAGTATCAAGAGAATAAAAGATGCAAAAAAAAAAAAAAAAAAAACTCAAAGATGTTTTTAAATTCCCACTTTTAGCAATTTCTGGGTGATAACTTTCAACTATCTAGTGCCTGTACAATTTGAAAATGTATATCCATACCCCAACCCCTACTTCCAACTCTCAAAAAAAGCTGCTTGGTTAGACAATAAAACCACAGAAAACTGACAATTTCCACAGCATGAGGATTTCTCCACTGTAAGACTGAAGATGAATCACAATGAAGTTAAAGAATGGTCATAAATTAGCTAACCCAAATACTAGACATTTCATATTCATAGAAGTGTAGTGTGTGTTTACTGTTTTCATTATAAACACAAATACATTTGTGGATAGTATCTAAGTGAGTTGAATCAAAAGTAGCTCTTTTCAAACAGTCAAGCTTTTTTAGCTAAAAAAGTTGATCTCATAGAAGTAAAAAGTAGAACAGAGGATACTAAAGGTTGGGAAGGGGAGAGGGAAAGGAGGAATGGGGAGAGATTTCTTAAAGGATGCAAAAATTACAGACAGGAGAAATGCATTCTAGTGGTCTATTCCACTGTAATATGATTATAGTTAAAAATATACTATATATTTTCAAATAGCTAAAAGGATGATATTGACTGTTCCCAACACAAAGAAATGATGAATGTATGAGATGATGAAAATGCTAATTATCCTGATCTGATCACTATTAGGTGTATTCAGACCACTATGTGCCCCATAAAAACGTACAATTATTATGTCAATTTGAAAACTAAAAATTAAACATGTAAAAACAAAAAAATTGTATGCTAACATAAATTAAAGAACAGCTTTAACATAGCAAACATCCAATAAGCAGTAACTACTGTTCTTGTTTTATTATTAGTTGTAATCTGCTAGGCATCATATAATCTTGTGTCTGATGAAAAAACATATGCAAATTTTACATTTTAGCACTTTAAAATTTTAGCCAGTGTGGGACAGAAAAAGCAAAACTGAACCAGAGGTTAGAGGTTATCCTAATTACATTTTAAAAAATCCTTTTCTTTCTGACCTTGGACAAATCCCAAACTTTCTATTTCAGTTCTTTCATGCATAAAACAATAGTCCTTCCTACTCAGAGAGTTGTTTTAGTATTGCATAACATGTTTGTGAAAATACTTTACATATTAGGTATTAAAATTCCCTCCAACTGGAGTAAATATTCTTAATTATAGTTTTCTTATGGCACACATCCTATTTGTATTAATTCATTCAAGAAACATTTATTTAGCATTTATTGTGCCTGCCACTATTCCAAGTACTGGGAATACAATGACAGACAACACTGATATGATTTCTGCCCTTGCAAAGCATATAATCCATGAACAATATAATTCATGGCAGATAGGGATAGAAAAGCAGGCAATTACAAAGCAGTAAGAGTTTAGATGGTGAAGTATACAGAGTAGGAGCAGTTCAGTAGGTCTTTTTAAGAAAGGCTGAGAAAAACTTGGTACCTATCTGAAAATGGAAAGATGAGACTAATGGAAGGAAAACTGGGATCGGGGAGTGCACCACAAACACAACCACTGTGTTTAAGGAAGTGAAACTCTTGCATGGCTGGTTCTAAAGTATATAAAAAAAGGATTGAGAAATGATCAGACATAAGTAGGGGACCCACTAAACAGAGCACTGCAGCCACATCACAAAGTCTGAACTTTGTTTTATGAACAGTGAATTTTCAGCAGGTAAGTGACATGGCCAGATTTTCATTTTTAAAAGTCATTCTAAAAGCAATCACACATAATGGGTTCAATAGGGAAGAACGTGTTAAGAATGGACTAAGAATGGGCACCTTGACAAGACTGAGGCAATAATGCCAGTATTTGAGAGTGGTACATACTCAAGAAAAAGGTAGAAAACATGGCAATAAGAATGGATAAAGGTGATAAATGTAACATATGTTTTGATGGTAGAATTTTAAAAAGGTGGCATTTTATTTGCTTGTGAGTAATAACGGGCATAAAGGAATGGAAAGAATTGGTAAGTAGCCGGGCGCGGTGGCTCAAGCCTGTAATCCCAGCACTTTGGGAGGCCGAGACGGGCGGATCACGAGGTCAGGAGATCGAGACCATCCTGGCTAACACGGTGAAACCCCGTCTCTACTAAAAATACAAAAACTAGCCAGGCGAGGTGGCGGGCACCTGTAGTCCCAGCTACTCGGGAGGCTGAGGCAGGAGAATGGCGTAAACCCGGGAGGCGGAGCTTGCAGTGAGCTGAGATCTGGCCACTGCACTCCAGTCCGGGGCGACAGAGCGAGACTCCGTCTCAAAAAAAAAAAAAAAAAAAAAAAAAAAAGAATTGGTAAGTAGTCTAATAGACAAGATGACTCTAACACATCTGTCTCGAACTTCCAGGTGGTTGCTATTGTCATTCGCTGTGCTAGAGAAGACAAGAGGAAATACGGGTTTTGGAAAATGTGCGTTCGAATTTCAACATGTTAAGTTTGAAATGTCTGTAGTACTGTGACATGAAACACAGGATAGAGATATGGAATGGAGACAAAGATTTGGGAATCAGCAGCATGCAGTGGAAATTAGTCATGGGGATTTTGACAATTCAAAGGAAGTGCAGGAAGCAGCAGAAGAAAGTGTGAAGGACATCATTATGATGTTCAATACATAAAAATGGACAGATTCCACAAAAATGACTGACATGAAATGACCTGACATATTGGTATATAATGGGAAAAGCGCAATGCTGTAAGAGCCAAAATTTAAGGAAATGTTCAATAACATCAAATGCTAGGAAAAGGTCAAGTAAAATCAGAATTGAGAAAGGTTCCTAGGAAGAAGACAAGAGTGAAGTTTTAGATGGAGAAGGTCAACTGAATTCACAGATGAGAAAATAAAGCTAGGAGTATAAACTTTTTCATAAGAAGCCTGTCTGTAAAGAGAAAAGTTTAGCTGCAGTAGCTGGAGGAATACTTAGAATTGAAGAAAATAATTAAATAATTGCATTGTGCTCGCTCTCTCTCTCTCCCTCTCTCTCTCTCTCTCTCTCTCTCTCTCTCTGTGTGTGTGTGTGTGTGTGTGTGTGTGTGTGTGCTTCAGATAGGAAAATCCTTTTTTTTTTTTTTTTTTTTTGAGACGGAGTCTCGCTCTGTCGCCCAGGCTGGAGTGCAGTGGCCGGATCTCAGCTCACTGCAAACTCCGCCTCCCGGGTTTACGCCATTCTCCTGCCTCAGCCTCCTGAGTAGCTGGGACTACAGGCGCCCGCCACCACGCCCGGCTAGTTTTTTTTTTTTTTTTTTTTTTGTATTTTTTTTTTAGTAGAGACGGGGTTTCACCATGTTAGCCAGGATGGTCTCAATCTCCCGACCTCGTGATCCGCCCGTCTCGGCCTCCCAAAGTGCCAGGATTACAGGCTTGAGACACCGCGCCCGGCCTTTTTTTTTTTTTTTTTTTTTTTTTTTTTTTTTTTTTTTTTTTTAAGATACAGTCTCACTCTGTAGCCTAGGCTGGAGTGCACTGGTGTGATCTCACTGCAACCCCTGCCTCCCAGGTTCAAGTGATTCTCGTGCCTCAGGCTCCAGAGTAGCTGGGATTACAGGTGTGCGACACCATGCCAAGCTAATTTTTGTATTTCTACTAGAGATGGAGTTTTGCCATGTTGGCCATGCTGGTCTAGAACTCCTGACTTCAGGTGATCCATCCACCTCAGCCTCCCAAAATGCTGGGATTATAGGCGTGAGCTACTACATTGGGCCCTTAACATATTTAAATGCTCATTGTAAATTACTGAGAATTAGAAATTAAATATAATTGATTGAGAGAGGGACAGTTTCTTGAGAAGGCAAAAAGGGATGAAATCCTTTGCACATTGGAAGGATTTGACTTAGAAAGGAACAGAACACCTCCTTAACTGTAGCAGAAAGAGCCAGAGACAGAGATGGAGACAGAGAGACAAAGGCAGAGTGGAAAAAAATGAGTGCAGAAGCAAAAATCTTTGTAGAACTGGTGGCAAGAACTTAAGAAAATTTTATTTGGGTGACTTCTGTTAATCTAAAAGTGACTGCTGAATTTTTGAGTAGAAGAGGGAGCTAGTTTGCAAGGGGAGAAAAGTTTTATTTTAAAAGATCTCCCAATAATAGAGAATTACTGAGAAACATGAAATATTTTCTATGTACTGAGAATCCAGTGGAGATTGAAAAGATAGAGAAAATAAACTTATAGTGAAATCAATCTTTTTGCTTATTTGGCCTTCTTTGGCAGTGTACAGAATTTGTGGTGTAGGAGTAAAGAAAACAAACAGTTGAATTGATACAAATATTGACAAGCAACTGTAACAGAGAGACAAAAGGGAACTGGAATTGAAAGTATTCCCTAGAGCCTACTTGAAGTGATGAACAAAGAAATATAACATGATAGGCAGACAAGTGCTAACAGAAAAGGCCTGTCAGAGGGCAGTAAAGTTTACCGATACTGGATTGCCCTAGACGTGAGTCCAAAGGCCTTTTCGTTTCTTAAATGTTTAACCTGGGATGAATCCATTTAAAGAAATTAAACGGGTTTAGCCTCTTCAGGTAACAGTTATGTGCTTATCATATAATAAATACTCAACAAATGATAACCATCATTATTCCTATTGACAAAGTCAAATTTTTATAGTTAAGATAGAATGTTTAATAGAAACCACATAATTAATATCTGGTTGATATAAGCTTCCCTACCTACAAAATTATATGTGACTTTTCAAAGCAACTGTACTATCTCCTTAAAATAATGAACTTTTCTTGCTTTGGCACAAAAATATTTTTAGGAGCATGTTAGTATTTTCATTTTCATTTTAAATTTTCTTTGAAAATATTTATTTTTTAAAAGATAACATGAATTATGTTTTCAAAAACAAAGTATCTTACTTTCTAATAATATATTCTGAAACGTTTAGAGATAAAAAGCAATCGATACTAGAGTCAGTCTTTTGTGTTCTTCCCTGAGCTCCAAATTAACTGCTGACCTTTCCAGGTCCATTCTCTCTTCTTCTCATTCTTGTACCCCCAGAAGGTTGATCCTTAAAGTCATGAATTAACCTGGCCCTCCTTTGCCCGCTGCCTTCCACTTGGCTCCCACCAGTGAGAGTCACTGGCAGGAGATGAGAGGGCAAGAGCTATCACATCAGATACATCCATTTCTCGAAGGCAGGACCTGCCCTGGCTTAAGCTTCATTTCAGGAAATAGGACAGGGACCTTATAACCCTGAAGTCAGCACATGGCTGACTGTGTCCATTTAGATCTCTGTATATTGCTTGGAATTAGATTCCCAATTATGCTCCGACAATGTTCTGGAAATCTTTTTGTTAACTTTACTACTCCCCCAGGACAGAATCTGCCTTCTTTTAAACAATCACCTGTAACTAGCCCATCTTTATACCATGATCTGCAACTGTATTGTGTGTAAGTTCACCCAAGGGTGCTAGTGCATTTCCTGGCCCAGTGGAAAAGTAAGAGTTCTATATGCTGCTCTCAGCATAGAGTGGAGTAATATTAAAGTAAAATAATACAGGGCATTTTCAAGGGGGGAGAACTGTCCAGTTAGGCTAAAGTATAGACAGGGATATGGAAATAGCAGGTAGAAAGATTAGGACTCTAAGTGGGATCCAAAACATTGGGGGAATATCTGAATTATACTGTTACACAGTTAAACATAAATGCTGTATATTAAATTCTAAATATACAAAATACAGCATGTTCAAAGTGAATTAATCATTTTTATAACAGACATCGTGTGTGTGTGTGTGTGTGTGTGCACGCGCGTGTGTGCGTTGGCGCGTAAGACAATATAAATAATTGAAGCCTTCATTCAAAAAACTTTTGAAAGAATTTCTAAAATCTGGAATCCCACTGGGAGAATGTGTCTTAGAGGTAGAGACACGTAACCCTAGCATTTTAATAAATTTCCACTTCAACAGCTCTCAAGTACCTAAGTGATTTTGGTAGCTGGATCCAGGGAGCATGAAGAGATTTCAATAGAAAGTTTAAATAAAAGACAAGGGAATTCTGAGTGTAATGGGAAAAGGATAGTCAAAGGAAGAAGAGTGGTGGCCTGTGCAGGCGGATTTCTATTATATGATCAAGTATTTTTGTTATTTATTGATTTATTTATTTTGAGATGGAGTCTCACTGCAACGCCCAGGCTGGAGTGCAATGGCACAATCTTGGCTCACTGCAACCTCAGCTTCCTGGATTCAAACGATTCTCCTGCCTTAGCCTCCCAAGCAGCTGGGACTATAGGCCAGTGCCACCAGGCCCGGCTAATTTTGGTATTTTTAGCAGAGATGGGGTTTCACCATGTTAGCCAGGCTGGTCTCGCACTCCTGACCTCAAGTGATCTGCCTGCCTGAGCCTCCCAAAGTGCTGGGATTACAGGCATGAGCCACTGCACCAGGGCTGATAAAATCTTCTTGAATTTCATGATGGACACCAAACTGACAGCTATGAAAAAATCAATCATTATAACTATATTTTTATCCTTTACCCCTTAGCAAAGTGTAAACTCAAGGGCAAGGATTCAACACCTTTAAGATTATAACTATGCTTGGTTAAGGCTCAATAAACACTTGCTAAATGAGATATAGAGTCTGAAAATCATCTGCCTGGACTCTTAGACTTTAATGAGTTTCTTGTATATCCATTATTCCATCTTATTTACTGAAAAGATCTGCATCAATTATGTATCTCATCGTAAGTTTCATGTTAATACTTAAGAAAATAAGCCAATCATCCTTTTAATTATTATGAATTGCTGATAGACATAGAGAAGAAATGGTTTCACAGATGATTTCAGAGAAACCAGAAAAAGTACTTCAAATACTTGAAGTTACAAATCATAATTAGGAAAGCTTCATCATATCTTCAGCAGAATTTCATTCTAGGACTTATAGATGTTATACGCTCTCTAAATTAAAAAAGATACACATACACAGACACACACATACATATGCATATATAATTCCATGAGACTTATCATGAAAGGACCTTTTAAGAAAGAAAGAAATTGGTTTCCTATTCTATCCTGAGTCCTGAGTTTTGGTTTCCTCTTATGTAAAGTAAGCAAAAGGAGTTATCAGGATTCACTGAAATAACATTTATAAAATACCTGACACATGATTATTTCAAAAAAATGCAATTTGTTCTTGACCATGACACCCATCAGCCTCAGTAACTTACCTGGGCTGTACTGCAGCAAGGCTTCACAGACAGTCCCCATTACTTCAGTCAAACCCAAATTTCTTCCTCATCTGTTACCTATTTCAGCATAATTCTTCATAAAAACACACGTGCTCTCCCTGCTGATCGTGTCCGGCTAACCTCGCAAACCCCAACCCCTTCTACAAAACAACTCCTTTCCTTCCTAGGCATGGTTAGGTACTTCCACTTTTGGATACCTAGTTTTACCATCCTGACTAAACCATTAAATAAACTCACAAAAACAAACCTAGCTAACTCTCTTTTGGACTCAGCCCACCTGAACTCAGGTGAAATAAACAGCTTTATTGCTCACACAAAGCCTATTTGGTGGTCTCTTCATGTGGACGCGCATGACATTTGGTGCTGAAGACCCAGACAGGAGGATTCCTTTGGGAGACTGGTCGCTGTCCTTACCCTCACTCCCTGAGGAGATGCACTAAGACCTCAGGTCCTCAGACCAACCAGCCCAAGGAACATCTCGCCAATTTCAAATTGGGTAAGCTGTCTTTTCACTCTCTTCTCCAGCCTCTCTCGCTACCCTTCAATCTCCCTGTCGTTCCAATTTCAGTTCTTTTTCAACTGTCTAGTAGAGACAAAGGAGACACATTTAATCCGTGGACCCAAAACTGTGGCACCAGTCATGGACTCAGGAAGACAGTCTTCACTTGGTGTTTAATCACTGCAGGGACACCTGCCTGATTATTCACCCATATTCCCTTGGTGTCTGATCACTGCAGGGATGCCTGCCTTGGTCATTCAACCACATTCCCTTGGTGGCAAGTCAATTGTGGGGATGCCTGCTTTGGCTGCTCACCCACATTGCAGCTCAGGGCTGCTCACCACCCCCTTTCTCTTTGTCTCTACCCTCTCTTTTCTCTGAGCTTGCCTCCTTCACTATGGGCAACCTTCCACCCTCCATACCTCCTTCTTCTCCCTTGGCCTGTGTTCTCAAGAAGTTAAAACCTCTTCAACTCACACATGACCTAAAACCTAAATGCCTTATTTTCTTCTGCAATACTGCTTGACCCCAATACAACATCGACAATGGTTCCAAATAGCCAGAAAAGAGCACTTTCGATTTCTCCACCCTACAAGATCTAGATAATTCTTGTCGTAAAATGGGCAAATGGTCTGAGGTGCCTGACATGCAGGTATTCTTTTACATTTCGGTCCCTTCTTAATCTCTGTTCCCAATGTGACTCGTCCCAAATCTTTCTTCTTTCTTTCCTGTCTGTTCCTTCAGTCTCCACCCAAGATCTGAGTCCTGTGAATCCTCCTTTTCTACAGACCTATCTAACTCTCCCCTGCTCCCCAGGCTGCTCCTCACCAGGCCAAGCCAGGTCCCAATTCTTCCTCAGCTTCCGCTCCCCCACAAGGCATCATGGACAGCCCCCGTTACTTCAGTCAAGCCCAAATTTCTTCCTCATCCATTACCTATCTTGGCATAATTCTTCGTGAAAACACACTTGCTCTCTTTGCTGAATGTGTCTGGCTCATCTCCCAAACCCCAACCCCTTCTATAAAACAACTCCTTTCTTTCCTAGGCATGGTTAGGTACTTCCGTCTTTGGATACCTAGTTTTACCATCCTGACTAAACCATGATATAAACACACAAGAGCAAACCTAGCTGACTCTCTTTTTGGACTCAGCCCACCTGCACCCACGTGATTAAAAAGCTTTATTGCTCACACAAAGCCTGTTTAGTGGTCTCTTCACATGGATGTGCCTGACAGTTCTTACATTTACTATGGCTTTCTCACCTAATCTCATTTTTTCCTCACAAGATTATTTTGAGAAAAAACATGGCATAATGTTTGCAAAAGCTTTTTGTAAATCATAAGTTACTAAACAGATATCAATGAGTATTTGCAGTAAAGTTACTACACTACTATTCCCTACATTTCAATGTCTCCCAATTTGTCATTAATCTTTTTTTGTGTTGATTATTTCAAGAGCATTGTTGGGGGGACATGCTTTACTTTACAATGCTTAATGCTTAGCGAATAGTCTGGAGGCCGGGCGCAGTGGCTCAAGCCTGTAATCCCAGCACTTTGGGAGGCCGAGACGGGTGGATCACGAGGTCAGGAGATCGAGACCATCCTGGCTAACACGGTGAAACCCCGTCTCTACTAAAAATACAAAAAACTAGCCGGGCGAGGTGGCGGCGCCTGTAGTCCCAGCTACTTCGGAGGCTGAGGCAGGAGAATGGTGTAAACCCAGGAGGCGGAGCTTGCAGTGAGCTGAGGTCCGGCCACTGCACTCCAGCCTGGGTGACAGAGCGAGACTCCGCCTCAAAAAAAAAAAAAAAAAGAATAGTCTGGAAATGCTGATGGCTGTTGTGATACTTCATTTCTTATCTTTTTGGCTTAAAAGAATTTAAATGAGACACACAGCAAAGGAGATGCAGCATAGAATAATTCACTGCAAAAGAAAAAGAGTATTTTGAAAGTTAGGTGCAGAATAGACAGTACACCCTGAAGCAGAGGATTCAGGGTGAGCTGCCTGTAAGGTGAGGCAACATTAATGATTGCTGGAGAAACTCTCTTTATGGGAGTTTTACATGATTATTCAAGAGGAGGTGGCAAGAGGTGTTACTAGTAAGCATGTTCTGGGTGGTCTTCTGGGTGCACATGCGCAGTAGCTGTACATGCTTGCTCATACGTGGCATGTTTCATTAGCATCTTAAATCTCTACCCAGGGGTGTGTCTTTTACTGTTACAACGAGCAAAAGGTCGGTTTGAGGAAAGGTGAAATGAAAAGGCATATGCTTTCTAGAAGGGAAAGTCCCTACTGAAGATAGCTTTGCTTGAATGAGCTCAATTACAATGAGAATGCTAAGGTTTATTATGTATGATGTATGGTCACTACAGTTGCTGCCTCCAGAAAACAGGATCATTTCTTTGACTACCTCTCCTGCCTTAGTAAGTCATGTGTTACAAGCTAGACTGTGTTCTCTCAAAATTTGTATGTTGAAGTCCTAATCCCTGTTTCCTCAAAATACAATCATATTTCGAGAAAATATCTTTTAGGAGGTGATTAACTTAAAATGAGATTGTAAGAAGGAGTCTTAATCCAATCTGCCTGGTGTCCTTATAAGAAGAAACAGAAAGCCTGAGTAGACCAATAACAACAAGAAAAAATAAACCATAGCAGTAAACAGCTTGCAACAAAGAAAAGTCCAGAACCAGAAAGCTGCATGGCTGAATTCTACCAAACATTTAAAGAACTAGAATCAATCCTTCGCAAACTCTTCCAAAGAACTGAAGAGGTGGGAATACTGTTTCCAAACTCATTTTACAAGCCCATCATTACCATGATACCAAAGCCAGACAAAAACACTACAAGAAAACTACACGCCAATATTACTAATGAATAAAGGTGCAAAAATCCTCAACAGAATACTAGCAAATTATTTTCAACTGCAAATTTAAAAGATCTTTCACCACAATTAAGTGGGATTTATCCCTGGGATACAAGGATGGTTCAACTTACCCAAATCAGTAACTGTGATTCACTACATTAATGGAATAAAGGACAAAAACTATATGATCATCTCAATAGATACAGAAAAAGCATTTGACAAAATTCAACATCCTATCATGAGAAAATTTCTCAACAAATTAGGTATAGAAGGAAAATTTCCTCACAGACCATTTATGAAAAGCCCACAGCTAACATCATAATCAATAGTGAATATTTGAAAATTTTTCTTCTAAGATTCAGTGCAAGACAAGGATGCCCATTCTCACCTCTTGTATTCAACATATAACCCATGTGGTCTGTGGGTTTTGGGGCACACACTGTGAAAAAGTACCTACCTGCAACCATTGCATATTGAGTTCATGTTGTTTCAAAAAGTTCCAGGAAGAAGCTCAGCCCCAGAACAACAAAAAACAGTCAGAACCAGAGATGCCTGATTTGGAGATGAACTTTGGCAAATTCTCACCACCAACCATGCTAAAAACCCCACCCTGGGAGGAATTTATTGTCAATTTTTATACACATGACATATGAAAAAGCAAGATCAGCAACTGTGCCTGTGCTGCCGCTGCTCCACCTCTACATGCAATGACTCTGATAACCAGCCTCATGAAAGGCTCTTTTCACCTCTCTTCGGGGAGACACTGCTTTGAGAACTATCCGCAACATTTCCTTTACTTGTTGCAAATAATGAAACCCCTTGTTAAATCCACCCTGGTTGTGGTCATTAGACTGACACCCAAGCAATCAAACAAACCTTGTCTTTGGCTGGTTGGTGCCCTAGGGGACTGAGAGACATATCCCTTGTGGTCAATGGTAATCCAGATCTGGCTAACAAACAGTGATATTAACTGTGAAGATCAATTTTTTTCCAAAAAGATGGGTTTAAGGTCTATAGATGTGTGTGGTGGGCGAGATATTTCCCAAAACCAGAAGGGACCCAAGTATGCCCAGAAACCCTCAACCTTGACAGGCTGGGACAATTTTAACTTAGGAGAATAGGCTCTTACTACCTGGGTACATTCTGGGTATATTTTCAGATATGTTTTTAAAAGAAGGGGCAGCTACTGTGCCTGATGCCTGGGTAGGTAGTTGGGCAGCACAGTTGGAGTTTGTGGGGAACACACAGGGCTGCATTAGGGCCCCACCAGCCCTCACATATCTGCTTATTTGTCTTTTACACATCAGAGAAGTAATGATCGCATATCAGCATAGCCAACACCTCATTACTTGAACACCTTGGGACCTATGATCAGCCCTGAACGAGGACACAAAGGTATCAGGAAGCCAACTTCTCTCCTGGAGAAAAGCCCATTAGGGTGCATTCGCTAACGCTGGAAGGTCTTTGAGTATTCCCCAATGACTGAAAAGCAGATGATTTTCTTCTGCAAAATAGCCTGGCTGCAGTGTGCCCTAGCCAGGAACCATGATGGAAGATCAGGTCATTTAATTACCATACCATTCTACAGCTAGATCTTTTCTGTAAGGGATAAGAGAAATGGGATGTGATACCCTATGTCCAGTGTTTTATGGCCCTGTACCAGAAGGGATCCTACAGATGTAGTGCAGGCTTTGCACTCTCTAGGTGGGACCAACCAAATCTCCCACTAAACTGCCAGAGAAAGTGCTCCCAATCCTAGAGAGCCCCATAGATGAGGAGGACTTTCTCAGCTCCATAAAGCTCAGGAACCAAGAGGACAGAGAGAGGAAGGCTGTCATCCCAACCACCTGGGCCTTCCCCACCTCTACAAGAAAAGTCACTTCCCCAACCAAAGTGTCGAGGACTTCCTATTTCCACTCCCAGCATCAATCCTCCTCTCCCAGTTAGCGCAACCCTGAGTGAAAACTCTTAGAAGCTAGGGGGCAGATGCTTCTCTTTTGACAGTTTCTGAATGGGGATGGACATTTAATCTGAGTGCATATGTCTTTTCTGCTCTTAACCATTAAGGCAACCTCAGTCTCCCAGTCCCCTCTAACGTGAAACTTGACCTGTACAAGCCAAGAGACTAGGTATACATCAAGAACTGAACGACTGGCCCCACCCTGGACCAGCTCAGCCTGCATGACAAGACCTGGCCAAATGCTTCTAGGTATTCATTCTTCCCTTAAACTTCAGAGAGTAACACCTTGGATTCATCACTCAAGAGAGAAGAAACCCCAGGAGCCCCAAGAGGACCCCTCCCCAGCATACACTTGTGAACCTGTCAAATTAGTTGGGATATCAAATTGGTTTTTAGAAGAAAAGGCTCATATAACTAAAATGTGCCCTTGCCATTCTCTCGACATACTAGGCATCTTCTCATCCTCGTAGGAACCCCTATACTTACTGCCCTCTTTCACTCTGTTAGGTCCTCAATTCGTGGTAAAGCCCTCCATACAACACCTTAAAATGAACCCCATCTTTTCCTTATGCTCTTGGGCCTCTTAGTTCCCATGGCCAGTGGTCTCTGGGAGGCCAGTGCAATAGTAAACTTCTCCCATGTTATAGCCGGTAGAGATAAATCTGTCTGAATGTTAAATATGCCATGCGTATTCCCAGACTCAGACAGGGTGGCCTGTTGCTTACCCTTTGCAGAGGAACATTAACATCACGGTGGAAAGAAGGGGATCCAAAATCCCGCCTGAACCTATCTCAGCATAAAGGGGCCCTTCCCCATCTGTGGGTTGTGTAGACCTCACCCCTAAGGGCAGTATCACCATGAAAATAGACCTCATTTATTTAAACTGTTCAGAAAAAGGAGAAAAACACCAAATGCATTCATAACAAGAAGGTAGTGGAGGCAAGTCTGACGTCTACCCCCCTTGCCTTTAACCTCACTAAACCTTGGTGTGCCCTCACAGACAGCTATGGGTACTCGATAGACCCTAACACCAAATGTCACAATCAATGTAAAATTTGGTAAGAGATAAACAACCCCCTGCATATTGGAGACTATCATATAGCACTCCTCCAGCTGCGGGAAGAGCTCCACTGGAAAAGTGAATCTTAGTGGAGATTTCACTTTTACTTAGCGGAGATTTATGGAGAACCCTTATCTTCTCAGTGTTATGAGACTACCTCTCCCCTTTGGGGTTCCTGATTACTTGATTGGTTAAACCGTTTCCTCCTCGCCACAATTTGCAGTGGATTACTCTATTGTAGATAATGTAATATACCTAGGACAGTGCACTGTGAGCCTACAGGGACTCATCTGGATAACAGTCCATAATGAAACCAACCACCATAATAGACCCAAAAGGACTGTTGGACTAATCTTGTCAGGCACCAGACTTGCTGTAGGGCTGGCTGCCCCTTGGGGGGTTTGCATGCCATGAGATCACCCTAAAAAAAGTCACCCTATCATCCAACACTTTGACAGCTAACACAGGGAGGCTCTCCAAAATGTGCATATTTCTCCAAATTCACTAGTCAGTTTAGGGTTGGACAATCAATTGGCCTTAAACTATTTACTAAAAGAACAGGGAGGGGTATGTGCAGTCATCAATACCTTCTGTTGCACATGGGTAAGCACCTCTGGGAAAACAGAGGTTAACATAAAATAAATATTCAGACACACAGAATGGCTGCATTCCTTCAACTAGAAGGGTAGCTCAAGCAACAAGGTTTGCAAGACAGTCAAGTCCACTACACCTCACCTCACTTGGGTTCTTCCTCTGTTGGGGATTCTAGTGACCATTGTTCCCCTGTTACTTTTTGGTCTTTGTATATTTAAAGTGATAGTAAACTCTGTGTCTTACAGACTTCAACAGCTTCATCTCTAGCTTGTATTACAACAAAAATATCAGCCCCTTTGAACAACTACAGGGGACCCCAACACTTATTTGAATTCAGTAGCCCAAGAGTTTCACTATTCTAACTTTAGGAGGACTCAATGGCCCTGGTCTACATGAAGTAGTTACAGAGCAATGACCTCCAGCTCTAAGAATGAGGAGCAGAATGTCTCAAGGGGGATTTGTAACCCATAGTCCCTGGGTTTTCTGGTACACACTGTGAAAAAAGTGCCTACTTGTAACTGTTGCACCTTGAGTTCTTGTTTCAAAAAGTTCCAGGAAGAAGCTCTGCCCCAGAAAACCAGTTGGATCCATATATGCCTGAATTGGAGATGAACTTTGGTGACCTCTTCTCATTAGTATACTAAAAACCTCACCCAGAGAGGTGTCTATTCACCATTTTCTATGCATAGATGTGGAAGTGTGATCCACATCTTGATGTGGAAGTGGAAGTAAAGGCTCCTGTGCTGCCTTTACTCCACGTCTACATGCAATGACTCAGCTAGTCAGTCTAATAAAAGCCCTGTTTTCACCTTTCTTTGGAGAGTCACTGCTTTGGGAACTTCCCTAGTGTTCTCTGTACTTGTTAAAAGTAATAAAATCCCCTTGTTAAACCTTTCTTGGTTGTGGTCATTAGCCTGTCACCTGGCAAGCAATCAAACTCACCCATTGTGCGGCTATCAAATATAGTACTGAAAGCACTAGCAAGAGCGATCAGATGGTGAAAAGAAATAAAGGGTATTCAAATTGGAAAATAAGTACAACTATCCCTATTTGCAGAAGACATGATCCTATACATAGAAAACCCTAAAGACAGCACCAAAACCTTAAGAATGAATTAATGAGTTCAGTCAAGTTGCAGGATGCAAAATCAACATACAAAAATCGTCTGCATGTCTTTACGTCAATAAAGACTTATGCAAAAAATAAGTCAAGAAAGCAATCCCATTTATGACAGCATTGGAAACAAAAATTAATACTTAGGAATAAATTCTTAAATAATAATACTTAGGAATAAATTTAATTAAGGAGTTGAAGAATCTGTACACTGAAAACTAAAACATTGGTGAAAGAAATTGGAGAAGACACAAATACGTGGGAAGATACTCCATGTTCACGGATTAGGAAAACTAATATTGTTAAAATGTCCATACTATACAAAGTGGTATACAGATTCAATGCAATCTCTAAGAAATTCCAATGGCATTTTTCACTTAAACAAACAAATGAAAATCTCTAAAATTTATAGGGAACCACAAAATACCTCAAGTAGCCAAAGCAATATTGATAAAGGAAAACAAAGTTGGAGACATCTTATGTCCTAATTTTAAATTATATTACTGGCCAGGAACGGTAGCTCACGCCTGTAATCCCAGCACTTTGGGAGGTCGAGGCAGGCGGATCACAAGGTCAGGAGATCGAGATTATTCTAGCCAACATGGTGAAACCCCATCTCTACTAAAAATACAAAAATTAGCTGGGCATGGTGGCATGCACCTGTAGTCTCAGCTACTCAGGAGGCTGAGGCAGGATAATCGCTTGAACCCGGGAGGTGAAGGTTGCAGTGAACCGAGATCACACCACTGCACTCCAACCTGGAGACAGAGCATGACTCTCTCTCAAAAACAAACAAGCAAGCAAACAAACAAACGAAAAACATTATATTATAAAGATGTAGTAACCAAAGCACTATTGTGCTGGCATAAAAACCAACACATAGACTAATGCAACTGAATAAAGGGCCCAGAAAGAAACTCAAGCATATATGGTTAACTAATTTTCAACAAGGGCACCAACAATGCACAATGAGGAAAGGATAGTTTCTGCAATGCTGTTGGGAAAACTGGATATCCACAAGCAAAAGAATGAATCTAAGACCTTTATCTTTCACCATACATTAAAAAAAAAGCTACTCTGGAGGCTGAGGCAGGAGAAACACTTGAACCCAGGAGGTGGAGGTTGCAGTGACCCAAGATTGTGCCGGTGCACTCCAGCCTGGGCCACAGAGCAAGACTCTGTCTCAAAAAAAAAAAAAAAAAAAAAGAAAAAGAAAAAGAAAAAGAAAACATGGAAGAAAAGTCTCTTGATACTGTCCGTAGCAATGGTTCTTTGGGTATCACACCAAAAGTTCATGCAACAAAAGCAAAAATAAACATGTAGGGCTACATCAAACTAAAAAGCTTCTGCACAGCAAAGGAGACAATAAAATAAAAACTCAACTTATAGATTAAGAAAAAAATATTTGTGAACCATACAGCTGATAAAGGGTTAATAACGAAAACATATAAGAAACTCACACAACTCAGTAGAAAAAATAAAACACAAATAACATGATTAAAAGATGTGCAAAGGGCCAGGCACAGTGGCTCATGCCTGTAATCCCAGCACTTTGGGAGGCTGAGGTGGGCGGATCACCTGAGGTTGGGAGTTCAAGACCAGCCCGACCAACATGGAGAAATCCCATCTCTACTAAAAATACAAAATTAGCCGGACCTGGTGGCGCATGCCTGTAGTCCCAGCTACTCGGGAGGCTGAGGCAGGAGAATTGCTTGAACCTGGGAGGTGGAGGTTGCAGTGAGCCAAGATTGTGCCATTGCACTCCAGCCTGGGCAACAGGAGCGAGACTCCGTCTCAATAAATAAATTAATTAATTAATTAATTTAATTAAATAAAAAATAGAAGTTTTGCAAAGAATCTGAAGAGACATTTCTCCAAGGACGACATAAAAATGGGCAACAGGTATATGAAAAGGTGCTTTCCCAATCAGGGAAATGCAAATTAAAACACCAATGAAATTTCACGTCTGTTAGGAATATTATCAAAAGACAAGATACAACAAGTGTTGGCAAGGGTTTCGAGAAAAGGAAACCTTTGTATACTGTTGGTGAGAATGAAAATTAGTGCATTCATTATGGAAAACAGTGTGGAGATTTTTCAAACTTGAAAAACAAAGTTTTCATTTGACCCAGCAATCTCTCTCTCTGTATACACCCAAAGGAAATGAAATCAGCACCTTGTAGAGATATCTGTGCTCCCATATTCACTGCAGCATTACTCACAAAAGCACAGAAATGAAAACAACTTAAGTTGTCAGGTGGATGAACCTGAAAGACATGAGGCTAAGTAAAACAAATCAGATACAGAAAGGAAAAGGTTGAATACATAAAAACAGAGTAACAAGTGGTTACCAGGGATGATGGGGGAAATGGGAAGATGTAGGTCAAAGGGTGCAAAGTTGTAGTTATGTGGGACTAATACATCTAGAGATCTAATGTACAACATAAAATCTATAGTCAATCATTGCATAATAAAAATTTGCTAGGAGAGTAGATTTTAGGTGCTCTCACCACACACAAAAAATTGTATAACAACTATGTGAATTAATATGTTAATTTGCTTGCCAGTAGTAATCATTTCACTATGTATATGTATTTCAAAACGTTATGTTGTACACTTTAAATATATATATATATATGGCAGTAGTAACTACAACACACACAAAAAATCCGGGTGCTTGAGTGTGCAGAGGCACACCAATGTGAAGAGTCATCAGGAGGGTGACCATCTGCAATCCAAGGAGAGAGGCCTCAGAAGAAACTAACCCTGCCAGCACCTTGCTCTTGGACTTCTAGCCCCAGAATGGTGAGAAAATAAATTTCTGTTGTTTAAGCCATCCAGTTTGTGGTATTTTATCGTGGCAGTTCTAGCAAACTACTATACCATGCCTAAATGTAGAGAAAACTCTAGGGTTATTTAAAACTCTTAGCGCTGTCTCTGATTTCAGGTTTTTGTTTTGTTTTGTTTTGTTTTGTTTTGTTTTGAAGTATGTTGCTTTCACTCCCAAATAACTAATTCTGCTTCTCTCCTGTGCCTTCAGATTTAAAGTATGATTATTATCCAGTGCTTTCTAATGGGCTTCAGAATGTGGGTTTCCTTAACCTTAAAAATAAGAGATTGGACCAGATGAGTTCTTGGACTGCTTACATAGGATTCCATTCTTGAATCCTTTGGTTTTGAACCGAGGACTCAGTTGTTTGGTTGATCATTGATCTGCATACCTGGGCAGTTTATGAGAAAGTTTTCACCAGAATATAGGAACATTAGAATAATATAAGGATATCAGAGTATGATTTTCAAAAAGCTGGAATTACCTAATTCGAAGCACTCTTCTTCAATCTGTGCTACTATCCTTCACTTCTATTTTGATTTTTGGGTAGTAAAATATGTCCTTTCTTTAAATGGAAATGATAGTGGATCTTGTTTTAACATTGTACTTTGCAAAATAGAAAGTACTTGTAACCTCCGATGAGACAGCATACATCTATTTGCATATATATCACTCTTCCATTTGATTTAGCAGTCCCAAATCTTGAACTAGAAGCTTGACTTGGGTTTCTATCCCAAGTGGCCTTGGATTTCATTCTTTCTCACTCAAATGAATTTGCATTACTTATTGAATCTCATAAAGGGAATACAGCCATCTTCATGGATTCTGAAGTACCTTTATTTTCCCTTTGTTTCAAAGAGGACTCCTTTCCACATACATATTAAAATGAAGTTGTAAATACTCAGACTCTAAAAATAATAAAAATCAAATAATTTTGAAGGTATTGAGTGTATATATGTACAGTAACACATCAATTTACTCAATTTTCAATTAACTGGGTTATCACTTATATAATGTTTATTGGCTTTAAAATGCATATATTTGCTATAAGTATTCTGCCAAATAAATGAAAATTTGAGATACTGATATTTTTTAATGTGCTTAATATTATCCAGCTATTTGCTGCTTTGGTTGCATTTACTTTTCTTTCTTTTGTGCCTTATATATATTTTCACTACATTGCATTTTTTTCTAAAAAGATTACTCTGAATATGTAAGATTATAAAATTATTAGGTAAAAATTAAAAGTCATTAGTTTCTATGTTTTCCCAATTATTTTGAAGAAATATTTCATCATATTTAACACAACATTTCAAATCTGGCTATGTTTTTATTAGTCTGATATTTTACTTGCTATTACTATACTCAAGATGGAAGCTTTCTCACCAGTTTTGACAATAGGTATTATTTTATTGTACTTATCCTGAATTACTTCAAAATAAATGCATCAAAAACTATCATATTAGTGTATTGAACACTGTCAGTAAAATTCCATTCTGAGGAGCACTTAGAACTAGAAATGCTTGATAGTTTTTATTTTGAATAGAATATCTGCATCCTTGATGCAAAAGCAATTAGTAAAGCTTTTGAAAATAGTCAGTAATTTGATCACAGTAACACAATTTTCTATCCTTGCAAAAGCAACCTCTTTTCTTTCCCTTATGGATAGCTGAAGATATTAATGTCTCTGTTTATCATCTTGGTAATGATATAAAAATCTAGTGAGGATGTTTTCCTTCACTTTTATATACCTTATTTTAATATATTTTATATATACTATCAGACTTCCTAACTTATTAAAAAATGCTTGACTATCTGGGTTGTATCAAATTATGTATTTATTTATTTGTTTATTTATTTATTTATTTAATTTATTTATTTCTATATTTATTTTCTGAGATGGAGTCTCGCTCTGTTATCAGGCTGAAGTGCAGTGGCATGATCTCAGCTCACTGCAACCTCTGCCTCCCGGGTTCAAGCAATTCTCCTGCCTCAGCCTCATGAGTAGCTGGGACTACAGGCGCACACCAACATACCCGGCTAATGTTTGTATTTTTGGTAGAGGTGGGGTTTCACCATGTTGGCCAGACTGCTCATGAACTCCAGACCTCAAGTGATTCCCGCACCTCAGCCTCCCAAAGTACCGAGATTACAGGAGTGAGCCACCACATCTGGCCTGTATCAAATTTACATACACACCAAATACTGACACTTATTTCAAACAGCTTCTGCTCATTGAATTATAATAAAAAGTCATACAGCATGGTAAATGGATTGGTAATCATTTGCGTTCTTTTGTAAACAAAAGCTAGAAGAAGAAAGAGATAAAGAGGGAGAGGAAGGAACAGGAGGATGAGAAAGTAAATAAGTAAGGAAGGGAAGAGAAGGCAGGAAGAAGGAAGGGAAGGAGGGAGAAAGGGGGGAAGAGAGAAAGAGAGAAAGAGAAAGCCAAAATAGATGAGTGCAAAGAGTATTTCTAGATAGCATCTAATTTACTCTAGAATGTATCTATTTAAATACATATTGCATGTCTAACATGTATACTTTACTTTGAATTTTTTAAAAATTTGAACTATATACCTTAAAGTGTTCATAAATGTATAGATAGTAACTGTTTAAGTAAAAATGAGCTTATTAAAAGTTACGTGTTAAAGGAAAAAAATACAACAACTTACGTGATTATAGATGAACCGCAAATAGAATCTGGACAGTCTCAAGTGTGGCTTCATGGTCTTTATTTCAGGTAATCATTGCAGTGATTTCCTCTGAGTTTATTGTTTCTACTTTTAATACTATGTATGAGTCATATCTAAAGGGTAAGTATATATGTAATGACTCAATACTGAATATGCTAATTTGTTAATCCAGAATTATATTAAATGATAGAGCACAGCTCTTCTGTTGAATGATAACCAAATAAGGACCAAATAAAGTCTTTTCTTTAAAGCAAATGCAGATATACTCACTTTGTTTTGTTGTTGCTATTTTAAATAAAAATTGTATATGTTTAAGAATAAACTAAAAAACAAAAGCAAATACAGATAGTTATAAGTGAGTGATGCTAATCTGCACTGTACAAATTTCCATTGAGGGAATTTGTCCTCCAGGAGTATATCCTCTTGATATTTTAAGTTGAAGCTTAGGGTTTATTTTCTCCCATAAACAACATGGGGAGAGTTGCCTGGTAAAGCCAAAATGGAGTTATTAGCAGTTTATAGGTAAAATAGAATTTCATGGTCTCATCTAAAATTGAATTACCCAATATAACATTGCCTTCATGATATAGTATGTATGAATTCCAAGAAACAATTTAAGTCAATTTGAAAAAAACCCATCTGTACAAAATAAAGTTCCTTTGGGGAAATTTGTAGTTGTTTTCTACACCCTTCAGTGGGATTGGGGAACTAAAGAGTTGCCCAAGCCTATTATCATATAAATCAAATAAAACTCAACACTTTCATCTCCATCCGCCTCTCAATAGTATATTATTTCTTAAAGACTTAAGATGGGGTTTGTTTTTCTTCCCTTTATGGATTAGAAGGAAGACATGCCTTTCTGAGCACAGCTGGAAAATGTGCATCTTGGTGGCCCACCCCTGCCTTTCCCTTCTGCTAAGGTTCACCCGTGGAAGCTGAAGCTTGCTGTATGCACAGCTGCTAAGGCGGAGATAACTCTGCCCATAGTAAATGAAGGGAGCTCTTCACTGCATAGAACACAAAGAGTTGATTGTACTGGGATGGGCAGAATTACTGCAGCTACACTGCTGGCAGCTCAACCCATTGCCATTCGTAAGCTGCTCAGTGCCCACGAGCAGTACTGGTGGACAGAAACCTAGGAAAGGCCTAGACATCTCAGAAACATTGTACAACATTTCTCAAACTGAGAAGGAAATAATATTCTCATTTTACTCTCCTTTTCTTCCCCCACATTAAGCAGTATGAGGCATTCAGGTGTTCTAGATAGTAAATGGTAACTAATTCTATTTCCAAGTAAAGGTGTGGCCAGAATATTTAGAGAGGAAATCCAGAAGGAAGGACATTAATACACAGTCTTAACCTTCTCTTTCGTGCATAACATACTGCTTCATTGGACTATTTAAATAATTTTTCCTCCTCCTTCTGTTTACAAATATTTATAGCTATGGTATGGCAACACATCCTCATTTGATGCCATGCCAAGGCATATTCATTCTTTTCATCTTTCCTCATAAATCAATACTTCTAACTCTTTCATCATTTCTGTGGCTTTTCTCGGAAGCTCTTTTAATTTATCTAAATCTTTTTTAGAGCTAAAGTGCCAAGAACTCAATCACAAAGACAATCTCAATAATCATGCATGAAGGGAAAAAGAAAAGGCGGAAAATCCTAGCTCCAAAGCACTTTTACAAGTCATACTACTAGTAACTGCAGTTCTGACTACAGGGTCTATTCTTCCCACAGGGCAAGGAGAATTCAACGGTTCTTTCACGTAGTTCAAACTTCTCCAGATTGAGGGCTTTGGACTTTTGGTGTTGGAGGGAGGTCAGGAAGACTACTGGAAGAGTGCTGAATTAGAGAGTCCCAAATGCCAATCCCCTCTTACATGATAGTGTCTTTTCTGCAGAAAGGGTAGGAAGAATTTTAAAATGTAAATACCCTAAGGACATATGGCTCTGATGTATTAGTCTGAAAAAAAAAAAAAAAAAAATCCAAGGAAAAGAGGGCTGTTCTAGAATTTCCTTAGAGAGTTGATGATTCTTTCTAGTCCTTTTGGGATGAGCCAGGGTGAACTGAGTCTCTTTTCTATGATCTCTATTAGCAAGAGCCAGAATAAAAGCCAAATAAGGATTCCTACTTAATTACTTTCTTCACCCTTCACCTGGCTACTTTTACCAGGAGGTTATAGTTTAGTAAGTGCTCTACGTACCACTCAATAAAATGGACAATACAACCTCTTCATCTGTTACAAAAAATAATGTACTATATTTTTAAAGTATATACTATTTACATTTTGTCTTCTGGCTCTTTATTATTAATCAGTACAGATTGAGTACAGTTTTTGTTCATTATTGTTATTATTATTTGCCTTTTTTCAAGTGAATACATTATTTCATTAGAAGCACTTAAAATATTACATGTACTTCAAGTCATATAACAGTACTTATCTCTAAGCAGATTTAAATTCCTTAAAGATTATGTTTGATACTCTGTTTTACTAAAAGTTAGATATAATGCAATTACTTTTAGTTTGACTTTGGCCTACTAGTTTTGCATACAACAAAAAAATAGAATTTGTATGTGAAAATAAAAATGAGTAGAAACCTTAATCTATGTTGTTAGAACTGTTACAAATAAATGTGTCCATAGACTAATCATCTGTCATCAAGTAAAAGACTGACAGTAGTGAATAAAATGAGTTTATTAGCCAACTACTGTTAACATTGGCAGAGTAATGCAAATATAACTGAGCTATCTTAATTGTTCTTTATTTTATAGTTAACAGTTAAAATACACAGGGATTAAGTAATCCATTAACTCTTATGAGTAATTTCACAGAAAGTTGTATTCTTTGTCTTTGCAAAAGCAACCATCCATCTTGTTTCAGGGTAGGATAATTTTCTGGAATTTTCAAAACAATTTAAATCTTTCGTATAGATTGCTATCTCTAAAAATGTTTGTCTTTGGCTGTACCAAAAAAGAGTATGAAACCAATTAAGAGTTCATGTAACCAAAATGCTCAAAAAAGACTAATGTTTAACCAACCCTTCAATAGCATCCAGGAAATATCTTTAAACTCATAATTTGTCTCTATTTACATATAAAATAATAATAAATTTGATGTTAGAACTACCAAAAATACTGTTTCGCAGGTAACCAAATGCCAGTTTTCTAGTTTGGAGTAACACCATCACAAAATAAAAGTACAGAATGATAGGCCACACACTACAAGAGACTTCTATGGGCGAGCCATTCTAAAAACTGTGCTACTCTTTTTCTTCCACAATTTGCTAAAATCAAAACAAATCTCAGCTATGCAAGAGCAATTACCGACATATGTTTCTTGACCTCCTACCTCCCTTCTGAAATTCAGTTTTCTCTGCTTTAGTTAATTCCCTTACTTGACTAATACCTCTTTTGGCCTTTCTCCAAACCTTACTTCAGGTGACTCTAAATAAGATTGTTTATTACTAAAGCAATGTTCTTCGTGTCTATCTGGGGAAGTAAAAATATATCTTTCCAAAGGTAAAGTGTTCTTGAAGTATAAATTTTATTATTTTTCTCTAAAAATATCAAAGTAAAGTACCCTATGTTAGCCACACACTTTCCAAAAAGAAAGATATGGCCAGGTGCGGTGGCTCACGCCTGTAATCCCAACACCTTGGGAAGCCAAGGAGAGTGGATCACCTGAGGTCAGGAGTTTGAGACCAGCCTGGCCAACATGGTGAAACCCTGTCTATACTAAAAATACAAAAAAATTAGCCGGGAGTGGTGGCTCATGCCTGTAATCCCAGCTACTCAGGAGGCTGAGGCAGGAGAATCGCTTGAACCTGGGAGTTGGAGGTTCCAGTGAGCTGAGACCACACCATTGCACTCCAGCCTGGGCAAAAAGAACCAAACTCTGTCAAAAAAGAAAAAAAAAAGAAAGGAAGGAAGGAAGGAAGGAAGGAAGGAAGGAAGGAAGGAAGGAAGGAAGGAAGGAAGGAAGGAAGGAAGGAAGGGAAGTTGTGCTACATTAGTCTGGAACTGAAATAAATAAATGGTTGTATAGACCCAGTAAACATTAACTTTAACAAAATATATTTACAAATTAAATATTTCTACTACCATCTAGATTAGACAGAGAATAGAATTGAATAATCATACAGTGTAATAAAATTGGATCACTTTTGGAAGCCTGTAGTTGAAAGCAAGAGAGAGTTAAAATTCTGCCTTAGTCTTGTGCTTGCAAGGTTATACTTTGCGGGGGCAAGAGCATGAAATACTGCTAGTCGATGGCAATTTTATGTCACTCGTTATTAGGATCTAAGATATATAATTCCATTTATTGTATCTCATTTTCATAAATAGTATCTAAATGACACCATCTATTCTAAAGAATACCATCACATTTTATATTTATTCAGGTTTTACATTGTCATTAGTGTAAAGCTTTGAGTTCAGAATTAAAGAGTTTTACTAGAAAGTGCATGATTAGAGAGTTCATATAATAATAACATATGCTTGGAGAAAAGTCATGCGAACTTGCTTTCTGACTTTAAAAAATGTAACCTAAATTTATACCTCAAAAAATTAGGAAGTGACTTCCACCATTTGTATGCCATACATGCACTCCTGAATACATTGTATGAATTTTAAATAATACTTATTACTTCTTTTCTAGATTATAAGCATAATAATATAAAATGCAGAACAATTTTGACACTACAAAAATTTTAAAAATAAATGTAAAAATTAATGAATAATAACATTATTAGAGAAAAACACCACTATACAATCCGGAGTTTTATGCCTGGATATGTATCTATTTACACAGGTAGATTGAAAACATACTGGATATATAGTTTTGCAGTACAATTTTTCCCCCTTAGTGATATATCATGAAATATTTCCAATGACAGTAAAAATCTTCTGATAACTTCAATTTACATAATGACATATATCCATATTATGATGTTATAATTTGTTTAATTCCTCTCCTAATTTTAAACAATTTTTGGAACCGTAGGAACAAAAAATAATATAGAGATGAAGATCTTTGTACATACAATTTTGTCCACTTCTCTGAAAATTGCCTTTAAAAAATTCTGGAAATGGAAATACTTAAAGAGAAAGAATATTTTTTAAGATTGACACTATTTCCTAATTGCTTTCCAAAAATGTAGTAATCATTATCATGCCTTCTCACAGCAATGTATGAGAGCTCAGGGTTTTCATCGTCTTACCACCACCCTCTACCCTGCAGTCCCCCAACTCCCCTGGCCCCGACACCACCAGCCAACAAAAAGATGTCATAGTGTCATAGTGATAGATAAAAATGATGCTCACTATCATTTTATTTTGCATTTTGTTTGATTATAAATAAAATATGATTTTTTTTCCATCAATATAGTGGTCATCTGCTTTCCTTTTAGGAAGTTTAATAACTTTTTGCCCAGTTTTTAATCATTTAGATAAGTTGAATATTTTTCATCATGATTTGTAAGAGCTAATTCTATATTAAGAACATTATCCCATTTATATATTTGTAGCATATATTTCTACCAGCTAGGCACTTAGTTTTTAATAGGTTTATAATATTTTTGTATATATAGGCTTTTAGACATTTAGGTAATCATTTCAACAGAACTTTCTTTGTGATATTTTATATTATTTAATGCCTAAAATGTTATTCCTTATGCAGCTATCTTTTAAAAAAATAACTCTTTAATAATTCTGACACTTATTTTAAAATATGAAGGTAAAAGACAAATTTTTTTTCATTTTTTTCTCAAATGATAACCTTACTTTTTCAGCATCATTCAATAAATAATGAATTCAATCATTCAATAATGCATTCAACAGTTACTCATTCTTGCCATGAGCTTAATACTATTATCAGTGATATAAGCCAGTGGTGAAACAAAGACTTTACTCTTAGAGAGTTTGCATTCCAGGGGAAGAGAAAATAACAAATAATCACATAATATATTGTGTACTGCAGTAAAACAATGCTTTGAAAAAAAAAAAGCAGATTAAGAGAAAGAGAGGACTAAATATTTGTGAATGGAGGGACATATTTAACATGAAAAGAAAGTTCATCAGAGACCTATATCTGAATTAGAATTTTCTAGGTCTACTTATTGTTTGTGTGTGTGTATGTGTGTCTGTGTAAGATTTTTATGTTTGGGCATTCAAAGAGAAATTTAGAAAGTTAGACTTTTCTATTTCAAACAGTGTCCCCATATTCAAAGAGTACTCACATATTCAAACAGAAATTTAGAAAGTTAGGCCGGGCACGGTGGCTCAAGCCT
Source organism: Rhinopithecus roxellana (assembly GCF_007565055.1). Lineage (NCBI taxonomy): Eukaryota > Metazoa > Chordata > Mammalia > Primates > Cercopithecidae > Rhinopithecus > Rhinopithecus roxellana. Next base: position 3,691,903 of record NC_044553.1, read on the forward strand.
GTAATCCCAGCACTTTGGGAGGCCGAGACGGGCGGATCACGAGGTCAGGAGTTCGAGACCATCCTGGCTAACACGGTGAAACCCTGTCTCTACTAAAAAATACAAAAAACTAGCCGGGCGAGGTGGCTGGTGCCTGTAGTCCCAGCTACTTGGGAGGCTGAGGCAGGAGAATGGCGTAAACCCGGAAGGCGGAGCTTGCAGTGAGCTGAGATCCGGCCACTGCACTCCAGCCTGGGCCACAGAGCGAGACTCCATCTCAAAAAAAAAAAAAAAGAAATTTAGAAAGTTAGACTTTTCTGTTTTAAACAGTATCCACATATAAGAATGTGTTGCTTACTAAAATAGTTTTGTTTATATTATATATAATTCAAACTGATTAAACATCCTTCTAGCACAGCTTATATTTATCTCTTCTTTTCTCCTTCTGCTCTGTCTATACCCTCTCTGTAAACCACCCCTTATGTAGACAAACAAATAATACAAATCACACCCTTGCTTTAGGTTTACAATGACTTTCAAACTTCACATAATACATCCTCTTCTATATTCCCATTTTGCTTAGTTGACACTGCACTACCTAACCACTTGTTACATTTTGTCTTATATTTTTCTGATTAATACTGTACTGAAGGTACATTTTATATCTTGAACTTTATTACAAATTCATCATAAGTAGGGGATATATTCTATGCCTAGTTGACAGCACAAAAGGAATTTTAAAATATCCTTTGACTTGAAAAACTTCTATAAAAATGTACTAATAAAATGGGGTGAAAAAAGAGTTCTATAAAATAATAATAATTTTACAATTTGAAATACACTTGAAAAATAAATGATACTATTATTCTTCTCTCACACTTTAAAATTGCAAGCCAGGATTCCCTGCTAGGGCATGGGATTGTGTTATAGGAAGTTTTGTTGAAGGTAGTTTATTATTAAGCAACAGTTATGATATTTTTAAAAATAAACATAAGCAATTTTCAAATGCTGATCTTTCGAATGCACTGAAAGAATTTTTAAGTTTAGTGTAAAATTTTAAAACCTAAAGTACTACTTAAAGTCTCAAATACAGACCCAAGTTATTTGGAAGTATCAATCTCTTTTAGTCATCTAAATTAATGTACTGACTCTCTCCAGTCATGGATTATATTCAAGACAATATTTAATATATTTTATCATAAAATATTAACATTATAGTAATTAATCTCCTTACCCCAGGCACATTTTTATATTCCGAATAAGAGTAAGGGAAGCACAGAACCGGTTGAATAGTTTCAGGATGGTAAGGCAAAAAGTAGTTTCCTGTATGGTAATATTTCTGAAATTCTCTCATCCCCAAAATGTACCAATTAAGAGGTATTACATGAATTTTAATTTTTCCATAGTCATAATGATTTTCCAACTGTAATAATAATAGATTCCAACTGTAAGAATAATAGATTCTCATTACTGAAAGGGAACCAGAAAATAATAAACACCAAAATAGTTTCTATATTGATTTATATATTCTAGGTTTCTAGGTTTATAAATTGAGATGATTTATGTTATAGTATCATATAAATTAGTATTCTTACCTTTTTGATAAAAATATCTATTAGCATTATTTTTCATTTCATACCTGATAACATTATAAGTAACCTTTTTGGAATTAAATATTTACAATATATACTGTAATCTTTCAATGATTATTTTGAAATGTATTTACAAAAATAAAATGTATATAATTTCATTTTATAAAATACTCTCAAATTATATAAAGCATCTGATATTTAGAAAAGGAACTAAGCAAAAAATGCTGGATATTGCATTAACATCAGGCGTATTACTGAATACCTTAGAAATATGTCCTTTGTTTAAACATAGTATTAGTTGAAATGCACTTAAGAAATGCTTTAAAAATCATATGAAAATATTCTATCACCAGCAGGCAGAAAAAGTGTTCCTGAGCAAACCACAATGACTGGGGGGAAAAAGAATAGATATATTTGAGTACATTACAAACAATAATGGCAAACGACAAAAAAAAGTCAAAAATCAAGTGATAAAATATTTGCAACACAAATGATAACCAAATGCTAATATCCCTAATATGTAAAGAGCTCCAATAAATTGTAAGAAGAAAACAAACAAACGTGATAGAAAAAGGGCAAAGGAAAAGAATTAGCAATTCACGGAAGAGGAAATTTAAATTGCTAATCAACATATGAAAAGATGTTCCCTCTCTATTGCAGTCAGATAAATGCAAATTAAAGCAGCAATGAAATACACATAAAATTGGCAAACTTAAAAAGATTTACTATATCCAGTGCTGGTGGAGAAACTGAAACAGTTACTCTCATGAATTATTGGTTAGTGTACGAATTACTACCCACCATTTTGAAAATGAATTTAGCAATATATAGTAAAATTAAGGATTACTATTGATTCAGTCAACCTCATTTGGGGAATCTAGCTGATAGAAATTATTGTATTACTTATAAAAACATATTTAAAAAATGATTATTGTAGCTTTGTAGCTGCAAAAAGCTGGAGGGAAAATAATTAAGTTTGACTATCCAATGATAGGGAAATGTTTACATACATTTTATTATACTAATTTTATGGAATGCTCTGTCACTAGGATGAACGAGTCAGAGCTATCTCTTTTGGCCTAGAGGAAAACTCATAGTATGCTTTTAAATGAGAAAAGAAAATTGTATTGTAGAATGATGCAAATACCAGTATTATCCCATTTTTAAAAATTATATAACACACCACATATGTGTATACGTTACATTTTGCACTTGCATAAGTTTGTATTTGTGTTATATATGTTTATAAGCATACAAGAACAGTATAGAATATGGAATGACACAAACTAGGCTATTATCTTTGATTATTTGGAGAGTTATGAAAAGAAGAAAGAGTGGGAGAGATTTTTAATTGTTTTATTTAAATATAGCAACACTAATTCATTCAATTCGCTTTGGGAAAAACTGTGACAATTAAGACTAGTAAAGGATAAAGTATATAAATCCCAATGTCACTTTAAAAATATCTGTGATCTTAGGTATATATCCAAGAAAAATGAAAGCATGTATGCATATATAAACTCATTAACAAACATTCATATCATCACTATTTATACCACCTAAAAGGTGAAAAAAAACAAGTATCTATTAACTTATAAATAAATTTAAAAAATGTGGCATATAAATACAATGAAATATTTTTGGTGACAAAAGGAATGAACTATTAATACATGATACAGCATCAGTGAACCTTGAAAGTATTAAGCTAAGTGAAAGAAGCAAGTCACGAAAGACCACATAGTATATGATTACATTTATATAGAACTCCAGAAAAAGGAGGCCTATAGAGACAGAAAGTCAAGGGTTGGCTAGGGCTGGGCTGTGGGGCTGTTGAGAGGAAGATGGTGAGTAACTGCTAACAGGTAGGGGGTTTCTTTTCGGAGGGGACAGGAGGTGAAAAATGTTCTAAAATTAGATTTTGGTCATAGCTGCACAACTTTGTGACTCTACTAAAAAACATTCAATGTGGGCTTGAAATGAGTAGCTGAAAGAAAACCTATGACCAATTTTTTGAACATGTAAATTGTTTCTTAACAAATTCATTTTTAAAATTATAGTCATTAAACTAAAAAATCCTATAATAAGCCATCAAAGGAGAATAAGGTATTCCATACAAATAAAATTTCCTGTTAGTGAAAAATTTCCACTTAAAATGTCAACACTTTCTCTTAATTTTACATATTTGGGATGGGGAAATATCTTTGTTATAAACCTACTTGACTTTTTAAGCAGTGTCTAATAACAATATTAGCCGTATTTTTCTTGAAAATAGGTGTCAATAGTAGGAACATCATCTTTAATGTTATGACTATGTAGTTTAAATATAATACACCAATAGTTCCCCCAGGATTTCCCACTAATTGTCTTTGATGGTAAAGATCATTAAATATATATCTAAATAAGAGTGAAATAATAAATCTCATTTAAGAGAAGGCCTGAGTTCCCATGAATAATGTACCTGACCTTAAATGCTTACATATTGTGAGATTGATTTTGGCTGTTCAGATCTTTTCCCTCAATTTTTGGTTATTCACTCTCTTTTTTATAAGCAAGATTGCCAGACCATAAGACACATGTGATATTAATATCTCAATTTTCATTCTGGGCAGGGCTCCTGATATTCTTGGATGCTCAAATTATTAAGATTTTCATATCTATTTTTATCCTGTTGGTGATTTAAATCACAGCATGAATATCTTTTTTTCAGTATAGAGTTTGCCAAATGCAGTTGTCATCAATGAAGGCAGCCACTAACATTTTGAAATGAAACATCAAAATGGTTTCAAATTCTGTGACAGATCAATTTAGGAGTATTATACAAGAGCAAGAAAACAGACTGGATTTGCTTCTGTGGTTTTCTGTACATTTCTTTCTCAAACAGATGCATGTCATTATTTAGAATTAGAAATATGTGATCCTTTCTGTTCCAATCTTGTATTTGTAATGGTATGCCTTCTAAAATGTATAACCAAATTAAATTATTAGATGTTAAGAGAAATTAAATATAAAACTCATTACTTATTCAAGTGTGAGCTTTGACTTGATTTTCTTTAAACCTGACCTTACCCCTACAACTAATCATTTACTTATATTTCAAAGATTTTTTTTTCAGTGTGTTATAGTGGTAAGAGCTTTAATTTTGAAGTCAAATATAGGGCTTATCTTAAATTCTGCCTTAATTTATTTCTAAGCATTTACTTGGTTGCTTACTTAACCTTTCCAAACTTGTTTATTTATTTTTCATTTTTTATAAAATTGAAAAAATAGTATCTACTTTCTAGTTCTTCAGAGTGTTTAGTCATCATTAATAAAAAGTCTTTCATATATAGTGCCTCTTAGGAAAAAAAAAAAAACACACCAGTAACAGTTAATTTTCTTTTTCTTAACTGCTTAGCCTACAACTTCCATCTTAATCAAAGCCCTTATCTCTTTGTTTGATCTTTATACAGATTATAGCTGCCAGCTTTATCTTCCTGAAATCCACTTCACGTCTTCACTCCTCAAAAATCTTCAATGGCAGGTGATGGGAATAACTTGCCAAATAAACTCAAAATGCTTTAGCTTGACCTTTAAAATCCTCCTTAATCTGGCCTCATCTTTCTTCTATTCCGAACTGATGTACTCATGATATTTTAAATAACTTGCTCTCCCTAAATCTGCCATTTTCTAATGTCAGTCCTTAAAAAAAGAATATTAACTTTTAACTCATTTTTCTGATTCTATAACTACATTTTAAAGTTTCCTTTTCCATTAAATCATCTAATGACATCTTACTTGTCCAATCCTCACAACTATCCAGATCTCAATTTTTATTTACCTCATAAAACTTTTCCTGATTATTCTAATTAGAATTCACATCTGCCATTTTCTAACCTCTAGAACAATGGATTTAGAGTTCACAATGTAATTAATTTTTTGTTTCTATGAAATGTTCAGGAATTATTTGCTGTGACTTATCATTTATGTGTGATTTATGTGTACAACATAAATAAAGTTGTGTTTTACCCATAGCTGCCCCTCCCAAAAGAACCTGGCCCACAATGGGTAATTTATTACCTACTACCATGTGGAAAACTTGATTTGCTCTTTTTTAGTTAGTTTCCACTCAATTAGCCAATGACACTCTACTTACCTATATTTACAAGATTATTCAATGTAATGCATGTTTCTGAAACATCAAGAACATTAACTCCCACTGTATTTACTTTAGAAGAGATTTTTGTCAAATCTCTTCAAAACTATAAACAATATTTTGCAGCATTTTCCTTTAAACAAAAAAAAATAATAAAAAATAAAATAAAATAAACAGAAAACACAATTTACTTCAATGACTCTGTCCCAAAGCATGTTCCTCAGTCCTTATTTTATATCTATTACATTTTAATCAGCTTGGGATTTTTGATCATTTAATTTTGAAAACCTGTGTGAATAGTTCTAAGAGTGACTGCAAAAAAGTGTGCCTGATGCTGAAGCTCATCTTTTGTAAATGAGCCAAATATTTTACACACATTTATTTTATACTTGTTTTTCTGGAAAATATCATTAGTATCCATATTTACATGCCCAGTATACATATAGGCCAATATGTCTAACAAAAAGAAAAATTAAATTGTATAATCCAACTATTATTGGTCAATCTCAGACCTAGGTTTGTTCTCTTATTCAAGTTGTAAAAAATATAAACAATATAAATTTCTACAAGCATAACTTTATTTTTAAAACAATTTTCATTTAATGCTAACTTTAAATTTTATCTTCTGTGCCTTTAGTTCTTCTCACCTCAGTAGGGGATTAAAATCTGATAAATACTTGCTGATTTCCTTCAAATCCTTTGTTTTTCAGTTATTGTTCTTGCTCTCCATTTTCCTGTCTAAAATTGTATATCTAAAAACTGCCGTACAGCCTCACGCCTCATAGGTGTCATGCCATTGCAGCAAAACAATGTAATTAGTTACACTGTGAAAGTTTACTGAGCAGTCATTTTGTACAGGGAACTAAGACACTGCAGAAATAAATGCAGGAAAAAATGCATAGCCTTGAGGGGTTTCAAAATCTGCTGGAGGTAGGAAAAGAGGGACACAAAATTTCCAAAAGATTAATTACAATCAATTGAAAAGGTCGATATGCTATCTGCTCAACATATAAAGTAACAATAAGAGTTCTGGCGGAATATAGAAAAAATAAAGAACTTGTTAAAGAAAAGTTTAAATTCTTTGGATTTGAAGTAGGCTAGTTTTAGAGTAGTGAACCTTGGATGTAATAAAATGACATTAACATAAAAAAAAAGCTATGTTTTCCTGTGGAGAGGAGAGATGGGTATTTAGAAGGAGATGATATATAAAGTGGCAAAGAGGAAGATAATGAAAAATTAAAATTTAGAGTATAATCCATTGATGTAGTTGGAGCAGAGGATTCATAAGACTAAATGTGATAAAGCTGAAGAAAAATATACTGGATTATGGTCGTTCCAAGATGGCAGAGCAGGAACAGCTCCAGCCTACAGCTCCCAGCGTGAGCAATGCAGAAGACGGGTGATTTCTGCATTTCCAACTGAGGTACCGGGTTCATCTCACTGGGGCTTGTCAGACAGTGGGTGCAGTCCATGGAGTGTGAGCCAAAGCAGAGCAGGGCATCTCCTCACCTGGGGAGTGAAAGGGGTTGGGGAATTCCCTTTCCTAGACAAGGGAAGCCGTGACAGATGGTAACTGGAAAATAGGGACACTCCCACCCTAATACTGTGCTTTTCCAATGGTCTTAGCAAACGGGACATCAGGAGATTATATCCCACTCCTGGCTCAGAGGGTTCCATGCCCACGGAGTCTCACTCACTGCTAGCACACGGAGCCTCGCTCACTGCTAGCACAACAGTCTGAGATTGAACTGCAAGGCGGCAGTGAGGCTGAGGGAGGAGCGTCAGCCATTGCTGAGGCTTGAGTAGGTAAACAAAGCGGCTGGGAACCTTGAATGGGTGGAGCCGAACACAGCTCAAGGAGGCCTACCTGCCTCTGTAGACTCCATTACTGGGGGCAAGGCATGACTGAACAAAAGGCGGCAGAAACTTCTGCAGGCTTAAATGTCCCTGTCTGACAGCTTTGAAGAGAGTAGTGGTTCTCGCAGCATGGAGTTTGAGATCTGAGAATGGATAGACTGCCTCCTAAAGTGGGTCCCTGACCACCAAGTAGCCTAACTGGGAGACACCTCCCAGTAGGGGCCAACTGACACCCCATACAGCTGGGTGCCCCTCTGAGACAAAGCTTCCAGAGGAAGGATCTGGCAGCAACATTTGCCGTTCTGCAATATTTGCTGTTCTGCAGCCTTCGCTGGTAATACCAGGCAAACAGGGTCTGGAGTGGACCTCCAGCAAACTCCAACAAACCTACAGCTGAGGGTTCTGACTGTTAGAAAGAAAACTAACAAACAGAAATGACATCCACACCAAAATTCCATCTATAAGTCACCATCATCAAAGATCAAAGGTAGGTAAAACCACAAAGATGGGGAGAAACTGAGCAGAAAAGATGAAAATTCTAAAAATCAGAGCACTTCTTCTCCTCCAAAAGAATGCAGCTCCTCACCAGCAATGGAACAAATCTGGATGGAGAATGACTTTGACGTGTTGAGAGAAGAAGGTTTCAGACGATCAGTAATAACAAACTTCTCCATGCTAAAGGAGGATGTTTGAACCCATTCCAAAGAAGCTAAAAACCTTGAAAAAAAATTAGATGAATGGTTAACTAGAATAAACAGAATAGAGAAGAGCTTAAATGACCTGATGGAGCTGAAAACCATGGCAGGAGAACTACGTGATGCATGCACAAGCTTCAGTAGCCAATTCAATCAAGTGGAAGAAAGGGTATCAGTGACTGAAGATCAAATGAATGAAATGAAGCAAGAAGAGAAGTTTAGAAAAAATAGAGTAAAAAGAAATAAACAAAGCCTCCAAGAAATATGGGACTATGTGAAAAGACCAACTCTACATCTAATTGGTGTACCTGAAAGTGGCAGAGAGAATGGAGCCAAGTTGGAAAACACTCTTCAGGATATTATCCAGAAGAACTTCCCCAACCTAGGAAGGCAGGCCAACATTCAAATTCAGGAAATACAGAGAATGCCACAAAGATATTCCTTGAGAACACCAACTCCAAGAAACATAATTGTCAGATTCACCAAAGTTGAAATGAAAAAAAAAAAAAAATGTTAAGGGTAGCCAGAGAGAAAGGTCGGGTTATTCACAAAGGGAAGCCCATTACACTAACAGTGGATCTCTTGGCAGAAACTCTACAAGCCAGAATACCATGGGGGCCAATATTCAACATTCTTAAAGAAAAGAATTTTCAATCCAGAGTTTCATATCACACCAAACTAAGCTTCATAAGTGAAGGAGAAATAAAATCCTTTACAGACAAGGAAATGGTGAGAGATTTTGTCACCACCAGGCCTGTCTTACAAGAGCTCCTAAGAAAGCACTAAACATGGAAAGGAACAACCGGTACTAGCCACTGCAAAAACATGCCAAATTGCAAAGACCATTGATGCTGGGAAGAAACTGCATCAACTAATGAGCAAAATAACCAGCTAACCTCATAATGACAGGATCAAATTCACACATAACAACATTAACCTTAATTGTAAATGAGCCAAATGCTCCAATTAAAAGACACAGACTGGCAAATTGGATAAAGAGTCAAGACCCATCAATGTGTTGTATTCAGGAGACCCATCTCATGTGCAGAGACACACATAGGCTCAAAATAAAGGGATGCAGGAAGCTCTACAAAGCAAATGGAAACCAAAAAAAGAGCAGGGGTTGCAATCCTAGTCTCTGATAAAACAGATAAAGCATTCCTATACACCAATAACAGACAAATAGAGAGCCAAATCATGAGTGAACTCCCATTCAAAATTGCTTCAAAGAGAATAAAAAATCTAGGTATCTAACTTACAAGGGATGTGAAGGACTTCTTCAAGGAGAGCTACAAACCACTGCTCAACAAAACAAAAGAGGGCACAAACAAATGGAAAAACATTCCATGTTCATGGTTAGGAAGAATCAATATCGTGAAAATGGCCATACAGCCCAATGTAATTTATAGATTCAGTACCATCCCCATCAAGCTACCAATGACTTTCTTCACAGAACTGGAAAAAAACTACTTTAAAGTTCATATGAAACCAAAAAAGAGCCCACATTGCCAAGACAATCCTAAGCCAAAAGAACAAAGCTGGAGGCATCATGCTACCTGACTTCAAACTATACTACAAGGCTACAGTAACCAAAACAGCATGGTACTGGTACCAAAACAGAGATATAGACCAATGGAACAGAACAGAGCCCTCAGAAATAATACCACACGTCTACAACCATCTGATCTTTAACAAACCTGACAAAAACAAGAAATGGGGAAAGGATTCCCTATTTAATAAATGGTGCTGGAAAAACTGGCTAGCCATAAGTAGAAAGCTGAAACTGGATCCCTTCCTTATACCTTATACAAAAATTAATTTAAGATAGATTAAGGACTTAAATATTAGACCTAAAACCATAAAATCCCTAGAAGAAAACCTAGGCAATACCATTCAGCTCGTAGGCATGGGCAAGGACTTCAAGACTAGAACACCAAAAGCAATGAAAACAAAAGCCAAAATAGACAAATGGGATCTAATTAAACAAAAGACTTCTGCACAGCAAAAGAAACTACCATCAGAGTGAACAGGCAACCTACAGAATGGGAGAAAGGTTTTACAATCTACCCATCTGAAAAGGGCTAATATCCAGAATCTACAAAGAACTTAAACAAATTTACAAAAAAAAAAAAAAATCAAATCACCCCATCAAAAAGTAGGTGAGGGATATGAACAGACACTTCTCAAAGGAAGACATTTATGTAGCCAACAGACACATGAAAAAATGCTCATCATCACTGGCCATCAGAGAAATGCAAATCAAAACCACAATGAGATACCATCTCACACCAGTTAGAATGGCGATAACAAAAGTCAGGAAACAACAGGTGCTGGAGAAGATGTGGAGAAATAGGAACACTTTTACACTGTTGGTAGGACTGTAAATTAGTTCAACCATTGTGGAAGACAGTGTGGCATTTCCTCAAGGATCTAGAACTAGAAATACCATTTGACCCAGCCATCCCATTACTGGGTATATACCGAAAGGATTACAAATCATGCTTCTCTAAAGACACACGCACACGTATGTTTATTGCAGCACTATTCACAATAGCAAAGACTTGGAACCAACCCAAATGTCCATCAATGATAGACTGGATTAAGAAAATGTGGCACATATACACCATGAAATATTATGCAGCCATAAAAAAGATGAGTTCATGTCCTTTATAGGGACATGGATGAAGCTGTAAACCATCATTGCGAGCAAACTATCACAAGGACAGAAAACCAAACACTGTCTGTTCTCACTCATAGTTGGGAATTGAACAATGAGAACACTTGCACACAGGGTGGGGAACATCACACACTGGGGCCTGTTGTGGGTTGCGGGGAGGGATAGCATTAGGAGATATACCTAATGTAAATGACGAGTTAATGGGTGCAGCACACCAACATGGCACAGGTATACATATGTAACAAACCTGCACGTTGTGCTCATGTACCCTAGGACTTAAAGTATAATTTAAAAAAAAGAAAAGAAAAGAAAAATATACTGGATTACTTGGCAGTGCATATCAAATGCTTGCCTAATAAGGTCCATGTATTAAACCACTACTGTATGTAATATTTGATTCATTGAAGAAATATTAATAAAATTCTGTGTGGAAAGTAAATGACACATATCGCACCATTCTTCTGAATGGAGACTCATTCGAATTTCTTTTGCTTTCTTTTTTTCTTTTCTTTTCTTTTTTTTTTTTTTTTGAGACAGGGTCTCACTTTCTCACCCAGGCTGGAGTGCACTGGCACTATTTCAGCTCACTGCAACCTCTACTTCCCAGGTTCAAGGGATTCTCCTGCCTCAGCTTCCCGAGTAGCTGGGATTACAGGCACCTGCCACCAAGCTCAGCTAATTTTTGTATTTTTTAGCAGAGACAGGGTTTCACAATGTTGGCCAGGCTGGTCTTGGACTCCTGACCTCAGGTGATCCACACGACTCGGCGTCCCAAAGTGCTGGGATCACAGGTGTGAGGCACCGCGCCCGGCTGATTCATTAGAATTGCTAATGCACAAAACACTCTAATTGTGAATATGTAGTATGATGATTTTGATCATGCCTGAGACAAAAAAAATTGCATATATGGACTGCATGGTGCTTAAGGCAGCCTTGCATAAAGTATCTATGGAGAGAGAGAGAGAGAAGGTGAGAGAGAGAGAGAGAGAGAGATTAGATAAAGAGATAAATAGAACATAATGATATTCCATATTGGTTAGTAACTAATGAATACCATCAAATACTCTCTCCTATACTTTAATATGAAAAATACATCTAGAGGCTTACAAAGTATTGTAAAATAGAACCTGATAATCATATACACATAACATTAAAAAGTCCAGCAGGCAGTAAGGAAGGTAGAGAGTCAATACTTGGCAGCGTTGATAGAGGCAAAGGAACTGAGTCAGAGAATGGACCATTAGGCGAGTTGTTGCTAAGCCACATGAGGGGCTCTAGTATTCAGGTGACTCCAATGTTCTGCATAATATACAACCTCATTTTGATACTAAACCTCAAAATAACCTTAAAGTCTAGAACAAAAGCAAATGTACAGATTCTATTTTATTTTTCCTCAACCCCATAATAATCTTAAAGTCTAGAACAAAGTAAAATGTACAGATTCTACTTTATTTTTCCTCAAGCAGCACTTTTCCAGGATCATTCCTCATAGAATTGTTATCTTGTATTATTCTTCCTTTCCTTCTCAATTTCTTCTATTTTCTTCTTAGTATTGCATGGGCTGCACTTGGAACTACAGAGATTTACCATTATTTGCATTCCCTCCTTTCCAATCCAGTATATTTCATACTTTTATGTTTTGCAGTATGGCTTGAGAGGGCAATTTTGCCACATACTGCCATCCAAATCACTGCTCCTGATTGCTTGGGTGGGTGCCACAGTACTTCCATACAGCTCCCAGTGGCTCCATCCCACCTGATATACCCACTTAGAGACTCTCCAGTGGAGAACAAAATATTGCAAAAACAAATTGAAAGTCACTGAACAAATGAGGGTGTTAAGCCCAGTAGGGTGGCCCAGATGAACAGAACACTGCAGAGCTAATCAGGAAACCATGCAACCAGAGAATATAAAGATAGCTGAGCCTATGACAATGGAGGAACCATACAATGAATACTTCTGATGCCTTCAGCTATTTCAAATTTGTCTTGCCAGGGTTTCGTAAAAGGGAGCAAACATTTTTCTTGATGTGAGCAGACATGATTTCAAGTTCACACTGTTATTACCTGCTTATATAATCCAGGGCGAAGCAGCCAAACAGTCTATAGAGCCCTAGTTGAAGATAATACTGACCAATTTTACATATATGATATATATCTAATAATAATACCAATTAGATTTATAAAATTATACTATTTCTAAAAAGTTTGTATGTATGTTTTAAGTAAATTGCATATTAAGTCTAATAATTATAACTATATAGATATAAATATCTACTGTGACACTGAGAGTTTCTGGATCCAAACAAAATATTATGAAGGCTCACATTTAACAAGATTAGAAACTGACATTCATTCCCTTAAGTACAGCAAAATTCTCTTAGTAAAAATTGAAAAAAAATTGAAATAAGTGATAAATATAATTTATTAAGAGCCATGTTAGCTAGCATACATTTTGCATATGAAATTACCTATCAAGGCCGGGCGCGGTGGCTCAAGCCTGTAATCCCAGCACTTTGGGAGGCCGAGACGGGCGGATCACGAGGTCGGGAGATCGAGACCATCCTGGCTAATACGGTGAAACCCCGTCTCTACTAAAAAATACAAAAAACTAGCCGGGCGACGAGGCGGGCGCCTGTAGTCCCAGCTACTCGGGAGGCTGAGACAGGAGAACGGCGTGAACCCGGGAGGCGGAGCTTGCAGTGAGCTGAGATCCGGCCACTGCACTCCAGCCTGGGCGGCAGAGCAAGACTCCGTCTCAAAAAAAAAAAAAAAAAAAATTACCTATCAAAATAAAAATTCAAACACAATCATAAATATTTGCAATAATGGCACATAAGACATTGTTTTAAATATGGAATAATAATATTACTCAAGAGAAGAGAAGAACACTGATAATTGCACACTGATAATTAAAAAGCTATTTTTTTCTTTCAAAGTTTTATATAGTTCAAAAGAAAGGTGAGTGAGCATCAATGATCCCTCTTTCCATCTTCCTTCCTCCCCAGCCATTAGCAATGCTGTCTAATTTCTTCCTAAATGCCAGGAGCAAAGAAGTCATACATTTGCTCTCTTTGGAGGAAAGAAGGAAATGGGTAGCTTTTGTGTGACCAAAATGAGCAAACTATCTCTAAGATAGTCTAAAGAAAGTCGATGATGATAGCAACTGAGGTAGTTGCTTACCTATTTTATAATGTTGATAAATCCCAGAACTGTAATCACTAACATACATGACAAAGGGAAAAAATAATAAATGCAAGTTGTAATTCAGAATGGTATAATGAATTAAGGAAACCTATATCATATCCATTAGAATAGTTTTCTAATTTATGAAAGTATAGATTTAGGCTGGACGCGGTGGCTCACACCTGTAATCCCAGCACTTTGGGGGGCCAAGGTGGGTGGATAACCTGATGTCAGGAGTTCGAGACCAGCCTGGCCAACATGGTGAAATCTTGTCTTTACTAAAAATGCAAAAATTAGGCGGGCATAGTAGGGGGCACCTGTAATCCCAGCTGAGGCAAGATAATTGTTTGAACAGGGAGGCATAGGTTGCAGTGAGCCGAGATCGCACCACTGCACTCCAGTATGGGCAACAAGAGTGAAACTCCATCCAAAAAAGAAAGAAAGAAAAGACGAAAGTATAGATTTCATTTATATTCTTTTCAATGATTTTGATTTCATAAAAACTGATTATGGTGAATTTTATCAGAGAAAAAAATTAAACCACTGACTGATAACACGTAGTTAACAAAGACATAATCATCATCAGTTTCACAATAAAATGGCCACCACTCCTCAAAGATGTGAACATGGTAATCATTTCAGAAGAAATGTTAACAAAAGTGACAATTACAAGGTAAAAGTGTTCTCAGGAAATGGTAATATAAAATGTGAGCCCTGCTGAAAAGTACTGATTAGCTAAGAAGAAGAGTGAAAACAGATGAAAAGAAAAAGGAAAAATGGAGAGACGGGTACCAAGACTATTTATACCTGTTGAAGTTAGCCTCTGTCAATTTGTCAAACTAATAATAATAATAATAATAATAATAAAAAGAATCCACTTCCACAACTATGGTATTTATATCGTTCAGGGATTATATACGGGCTGCAGCATGACTCAGTGTAACAGAGTATCTGTGAGCATAAACTCACAAGGCAGACTGCCTAGCTTCAGATTCTGCTCTGCATTTACTAGTTGTGTGATCTTAGAAAGTGTCTTATTTTCCTCATCTGCAAAATGAGAGTATTAGTATCTACTTCACTGGGTTTTTATGAGGAGAACATGAAGGATTTAAAATAGTATGTATGGCACATGGTACATATTCAATAAACGACAGCTCTTGATACATAATGAATTTAAAATAGCACCAAAGCAAATATGATCAGACTGTACAGCCCCATGACTGTTCTTCTTCAAGGTTATCTTCAGAGGGTACGATTCGTGTTTCTGCTACTGTTTTCAGAATACTTTACTAGGAACTAGTTGCTGTACAATCTCAGGAAACACTAAGGATCTCTCTAACATTATTTCAAAATTTTGTAGACCAAATTGGTTCTATAATTGGCATCCTTTCTTCAGTTCATGAACAGGTTGTTTGAGACCAAGACAAACAGAGTAAAGTGGGTTCCTTTGGTACCAGGGTTGGGATATTCTCTCCCCACCTGCAAGCCCAACCCTCTATCTTTTAGAGGGAAAGGATGGAAGTTGGAGGTGGAGACTAAAGTTGTTATGACCCTATGATGCATTTGGATCTTTGTGGTGAATACATCAAAACAGCTGGGTGTTTTTCTCTCTGTCCTCACTGTCTACCAGGTACCTCTTATGTCCACACAACCCCTCCTCTATTACTCTCCCTTGTACTCTTTTGATGTAAGCAATTTCAGCTAAATAAAGTAAAAAAGATAAAAATTAGAAGTTGCAGAAGTTGTTCTAAATTATGTTGCTTAGTAAATCAACCAAGATATTCAATTGTTTTTGAAACGTCTGAGGCAGAAAACACTTCTTTGTCAAATTCAGCATGTGGGCATAATTATTTTTAACATATTTATACTTTAAATATCCATGTGTCAGGGTAAATATACTTAACTGACATACTCTAGGCCCTGCATAAGAATGGATATGACAACTTTGAAAGTCATAGATCTCACCATCTCTCTGCACTAAGGATACGTTTATGTATAAGAAAGACCCTCTCTATTTCCAAACCTATCTGTATTTGAGGTATGGGTCAGACAAGCACAGCCGTCGACATAAGGGAAAATGATAATATGTGGATAGGAAATCCCTTTTGGTCAGTAAATCTCACTTTTGAATATTCACTACACTTATTTTCATTGTTTCCTCTGATCTTAATGTATGGTTACTGAGAAATCACAGACTAAAATGATGACAAACACTATTTCCATATTTTCCTTTCTATCTAATCCAAAAACTCATTCCTGGATGCTTGTTGATTATTTGTATTTTGCTTCCTTTCTTTTTTTTTTTTTTTTTTTTTTGAGACGGAGTCTTGCTCTGTTGCCCAGGCTGGAGTGCAGTGTCTGGATCTCAGCTCACTGCAAGCTCCGCCTCCCGGGTTCACGCCATTCTCCTGCCTCAGCCTCCCGAGTAGCTGGGACTACAGGTGCCCGCCACCTCGCCCGGCTAGTGTTTTGTATTTTTCAGTAGAGACGGGGTTTCACTGTGTTACCCAGGATGGTCTTGATCTCCTGACCTCGTGATCCGCCCGTCTTGGCCTCCCAAAGTGCTGGGATTACAGGCTTGAGCCACCGCGCCCGGCCCACTTTGGTTCTTAATAGCTCTTGAAGTCTGAGTCTAACTCTCAACCGAGGATGACTTACTCAGCCTCCTTGCAGTATAAAGTGCTTTCTACCTCTCAGTTACACCACATGTCCCGATGGAAACACTGACTATCATTCAAACTCAAGGTCATATTTTACCTTCTGTATTACATCTTTCCTAGTTATTTCTTATTGATGTCTAAACCTTAAGAATTCCATTGCAAAAGCAGCTTTGTGCCATAAAATTCTGTGCTAATTATACAAAGTTATGCATTATCTATATCTGTTAGTCACATTTCACCAACAAGACTGTAAACTCCTTGATCAGCACCAAGTCATTACTTTGTAAAAAATGTTCAAATACATCAAGCACAGTACTAGCAAATAACTGGTGCTTCATAATAGCTTTGATTAACACAGTGTATACTTTGAATCTATGAAAGGAAAAAATAAATGTTATACAAATGCTGTATGGTCAAAATATAGGTGTGAGCACATAAACACGTTGACTTCTAAAATAGATGATGTATCATGAAATTAAATAACAAAAAGTTCCCAAGCTGACATATAATGACTAAAAATGTATGTAATAATACATTGTGCATGTTTCTTAGACTCACCTTACTAATTTTTGCCATTTTAAATGGCATACACATAGAAATACTTATTTTTAATCTATAGGGTCCTTTTTTAAAAACTGCTTTCTAGGAATGTCTTTAGATGATAAATAAATGAAAAATAAAAAGCTATTTGAACAATTACAGAGGACTTGTCAATTTCCCTTTTGTAGGAAAACACACACACACACACACACACACACACACACACTTCACAAAGCAAAGCAGCCTCACTTGCCCCCTGCAGCTGCAGAAGTGAGAAGGCAAAACACTGCCCTACTTTGCAGTCCTTGGGGCCTCAGGGTGAAAAAAGTGGGGAGGGATTTCCCAGAAAGCTGTGAATAAAAACTGTTGCCAGAGTCAAGTACTTTAAAATGCCTAAGGGTAGAGGATTCTAACGTAATTCCCTAAAATACATACAAACAACATTTTAAGCATAGAGCCAAAGGACTTTAAAAGGATAGCAAGAGAGAAGCCATTTAACTATTTAGTGGTGAATGTCTTGACTCTCAGACAGAAACAATGTAGGCTGGCTCCTTGAATATGCTCATAGGAGTAGAGAGGCTACCTCTACTCTTAGTGGTGCCCCCTCCGTAATCCGGAGAGCTTCAGCATTTGAGATGTCGATCACTCTCAATTTAAAACTGTCCCTAAAGGCAAATACAGATTAAATATGAGAGGCTTAATCTTCCCTGTTGAAAATAAGGAAATAAAATTTGTCTTTTTCTTGAAGTATTTTCTTTAGAAGAGTTTTTAGTTCTTCCTCTTCTCTTTGAAATATATGCAACTCTTTTTAAAAGATAATAAGCCAGCTCTACAACCCTGGAATGTCTTTCTCAAAGACTAGGGAAGTAACTTTTTAAGATGGAATCATCAAGGAAGATAGATAGTGTCTCTGTCTCCCAGTTTCTAAGGAATAGTAGGAGCCTAACTTTGGCTCCTGCCTCTCTCCAAAACAACCTTCAGTCATAAAGATACATTTGTTTTTTTTTTTTTTTTTTGGATAAAGCATGCATAAGACAATATGCATGGTCATCCCAATTACCAAATGAAGTTAGGATGAACTGTGTGTGACAAATGACACTGTCAAGTTGTCTTACTTGAGAACTAGCTACTGTTTATCTTGGGAACATGTAGGCAATGAGTTGTACCTGCTTGGACACATAAAGGGTGTTTTCTTTCTGTCTTTGCAATCTCTTTGGTGGATTTCTGTGATGCACGTTACATTCCAGTTTAATGATTATTCAATCATTAAACTGGTTTCTTTCTCCTTTACTTTTGTGGGAGAGGCTTTCCGGTTTGGGAGATTTTGTTTCTAATTTTATTTCCCTAACATCTGCTCCTGGTTTCCAGGACACCAGTTTCTCCTGGATTTTTTCCTATTTCGCTATCTGTTTCTTCTTCATCTCCTTGGCTGAATTCTTTTCCTACCACAGAATGGATCAAATTTTTCAAGGTCTGATCTTTTTTCTATTTTTCCAATCCTTATCCTGGCTGTTTCCACTCCTACCATCTCCTGTCTAGCCAGCCCTTGCATACTTTACAATGTAACACACTAGACTAGAGACATAGCATGTTACTTTTGATTCTATGCTTTTAAGGTGCTGGAATCATATTCTCCATTCTCCTTGGCAGACACATAATACCCCTCCTCCGGTATGATATCCTCTGTGAAGCTTTTCTGGACCAAACTCTGGTAACACTTCCTCCTTCCTTTTAGTGCAAACTCTGCTGTGATTTCATGCTGTCCTAGCAGCTTTTTGATTGTGACTGCCTACACTGTAGATTTGCCAAAGGGAGAAAATGCACAAATCTGCTCCAGAATTCCTGCTCATGTGACAGTGATTTCTCATTATAAATAGGGTGGCATTGTTTTGCCATGGCTTTTAGGAATCTGTTTCTGTGAATAGACAAGTGTGAAAACTGTCTTTAAGAAATGGGATGATCCATTCAGAGTTATTGCTGAGGTTTGAGACAGTGAAAGTCAGACTCAATATAATGGCAGCCATTAGCATTCTGTGGATGTCAGCTAGTCGGCCTTCCTTGGTCATATGTCAACCTCATCTCACTTTGGACATCTGTTTAAATTGTATTTTTTCGTGTCACAGGTATGCATATAAATATAACACACTAATTAAGACAACTCATGTATCTCATCTTGGTTTTGTCAATTATTAAATGGCAGGTTTGATTTTGATCATCTCTAAAAGTCATTCTCACAGTAAAATACATGAATTTGAAAATGCTTTTCTGGCCGGGCACGGAGGCTCAAGCCTGTAATCCCAGCACTTTGGGAGGCCGAGACGGGCGGATCACGAGGTCAGGAGATCGAGACCATCCTGGCTAACACGGTGAAACCCCGTCTCTACTAAAAAAATACAAAAAACTAGCCGGGCGAGGTGGCGGGCGCCTGTAGTCCCAGCTACTCAGGAGGCTGAGGCAGGAGAATGGCGTAAACCCGGGAGGCGGAGTTTGCAGTGAGCTGAGATCTGGCCACTGCACTCCAGCCTGGGTGACAGAGCGAGACTGCTTCTCAAAAAAAAAAAAAAAAAAAAAAAAAAAAAAAAGAAAATGCTTTTCTAATTTTCGATGTCAACACCAGCAACTACGAGAAACACACAGCTATATCTGATTAGTGTAAGACATTTTGTTTTCTCTTTGGTGAGCTTTGGTGTCTATAAACCCCCTTCAATATAAGTATCTCAAAGATTTGATCTAAGCAATTTAGAAGTATTAATTAAAAGTTACTTTAAACTGAAATCTCTTTATGTTAATTATTTTCATATGCATCACTCAAACAAAGAGAGGGCTAAAGGAGACCACTTTTGGCATGCTGTGAGGCAAAGCTGTGCACATCCCTGTAATTCTGTCTGTAAGAAGATGACCCTAAATTAAGTTCCCTTTTATCTTATCAAATTTTCAGAATTTCAAACTTTTAACACTTAGATCTCCTGAAGAGTGCATCAAGGCAGGGCGCGGTGGCTCAAGCCTGTAATCCCAGCACTTTGGGAGGCTGAGACGGGCGGATCACGAGGTCAGGAGATCGAGACCATCCTGGCTAACACGGTGAAACCCCGTCTCTACTAAAAAATACAAAAAATTAGCCAGGCGAGGTGGCTGGCGCCTGCAGTCCCAGCTACTCGGGAGGCTGAGGCAGGAGAATGGCGTAAACCCGGGAGGCGGAGCTTGCAGTGAGCTGAGATCCGGCCACTGCACTCCAGCCTGGGCAACAGAGCGAGACTCCGTCTCAAAAAAAAAAAAGAGTGTATCAAATAGAGGGTGTATAACTGAGTGAATAATGAATGTACAAGTAAGTAAATAAATAGATAAATACATCCTTTAAGGTGAGGTTGAGGAAAGGAAAAAGGCATAGTTAATTATTGAAGTCAAAGGGGCAAAGACAAAAATGAAGCTTAGAAATCATTAACTTTTATCATTTCATGAAGCAAATGATCCAGCATTTAAAGTGATGGGAAACTGTCGCCATGGCATATTGAAATAAAAGATCTAGTTTTGCTGATGTCTCATGACCCACATCAAAATGTCCCACATAAAAATTTTGACCCACATAAAATGTTTATTATAATACAGACTCATGCAAGTAGGCCTTTGAGTCCTAGCCATAGTTCAAGAAAAATCTATGTTTATTCCACAAATATCTTTGAGTGGAAGATACAATGACAGACAAAATAAATATAGACTCTGCCTTCAGCAAGCAGGAGAACTTTTAGGGTAAACAGTCCAGAGAGACCTTACTGAGCTGCACATATCCTGTGATGTTTCCGCAACCTTGTCAGGAAGCAAGGCTTTGCTGTCATCTGCTAGGAACAGATGAGGAGCTGCTTTACATGGCAATGTGGCTCAGCCTACATTCCCACTTATACTTACTGTCCAGAGGTAGACATATTTTTAAACAAAAATAAATAAATAAATAAGAAAAATACCTGTTGAATGAGATTTCTTAATTTAAACATTAAACACCTAAGTCTGTTATTCCCTAAATGGAAATAAGGATCACATTTAGAGTAAAGAAAAAGCTCGGAAGTATGGGAATAATGTAAATTTGAGCATCTCATTACTTTTATTTCTTCATGAGCCAAGGACATTCTGGAGGGAAATATTAGATCAGACCAGTATTTTTTTCACAAGCTTTTGCAGCTAAAAAAGAAAGTAATCTTCTAAACTAAAAATCTTAAAAACTAAAGTGTTTGTTAGATGAACCTTGAATTGCTGGTAACCAAAGAAACCAGATAATTAAAATAATAATAATAATAGAAGGGATACAAATAGCTTGCTGTGTCAAAAATCTTTGTTATCTGGAGACTGACAGGCTTGAGAAATTAAACAACTTTATAGTTGCTTTAATTGAGGAATCTAAAGCATTCATTTATTTCACATCCATGAGAATCTGTGTACTTACTGCGGCAAAATAACTTACTTCTAAACATACTGCTTTATATGAAAACCAGAATCCCTATTTATTTCAGGATTTTTTTTTCAAACTTTTCTTCAATTTTGGGAAAAGTTTAAAGTTTTTAAATTGCGATTATTTTAAAATATAAAAATATAATTACACACACAAAAAAAATATAATTACACATTTAATGCATGAATATATTTGCCAAGTCAAAATTAAAATACCACAGATAACAGCTATTTCTTTTAAATTGTGGGTATATGGGGGAAGAGAAAAGTGGATTTATAATCAGCAGAAGCTAATTTCCCATCACCTTAAGCTTAAGGCCCCTTATTTGCACAGTCTGTTTCCAAGGTCCTGCCTCTGGTTTTTGATTTGTTATTTCATATTCGATTCATTTAGAAGCCCTTCCTTCTCCCTTCAATATTTAAAAGCTTCAAAGGCCAATGAAATCTGAATGTGATATTGATAATCAGGTAACATTCTACATCGATATGATCACCAGCTATTTTTCCATCTTTCAATAGTAAGAAAATCTTGTGACTTGTGCCTGTACAGGAAATGAGGAAATGTATTTGTGACTTGACTAATCATACTGGCTTACCAGGAACCGAAGATTTTCTTGGAAAACCTTGTATTTTGACTACAAATATAAACGAACATTTGGTACCAAACCAGGACAACTGGTCACTGGAAGTTTGGGTTGGACAGTGGCTTAGTCAGAAGAAGGAGGACAATTAAGTTCATTTAGTTATGTTCTCAAAATGCAAAATTGCTTGTGAACCTGCATTTTCCATCCCCCTTTTCTCCCCCTATGAAACAACAATGCAAGTTTATCACTTCCACCATCATGAATATAAATAACATCACAATAAAAAATATTTTTATAATAAAAATGCTATGCATTTGTTAGCATGTGGCATTCCTCTAATTGCTTTTTTATCTATGCATTCATTTGAACTTTTAAACTATCCACAAAAGAATAATATTTTCACTTAATAAAATAAAAGAACTAAGCCACTGAGGTTTTGCATAAACAACTTAAGGAGACATAGCTTTTTAAGCCTGGACCAGAACCAAAGCTTCTTGATTTAGAACACAATAAATCAGTAAGAAGGTATATGTAACCTAGTGTAGAAGATCCTAGACTCCAAATATTTACCAGCAAGAAACCATCTTAAAGTTAACTTCAACTGTGATAGCAATTTAACTATATCAGAAAGAGTATCATATAA
The DNA here is from genome assembly GCF_007565055.1 of Rhinopithecus roxellana. Classification (NCBI taxonomy): domain Eukaryota; kingdom Metazoa; phylum Chordata; class Mammalia; order Primates; family Cercopithecidae; genus Rhinopithecus; species Rhinopithecus roxellana. Next base: position 3,714,887 of record NC_044553.1, read on the forward strand.
GAGTGGCTATTTGATTTTATCTGCAAAAAAAAAAAAAAAATGGTCTCAAGTTTAAACAAGCCAGAGAGGTTACTGTATTGCTTTTTGAATACAGTATACTGAATACTAAATACTAAATTTAGTATTAGATTATGAATACTAAAAACTGTTTTGAACACTAAAACAGAATACAAAGAAGACTTAATGTTTCTCTTTATACATGCTAGTATGCATGCCTTTCTATTTTTAGTTACTGGGTCTCTTTAAAATTGTAACAGTTTAATTTGAGAATTTCATAACTATGTAACTATTAAAATGTGTGGATTTATTCACATGATTAAATGTAAAGTGTCAAATTAGAACAAAAATATATTATGATCATGAATTATTCTCAAAACCACAAGTATCAGAAAGTTTTAAAATGAGTAATTTTTGACAACAAATATAAAGTTATGTATTAAATATTTAAAACTATGTCCAGCTAAGCGTGGCGACTCATCCCTGTAATCCCAGCAATCTGGGAGGCTGAGGTGGGAAGATTACTTGAGGGAAGGAGTTCAAGACCAATTTGGTCAACGTAGTGAGATCCCGTCTCTGCAAAAAAGTTTAAAAAATTATCAGGGAGTGGGGCCTCATGTCTGTGGTCCCAGTTACTCAGAAGGCTGAGGCAGGAGGATAGTTTGAGCCCAGGAGTTCGAGGCTGCAGTGAGCTATAATGGTGTCACTTCATTCCAGCCTGGATGACAAAGAGTGAAAACCCAGCTCGAAAAACAGAAACAAAAAAACTATTTCTGATGTGCTTAGACTTTCATAGATTGCAACATAAATATCACACCTAAACAAATTAGAATCCTAATTTTAAAAAGAAAAAAGTTTGATGCAGAATAAAAAGAACACTTCAACAGTTTATACCAGTTTTGAAAATAAGTTCACAATATGTAGTCATAAGCCAGAGTATTGATGTTTATCTACTTCCCCATAGTGTTCTTCTCAGAATAAAAAAATATGATCAGTCGTATTATAACATATATATCCACATATAATATTTGGTCTTTAATATACTTAAATTTTGACTTTATGGCAAGTGACATACATAACATTAAACATATTGGAAAGCAATAATTTTTAAAATATTAGCCTAAAGTAAATACCTAGTGATTGGAAAATGATGCTATTCAATACGAACTTGATTTTTGAGAGTTACAATGAAAACTATAAGACAATTAAAAATGTGCATGATAATCCCCAGGAAAAAACATGACTGAATTACAGACAATGACGATATTAATAATTATTATATATTGTCAGACAAAAATATTCATTTAGTAGGTTTTTCTTAATAAAATATGAGTTGAGAATGAATTCACACATAATTATAACTTTTAAATCATGTTCATATATAAAAACAGTATAGTCACCATTTTGTTTAACTTTGTTACAGTGCTCAGAATGTTTACATATGTGTTAAGTTAGAAAATAAGTAAAGGACCGTTTTTCTTTTAACTAGCAATTTATGCCACAGGTTCTTATTTTTACTTTCATGTGTAGTAAGCATGAAAAACAAAAAGTAAACCCAAACTCTGGATATTTTCTGATAGTAAGAGAATCTATGTGTTTCATAAATGTTGGAATGGGTGAAAGTGAGGAGAAATAGTAGACTGTGCACTAATAGTCATGAGGCGAGTGCACAAATCAATTTCCAATAACAAACTTAGCCTGAAACTTAAAGTGAACAAACAGACTTTTCCTAATAAACATATTTTCAAAGTTGAGGAATTTTAATTTTTTTCTGTTCTACTTTATGTAATACAGAAGGCTTTCATTATTATAGTCACATATGTACTTCTAGACTCTTATATGTATTCTCTGATAAAACAATTAACTCAAGATGGATTAAAAGCTTAAATGTAAGACCTAAAACCATAAAAACCCTAGAAGAAAACCTAGGCAATACCATTCAGGACATAGACATGGGCAAAGATTTCATGACTAAAACACCAAAAGCAATGGCAACAAAAGTCAAAATTGCCAAATGGGATCTAATTAAACTAAAGAGTTTCTGCACAACAAAAAACAACTGTCTTCAGAGTGAACTGGCAACCCACAGAATGGGAGAAAATGTTTGCAATCTATCTATCTGACAAAGGGTTAATATCCAGAATCTACAAAGAACTTATATAAATTTACAAGAAAAAAACAATCCCATCAAAATGTGGGTGAAGGATATGAAGACACTTCGCAAAAGAAGACATTTATGTGGCCAACAAATATATGAAAAAAAGCTCGGCTGGGCGCAGTGGCTCACACCTGTAATCCCAGCACTTTAGGAGGCTAAGGAGGGTAGATCACGAGGTCAGGAGATCGAGACCAACCTGGCTAACACGGTGAAACCCCATCTCTACTAAAAATACAAAAAAAAAAAAAAAAAAAAAAGCTCATCATCACTGCCCAAATAGAAAAATGCAAATCAAAACCACAAAGAGATACCATTTCACGCCAGTTAGAATGGCGATCATTAAAAAGTCAGGAAGCAGCAGATGCTGGAAAGGATGTGGAGAAATACGAATGCTTTTACACTGTTGGTGGGAGTGTTAATTAGTTCAACCATTGTGGAAGATGGTGTGGCAATTCCTCAAGGATTTAGAACCAAAAATACCATTTGACCCAGCAATCCCATTGCTGGGTATATCCCAAATGATTATAAATCGTTCTGCTATAAAGACACACGCACACGTATGTTTACTGCAGCACTGTTCACAATAGCAAAGACTTGGAACCAACGGAAATGCCCATCAATGATAGACTGGATAAAGAAAATGTGGCAATTATTCACCATGGAATACTATGCAGTCATAAAAAATGATGAGTTCATGTCCTTTGCAGGGACATGGATGAAGCTGGAAACCACCATTCTCAGCAAAATAACACAGGTACAGAAAACCAAATACCACATGTTCTCACTCATAAGTGGGAGTTGAACAACGAGAACACACGGACACAGGGAGGGGAACATCACACACTGGAGCCCGTCAGGGGTGGGGGCTAGCGGAGGGATAGCATTAGGAGAAATACCTAATGTAGATGACGGGTTGATGGGTGCAGCAAACCGCCATGGCACGTGTATACCTACATAACAAATCTGCATGTTCTGCACATGTATCCCAGAACTTAAATTATAATATAAAAAAAAGATAACCAAAAAAAAAAAAAAAAAGAAACACCCAAAAAACTAAGACCTAACATTGAATTATGATGGAAGAATTACCTAGGAAATTTTCAAAAGCCAAAATAAAAGAAAGAAGTGTAAGCAAATCTGGACGTTTTCTTTTCTTTATAGATCAATAGATAAGTATCTTTATAAACAGATCATCTCTATAAACATAAATTACATGAGCACATATATGAATACATGCAAACACAGAGATATTTATATATAAATACATGTAAACACACACACAGAGATATTTCAAAAAGAAATGCTATATAATTGTATTCTGGATACAAGGAGGTAACTTTAGGGGCTGGTTGAAGAGACCCAGATTAAGAGAGGTTAATACAGAGAACGTAAAGTTCTCATTATCAAGTGCATTTGCCTCACCTTTTTAGATACCTCAAGAATTAGAAACAGCTGGTGACTAACAATTATATAGCACGTACTATGTACCAGGCACTGTCTTCAGCACTTTCATATATTTTCATTTTATCCTCACAACATCCCTTTGAGAATGGAACCATTATTAACCTAATTTTACAGAAGATAAATTGAGGCACCATAAAATGAAATGACACTGCTGAGGTCACATGATTGGTATCCGGTCCAGGTATCAAACCCACAGTGGTTGGGCTTCAGAGTCTACCAAGACACTATATGGCTCTTCAATTAACTGCCTGGGCCCACATTTTCCATGATAAAGAACTATAGCTTAAATATAGTATGCCCAGGTTACTTATAACTCAAAAAATACTCAAGTATAGAAATCAATACTATTTTGAGAGTTACAATTTCATCTGCATTAATTCTCTCAAGAGTCTTGTAGGAAGAAGCACTGAGCCAGGCAGACCTGGGTCCCTAGTGTAACTCTACTAACTTTTGCCTATGAGCGTTTAGGCAAGTGTTTTAATCATCTTCCATCTCATTTTATACTTCACGGTATGAAGAAAAAACTATTTTTTGGAGAGGTTGTTATGGGGATTATAGAAACTATATATACATTTTCTGGTATTTGATGAGGACTTTATAAATATAGCTATTATTAAACTGTCATTATTGTTTCCAGCTACATATGAGAAAATCAATGATGAGACAGCGTAAAGGATTTTTCTATGGGTACACAACATTTAAGTAGTAGAGGTGTGACTTCAACTCAGGTTCTATGGTGCTGTATTTTATGTAATTTAGTGTATTTCAGGGCACCACCCTGCTTTTAAAATTCCCTAATATGTGGCACAAACTTCATCTTTTCAGTTATTTCTCTTAGTTCTTTATATTCATATCACCTTTTCTTGATTTTAAATTTCTATGTAGTACAAAGTTTGTAAGATACAATTTAGTATTTAACTATTTCTAGCATTATAATTGTTGCTTCTTCAAAAACATTTCAAATTGCCTGAGGACAGACTAATTGATATATACACAACTCTATCTACCTGTACCTGTGTACTCAATAAGTAACTTTGCTTGATTTCATTATAGAACAAACCTTACTCTTTCAACAAATACTTAGGGTCTAATTGTATTCATTTGATGAGCCCTCTGCCTCTCTAGATTATTTCCTCTCCAGCCAAGAAAGAAAACCACATTTTTGGTAGAAATTTTGGTATTGAAAGATACTTGCAAATGTCATAGGCAACAAATAAGGGAATGTACAGAAGAGAAATGTCAAAGATAAGACAGAAGAAAGAAGGAAGCATCCATCTTAAAGAAGCATACCGCAACATCACAACAAAAGAAAAAAGGAGCAGGAACAGGAAGAGGAATGGGTTTGACATTGAAATTCATTGTGCCCAATCACTTGAATATAAGAAGATAAAGGACCCACAGAAATTGCAAAATGGGAAAAGCAGGTACAGAAAGTGGAAATAGGAAATATCTATTTGCATAGTTGGAAGACAGAATGAGGAATAATTGTCCAACATCTGCTTCTGTATTCTCAAAATAACTAGCTACTGCTGCTTCATTATCCTAGAAGAAGATTTATTTCAATCTCTTCAGAAACCTCAGAAGACCTTTAATATGATTGAATTAGATTCTAAAACACCCTGCATAGCATGGCATGGCATTGTGTTTTAACTCTAAGGAGCACACATAACACATTTATAGGTGCTAGAGCAGACTGAACAAATGCGTATAAGAATAAAGTGAAGTGCCCAGCAAACACTGAATGCTGAATAATTGATTTTTTAAAGATTTTATAAAGAGTTTACAAAAACTCAGGAAACAAATCATGTCTGTTTTTTTGTAAAAAAACAAAATGCTGTATAACAATGCATGGTAATTATCAAATTTAGGATATAAAAATAACAAGCTCTAGGATTTTAGAGGAAAGAAAAGTCACCATGGGTCAGCTGATGTGGTCAGAGAAGGTATCCGTAAAGAGGATCCAAGTACACACTGAGAGTGTGGCACTGAGAATATGTAATTAAGCAGTGACACGTAAAAGGCTTACATACGGCATAAGAATAGCACTTACCTCCAATTTACTTCCCTTTTTCCCCTGACAATGTTCTTCCAGTTTGAATGCATAATGTTCTGGTAAAAATAACCTTGTTGACAGAGCAATCATAAACAGAAAAAAAAAATGCAGAACATTTAAAAGTGTATATTTATTATGAGAAAATATACTGCAGCACTCATATTCCTGTACTATGATTTTTCTTGTTTTCTTCACAATTTAATGTCAAAATCTTTATTCTTCAGTGTGTACACTCATGGTCCCAAGCTGTCAAAGGTGACATTTAATTTGAATTCTCTCTCAAACTCACACAACTGTACATTCAATGTTTAATTCCCTTCTTTTTATGACTATTATTTTTTCTTTATTGTTTTCTGCAACTTATCTTCCTCTACTTACTATTTATACAGAATAAACGTTTGACTGTTCTCTCTATCCCCTTATACTTACACATTTGTATCTCTCTCTGAATTAAAATCTACCAGTTATATTTGTTTAGCTAATATTAAAATATACTTTGTAGGACTGGTATCAGTGACACCAACAACGAACAAAACACTGGAAGAAAAACAACATATAAGCTTTAAAACCCTTAGTGGTAGGAGGCTGAGGCAGGAGAATCGCTTGAACCCAGAAGGTGTAGGTTGCAGTGAGCCGAGATCATGCCACTGCACTCCAGCCTGCATGACAAAGCAAGACGCCATCTCGAAACAAAAAAACAAACAAACAACAAAACCCTTCGTGGTAAGGCATTTTTTTTTTTTTTTCTGTATGTCCCCAGTACTGTTCTGGGTGCTTCATTTGTCTAATTAACAGTAGAATCTCAATAAAAAACACATAAAATAGATAAATTAACAACCAAAAGCAATAATCACACAATTGCTCATTATTATTTTTGTTCATCTATTTAGTTTATCATTAATTCTTACCTCCATTTATTTCAACAGGCATTATAGGGATAAAAAATAGAACGGAATTCCAGCCTTGAAAACAGTAAAAGTCTCTTTAGGGAAGATGACAGGAACATGTGTAATTAAAATAGACATTGAAAGCTTAGAATGCCTTAAGATTAAGATTCCGAGCTATTACATGGGAAATAAGGGGAGCAAACCATGTTTTGTTCTGCTTGCCAGAAAAGGGCGATAAAGTAGCTTAATTATGCACAACCAGCATGATCAACTTTAGAAATGAGGTACTCACCAAAATGCTTAAATTTTTTACCAACAAATTCTGTTATAGTTTGGTTATGTTTGCACATCAACACTGAATAATGAATAAATGAAATAAAACTGTGGGTTTGGGTGATGATCTGTTTAGTACTAGGCTACCTGGCAGCAAATTACTGGCCAACCCATAGCCTACAGCTGCTGTGTGATCCTGTCTATCCACTCAATCAGATCAATTCACCCAGAAGTCTAAGTTGCATCTTCTGGGGCCATATTTCCCGCACAATCACCTGAAAGCTCTCTTAAGTAAACCCCATGCCAGCCAATGTCATTGCACAGTTTTGCTGATTAAATTAAGTGATAAATTATGATGTCCATTGAGTGGTAAGATTGCTTTATTGTGAAGTAGAATTAATACAGTCATTCTCGAAGCGTTGACAGATGAGAGACAGTAAATAATCAATATTCAAATGCCTCGTGACAAGTAATGCTCTGTCTTTAGCACATGGGGCCTAAAAGTACGAAATTCCATTTTGTGGTCAAAAGTTAACACAAGCGTGTAGTTTATCAGTGTCTATCTTACGTGGGCTAGGAGAAATACATAAGACCTTCATGATTTGTTTCTCATTCACCAAATTAAATTTTGCTCAATGCCTGTATTTGCAGCTCTCTGTAGGTAGTATTAGCACATCTTTAAAAGGCATTAAAAGTGAAATTTAAAACCTCGAGGAGCTTTGGGAAGACAGGAGAATGTTACATTGGCAAACTAAGTGGTACTGTTACTACTATGTTTCCTCAAACCTTATTTAGGAAACTCAAAAACTAATGACTGGTGTATGCTAGGGTAGAAACCCCAGAGACAAAAAAAAAAAAAAAAAAAAAAGAGAGAGAGAGAGAAAAGGAGAAAAGAAAAGCCGTGAGTCTCTAACAGAGTCTTATTTGCTACAATCAGAGGCTAAACTTGTCCTCAGGTGCCACATTTGCAGCTTACTAAGGAATACATTATCCTTCCAATGAAATGCTATAAATGATACAGAAGTTCCATTTCTAGCCTGCAAAGCATGTGTATTTTGTAATGTTGCTGGAACAATGTAGAAAAGGTAGTGGAAGAAGAGAATGTAAAAGAAGAAAAGAGAAGGCAGAACATAAACTGTTCTCCTTTAAAAATGTGTTTTTTAAAATTTTTGCATTTGTATAGCATTATGTAGTTCACAAAATACCATATGCACGTATGTGTCATCTTTGCCCTAAAATTTGCATGGAATAGGGAAATTATAACTGAGAAGACTGGAACACACACACACACACAGACACACAACATTAACATTAAAAATGTACCCATTAAGTATTATAATTTTTCAAAATCCTTCTCTTCTGTTCCATTCACAAAGAGTCTGTAGTCCTGTGAAGGACTATTCCCTCCTCACCTATGCTGTGAATTCTCCACCTTTTCATCTCCTTAGGCATTTGGCACCATCACTTAACTCTGTTCCGTATATAATTTCTCCCTCTTGACTTTTCTCGTTTCTCTCAACACAAAAGCATTAAGATCTCTCCCATGTTAAAAACGGCAGTCTTTCTCCCCACACTGTCTCTCTCTAACGTCCATGCTGAGTGGCCTTCTTTTCCTCTTATTCCTAGTCACCACTTGCCATTTCCAGCAGCATTCACTAGCAACCTATCAACTTAGTCTCATTTTCCCCAATCCTATAAAAGTGCTCTTGTTAAGTCCCAGATGTCCTACCTGCTCATTCAACTGGGCAGTTTCTTTTCTGAACCAAATTAACATCTCTGCTGCATTTGACACTGTCATCCTCCTTAAAAATCTTCTTATTTGCCATTCTGGAATCTGGAAATCAGATTTTTTCCTCTTGTCCATTCCTTATCAGTCTTCTTTGTAAACTCCCCTTTTATGCTGTCTAGATGAATGTTGGATTAACACATTCATGGTCAATATTGCAGTCTTCTTGTATTTTTCCCTCTCTTTTTTCCCCCTGCAACGAACTGATCACCAGGTACTATGCATTGAACTGACACATCACATGCAAATGCCAGATCTCCACTGCCATTGTCTCAACTTGTATCCTCTCCCTCTATTACTTGAATGACTCTTAGTTTGCTAAGTTCTTCCTGCTGTTTCTCACCATTTCCATGCTCATCACCATCACCAGTTCAAATTGAGTTTGAATTTGCGTCCTTTAGCTTTCCATAATGATGGTGTTCAGGACATGCTATGCCAAAATACAGCACCTTAGCATTTGAGAAAACAGCAAAAAAAAGGAAGGTCTCCTGAATTTTCTTTTGTTCTCCCCTGAAACAGGCCATAAAAAATTATCTGATTTTCCTCTGAAGCTCACTCTATATCCAGAGAAAAGGGACGTCCTTATCTCTGAAGACACAAGGACTCAGAGATGTATCTAAAAAGTGGACTTTCCTAAGGCCTCCCTGATAGAACATACCCTCCTTGTCTCACCATACAGCTGCACAATTGTCCAGTCTTCATCAAACTCAGCATAAAAATACCTGTTTTCCTATTTCTTTGGGTCTTTATTTCTAAAGGCTCCTGTATCACATAAAATTTATATTAAATAAATTTGCATGTTTTTCTCCTGTTAAATCTTTATTTTGCTATAGAGAGTTGTCAGCCACGAACATAGCAATGGATGAGAAAAGAAATTTCTTCTATAATACCAACCTTTTTTTTTTTTTTTTTTAAAGACAGGATCTCACTCTGTCATCCAGGCTGTAGTACAGTGGTACAATCTCATCTCACTGCAACCTCCAACTCCTGGGGTCAAGTGATTCTCGAGCCTCAGCCTCCCAAGTAGCTGGGATTACAGGCGTGCACCACCATGCCCAGCTAATTTTTGTATTTTTAGTAGAGATGGGGTTTCACCATGTTGGCCAGGCTGGTCTCGAACTTCTGACCTCAAGTGATCTGCCTGCCTTGGGCTCCCAAAGTGTTGGGATTATAGGCGTGAGCCACAGCAACAGGCCAATACCAAGCTTAAAAAAACAAAATTGAGACAGGGTCTCACTCTGTTGCCCAAGCTGGAGAGCAGTGATGGGATCATGGCTCACAGGAACCTCAAACTCCTGGGCTCCAGTGATTCTCTTACCTCAGTCTTCTAAGAAGTTGAGTCTATAGGTGTGCACCACCACATATGGCTAAGTTTTTACTTTTTGTGGAGATGGGGGTCTCGCTATGTTGCCCAGGTTGGTCTCAAACTCCTGGGCTCAAGCACTCCTCCCGCCTTGGCCTCCCAAACTGCTGGGATTACAGGTGTGAGTTACCATGGCCAGCCTACCTATCATTTTTAAGCTATAATAGGATTGTTGGTTTATTTGCCTTATTTTGAGGGATTGATTATGACAGATATCTTTTAAGTATTTGAAGACAGTTTCTCATCTTACCCTTAAATGAATCTTAGATTGTCTGTTTGTGTCATAAAGTCTTTACCCATGAAAACAATGATGAAAAACTGCAGGTCAGTTTCAATAAATATTAAAAGTAATATATAAGTTTTAGAGTCTGAAATAATGAATGATGTTTACAGCAATAATTAATCATTGCTTTCTAAGCAATATCTCAAAAAGTATTTTCTTCTATGTATTTCTTGTCTAATAAATACATGTATTATGCTTATGTAAAATGATTAATAACAAGAATGACTCAATGCGGCTTTATCAAAAGTACAAAGTAATTAATTAAAATCCTTTTTAAATCAAGAAACTATAATGTGCCCTTCATCTTACAGTTCTTAATTGAATTTCTAAATAAAATTTAAGCCATGCCCTCGTTTTATGTTTTCACTTGGCTCTCTGCTGATGAATATAAACTCTGATGTATTACTGCTAGAGTGTACCATTCTGTCATATATATAAATTCCACAAAGTCTTCAGCCATGAAAAAGATGGTTACATGGTGCTTTTTAAAATGTCTGAGAATTAATCATTCATTTCTCTTCTTTGACATATCTTTTGTGTTTTGCCTGTTTCTCGAAGATAAGGGGAGTAGTAATGTTAAGCAACGTTACTATTCCCCACTGGTGGAAAAAAACGAAACTATCAGTCCCCAAACAAAGCTACGCACTTGACTTTGAAGGTGCAATACTTTGTCCAATTTCAGTCTTTCCCAAATACCTTTCTTGAATTATGAAATGCAAAATCACTTTGACAGATACAGCTTCTATTTTTAGAATCTGTGCCTTTGTCACATAATTTTGCATAATCTTCCAAGCACTTGGGGCATGAAGGCAATAAGAGGGAGATTTAAAGTGCTTGAATTGCTACAGTATAAATGACACATGAAGCAATCATATAAATTTAATCAAACGATTTACCTCTACAAAGAACATTTCTAAAACATTATTTATGTTCATGCATGACTCAACAGTGTAAGCAGCACCTGTACGGTTAATATTTGAATAAAAGAGAAACAACTGAAAACCTTAAGGATTATTTGAGTTTAAGCTTTTCAATCATTTTCAGTATAACTAAAATATTCCTATAAAGTATAAATGTCTAAACCTAGGTAATGGTCCAGAGAAACGAAAATTAATTGATCTCTTTATGTGGAAATAGTAAGCAAGTAGTTTAATTCAAGAAAGGAGTTGTTCCTAGTTGTAAGAATTAACATACATAAAAGTTTATACTCTCATACTGCTGGTAGAAGTGCAAATAAGATTTCATTTTAGAAAAAAATTTGGAAATAATTTTCAATAAAACTAATAAAATTTACCAGTTAAGTCAGAAATCTGTCCCAGGGAGATAATCACAAACTTTCTATGTAATTAAGTAGTTCATTCCAGCATCCTTTAAAATGACAAAATTATAAAAACAATAAAAATTTCTGAAATTATGACAAGTGTTTATTAAATATAGTATAAGTGATTGACAATATGGTAACTATTTACTTAATTATGGTACAAATTTAGCATGCTTTATTAAGCAGGCACTAAAATAGCAGATTTGGAAACAAAATAAAAGTCTGAGGAGCAGAATTTACCAGGGAAGGGTTGGGATAAAGAGAGAAAACATGACATATTCTAGTATTCACATCCTATTAATTTTCTCTTCTTCCAGGGATAAATCAGAAAGAATAGACAGAAAGAGACATGAAATATTTAAAGTAGTAATTGGCTTATTTCCTCTTCATTTCTCTATTCTTTGGACTTAATGGCTACTGATAGATATAGGTATGGTTCAATGAGTCAGTCTTTCATCCTACGTTGAACATAATATTTATTCTTCCATAATGATTTAAATAATTTCCTCTTCAATATTAAAGCACTGCAACCTTACTGAAGAGAATTATAAAGTTTTGTAAAGTTAGAAAGAACATAAAAATCATATACAACCTCACTCACTAGGGACTGCCCCTCACTGTTTGACAACTTGATGTTTTTTTCTTAATTATATGATGTACGAATACAGAAATATGTACCATGTTATGTACAGTATGAGCTTTTATTCATTTTTTCATTTAATATATTATGATCATTTTCTCATTTCTTAAAAGTTATTGTATTATTTGTAAAATACAATCCATTCCCTTACCAAAACATTATGTAGGTTGTTTCCAGTTTCTTCTAAGGTTGCAATGAAGAGATGTATATATTAATTTTGGCCCAAGTTTCTGTTTCGTTAGGCATGATTTCTCCATTGTGCATTATAGGCTAAAACCTAAGAGCTAATTTAAGATTCTAGTGTATTTGGTTTTGTTTTTTGTTTTGTTTCACTTTCCAAAATGCAGGAGTTTATACTCCCACTTTCATTTGTACAATGAAATGTATGTCCATTTCATTGCACCCTAATCAACATTCAGTATAATCATATACAAATTATTTACTACTTTTCAAGCTTAAAATGGACTCTTTTGTTTTATTTTCAATCATTTTATTAATAATGCAATAATCATTATTTTTATTAGATATCTTACTTTGGATTCTGTTTGCTTACTCATATATTTTGCCTTCATTCAACTGGAATCTTTGTGAGTTCTTTATAGAATTCCATGATATCTTCAAATGTCACCAAAAGCAGCAATTTATATCCATGAAAATATAGTTCTTAATTTGTCCTTTGGCTTTTAGTATATGTTCTCATATTGTGTGTTCTTAGAGAAGGATATGGGAATGCATTTATATAATTAGATTTAACCTAAGATATACATTCAAAGTAAGGTTAGAATTTCCACGTTAATTATTTTTTTCTGATTCATTCTTAATCAACAGTGCAATACCTTAATATTATAGTGAAAATGAGAGTTATTTGTTTATTCATTCCTGTCTTTAATACTATATGTTGAGCAGCCCCTGGCTAAAAAGGCCTCCTTCAGACACCAAATACATCAGTTACACAAAAGAGGTACAGATTCTTGACTGCAGGAATCTTTCTTACATTCTAATAGGGAAAGATAGACAACAAATAACACATGTAGTAGGCAGAATAATGATTCCCCAAAGATGTCCCTACCCTAATCCCTAAAACCTGTGACTATTGTCTTCCATGGCACAAGGAAATTTGTAGATATAATTAATGTTGTGAGTCTTAGGGAGATTATTCTTTTTTTTTTTTTTCTTAACGGCATCTTGCTCTGTTACCAGGCTGGAGTGTAGTGGCACAATCTCAGCTCACTGCAACCTCCACCTCTCGGGTTCAAGTGATTCTCCTGCCTCAGCCTCCTGAGTAGCTGGGACTACAGCGGTGCGCCACCACGCACAACTAATTTTTGTACTTTTAGTACAGATGGGGTTTCACCATGTTGGCCAGGATGGTCTCGATCTCTTGACCTTGTGATCCACCCGCCTCAGCCTCCCGAAGTGTTGGGATTACAGGCGTGAGCCACTGCACCCAGCCGAGATTATTCTTATATGCATGGTAGACTCAATCTAATCATATGATCTTTTAAAAGTAGACAACTGTCTCTCGCTGGAATTGTAAAGGAGGTGAGGCAGAGGGGGAAATCAGAGACAGCTTATGCCTAAGAAGGATTTAATGAGCAGATGCTGGCTCTGAGATGTAGGGATCCAGATGCAATAACTGGCGAAAGGACTGTAAGCGCTAAGGAGGGCCACCAGCCGGAAATCAGCAAGGACAATGAAACCTCCACAAAGTTTTATCAACACTCTGAATATGCTTGGAAGTCTATTCTTCTCTGAGCTGCCTCTATATTTGTGTAATTTGTCCTCAGATCAGTAGAAACCTAATTCAAAATGCAAAATAATTAAATTAGATAATATTAAGAGATATTATTAAGTGCTCTTTTTAAAAAAGTAAAATTAGTGTAAGGTTAGAGGGGTCAGGAATGCCTGCTTGAGGAGACTGAGCAGATGGAGGATTAAATAGGATGGACAGATTGGGACTCTTATCAAGAAGGTAATATTTGAGAAAAGACATGATGGAGGTAAGAATGTTGGCCAGGTGGACATATGAAAGAAGTCTTTTCAGGCAAAGGGACCTGAGAGATGAAAGACTCCAAAGTAGACTGGCATCTCTGAAGAATAGCAAGAAGCCCTGTGTGTCTGGAGTGGATTGGTGGATTGGTGGAAGAGGGAATGTGGTGATAAAACCAGAAAGGTTTAACCAGAAAGATTCTTTTTCCAGGTAGCCACCGTGGCATTCCTAGATGGCTTCACTTAATTATCATAAACGTATCACACTATTATCAAACATTCATCACACTGGTCTGAAATCACATGTTTACTCTTTCTCTCCTTCTAGACTGCAAATTGAACTCTAAGAAAAGCAACTGTGTATTTTAAGGTGAGCCTAATAAAAAGCTACATGCTGCCATCCCTATTTCTTATCAGTACTGTAGGTACAGTTCAGTTTTCTAAGAAGAGTTATCTTTTATGACACAGCAGAGGTCCTTCAGGCCACTTCCCTCAGAAGCTGTATCACTTCAAACCACCCAGATGACACGTAGAGGTGAAAGTCGCGTTGATATTATTTTGATTTTTTTAAGAAAGAAAACCTCACGAATATAGTATAATCATCAGTAGAAAGACAGTCAATTTGGAATATTGCTTCTTGGGTTTTAATTTACGTTCCCCCTTTTGTGGGTTGGAGCATTCTAAAGAAACAGTGTGGACCAATCCAATAAGAAAAAAATGTGAGCAGTGACACCATGTTCACATATCACTGAGGAGTAAAGTGCAAAAACTTCAAAGTCTGTGAAGGATGTGTGATAACTGATTTCTGCTCCATAATAAGCAACAGGCTATGAGATTCATTTTGTTTCAAAAACTTTTTAAAATTGGTCCACATACTAACAATAGTCAACTAACATTTGTTGTCTTCAGACAGGAAGCTTGTTAGGATCAGAGCAAAGACCATTTTGCATTCTAATCCCTGGTTAGAAGACATGCCTATAAGTTAATCTTTGGCACTAAAGGCTTTAACCATTTAGTACCAAGAGAAGCATACTTAACCTGGAGTGAGGCTTGTGTCTTGTAGTTTACTTAAGAGGATGATCAAATACGGGAGTGTGGGGTGAGAGAAAAATGAAGTAGTGATAACTTCGTTTTCCTATCTTGGAAAATTTTAACAAGCATGTTAAAGGTCATTTAAGGAAACCAGGAAATCATTTATATCCTTTCCTTTCATTTTTATAGTACTAGTTGGATCCCGGTATTTGCCAGTTTTCTTGTTGTTTTTACATACTTGTGGTTTACCTCCTCACTCTTCTTAAAGTTTGTCTTTGTAACAAACTTATAACCAGTGATTTCGGACAATAAATGACATAGCGACCATAATCACTTACATAAAAGAGATATTTGGGATATACTTCTAGTTTTGAACATGTAAATGAATCAAATGCATGGCTGAAGAGAGAGAGAAAAAACACACCATTTCACAGAACAACAGCTTTTGAAAGCTTATTATTCTAAAATAACTGCAAAATGTCCACATTCCTAATTTTTCTTTGTAAATCAGCCTGTTGCTTTTGCCATAAGTTCTCTCTAAAGTAAACTTGATAAATATTTTATGCTCAAAAAAATTGGTCTAATATCAAATTTACTTTTTTACTGATTGAATTAACAAGTATTTATAAAGTATCTACTATTCATCAACCACTTTGCTAGTTATTAAAAATAAAAGACGTCTAAGATTTTTTTATTAAAAAATAAAAGATGCCTAAGACACAGACATTTGAGACTCTCAAATACTTTTCTAATTCAACTTCAGTCTGTTGAATAGGCTTTCAATCCTGGATTAAATCTGTATCTTCTAGGGCTTGAAAGTTCACCATAATGTGTTTGGCAGGCCACTGGCTTAGTGTAGGAGAATTAATCTGATATATATATAGAATTACCTATAGACAGGTACATCACAGTTTATGAGGGAGGAAAAGTATATCTCTTCTGCAAATGGAAGTAATCAGAAAAGGATGATTTGTAGGTTGCAAAAAGAAAGGCAAGATAATATGAATTGATCCCCCTATAATTATAATAGGAATGGCATAAACGTCCTTTTTTTTTTCCATCCAGTGTGAAGAAGTTAGTGGTTAGACAGAAATAAGAAAAAACTCCCAAGCTTTCAGAGTACACTACAGGGTATAACATTAAAAGGGGAAAATAAAACTAAGGCATGTATATAAGTGGCTAATGTAGTCGGGTTGGAACATTCTAGAATGTCCTCAAACTCTGGACAAATTATCATGACTAGAACTAAGGCCATTTACGTCACTGTCCAGATAAGGAGACTGTAGCCAAACTTTGCATTCCCTTAAATAATTAAGTATAAGCTTGCCCATACTTTTGCTCTCAATTATTTAAATTTTATTACATCACTGGGACCATAACAGTTGGCCTTGGGAAACAAAAAAACTACAACCATAAGATGAAAAAGTTATATAGGACCAGAAGATAGGAAAATAAAGCATATGGAAATGAAAAATGTTAACTGGCAGTAGGCGCATGAAGGAGCACATAAGGAAAATGTTAGCATTAACCTATGTGTAAAGCAGGCAGATCACAGCCATCTGCTCTACTGGTCTGTCAAATTCACAAATTCTGCTTATCAATGCATATTCTAGAAAGGATCATCAGGCATCCTTTCCTATATTGGAACAAGGGCCCTGGCCATATTAGATCATTTCATATAATCCCAAAGACCCGTAAGGTTTCCTGTGGAAGGCTATGTGCCAGATACTGTTGCAATTATTAACTATTCACAAAGATATTGAAAAGTAGGCACTCTTACTAGAAGTATTACCATCTTACAAATTGGGAATCAAAATCACAGTTAAGAAGCTTGTCTAGGCCGGGCGCGGTGGCTCAAGCCTGTAATCCCAGCACTTTGGGAGGCCGAGATGGGCGGATCACGAGGTCAGGAGATCGAGACCATCCTGGCTAACACGGTGAAACCCCGTCTCTACTAAAAAAAATACAAAAAGCTAGCCGGGCGAGGTGGCGGGCGCCTGTAGTCCCAGCTACTCGGGAGGCTGAGGCAGGAGAATGGCGTGAACCCGGGAGGCGGAGCTTGCAGTGAGCTGAGATCCGGCCACTGCACTCCAGCCCGGGCGACAGAGCGAGACTCCGTCTCAAAAAAAAAAAAAAAAAAAAGAAGCTTGTCTAAAGTCTCACAGTCAGTAACCCAGTGAATTCTAGCACCCATTTAGTTTGGTAATATTTTTTGGAAAGAAGAAGGAAAGTGTAGTCATCAAAACACTCACAACTGTCTTCAGTTTTCCTAATATAAAATGTTTGTCAATCTTCATGGGAAAGGAGAAGAATCAATAATGTGAGGCAACAAACAAACAAACAAACAAACAAAAAACCTTAAGACAGGAACTTAAGAGAGGAAACTCTTTAGACAATTATTTAGAAGAAAAACAAAACAGAAATTTAAAAAAATTATTTCGTTTTTTTTTTTTTTTCCAAGAGATACGGTCTCATTCAGTCACCCAAGCTAGAGTGCAGTTGTGATCACAGCTCACTGTAGCTTCCAACTTCTCCTGGGCTCAAGCGATCCTCCCTCCTCAGTCCCCCTAGTAGATGGGAATACAGGTGCATGCCACTACACCCAATGTTTTTAATTTTTGTAGTGATGAAGTCTCACTATTTTGCCCAGGTGGGTCTCGAAATCCTGGCTTCAAGCAATCTTGTAGCCTTGGACTCCCAGTGTTGGGATTACAGGCATAAGCTACTGTGTCCTGCTGAAAATATTTCAAGTTGCAAAAATACTTTTGAAATGATGTAGATTACAGATAATGTATAAATTCTGTGACAAAATAAATTATTTTGACAGTAGATTTACAGAAGGAGAGAGAGACTGGAATGAAAGAAATGCTCCAGGCTATCACCAACATGAGCCTCATTTCCTCGGGAAAGAGCCTCAAGGTTTTCAGATGCTATTGATGTACACACACAAACCACATGATGCCCATGCAGTTTCAAGGTGAGATTCTGAGAAAAGGGCCTTTGAACTAAATAGTTTTGCATTCATCCTTAATCAGAAGTCAAAGATTTTAATCCATGCTCTAACTGAAGGCTGAACATATTATAAATAAAGCAAACGGATGTAGCTCAGAAATTTATTAATGTACTTTTTTTTTTTTTTTTTGAGACGGAGTCTCGCTCTGTTGCCCAGGCTGGAATGCAGTGGCCGGATCTCAGCTCACTGCAAGCTCCCCCTCCTGGGTTTACGTTATTCTCCTGCCTCAGCCTCCTGAGTAGCTGGGACTACAGGCGCCCTGCCACCTCGCCCGGCTAGTTTTTTGTATTTTTTAGTAGACACGGGGGTTTCACCGGGTTAGCCAGGATGGTCTCGATCTCCTGACCTCGTGATCCGCCCATCTCGGCCTCCCAAAGTGCTGGGATTACCGGCTTGAGCCACCGCGCCCAGCCCAGAACCATTTTTGCTTTAGTCTAGAAAAGTCTATGATGCTAAACCTTTTAATTCCATGTGAATAAAATCATTCCATCAGGCCAATTAACATTTGGGCCATATTTCAGTATTTCAAACTGATATTAAACCTGGCCTATCACTACTGAATATCTATAAAAGGACAAAAGTTTTTACCAGGCTGCAAAATATTTGACTGGAAGTAAACATTAGACACCAAGGAAAGCACATGCTTTAATTACTGGTATATAGGCTGGAACCTGTGCTTGGTTAATTGCTGAAGTTAAGAGCATGTCCTTTAATAAAATGAAACCAAGAAAATTACTAAGTCTCTACTATGTCTCATGCATTGCATTAGGTGTTTGAGTTTCTAAAAATGGATCTCTGTTTTCAAGGGGAAGGGCAGTGGGAAAGAAAGAAGTAACACGAAAAAGGGGAATAAAAAAGTAACTAAAGGCATTGCCTGGGTCTTCAAGAATCCTGTAAGGGAATAATTTCAAATCTTTTCTTGCTAAATAATTGGAAAGAGTCAAACACAGATTACTATTCTGGTTAAAACATCTGAAATGGACATTTTCAAGGTAAGTATCTAAACAACAAAAAGACTGGCCATCCCTCTTGATGCTGTATTTATTATAAGTAATAGTTTTTGTTTGTTTGCTTGCTTTTACTTTGAGAAACCAAAGACACTTTTCAGCTTTTTGGGACTGAACTAAACACCAAGTGACATGTTCTATATACAATGAAACATAAATTACAAAAGAACGTTATGAAAACAAAGGAATAGAGTGAGTTAGCTAATCATCCATGGCAACAGCATGGTTAGACATTTTTTAGAATTAGAGGAACAGAAATCAAGCTTCAGTTCTGTTATGAACATCATTAAAACTACACAGTGCCTATGTCTCAGGTTCTTTTAAGTTCCAAGGAAAGAAGAGTACCAGATGCAGGCTTTCTAGGAGGTGAGAGTCTATTCAGAAGAAGATCACATTTATAAAATGATAACTAGCTTTTCTTAAGGGCAAAGAGAATGAAAGAGATATGTCACTCAGGAACTAAGGGACATATGAAGTCCTACTGGGATACAGTGGAAAAACTCTGCTGTGAAATTGAATTATAGTCCTAGACTATTATCCAGCTACATATCCCTAATAAAACTGTTTCATTTCCATGTCCGTGAATATTGCAGAGAAGTCCACTGACTAGAAATGAGCAGCACCTTGTTGTAACCCAAGATCCATGCTTACCAGTTGTATGGCTTTGGCCTAATAACTTAATCTTTCTGAGTATTTTATTACAGTATGAGAATAACAAATGACCACTTCATCAACTAGCTATGA